>NW_017728948.1:24924743-24960768 GCF_001723895.1 Crocodylus porosus
TTGTTTTAAAATTCCAAAATTAAAAAGTAATCATTCCACATCAGAATGAAAAACTGCTCTTTTGAACTTTCATCTAGGAAGGGGTGCCCAACATTATCAGTTTGGAAAATCTAAGTAACATTTGTTCTTATATTTTCCAAACAAAATTGCAGTTCCCCATGTTGGCTGGAACTCTGCCTGGGGGTCTTGGTATAACCTAGTTCAAGCTGGAGTTCCACAGTCACCAGGCTCCCTGACGTGCAGTGGGGAGCCTGGAAGCCCTGACAGCTGTCATCCTGTAATGGATACAAAGCTTAGAACCCAAGGCTCCCTGTCTTAAATCAGGGGTCTTAGGGTTCCAGCTTTGCAGCAACCTGAGAAGTGGGTGAAGTGGCAAGAAACCAGTCAAGTTACAGAAAATTCAACAAAATTAACACCTTTTTGTAAAGTCTCTAGTCCAGTGAATTAGCTTTTCTTACTGGAAAAATATTTTGCCAGAATGTTTCCACCCAGCAGCATTTATTACTAATGTGTATAGCATATGTGATACAAATAGTGGAATACTGTGTTTACATGGGGTAGCCATTCTTTAAAAAACAGTTGGAAACAGCTTGGTCCCAAGCTGCACAAGTGAGTTAGTATCAGGGAAAGTTCCCTTATGGTAAGTAAAGAAACTCAGCTTATTTGGCTTATGAAAGAGAAGTTTAAAAGGTGATGTGAACACAGTCTATGGATAATTGTATGGGGAAGTAGAAGGCTCTTTCATCTGGTAGATAAAGGCATAAAAAATCTAATTGTTAGAGGCTGAAAAAAGACAAATTCATATAAATAATGTGTAATGTTTTTACAAGACAGATAATTAATCACTGTAACCACTGATTGGCTTCTCCATTATGTGAAGTCTTTAAATAAATATTTTTGATGTCTTTCTAAAAAATGTGTCTAGCACAAGCAGAAATTGAGTCCAATGTAGAAATTATTGGATGAAATGTTTTGGCATGTGCTATTCTGGAGATCAGAACAGATGATGATAATCATCCTTTTGGCCTTATATTTTATGAAAATAAGGTTAAGGGCTGAATGCATAAAAAGTGTGTGGAAGATAGAAAAGGAATTATCACCATAACTTGTAATGAACATCATGAACTAAAAACCAGAATCCTATTTGAACACTGCACTCCAGAGATAAAATTCTAGGTAAGACCATTATGGTAGATCATTTTAAAACTACAGAACATCTTGAGAAGAAGCCTGCTTTCTTTCTGCAGCACAATACCGATAAGAGCCCAAACCTTAGGGGCAGTCTTTACCTCCCAGGTTAGTTGTGGGATGCAGCCATGAAAATTGTGGTGGTGGAGGAGGATGATTACTGTATGATCAATCTTCAAGTGCACTCACTAAATCATGGCTTTCCCCCACTCCCTAATTCCAAATACATTGGAAATATTCCCAAAAGAGAGAATAAAACTCATTTACAATTAGCAGATCTTGGCTACTCTTGCTAGAATTTGGCTACCAACTCTTCTCCCATTCTCATCTGTACAATGAATAAAAACAAGGAAAAAAAGTAAAAACAAGTGAACAAACATCAGTTTGTTAAACTTTGCAGACAGCAGCATGGAGTTGGAGACAAGCTCTACAGAGCTGCTACTTCCCACTTGACATGGATGGTCAGAAATGAGCAGGAATGTTTGGCTTTGTCCCTGTAATGCCCTGGGTAGGATGACTATACTAGCATCTTGAATGGTGGGCTTTGCACTCTGTATAGACCAATTGCATGTTATCCCTTCTCTGGAGATGGCAGCAAATGAAAAGGGTGGCTGTGACCTTCAACTATTCCAGGGCAGTGCAACAATGTGCTGGACCTTAGGCGAAATTTCTGATTGAGAGTAAGAGGCCAAAAGGAGTTGATTAACAGCTTTTAGGTTGGTGTCTGAAAAACAGTGAAATCATGGAGTACTGTTAGAAAAACTTGATTTCTTTTTATGTTAAATCATTTCAAATGTAATGGATGATGTGAATTCATTCTATAAAGCAGAACCAGATCCTCAACTGATGGAAAAAAATGCATTTCTATTTAAGTCAACTAAGTTATTCTGGTTTACCACAGTTGAGGATCTACCCAATGTATTTGGATTTTAGTAAGGCATTTAGTAAGAAAGTCTCATAGAGTTTCAATAAAAACTGTTTTAAATTGACTTGGATAGATACACAGTCTTTGGAATTGAATGCTGGTTGAAGTAGCATACATAGTAAACATGAACAACCACACATCCGTTTGGGAGGAAGTATCAAGGGGGGTCATACTGGAAGGATCAAAGGTAACACTGGTCATATTTAACATCTTTGTTAATTTTTTGGAAATTAATAGTACCTTACCCTGGGTACTGTTAATTTTTTGGAAGTTACCTGTACCCAGGAGAATAATAAGCAGTTGCATAAAAACAGGAAAAGGAAGGTAAAAAAGTAAACAAACAGCACTAGAAGCAAGGATAAGAAGAATTAGTCTGAGTCACATGGACACTGTAAATTAATGCATATGAGGGAGGAGGTCCAGAAAAAAAGTATTCTGTAGGAGGGAGAAACCTGGAAAACAGTAATATTGAAACAGAATGGAGGCAAGGCAATGGACTGTCAATTAGACGTGACTTTTCAGTAAAGTAAGGATGTAAAATAAACTGCACTCCTGTGTCATTACAATAGCTACAGAATGTATGGGACCTTTAGTGTGAACCTTAGATATGTGCTTTATCCTTTATTTTCCCTTTTCTTCTTTCTCCTAATTTTAACAAAGTTAGGTAATATCTCTCAGAGGCAGAGTTCTGCAAAAGTCATTATCTCTTTAATTTTGTTCTTACTAGTTTTGCAAGCAAGTATATCTAAATTTGTAATGTAGCATGCAGTACTCTGTTTGCTGAAGGCAATCACTCTGGTGATGAATTTGTATGTGTGGGATGGAAATATGAACATCAACATCATCAAGTATTCCATTAAAATTGGACATGAGAGCTCAGTGATACAGCAAGGCATAGGGATGAATTTATGTTGAATTGCACAAATATTTGGATTTAGGTGCATGTTGGGAAGCAATCAATTAACTTTACACTCTGAAAGCCTCCCTATATTAAACTGCCAGTTCCACGAGAAGGAGGCACCTCTTTTAACAGACCAGAGGAAAGATGTGAGGAGGACCAGATATAGCCAAAAAGCTTTCTGCACTAATCCTAATGCTGTTTGCGGGTCTAGTGCCAGCACAGAGAAGGGGTTTCACTGAGGTTCAGGTGATATGAATTCAAGTCTTGCCCTGGACTTGTGTGCAAGGCTGTCCCCAGCTGACTTTGATCATCTGGGGAGTCAAAGGCTACCAGATATGGACCTAGCCACATTGTTCCCTAATGTACTTTGGCTATAGAAACTCATATGCCTTAACTAGCTCAAGGCTCTGATAAAGTGTTGACTGATGTTTTGTATTAAAGCTAGCTTGGAGGACAACCATTTCATTTCATGACAACTTACAAGGTTTTAATTGCTTTTATTTCAGGTCAGAACAAAAGGTTAAAAATATTATTTGAGAACGTAAGTGCTGTTGAAATCATTTTCTTTGCTGCTGGTTCTTGAATTTTTGGGGGGTAGTTGAGCAAAAAGAGTAGGTTTTCAATCTAGGTCTCTCTCAATGCAAATGATCAGAGAGCCCTGGAACATAGCAAACATCTTGTTGAAGTATTTCCCAAGCTGATGCATCCTTGAAAACCATTTGCCCTTAATGGAAAAAAGGCATAGTTCAACTAAAATATGTTTCAATTAGCTCTGCTATGTATGTTCCTGGATTTTAAACAGATTCCCTACAAAGATGGTCTTAGGATCTTTGAGTAGACTGAAAATTCATTTACACAGGAGGACTTTTTTAAGCATTTTTTTTTTTCCAGAGACTATCAAGTTTTGAACAAATGTGTCTATTCTGGAAGGAAACAAAGGAAGTAAGGAGGACTGTGGGGGAAGTGATAAATTATGTTTTGTGATAACAAATTATGTTTTGCGATAACAAATTGTTTCAGGATATCTCATAGATAATTTGTAATCACCCTATCTCTGATTTCTCTTTACTTACCCTTTGATAATAGTTTATTTCCCTTTGATAATAGTTTATTTCCCTATACTATGTATCATGTTCAGCTATCATGTACATCATTGGAATATACAGAACTATATCAGAAAATAAGAATTGCCATTTACTGGGTCAGACCACCGGTCCATCTAACCCTGTGTCACACAATGGCAGAGAGTACATACTGAAAGGAAGAGTGAACTGGGTATGACCAGGGATTTTTGCACTCTTTGGGCACATCTACATATGTGCTTTACTGTGGAGTAGACTAATTAGCTTTGCAGTAAAGCATCACCATCTACACGAGTGCTAGTATTAGGGCTCAGTGAATTAACTCTACCATAAGATAGTACTGTTAGGGACAATACTATTTTATTGCAGAGTACTTACATGTGCTGAAATGCATGTGTAGACAGTGACAAGGGCTGGCTGGGTCACAAGGGTGCTAAAGTGTAGGGGCTGACTGCCACCAAGCCCTATGTTTTAGCATCTGTGTGCCCCAGGCAGCCTCTCCACCACCCACCACTGCCACTTGGAGCCTGTGGCTGACTCCTTGGGTCTCCTGTCAGCCTGGGACTGCTCTAATCTGGCTGAAAGTGCTATAGTCCTGGACACGGGTGTAGGTGCTGTGCCCATGAGTAACTGCCTGTGGCGCAAACTGCACCGGAGTTTATCGCTCTGTGTTAATAGCATGTGTAGACGCACCTTTCCTTTCTCATTTTCAGCCTCCTAGACTTCCACTGTAGGTCTACGAAGTTCTAATTCAGGTGTCTTAACCCTAACTCCCATGGTTAAGAGCTATCAATGCCCTTTTCCTTCAAGAATTTGTTCAATCCCTTTTTGAATTTGGCTAAGCTGTCAGCTTCCACAAGTTTTGGTGGCAATCCTTTCCACACTTTCAGTATATGCTGTTGAAAAATAACTACCTTTTGTCATCTTTAAACTAACTACTACTGGGTTTATTTTGTGACCCCTAATCCTGTTTTGTGAGAGATGGTAAATAATAAATCCCTATTTACTTTCTCTTCATCATTTAGTGTTTTGTAAACCCTTACCATGTCCCCACAGATGTCTCTATTCTAAACTGAATAGGCCTAGCCTCGTCGATTTGTCCTCACAAACCCCTGCTATCATTCATCATCCCTGTTGCCATTCTCTGTACCTTCTCTAGTTCTTTCATATCCTATTTGAGATGTGGGGACCAGAACTGGGCACATTATTCAAGGCATGGATGCACTGTGAATTTATAAAGGAGTATGATGATACTTTCATGATACTAATTTCTACTTTCTGAGGGTCTCCCTGCTCCTTTTCCATTGTGACACCTTTTTTCCTTATCCTTCTCTCTCTACTTTAGGGTTCTGTATCCCTATTCTTCCTCAAGAATATTCTTCCTCCCTATTCTTCCTCAAGAAGAAGAGTAAGACTATTCTATCCCTATAGAATATTCTACCTCCTCCTTTCCTTTCTTCTGCCCCATAACCAGGTTCTTGCATTGCCTCTGGCCCTTCACATTTTCTTTCAGTCCCAAATGTGGAGTTCTCTACAGAAACATCACTCTGCTTTACTGAGTGCTGGCAGCAAAATGAAATGTACTAAAATCCCAAAGGCTGCGTGTGTTGGAGCTTCAGTGAACAGCATTTTAGTCAATTTTACTTTGCTGCCAGCACTGAGCAGAGCAAAGAGCTGCATCAAGAGAGAACAACAAAAGCAGTAAGTTTTAAAAGGATTTTCTGAAAAAAAAGGCCTGGTTCATTTGTATGATGTACCTTGTATAATATCAAAAGAAACAACAGCACCCTTGGGCTGCAAGACTCACAGATTTTCTTATTTTTCATTCACTTTGCAGCTTGTATCTCAACCCAGTTTACTACTATCAAACAATTCAGTACATAGGACTTGAATTCTGTGACCCTTCTGCCACTCATCCACTATGACCTTGCTTGCCTCTCTTGCCTCAGTTTTCCTCTTATAGCATGAACATAAATATAGATTCCTTTATGCTCCTATAATAACCAAGTACTTAAATGTTTTTATGGATCAGGGACTAAGGGTATGTCTACACTACAAGGCAGAGATGTGGATGAAGTTGATTGGATCTATCCAATCTTTACCTTAGCTAGTGTAGGCACTGGCAGTAATTTAGCTAAGGCATTATGGGCTAGACATGCTTTCAGAGGAGTTGGATACATACTCATTGACTAAGTTCAAGCTGCCACAGCTCCAGGCTAGCTGTATCTGAGCTACTAGTTTAAGGTCTACATAAGTTGCATTCATGTGTAGACAGTGTATAGACATGCTTTTAGACTCACATGCATTTACAATGTATCACCTGCAACCCTGCCTCACACCTCATAATTCAATGGGAGTTTACTGGCATTAGTTACATACGTCACACAGGATTATCTTTGCAGCCACTTCTGGCACAAATACAGTACTTGTTGGTATAACGTTAAAATTAATTTCCTCCAAACACTCATCCATGCCTGTAGGATTCAGCCACCTGAATGTGCACAGAATGCAAATGTAAAAGGGGAGCAACCAGAAGCAAATTTATTTCCTAATCCAGATGAAAATTCAAACAAACAGTTTTAAAGTATTTGCCTAGAGTTGGCACTGACCACTGACTGTCAATGGATCCATGACAGACGACGGGGACAGTAACACAATAATTTGGGAACTTATGTGACAGAGTCAGGAGAAAAAACCAATTGGCAAAGCAGGCTCTCTGCAGACTCATGACGAGCATTAGCAGCAGCTGCTTCAGTTTCCAGCTCCTTATTCCATTCAGTATTTCAGAGGCAGAAGGAAGAGCAGCTTCTTTTTCAAACCTACAATGACATATTTCTGCCATGATGTACAAACAGTGGAAGGCCAAAATGTTGGACTGACCAGATTTTGGAAATTCTGTCTCCTCCTTTCCTTTCCTCCCACCTCCCAGCCTAAGCAGCTAGGCACCTATGTTTCACTAAGCCCCATTTCTGGTCCAGAAATTAGGCAGAGTGGCACCTAAATACACAAGAGGGAGCCAGATTTTATGGCTTAATACAGGCTTGTCCAACTTCTTAGTGGCTTGGACCTCACATCCTCTGGGCCACAGCAGCAGGGGCTGCATACTGCCTGGGCCACACTAGTGAGAGCCTTACACCCCTCCCCCAGACAATACACTGTACAGTAGGGCTCTGCAAAATGGCACTGTTCCATTTCGACTTGTGTTTTGATGGAACAGTATTTCATTTTGAATTTCATTTTGATTGGAAACTGCTGTTCCATTTCATTTCGTCAAAACAGTTTTACTGTTTCAACAGTTTTGATGTTTTGCCCATAGGCTATAATGGAGAAGCTCAAAACAGCCTATAACTTTGTCATTTCTGGCCTGATTTGGATTACTTGCAGGAATTGTAGCCCCTTCTGAGGGCATGACACCTGTCAAGTTTCAAGGAGATAGGTGCAGGGGTTTGGGGGAAACTGCACCTCAAGCTGCAGACAAGCAAGACTTGTGACATGGCTGACACTGTGTGTGTGTTAAGGCAGAGCAGGGTGAAAGCTGCAGGCCTGCTAGCCCCTGCTGAAGCCGTGAAGCCTGCCAACTATCAAGGAGATAGGTGCAGGGCTTCTGGATTCTTGGGCCCTGCACCTCTGGCTGCTGACAGGCAAAACTCATGACATGGTTGCTTGTGGGACTGTGTCTGTCTTAGGGCACGGGTGCGGGGGTGAAAACTGTAGGCCTGTTAAGCCCTGCAGCAGCCACGAAGCCTGCCAGCTGTCATGAAGTTAGGTGCAGGGGGAGCCTGGTTTCTGGGGCCCTGCACCTCTAGCTGCTGACAGGCAAAACTGGAATACACAACTCAGTAACTGACCCCAAAGGCAGAAAGCAGGGCAGTTCAAACAATGCTGCCTTTTATGCAGTTTTTCCATCCCTCCCCCTGAGCACTGCGGTTGGGAGGGACCCTAGGAAAGGATGACAGTTGCTGGCCAGTGTCGGGGAACAGCGGCCCCAAGGTCACGGTGGGCCGAGGGTTTCGGTACGGAACAGGCGGGATTAGCGGCGAGGAGTCTGAGCGGTGCGGAACTCGTTCGGTTTCAAAAGACAGATTTTTATTTATTTACGCTTCTGGAGCATAGGCAGAGAAGCTTGCTTCAGTTACAGTACAATAATAACGTACAAACAAGGGAGTCTGTTGGTCCATGGGGTTCCCGAGCCGAGCCCTTACTTTCTACCCTGAAGGATAGGTGCGGCTGCCCGACTCGATAATCCCAGGACTGGTCAACAGCTTATTGATCGGGATAACAAACAACAGAACTGTAACACGAAGAACGATGTGACGCCAGTCCAATGTGGATGAACGAGTAGTCGATGGTGATGCCGATGCCGAAGGATGTAGTGATGTCGTAGCCGTTGGTCAAGCATGGTAATCAGGATCATGGTCAGTCAGACGCCAGAAGCAAGGTCGGTAGCTGGAAGATCAATACTTGAAATCAGATTGAAAAATCGATGAAGAACGGATTTTGGAAACCGTACGGTGAGGGGACTGGTGGGCCTAAGGCCCTCCTGAGGAGTAGTCCCTGCAGCTGCAGCCTCTGCTCTCAGGATTGGGTGGATCTCTCCCTGTGAGACAGTCCCTGCCAAGGCAGCCTCTGTTCTCAGGTTGAGTCTCTTCCCTGTCACTCTGGTCTTTCCCCCTCGTGGGCGGAGGCTCGCGAATCTTTTATAGCAACCAGTTAGCCAATCAGGTTGCATTTTCCATAGAATTTTCTGGTCTAATTACATCAACTGCTGAGCAGAGCTGAGCATGCTCGCAATAGTAAAGTAGGTCAGGTTTGACAGACAAGCCCTGGGGTCATACAGGGGATACATGCTGGGCATGCCATGGAATTTTCCGCTACTAGGCTTGTCTGCGCATGCTCAGAGCTAACTCTCTGCGTTATCAGCAATTATTCAAAATTTGGCTCTGACATACCCCCATGCTGGTAACACAGGAGTTGTGAATTCGGGTTTAACATTCGTCTTTGTCTTCATCTTTCAGGTTTACATGTGTGGGTAAACTGGTGTACATGAAAACAGATAAACTTGACAACTTTTTCCTTAGAAACTGAAATATACAACAAACTAACGAAATGACTACAACTATGACAAGTAAAAATGATATCAACAGAGTTAACAAGTTCAGTAACCAGGAGGAGGCATCCCATCCTAGCCACTTGAACACTTGTGACAACCACCCTTGTCTGATGCCAGAGATGGCATTGACGTCCCTTGCAATTTCCCAAATCTTTCCCACCTGATTCTGTAAGGATATCGGGATGGCTATACAGCACATTTCTTTGGACAGGTTTAAGTACTGGAATAGCCCCCCTTGCTGAATTAGTAGGGCGTCAAGGGCCAACCAGTTCTGGATCGTCATTTTTGATGTGGCCTGCAATTGCTGATTAATTAATTCGAATCCGGTAGCCATGCTATTAGCCAAAAGTTCGACCTGTTCCGAGAGCTCAGCTAGGGCTATACGGGCTTTTGCTATTGCAAGACCCCACAAAAATAACCCTTCGAAGGCCCAGCTAAGGCCTTGTGCTATCCTTTCCCCATGTGTTAGTGAGCTCCACACTGGGGTGGCAGATTGGGTGTGATGGTGTAGAACAACGGGACTCGGTGTGTGAGTGGTCGAGGCTAGTAACGGTGGGCAAAACAAAACAGAACTTAGGACTCCAGAAAGGGTGGCCGGTAGTTTGGTACATAACTGACCATCATTACAGGCCCAAACAAGGCCTATCAGGGCAGGAGTGTTTAGCTTGGAACATCGACCTCTGAATTGGAACAGTTGCTCCGGATACTGCTCACTTGCATCGTTTACAGGACTTTTGATCCCGTGACAAGCTGCGGTAAGTACCGCTGCTTGGAGGAGGGGATAATAGAATCCATACCAAGAATTATGCCCCAGGGGACCCGATTTGGTTAACTCAATGGTTCAGGAGGTGTTCCATCGAACTATGGGTGAAGGGGTCGTGAGAGGTACACGGGTGACGTCAGCTATGTATCTGGGACCAGGGGTCAGGGGAAGTGATAAAAAACAAGGAGGGGTTAAAGAATGGGCGTCCCATGTAAGTGAGTTGTCAAGGTGAGACTCCTCACCGCTCTTGGAGTTAAACCCCCAAGGGATTTTTGAGCAGGGCAATGGTGTGGTTTTAGTTCTTCCAAAACAGTTTTACTATACTCTTTTTTGACACCATTTCGAAGATTGGGAAGCGTCATATTGAACTTCCTGGCATACCTTGTGGTGCTGAAACTACCGTCATCAAATGGCCCCTGAGTAAAATTTATGGAAAGACATTGACTTCTTGAGACCTTGTCAAACCAATCGATAACATTAAATGGTACGAGGTAGGGTGTAAGCACTGGGTCCTCAATGGATAAGGGTATCCGGAGGCACGCCGTTAGCCCAATCCCCGTTTCCCCATCTCCTGTGGCATTTGCCCACAGTGATAGTAGCTGTAATATAGTATTTTTCGAGAGGTCAAATTCAGGAGTCAGTTCGGCTATTGTTCAAATAAAGCAATTATGACAACTATATACAGAGTCTTTTGATTTCTGATCGACATCTTGTTGTTGTTCTCGCTTCTTCTGGCTCACTGTTGTAAATGATGTTTCAACAGTCCTGGTGGTTAACCGGCAGGCTTGACTTGTTCACGTTCTTCCTACCTTCCTTCCAAGGGCTGAGTTGATCTGAAATAATAAAACGAAATGGGACAGTATATGCGCTGTGGCAAAATTATATACACTACTAACTGAAGGGCCTATTATACAGGGTTTGCAACAGCTCGTCTGGCAAGCCAGTTGTGGTAGACCAGTATGTTGCGTCCACTGTCCTCCAATTCAGCCAAGTAGGTGTTTGGATAATGCTCCGCCTCCTTTATGGATCCCTTCAGGACCTTGGGATGTAGGTTCTTTGGGTCTGGCAAGGTGACCCACACGAGTTCGGATGACTTAAACTTCAGTGTCCAAGATTTAACAGGCTTGGGTTCTCTTTCAGCCCACAGTTCTTTTTTGGAATTTAGGTTCGTTAGTACTTTGTGATTGTATTTTGTCCAACTTTTGTAGCTTTCCTGCCCTTTTAGGTGCAGGGCCTCTTTATGCAATCCGACTGCTCATTCTACCACCCCATTTGACATGGGGTGGTAGGGCAGATGGTGGTGTCAGTCTATATTATGCAGTTGTGCAAACCTCTCGATAGCTGCAGATGTGAACGGCGGTCCCCCGTCGGATTGGATACAAGTTGGTCTTTTCCACATGGCGAATACACTCGTGAGACCTGTTATTACCATGGTCGCGTGCGTTTTTCTAAGAGGCACAACAGTCATTTGTCTGGTCCCTAAGCTGACTACAATTAAACCTTTATTTGGGACCGAGCCTCCAGGCAAGGGTCCCAGTAGGTCTACTTGCCACGATTTTCCTGGTTCAAATGTGTTCTGGTCCAAGGCACCTTTCGTATTTCCTGTTGGGTGACACTTCTCTTTTGCACAGGCTTCGCAAGCCTGTGTTACCCTCTTCCAGTCCATACGGGAACCATACTTTGGGCTGTCTTCTGACTCCTGACGCCACTTTTTGTGACAGGCCCGGGGACCTGGATGGCCCCAGTTCTCATGTAACCAAGTCAGGTATGGGTACACATACAGTTTCATCGATACCTTTGGCGACAAGTACGTGGTCGGTATGAGTTGGATCTTCCAATAACTTGTCGATGACTTCGTGTATTGGATCAGTGTCACTCCGATGTGAGCGTGTATGTTTGATTAGAGGTGGTACGGAGAAGTCGGACAATAATGCGTAGATTTCTTCCCGCAACTCAAGATTTTCCATCGGGAAGGCTGTTCCCGTTACAATTTTGTAGATATAGTGGGAGTCGATGGCCATAATGGGAACGGGAAGGGTCCCATCGTGATGAGTCAGCCAGTGACATACCAGTTCCCAAAATCCCAGGAGTTCGTTCTTCTGGGCTGATTCACAACCGGCGTGGACTTGGTATTAGTGGCATGGACGGCAGTAAACTCCATACTTCCCGTTGTCCCGGGTGGTGCCATCTGATGCCATCCACGCTGGTTGTGTCGTTCCGTAAAGGACGATTTTTGAAGTGTCAGTGATAGTAGATGTAGGCGGTATATCCTCGTACTTCCTGGAGTGCCACTGGTATAGATGGTTTAATACCAGGGCAATCCAGGTTGATGGTTCCCCCTGGAAACATGGGTCAGGTTGATCGTGCACTAGTCGTGGCAGTAGGGTTGCCCCTATTGCCCTCAGCTTTCCTTTTCCGACTGAGAACGATTCGGCCAGCTGGGTGGCTAGAAGAACCTTTCCCACTGTGCCATAGCGATGTTGCGCAGCTTGAATGGTGCGGTGTACAACATAGACGAGGTTTCCCTCGGAATTCCTTATTGTGGTAAAGAGGTGCTCCTCGGTGAAGCCAACCGTTACTTTTAATGTCACAGCGAGATCAATGGCACTTAGGGAGGTGTTCTTTATGGTGATTAATAACTTGCTCAAGGCTCTGGTGTCTTTCGGAGTCCATGAAGTTTTCTGTCGGCTTTTTTTGTGGATCTGTCGTTGAATTTGTGAAAGGATCGGTAGATGTTCTGGTGTAATATAGTGTCTGAACCAGTTCAGTTTTCCTAGGAGAGACTGGAAGTCAGCTTTCGTTGACGGGACTTTGTTCTCCCAGATGGTAATATCAACTTTGTCGTGGGCTATCCCATGCAGTGTATCTTTAATGAAAGTTGTTCCTAGGAAATCAGTGCTGGAAGATGGTTCTAGTCGAGACTTGTCCGTGTTGACAATCCAGCCGTCGGTGGTTAGGTGCCTTACAAGATCCTTAGTAACTCTCTTCACAAGGTCTTTTTCTCGCCCCATGATCGCGATATCATCAAGATAGTTCCATATTTTTACTGCTCTGCTTTCTGGATTGTTTTCGGAGAACCTTCTTAAATTATTGTTTATGGCGCTGGTGGCTAATGCCGGGGCGTTGCAGTGTCCCTGTGGACACAAGTTCCACTTATAAATTCTCCCTGCAATACACATATTTAAAATCCCCTTGGTATCATTAATGGGGATAGAAAAAAACACGTTCTTAAGATCCAAGGTCATGCCTAACCATGGGTCGGCCGAATATTCTGCCATCTCCTGGGTGCTCTGAAGTAAAGTGCAAGGTGAAGCTTGTGTGAGAGTCGTGCATCATTTATTCACATCTCTGTAGTCAACAACTAATATACTTCGTGTGGTTTTCCTGGTTTTGAAATTCCACATCCTGGTGACAATCTCGTGCTTGCGTGGACTGGGGTGGTGGACTTCTGGTCTATCAACTGTGTTAACAGCGCAACCAGAGGTTCACGGAGGTGCGCCTTTGTGGAGATAGGGGTATACTGCCACGATGAGGTGGTTCTTAACGTGGGCTTATGTCGATCTTCATTTGCTATGATATTAACTGGTAATGCTTCCAATACTTGATATTTCAACTTTAGAGCTCTTATTCCGGGTACCCCGAGGAGGTTGATGCCCCCTAGCACTGCATCGAGGCGTTTTCCGTGGCATTTTCCACACAGCTGAGCATGCTCGCAATAGTAAAGTAGGTCAGGTTTGACAGACAAGCCCTGGGGTTGTACAGGGGACACATGCTGGGCATGCCATGGAATTTTCTGCTACTAGGCTTGTCTGTGCATGCTCAGAGCTAACTCTCTGTGTTATCAGCATTTATTCAAAATTTGGCTCTGACAGCCAGCAACACAGTCAATAATGAGAGCACTCCTCCTCCCTCCCCCCATTCCCCTTCTCTCTCCTTACTTTATTTTCTGTTTCCCTGCAAGCAAGCCCAGCTTGAGCTTTGAAAAGTTTAGAAATTTTTGAAATGTTTCAACTTGCCTTGTTTTGTTTTGAGGCTGTTTTGAAGCTCTCTGTTTCATTTTGATTTTGCTGTTTTGAGCTTGAAATGAGTCGAAACAGTGTTGAAACGAAACTGCCAGCAAAATTTCAGACAGCCCTACTGTGTAGTTTCCTAGTTTCACTCTCAACTCCCCAGCCATGGGCTCTCTTGCTGCACTGTGCCTATGCAGGTGTCCTGTGCTGCAAGCTCCCCAACACTGCAGGCTTTGCCCCTTGAGGCATGAGCTGGAAGTGGAAGATGGAGAAGGGATGGGGAGCCCAGACACTGTGGCTGCTGCTGTAGCTGAAGCAATAGGGAGAGCAGTAGCTGGGTTGGAGCTTGAGGGCCCCAAGTTGACCCCTTGCAGGCTTCATACAGGCCATGGGCCACCAATTATACCATCCTGGCCTAATAACTTAGGACACTCAGCTGAAAATGGGAAACTTAGTTTCCAGTTCTGTATTTCATCCTGTTTAATATAACATACATAAGTGACTACAGGACCAGAAATTCCTTTTCCTGCTTTGATCGTGTATAGTCTAAGAATATCCAGACTATAATAGTATTGTTTTTCTGTCTCAACATTTATCCACCCAGGCAGGCATCCTTCTTGTAGCAGCAGCCTACAAACATGGTAGCTGGAGAGTACAGTTATCAAATTGTTTAGAGTAGGTGAATGAGATTGCTGTACTTTTTACTCATTGCCATGCAGCAGGAAGTGTACAAAAAATAATTATAATAATTAAAAAGAATGGATGTATTTTTAACTTAGATATCCAAAGATGTTATTTTCAGATGCATGAAATGGAGTGTGTAAGGGCTATACATAATTGTATATCCTCAATATGGTAAATGTAAAAGGCTGATTATACTGCCTAGTATAGCAGTTCCCATACTCTGACAGATTGCACAATCAATTGTAAATTGGAAAAAAAGACAGTGTGCATGTGTGTGGCGGGGTGTGGGTGTGCATGTATGGTAGGGTGTGGGGGGGTTGTGAAGGAGTGTGGTTGTGTGTGGGGGAAATTATAGGGAATGTTGGGGGATTGTATATATGTAGCGGGGTGGAGGCAGGGTGTGGGTGTGCGGGGTTTGTGGGGTGTGAGGGGGAGTGGGACGGTGTGGGGACTCCCACAATCCCCCATGGCATAGTAGCAGGTGGGAGTGCTCAGGGTTCTCGGAGCGCAGGCTCTCAGCAGGGCATGGTTCCAGTCAGCTCTGCACATAAAAGCAAAGTTGAGCTAGCAGCTGCTGCTGCTTCTGTCAAGAGGCCCAGGAGGAGGAAGGGAGTCCCCCATCACCGCATGACCCAGCCCAACTCTCCCCAATACCCCAGCCATGGTATCTGGGCTGTGAAGTGAGGGGACCCCTTCCCCCATGCCTGCCAGGGCCTCTTGACAGTGGCAACAGTAGCTGCCCACTTGGATTTGCCATCGCTGAGGCTGGGGGTGCACAGGGTGGAACAGAATCCCCTTGCCTCATGGACCCAGCTTGGTTCCTCTCAACACCCAACCCAGCAAAGCCCTGCTAGCAGCTGCCTGCTGCACCCTCCCCCTCTCCCCCTCTCCCGCTGACATCCCCAGAGGCAGGGAGTGGTGGGGGAAGGGCTCAAGGGTAGATTGGCAGACTTCTTGGAGGTTGCTAGACTGCCTCTGCCTGCTGGCCAGGGCCTCTGCAGAAATGCTTGAGCCCCCTGACCCAACGGGCAAATGTTCTTTGCAGCACAGAAGGAGCTGTAACTCGTGACGCTTTGTGTAAAGTACCATGAGTTACAGCACGGCTCCTAAACATCCCTAGGCACCCAAAAAGTACCTGGCTGTGAAAATCAAAGGAGAAACACTAGTCATCAGGGATGTCTGCTAACTAGGAAGGCAACAAAGAGTTTGCAAAATGCCATTTCTGATGGTGTAAGTTTTTCTCATTCTTTCAATTGCTTAAGCATTTTACAGCCTACAACTTACACTTGTTATCAATTCCAGAGGGGGGAAAATCAGCACTTTCAGGCTCAGTGGTTCCTTGTTTTGTAAAATCAAAGGTAAAACCTTCAGACAGGTTAGAATTTCTTGGAATGCTGTGAAGTCCACATAAAACTAAAATGTAGAGATTTTGTTTTATGCTTAAAACTTTTCCTCAGTATCACTTTGTATTGGGATAATTCCAGCTCCCAAGTCCACATTCAATTTCCCACCCCAATCTTTTCTTATCAAACTTTGTACTGATATCACCTTAATTAAAGGTACTTCAGGCATAACATAATTGCCTTCAAGGTCTTTATGCTTTGTGCACCCGTTATTGCATTCTATTTAAGGGGCTGTACTAACATTACAGTTACAACACAGTTCATTATTATGTAATGTCTTTCATAGAGCAGTACAAAGCCTTTTTAAGAGAGGGATAATTCAGACCTGGGTGCAGTGATGGGCAAGGAAAAAATGATGCATAGAAATTTAATAGAGTAAAAGAAAAGAGTTGAAATAGAAAAGCAGTAAAGATGCAAATATGGTAAGTGGGCTCAAAGACCAGGTATATGGAGGAGAGAATGTATGGAGGCAGTAAATGGTGAATGGAGGAGATGATTCAGTTAATTATGAACTGAAGTGAAACGGAAACTTTTAGTGTGTGATTTGAAGAGGAAAAGCAACTGCAGAGGCAGCAAAAAAACACACACTGCTGCACTGTGCTGAGGGAATGACAGGGGACCCATTTGGGCCACCGTATCCCCTGTACCCCCAGGGATTTAAAATCGTGAGGGGAGGTTTTTCCTATTCAGGGGCACTAAAACCTAGATGTTGCTTCTCCCTTCCCTGCTTCCCTTCCCCTTTCCCTACTTTTGAGCATAAACTACACGGAGGATCTAGCCAGGCAGTCCAGTGACAAAACCGACTACAAAACTAGCCAAAGTAGGCAAGGAGTCTCTTTTATAGGAGTGCTCTTCTCTTCAGTCCTTTCACTTCTTCATTTCAATTTCACACCACCTCTAGACCTGTTCTCCTCTTACTCTGTAGCTTCAATATCTTCCCTCGTTTCACTTTTCTTCCTTCATTGCCTTCTTAAAACCACTGAATTAAAAATAAAAGAACAATAAAATGTGAAGGACTACCATCAAATATGGTATTATCCCATTGTTCACTTTGCTTTTATATTACAGGTTTCTCTCGCCAACCACAGGAGTTAGGTTCCTGAAAGTTCCCAAGGTTGGCAAAATCGGCATGGCTGGGGAAGTAGGGGCTGTGGGTGGGGGGAGAGGGGCACCAGCAAGGATGTGGGGTGGGAATGAGAGGCATAAGCAGGTCTGGGGGGCAGGGGAGATTTTCCAGCTGTACCTCCCCCCCGAAGTGTGGATACTCAAAACCATTGTTGGCAAAACTGTGGTTGGTGAGGGAAATCCATATACTCTTTTTCCCCTACCTTTTGTCTGTCCTATTTCAGACAAGTTCACTGCAGCAGACAGGGTCAGCTCTTCTGTGTTTGTATAATCCCATATATAACAAGGCCCCATTAAAAAACTCATGTACAACAAGGCCTCATTCTTAGTTGGTCCTTCAGCATTATGGTAATAAACATGATTATTGATAGTAAGAGGGTGATGCAGTAGCCTGGAATTAAAAGGCAAGTAACTAAATTGCACAAGTAAAGGTCTTAGAGGAAAGAATACAAAAGATATTTAAAAAGCAGGTAGTGAGCAGAGATATGGGTATTGTTCTTATATCTGGAATTTCTATATTTTTATTATCTTTATCAATTGGGTTGTTGATTGAGTTATAGCATAAATATAGATGTAGTTGGATACCAATAATGATGGCTGAACATATCTATGCAGGCAGTCCTCGCGGGTTAAGTTCTTGGAAAAGGCACTGTAAGTCGAAATGATGCAAGTCGAATCTGATTTTCCCATAGAAACGATGTTATAATAGGGGGTTATGTTCCTGGTCAAGAACCTGATACCCAACTTTTTATAGGTATTTAAATCAACTATTTAATCATCTATTAATTATATACACCAATAAATTATATACACTGTACAAAGTTTTCTAAAGTGCAATGCAGTAAGTAAGGGAGGCACTGGGGCTAGTGTGAGACTTATTGAAGGTAAGCTCCTCAGTCCTCATGCAGGGCAGGCAGTGACTCCTTCCCAAGGTGAGGTGAGGCGGGGGTAGGGATGGGGAGGAACTGCTCTGCAGGCTCTGCCAGCTCCAGGGAACTGCTCCACTCCCCAGCCATAATGCCATGTGCCTCCTCACTCCCTGAGGTGATGCAGGGCCGCAGAGTAGTTCCCCAGAGCTGGCGGACCCTGTGCTATCCTCCAGCCCCTCTCCCTGCCTTGCCATGCCTCTGGGAACGAGGAGGTACATGGCATTGTGCCTGGGAAGTGGAGCAGTTCCCCGGTGCCAGCCCCCAGCCCCAGCCCCCAGCCCCGTCTCGCCTTCAAGAGCACATGGACTCAGGGAAGAGCTTCTGCCTGGACTTACCTCCAGTAGGTGTCCCACACTGGCCCCAGTGCCTCCACTGCACTCCGCACCAACTCATTACCTGTCATAAGTACAAGGATCCAGTGCCATAAGTAATGACAGGGGTGTAAATGGCGGAGCACCGCAAGTGTGAATCAACGTAAATCAAAATGCCATAAGTCGAGGGCTGCCTGTATTCTCTGCAAGAGAACTCTCTGCCTTTCTTATCATTGGGCATGTCTACATGAGATGGTATCATCGCTATGGCAGGAGCGAACTGTGATGCCAATGCTACTGTGTAGTAGCAATGAGCTACTGTGCAGGAGGGTCAGAAATGACCTGTGCACCATTGGGACAGTGCACTAATAACTGTGCAGCTGGGCACTCATGTAGACATGCCACTCATTGAGTATGAAATGTTGTCTCACTTGCAGTCACTTGTTGAAATGAATAGGATGTTTATTAATGCATTAGGTTCTCGTCAGAAAAATAATTGTAATTAATTCAGTCTGGGTGTAATTCATATATATGAAGAGGACTTTTACTCTCAGAGATTCTAGATAATGGCAATGAATACTTACCTCCTTCACTGAAGTCTCTAAGCCCCCCTCTACACATTGCAAGTATTGCACAATTGCACTGGTTAATTGTGCAATTTCCTCGAGACCAGCTATATGTGCAAAGTAGCTATCACACCATAAAAAGCTCCAAACAGCTATAAAGTTAGACCTGGAAAATGTGTATTGACTTTCCAGCTGGTTGCCATCAAGCTTTAACTTGCATGCATAGCAAGGTCTTCCCTAACACCAGGAGCCCCATCAGCTGATGGGACATTTTGGCCACTGGGGTGCACCATGCTTAACTGGGACAAGAAGTCCTTCAACTGAGGTACTTCAACTCATCCGCAGCAGTTACTGATTCTGGGTCCCAGCAGCACAGAGCTTTGGTGCATGAAATCCCTAGGGCCTAGGGGATTAAAGCTGCTGTGATCTCCCAGACTCAGGGCTACTGAAACCCCTTCCTAATTAATATACATTTAATCAGGAGGTGATTTTGAGTTATAATAGGATTACTAATCCTATTATAGTATTACTAATAAGTGATGTCATTCAATTCTGAGGGCATCATTTTCCATTCCCTTTGATCTTCTGTAATCTTTTATCCAAAGCAAAATAAGTATAAAAATCTAACAAATCAAATCACTACCAATTTACAAAAACACTATACCATTGCATGGTAAAACAGTACTTACACGAGCAAATGAACTGCTAAACATATGACTTACCATTTGCATATGGAATAATGGTAATGGCATGCATAAACTAAATGTGCAATTGTGCATCCATTTCTGTGCATGAGCCTGTCTTATGACCTTCTTTGCCACACGTGTATATATATATATATATTCTGCACTCCTATTTATGAAAATGTAGTGTTTAACATAGTCTGGGACCATTTTTTGCTTTTCATCCAAAAACAACATAATGTTTCTAGTTATACCAGGCATTTGCTAAATTAGCACATACCTAGTTATTAAGGCTGTGCGAAATTTCATTGGCTGTTTCATTTTGAACCTGTTTCGACTTGTTTCGCGCTCACAACAGCAAAATCAAAATGAAAAGAAGTGCTTCAAAACAGCCTCAAAATGAAATGAGGCCAGTTGAAACATTTTGAAAGTGCTGAAATATTTCGAGTTTTGAAGCTGAAGGTGGGCTTGCCTGCAGGGAAACAGGAAGTAAGGAGAGGGAGGGGGAAGGAAATAGTGAGCACACATCTTACCACACACACTGGAGAAGAAAGTCCTGCAAGAGAGGAAAGAAGGGGTCTCTCACAGTTTGGCTGCCTGAGATGCTGCTGGTGCTACTGTGCTGCTCACTAAGTTACTATTTTACTTGTTGTTATTTAAAGTGGTGGACCAGGATGAGGCTGTAGGGGAAGAGGAGACCTTGTTGGGGCACACTACTGTGTAGAGGCCCCAGCACGAGTGAGAGTGCGCCTTAACGCAGGCACAGTCACATGTCACAAATTTTGCTTGTCAGCAGCTTGTTGTGTAGTTTTCCAGAAACCCCTACACCTATCTCCTTGAAACTTGGCAAGATTCATGCCCCAAGAAGGGGCTACCATCCATGCTGTTTTCATCCAAATCTGCCCAAAAATGACAACATAGGCAGTTTTGTGTTTCCCCTTTATAGCCTGTGGGCGAAACATTGAAACAGCAAAATGGTTTCGACTAAACGAAATGGAACAGTGCTTTTGAAACAAAAAACCCCTTGAAACAAAACACTGTGCTGGTGAAACGGAAGTCAAAACTAGATGGTGTTGTTTTGCATAGCCCTACTAGTTATATAATGTTTGCTATTGAATAACCATGTCATTTCTTGAAAGATACAAGTGCTTTTTTGGATTTCTCTCAGTTAGTGATCTAGCCAGTGATATCTGACAAGATAATGTCCTAAAATAGGAAGATTTCCAAGCTGCATCCAAGTTTCTTTTTTCAATATCCTTTAGTACCACCAATGTGGTACTCTTTGTTTATACTCATACTTCATGACTTGCCTTTTCAATTAAATAAAAAAGTCTAGATTATTTGCTAATAATACCTGACAGTTTAACCAAATCAATAAAACATACAAAGAGTTTAGCTAATGCCTGATCTGTGACCTGGTGTTAACCCTGCTATGCTGGGAAATTAGAAAAACAGAGGTTCAAATCCCTTTTGGGGGACCTAGAACCTGGATCTCTGGCTTCCCAAGTGAATTACTGGTCTTCAAACTGGTGATAAAACATGGAAGGCTCTCTTGCAGAGTATAACATTGGCTAGTCAGAGGTTTTGGACCATTTACATTTTTGAGTCTTAGATGATAGTATACTGCCACAAGGAGCATGTACATATAGCCAGGCCCATATGTGGCCAGTATGTAGCCTGCTGCATATGCTCAGTCTGTATATGTAGTGTATGTATTGTAGTTGCCACTACTGCTGGAAAACAGAATGGCTACATGCACAAGTGCCAAAAATGCCATGTAGACAACTAAAAAACTTCTACTTAGACAACCATGAGCTAGGGTTAGAGAGAACCATAGAGGAACACTAACCGCTGCTACTGCAGAAACACAGCTTGCTTATTGTCATCTATTTAATCTATTTATTTCAAACTGTGGAAAAGGTTCTTTTCTCCCTTTTGTTGTATTGATTGATAAGTTGAATGTATAATACTTTAGGTTCTGATAAAAGATGGAGATTCGTGCTTTATAAAGCTATAGAATGACAGAAAAAATAATTCTTAACTCAGAAAATAGCTAGCTTGGAAATTTATATATAAGCTTCTTTGGTTAAAAAAAAATGCAATGCTTATGTGCTGATATAAGAAAGCACCATTCCTTAGACCTGGATGCACACAGTGCCTTTTTATAGGCCTTCACTCTTTAAATTAAAAGTTTCCCACACAGCACATGACTAGATATTAGCATGTAATGCAGAGAAATCTGGTAAAAGGCTTCCTGTTTTTCAGTCAAGGTCCAGGGATAAAGGAGATATAGGGTAAGGGTAAAAACAGAACTAGGAAAGGCCTCTGTATGTTGGCACAAAATTGGAAAAATCCTGGTTAGGCCTTCACAAATAATAACCAAAGGGCATATAGATTACAAAACCTGAAGAGCCTGCAGGGCATCTGATGAGAAAAACAGAGCATTGACTGGACTCTTCTCAGACAGCTGGTGAAAACCAGATCCTAGAAGGGGGCTGTGAGATCATAGTCCAGGGAACAATCATAGAATCATAAAAAATTAAAGTTGGAAGGGACCTCAGGAGGTCATCTAGTTCAACCCCCTGCTCAAAGGAGGACCAGCCCCAACTAGATCATCCCAGCCAAAGCTTTGTCTAGCTGGATTTTGAAAACCCTCAAGGATGGAGCTTCTACCACCTCTCTGGGTAACCTGCCTCAGTGTTTTACTACCCTCCTAGTGAGAACATTCTTCCTAACCTAACCTAAACTTCCCTTGCTGCAACTTGAAACTGTTGCTTCTTGTTCTATCATCTGCCACCAATGAGCTCCATCCTCTTTCAAACCCCCGTTCAGGTAGATGAAGGCTGCTATTAAGTCTCCTCTTGGTCTTCTCTTCTCTAGACTAAATAATCCCAGTGCCCTCAGTCTTTCCTCTGTTGTACCCTGCAGGGTCAGGACCTGAGGCACAGTGAGGAGAAGGTTCGTTTTGCCTTTAAGGGGGGAGAGGTTTTTCTCTCTGTTTGCTGATCATGGAGCCTCCCATCGCAGAACAGGGAACAAGCTTGTAAATTGTAACAAGAAGCTTTTATTTGTTTACTTACACTCGGATGAATGAGGTGCCTAGGTACAGTGGCTTGATTAAACGCGTTTGTTTACAAAACAAATCAACGGCTCTCTCTCTCTTTACTCTCTCTCTACTACTCGGATTGGATTGCAAATCGGGTCGGTGCACAGGGAAGGGGTACGCCAGGGATGATCGGTGGCGGAGAAGCACTGACGCGGTTGGCCAGACCACGGCAGAAGGGACTGATCTGCTGGTCCCAAAATGGCTTCTGCCGTGGCGTGGACTCAGCGAGGCTTTTAAAGACTTTCCCCGCTCCCCCTGACTTCAGACTGGTAAGCTGTTTTCGTGCCTTTTCTAAGCTTGTGGGAGAGGCTGGATGTTAAACTTTGTGCTTACGGCACTCTAACTGAAGTGAAGTACAAAACATCCTCATACACCATGTCCCCCAACCCCTCACCATTTTTGTCGCCCTCCATTGGACTCTCTCCAAGTTGTCCACATCCTTTCTGTAATGGGGAGCCCAAAACTGAACACAGTACTCCAGATGTGGCCTCACCAGTGCTGAATAGAGGGGAATAATCACTTCCTTTGTTGTATTGGCAACACACCTACCAATGCAGCTCAGTTTGCTGTTAGCCTTCTTGGCAACAAGGGCATACTGCTGGCTTATATTCAGCTTATTGTCTACTCTAATTCCCAGGTCCTTTTCTGCAGAGCTGCTGCCCAGCCAGTCACCCCCCAGCCTGTACTGGTGCATGGGATTGTTCCATCCTAAATTCAGGACTTTGCACTTGTCCTTGTTGAACCTCATGAGCTTCCTTTTGGTCCAATCCTCCAATTTATCTAGGTCACTCTGAATCCCAGCCCTACCCTCCAGCATATCTACTACGCCCCCCGGCTTGGTGCCATCCCCAAATTGCTAAGGGTGCACTCTGTGCTACCTTCCAGGTCATTGATGAAGACATTGAACAAAACCAGCCCCAGGACTGGCCCCTGGGGCACTCCACTTGATACCAGCTGCCAACTAGACACTTAGTCATTGATTACGATTCTCTGAGCTTGATGCTCTGGCCAATTTTCTATTCACCTTACAGTCCATTCATTCAGTCCATACTTCCTTAGCTTGCCCATGAGAATGCTGTCAGAAACAGTGGAAGAGGGAAGAGACTGCTGCCTATGGGGTAATAGAAGTTTGTGAGCTCAAGAAATGGAAATGTCTAAGCTTAAAAGGGAAAAAGGGAAGGATTATTTTTACACTTCTTACTGTCTGGTAGACATTTCTCTGGAGGCTGAGAGGGGCAAGTTGAAATGATGGGAACATGACCTAACAAAATAAGATAATCTTATTACAAATAAAGTCATAGGATGCATCCACACAAGCATGCATGTGTTTTGCAGTGTTTCAAAAGCAGCCTGTGCATGTGATATGGTTCTCCACACTGCATATTTGCAGTGCAGAGCCAAATTTAGATACTGGGAAATCCCGGTATCAAAAAAAAAAAGTGCACCAAAAAAAGCAGGGTGGCACACGTGGCAACAGCATGCGCCACCCAAAACCAGAACCTGGCTGGCCACAGCCACATTGTATCTGCTGCCCAGGCTCTGTGCACCTGGATCGTCACTGGAAGGTCCCCAGGTTCCCAGGTAAGGCTGCTGGAGCCAGCCCAGGTGCTGGCCCCAGCCTCCACTATTCCGCTCGGGACAATTTGCTGCACTTCAGAGCACACATGCAGGGGCATTTCTTAGGGACAACTAGCAGGAGCACAAATATGTACCGCTGCTAGTTGTCCCTGGGGAAGTGGACATGCACACTCATCTAACACATGCACTCCCATCTGGACACACCCATAGATAGCAGTGAGAAATGACGACAAAGCTTTCTATTAATTTAATTCTTGGGATCTTGTTTTGATAGAAAAATCATTAATAATTGACTGACTGTAAGGACTAAATGAAATAGCCAAATCCCTTAGTAATGAGCAAGGTAGAGTTACACCACATTGGAGAGGTCCAGAAAGACCTAATTCCCAGTGAAATTACAGAAGCATAACAGAAGCATGTATGCTGCATAACCTCTTTCAATCATGCAGTATGCTCCGTTCTCTGTAGCTTGCCAGCTTCATCAGCTTGAACAGGAAGGATGGTAATTGTTCCACGGTCCACCTCTTCCTCCAGCTCTGATTTGAAAGTGCAAAGGCAGAACAGCCTCTCTGGTCCCTTGAATTCAGAGAGTGCGAGCTATACAAGATGAAGGGGCAGTACGGTCTGAAGTCATTGTAAGTCTGATTCTGCAATTCTATGGCAAAACTCTTACTTAAGTCAATGGAGAATCCTGTTTGAATACCTACTGCCCTATCAAGCCCAATATTAACATAACAGCAAACTTAATCAGAAATTGTTACAAGCAATAAGCAATTAATTTTTCACTGCACCCATTGTTAGCTATTGAAAACACATTCATAAATGGCTAAACACTGCCTGTTATTGGCACTTGAAAATAGAATTTGTCAAGAAATTGACCTTTTAAGGGGCTCTTCCATATCTCATTTGAGGCTTTTATGCTTTGCAAAAAGACTTGTTCCTGTAATTAATCGTCTAATTGATGTTGTATATGTTTTCTTGTATCCAACTCAATGATCCAAATTAATTCATAAGTGTAAGTTATTTGTTACTAAGGTTCTGTCCTTGTTTTCCTTTCCTTATAGAAAAGGAACCCTAATTAAAGGAGCCTTCTTAGATGTTAGATACAACTTAAAAGATACACAGAGTTTTTATTGATCCCCTGCAGAATTTTCCCTTACTTAAATTGTAGGCAACAATTATAATATCCAGGGACAGAGCCAGGGAGGGGGATGGCTCAGATTCACTCCACTTCTAGTGGACTGTGTCCATGAGAGAAGCACCTAAGGACTTTTTTAAGTTCAAAAAGCAAGAAAGAATTCTCCCTCCTTTTCCCTGCATGTTCAGTGGCATGGGCCCTTATCTATATCTGAGGATGGGGAAGGGGGATGGTAGGAATTGGGGTGCAACCACTTTGCAGCAGGTTGGTGCTCCCATACCCCTCCTTTCAAAATTCTGGATCTACTCACAATAGTTCTTAACCTTGTCAGATTCAAAGTACCCCTTGGAAAATGCCAGCTCATAATTTTCACTCATTTTTGACTACAGAAACATAATAGACCAATCTTTCTGTTGCAAAAAACTCAAAAAGGACACAGTAGGTCAGAATGTTTTTAACACTGTGACTTTCTATTTGAAATCTCTGGGTTTATCTTCTGAATCATGTTTTCTAACAGCGCTAATATTGTGCAGCACTCTTGAAGGGATCTCAAAGCACCCTGGGTGCCATAGCACCCTGGCTAAGAATCACTGCCATATCACGTATCATATTATTTCCTTGTCATAGTTGATAGACACTTACAATATGTAAGTATACAGTTTACATCATCTATAAAAAGCTTGCCTTCATATAAAAAGGAGCTTTGAAAATACTCTCTTCATCTCTCATTATAACTATATTAACATGTAGCATATTTTAATAGTATTTGAATACTAGCTGAGCAACACTCTTTACTAATTAATCATTTGAACAAGTTTAAACTGCTAGCTGCTTGATGAAGACAATAATGGCAGCCATTCATCTCCCTTTATTTTATATACAGGGAGGGACACTGGGTATAATTTCAATCATGTTAAATGTTACACTGGAAATGACAAAATATAGCAAGCTCTTTAATAAGTAATATCACAAAAATTTTGGCTCAGATTAGTAGCTGTAATGAGCTATGTGTCTATTGCATTGATTGCAAATACAAGTTATTCAATACTGCATAATATGATGTCAAAACTGAATATAAATACAGAGTAATTTTATGCACAGAATATGGAGTGTAAATACTACTAGAATGAGGTGGTATTATGTTATAATGGAATTCATTTACTGAACAGACAAACTTATTTGATGTGAGGTCATGCACACACTTTCAAAGAAAGGAGCAAGAGAACCCGCAGTTTCTAGTATTTAACACATTGCAGCTTTTTTAAATAATTTGTGAAGGAAAAGAAAAAAACCCTATTTACAGTAAAAATACACAGCTCTTTCACCAGTTCACTTTGTATGGGTATCTGCTGAATCCTTTGGGAAAATAATATCTCCTGCCAAGTTATATATCAGACCTCAGGGAAGATGACAAGACAAACTGTGAAATACAGTAACTGCACATCTAAATGGAAAAATCTTCAGGCTCTTAAGGCAAGAATTATTTGAATATTGGAGGGCTTAGCAAGCGCATGGCAAGCTGATTTGCATACACTTCACGACATGCCTACACATGCCCCCCATGGTGCAGTTGTTACTGTGCCATCATTTAATACTTGCTTGAGTACTAACTGTCCCAGCGGGGCACAGTTATTTTTAACAAATATGTCACCATAGTAACATGCTATAGTGAGGTATCTGGTTGCTACGGTGACATAGCATCGGTGTCACAGTTTGTGCTCATCGCTATGGCGATGTAGTGTCTCATGTAGATGCACCCACTGGCTGTGTCTACATGAGACACTGACTGTGCAGTTGTTACTTGTTTATAGTGACAAGTAATGACTGTGCATCCAGCATCGCATATAGGTGCAGCCACTGAGTCCTAAAGTCCAAAATCAGGTTGCCATGTGCTTGCTAAGTTCTCCAACATTCAAATAATTTTTGCTTTAAGAGCCTGAAGATTTTTCCATTTAGATGTGCAGCCACTGTATTTCACAGTTTGTCTTGTCATCATCCTTGAGGCTTGATAAATAAGTTAGCATTATTGCACATTATAAATAAGTACTAAATAACTGCACAGTAACTTAAGTTATTGCACATTAGTGCTGACAAATGTTTTTTCGTGACACTACTGCTCAGTAGCATAACACTACTGCACGATAGTGTCATATCATGGTTGTTG
Organism: Crocodylus porosus; assembly: GCF_001723895.1. NCBI lineage: Eukaryota > Metazoa > Chordata > Crocodylia > Crocodylidae > Crocodylus > Crocodylus porosus. The sequence goes on from NW_017728948.1 coordinate 24,952,410, forward strand.
CCATGTGATGCTACTGCACAGCAATTGGGCTACTGTGCAGTCAGTGTCTCAAGTAGATGTAGCCAGTTTGACCATATCTTAAGATAAGTGTTTTCTAATGAAAGACTTAATACATTTTCCAGAAATAATAACAGACAACAACCAGTTTATTGTTTTAAAAGAAGTTCTTTGCAAATATACACCCAAAGAATACTTACAGCCTACTGCATGCGTTACATACATTGATCTACCTGGGAAAGCATGTTAACCTTGCTGATAGAGAAATAAGCTAAAACTCATGGGAGTGGAGTTCTGGTTGCTGCTCAGACAGTGACCTTTGGGCTAAGTAGACGTTAAGAAACCCCAAAGCTGAATACAACTAAGTTATGAAGGTTTCTGTAAGCAGCATAGTTTAAATTGATAGAGAATAGAAACACATTTGCCCTTGGGCAGGGAGGAGGGAAGGGGGGAGCAAATCTTAGACTGTTTTTTGCCATTTTTAAACCAATCTACGTGTCTTTCATTTGGTTATATAGACTGGTTTCCAATCACTTATACACAGTAAATATGTAATATCTGTACCTGGCTTTGGTGATTCATGATACTTCTCTGTCTGTTTCCCCAACCTTAGAAGCCTACATACTTCATAAAAAGCTTAAACTTTTAATGATTAAAAACTGTAATATAAGAGCTAGGTATTACTATTAATAGGTCTCTGCATACATCTTTTAATACCTTACCATATTATCCGGCAGAGCTTCATTAAAATATTTTGGAAGTTGCTTCTTTTAAAGCAGACGGTTTTCATCTTCCTGGAACATCAAGCAATAAAAGTTGGTGCATTACAACTTGCAGCAGTCTGTGTGGACTAGTCTCACTTGGCATCTGGTTCTTAAGACCTCCACTTAGTAGAAATTTTAGCAGGTGCCACCCTTTCTCACATCACAGTCCCTGGGCTCCCAAGCAATACTTCAGCATCCCCATTGCTGCCAGATCTTATCTTTACCTGCCTGGCTTGTTGATTTACTTGAAAAGTCCTGCTGTTCAACCTCTTCAACAATTATTAAAAACTTGTAATTTTTTGAAACTTCTCATCTTGTCATATATATCTCTTTTGGATAAGGAAATTAGAAGAAACTGATAATTAGGAATGACTTCTCAGCTGGGAATCCAGCAAGCTGTCCTATTTTAAACCACAGTAAGTGTGCTGTATTTTTTTTTCCTAATCAAATGTTTCAGTTCAAGTATTTGTGGCTACTGGGACATAAAATTAACATGGGAATACTTTTTTAGTTATTTTTTTACTAAATATAAGTCAAATAAACTTGCTAACTCTGATCACACTCTATTTAGGGCATTGGAAAATTTTCTGGAAAAATTTTCAGTTCAAAATTTTCCAGAAAACCCACATTTCTCCTCATGGAGAAACACATGGTTGCCTACTCTGACAGTCAATGTGTTTTTGGTTTGATGATTGTCCAGGTGGAAGGGGGATTATACTGATTTATTGATACCAGGGGTGCACCGATAGAGATTTTTGGGGCCAATACTGATAGCTGATTTTTAAGGAGGTATATTGGCCAATACCAATCTGATTTCCAATACCCAGCCTGGCAGCATGAAGAGCTGCCTCCCACTGGTAAGTCTGGTGTGGTGGAAGGGGAGGGAGGAGGGGGAAGGGAAGGGGTGTAGGGAGCAGATGAAGGCCCCTGCAGTAAGGGAGGAGGCGGGGCTGGGGCTTGGCTGGGCTGGGGTTGGGGCTTAGGCAAGTGCTGCCCAGCTGGGGTGAGGTGGGCACAGGATGGTGACGTGGCTCATCTGGGAGGCATGGGGTGGTGGGTGGCTCTTGCCACTTCGCGCTGCTTATCCAGGAGTTGCTGGTCTGGCAGCTCATCCAGTGCTTGCTTGCTCATACAGCGGCTCCCACGGTTGCTCCCACCACTCATCCTGAAGGGTACTGGGGGGGGCATGTGTCCCTGGGTCTGTGAGGGGCAGGCTGAGGTCAGGGCTGCACCAAGTTATTCCCAGCATTGTGCAGCTGCATTGGGAAGGGACAAAGGGAGGGGAGGGAACTGCAGCCACAAATTTGCTGTAGCTCCTTTCCAGTGCAACCCTACCCCACTGGGAAGAGCTTGGCACAGCCCTGGCCCCAGCCCACCCTGCCCTGCCCTGCCCCACATAGACCTAGGGGCACATGGCCCCTCATGCCCTCCTGGATGAGTGGTGGGAGCAGTGGCAGAAGCTGCCAGATGAACAAGCAAGCACCAGATGAGCCACTGGACCAGTGGCTCCCAGACGAGCAGTATGCAATAGCAGGATCTGCCACCTGCTTCCCGTGCCCCCCAGATGAGCCATGGCACTATCCCATGCTTGCCCCACCGTGGCTAGGCAGCCCTTGCCCCAGCTCCTGCCACAGTCCCAGTCCTAGCCCCCCACCCTCCCTCACCGCATCTTCCTCCCTCACCCCTTCCCTTGCCTCTCCGCCCTTCCCTTGCACCACACCAGATTTACCAGCTGGAGGCAGCTCTCCATGTTGCCCAGCTGTGCTCCTCATCACCTGTGCTGTGCTGTGGCTGTACACATGCATGGGCAATTTATCAGCTAAATTATCGGCCTGATGTGGCCATTTTCTGATATAGTAAATTTTCTCTATATCAGTGCCGATCTGATTTCAAACTGATGTATTGGTGCACTTCTATGTGATACTCAACTTTAAGCGCCCCTTGTAAAGATGGTCAGCAAAGAATACTGTATCAGTATTCGGTGTATTTTCCAGGTCTGTCATGACTATTTTTTGGGCTACTGTGGTGACATCATCAGCATACATATATTGCTTAGATATTGTATGTGGAAAGTCTGAGGTATATACACTGAAAAGTGCTCGTTCAAGCAATGACTCTTGTGGGACTCCATTCTTCAGAGTTCCTACTCTCCTTTTTTCTCTTTGTCTGGTAGTGAGTTTGAATGATCTGCTGGAGACCTCATTTACGATGAAAGTGTATAGGTTGCGGTCAGGTATCTTAGAGTGTAATTTATATTTGAGACCTTGATGCCATACAGTGCCATAGGAAGCTGTAAGGTCAATTAAAGACTGTGCCTGTTTTCTGCCTCATTTCAAATCTGTTTTCTATGTCAGATGTAAATAATGTAACTTGGTCAACGGTACACCACTATTTCTGAAAGCCAACTTATTCTTTTGGCTTCCTTGGGAAGTCAAGGTCAATGATGTTCTCTTATTCTATTCAGGTTTATGTACTCCATGAGTTCATATGTAACACACAATAGTGAGATGGGTCAGTTATCTCTTTAGATCCTCTGGTGGTTTATAAGGCTTCAGGATAGCAAAGACATCAGCTTTGGAAGTCTGTTACTTTCTAGACATTTATATGTGGATTTCTGAAGCCATCTTTTCATTGTGGTTCTGAGCTTGGTAATGAATGGTAGAAATAACTTATCTGGTATAGCAGTCTTGACAGTCTGTACTGCTTTAATGACTGTGTTGAACTCATTGTAAGAGATGGGGGTGGTTGAATTAAGGTTGGCTTAGAGTGATTTAAGTTGTCCAAGGGTCAGGTGTCTAATCATTTCTGTGTATCCTTTGCTTAGATTTCTGCACTTGCTCTTGTTACACAGTGTTTTCATGATAGTTTCCTGACACAGGGCCATGTCATTTTTTGGTGCCTTTGCCTATAAGGTGATTAATGTTGTTCCATGCTTGTCTGTTCAAGTGGATCATATCTGATACTTCTGTGGTAGAAGGCCATCTCTCCTTTCTGAATTTTTTCCATGTGGAAGTCAGCTGTTCTGTAGTTCTTTTAATAGGGCTTTTGCATTGCTTGATGATGTTAAAGATCTGCTTGCACTTCTCGTCCCAGCATGGCACATAATGGCTTCTATACCCCCTAGGTACACAGAGTTTGGCTATTTCAATTAGACAGTTTGTAAATATATTGTAGCCTTGATCAGTGTTGGTTTCTGATGGATCCTCTAATTGGTTTGCTGTCTTGTTGGTCAGCATTTGATCTTTTTGCCAATCCACCTTCCAAAAATTCTGTCTTGGAGCTGGTCTGGATGGTATGGACTGAAAAACTGTATTGTCATTTTTAATAAGTGAGGGTCTGTGCTAAGATGATTAAAACTTGTCACACACTTTTATCGGTGTTTTACTCGACTTGCCTTTCCACCAGGCATAATTTGGGTTTGTCTGAATATTCCAACACCCAGAGTGGAAGGTATGTGGCTCCTTCGGGTAATATATGAGGGTTATATCATTCAGGCTTTCCTAGAGACAAAGATTGCCTCCATTTCTACTGTTAACGGAGTGTTCCTTATCTTGATGTTAATAGTTGAAGTCCCAGAATAAAAGGTTGTTTAGTCGTAAATAGGCGAGGATGTGATTGACAACATGGCAGAGGGTTGCTTGTATATGTTGATGATAATTATGTCATTGACCTGGACAGCGCTCCATTCTGTTGCACTCTAGGAAGTGTTGTGTCCCTTGGTAGTATATGGGAGGTCATTTAATAAAGGTAGCAAGGCCATGGTCCTGCTGGCTACAGAATCTGCAAGGCTGTCACCTGAGCACTTCATCTTCCGCAGCTGCTCTATATGTATTTCTTGTAGAACTGCACGTGGTTTAATTTCCCTGGTGATGCATTCCAACACTGATTGCTTGAGCAAGGTATAGAAAAAACATTTTGATCTACACTTTTAATCTTTCAGTATATCAGCATATTTATATGACATAATGAACTAACGATCACGCTCTGTAATTCTTGGAATCAGCCCTCATGGCCTTTTTAAAAATAAATAAAAATAATTGCAGCTACCATCTAGTACCCTCGACAGTGCTTGATTTTTTCACAATGAAGTAGGTATTTTTGTTAGCTGATGTGTTTCATTTTCATTCTATGACATTTTATCATTTACACTTTCAGAAAATACTGATGCTTAAATTTTGTCTTTAATTTTAAGAAGGATTTTTATATATTTATATTTTTTCTTCACTGCATATGAACTTTTTAAATTCTGTTCATGATCAACAAGATTATTAAGAGCACAGTTACATAATTCTTAAGGACATGCCTAACTTTGAAAACATTGGTAATTCCTCTGATGTTAAATGGATTATTTCTGTTCAAATTTTGGTGTGTACTTAAGTAACTTTTTAAACTGAGGACTGAATGAATTAAACAGTTATTCTTTGATTCAAGATGCAGAATTCTTTTTTCCATTTGGTGATAGTATTTACTGAAATGTCAAAATATTATTGTTCAGAAGCCCAGATTCTACAAATAGTGTTTGGACCCAGGTTTAAAAAGTGATTTATGCACACAGTCAGAATACACATTTTCTTTTTAAACTGCAATTCAACAAAATTATGTTTCAGGGTGTATGTGAAGTCCAAGGCAGACAAGGTTCTCTGGGTAAATCATTTATTAGAACAACTGAGTAGTTGGAAAAAAAAAACCTGTAAGCGTTTGAGCACAAATACCCTTCTTCAGGCATAAGGAAAGCCTGCTGGTGTTATGTGTTCTCCATGGTAGACTAGAAGCCAGTATGCAAAATGCAGGTCCGTGAAAATGCAAATGTATGGCAGTGAGGATCAGAGGATAAGGTAGACAGTAGCTGTGAGACAGGTAGGTGGAGGGGGAAAGGCAGGGAATGTTGACTTGGTGATAGAATGTAGCTGGTGAAATGTAAAAGTTACCTGGAGTTATTGGATAGCTGGTAGGTTATAATGTGCCATAAACTGAGGGGTGGGAGAAGAAGTGGTTGTTTTGTGGGAAGCGTGCAACCACAGGTCATAGGGAATTTTTGTCTTTGATAGATTTTCAGTGTACAATGCCCCAACCACTTCATTCTGGTATACGGTTGTTGTTTGGTTTCTTCTACATATTTTTCATCAGGGCATTTAGTGCACTGGATAAGATGTATTACATTTCTGAAGGAGCAGGCACAAGATCCAGGAATGGTAATGATTCTATTGTTGGGTGTAGTTATTTGTGGGAGTGTTGGAGATGTGTTGACAGGTTTTACATTTCTTGTCCTTGCAGGGTCTGGACCCATTCAGTGTAGTTTGGGCCATAGAAAGATTGCTTCTGGTGATGATGTTGGCGAGGTACAGTGCTTGTTTAAAGGCTAGGATGGGTGGTTCTGGAAAGATTTCTTTAAGAATTGGGTCTTCTTCTAATATGGGTTGCAAGTGTTTGAGGATTTTCTGGATAGATTCCAGGGAAGGATGGTATGTCATAACTAATGGTGTGTGATTCATGGGGATTTTCTTTTTGTAGTGCAGCAACTCTTCACATGGTATCCAGGTGGCTCTTTCAAAAGTATGATCTATCTCCCTGGAGGAGTGTCCTTGTTGGGTGAAAGCCCTTTTGGGAGTTGCAAGGTGATGCTCATGGGTGTTCTTCTCAGTGCAGATTTGGTGGTATCTGAGGGCTTAGATGTAAATTATAACTTTATTGGTGTGATTGCTGGTTCTGTGTTGATATGTATGTTGGTCCATGGGTGACTTGTATATGGTGGTTTGTATATTACCATTCTGGATGTTGATCATAGTGTCTAAAAAGGATATGTTGGTGCTGGAGTATTCAAGAGAGAGTCCGATGGAGGAGTGATGATTATTGAATTTGTGATGGAAATCAACTGAAGACCGCAGGTTTTCAGTCCAAATGATGAAGATGTCATCAGTATATCTTAGGTATAGCATGGGTATGATGTTGCAGTTCTTGAGGAATTCTTTTTCCAGGTGGGCCATAAAAAGTTGGCATATTGTGGGGCTATTTTTGTGCCTGTAGCTGTGCCCATGGTCTGGAGGAAGTGTTGGTTACTGAAAGTGAAGTTGTGTGTGAGGATGAAGTGTATAAGTTCAGTAATGTCTTGCTTTTGTAGATATGTAAGGAAGGCATGAATGCTATTCTGGTGTGGGATGTTGGTATATAAGCTAGTAACACCCATGATGGCTAGGAGGGTATTGCTAGGAAGGTGGTCTATGTTTTCAAGTTTTCATAGAAAGTCTGTGACAAACCTTGGTCTTTGGGTGACAAGAGGTTTTAGATACAAGTTTTAGAGGTAAGGTGAGAATGGAAGCAGGCTTTCATAAATATAGCTATTGTTAGCATTGCCTACTTTATAGAGATACAGAATCCAGCACTTTTTTTCTTATTCTGCTTGTGGCCTCTTGAATATTTTGCCTTTGGCTGTCCAGTGGCTTAGCTTCAGCAAGAGGTGAAGGATACCTCTGAACCTTCCTCTCTTTTGAGGCCACAGCCTGGTGGTTAGGGCATTGTACTATAAACTGAGGGATGTAGATTTATACCCTCGTAAGCTGAAGAAGTGTCACAGGTACAGCTCAGACATGGAGGTGGGGGTAAGAGTTCTGAAACCAATGGTCAACAATACTGGAAATCTAGAACTCAAAGCTGACAGTAACAGTACTGGGTATCAGTCTGAATTTGAGGCATACCACCAGGGCTAGGGACAGATATTACACAAAAACTGGTTTAAGTGCTTGGAAACTGGTTTAAATTTGTAATGGAACATGAGTTCAGTACACATAAACCAGTTTAAAAATGGCTGAAACTGGTTTAAAATAAACCTGGTTGAATGTGGTATCAGACTTAACTGATTTGGGACAACCAGTTTATGCAATGTCTGTTCCTGAACCCTTCCTGCTTTAATTTAAACCAGAGTCTCCCAGAATATCGGGTGCTTTGCAGCCCTGGGCTGAGCTGGACTGGGCTGTGCTGTTTGCTCCAGAGAACAGGGCTGGTCCCACCCCTTTGCTCCCTAGCTGGAGCTCTGGGGGAGACTACAGGCACAGCAGGGTCTGCCTGGCTTCCCTCACTGCTCAAACAGGGATTTCCCCCCTCCTTTCTTCCCATTTTCCACAGCACAGACCCCAGTCCCACAGACCCTTGGTATGTGCTATGCTAGCTAATGCTGAGAGCTGTTTGTGTGTGTCTCCAATTTCACTGGGACAGGCAGACAGAACAGTGTCTCCTTAGGGCTTTTTGGAGCTAATCAACAGGCCAGCTGGTAATGTCCCTCCATTCCTTATTTGGAAAAAGCTGTTTAAGAAGAGCTTGAACTAATTCTTACCCCATTGTCATTAAAAAACTAGGGGACTGTGATGTCGACACAGTACACAGTCAAATGGGTTGCTAACTGGCTGGAGAGCCGTACCCAGAGAGTGGTGGTGGATGGGTCATTTTTGACATGGAGGGATGTGGGCAGTGGGGTTCCCTAGAGCTCAGTCCTTGGGCCCGCACTGTTCAACATCTTCATCAGTGACTTGGACAAGGGGGTAAAAAGCACCCTGTTCAAATTTGCTGACGACAGCGTACCTACAGGCTGGGGAACTCCCTGCTCG
>NW_017728948.1:24971930-24975636 GCF_001723895.1 Crocodylus porosus
AAGAGTAAATTGGATGCTTATCTTGCTGGGATCCTATGACCCCAGCTGACTTCCTGCCCTTTGGGCAGGGGGCTGGACTCGATGATCTCCTGAGGTCCCTTCCAGCCCTAATGTCTATGAAACCTTGCTGGGGTCATTTGACCCCAGTGCTTTTTTCTGCCATGGCAAGGGGTCGGACTTGACGATCTGCTCAGGTCGCTTCTGATCCTACTAAATATGAAACTATAATGAGAGAGGCTTTTTTTTTGCTGATGGGCTGATAACACTGTGGTTTTATCAGCCCCCTGCTGGTTTGTACCCCTGTCAGGTTTGCAGACAGGGAGAGGAAGATTGAAAAGCTCAGTATCATCAACAGATACATACACTGCACACACACCCTTTGCCTCAGAGTGCTAGCTTGGGGCTGTGTTCTGGTAACACTCCTGATCCTTGAGCAGTGAGTGGGCGGGAAATCCTGGGACTGTGCAGGCAGGGTAGGGGTTTAAACCCCTTCCTAATCTAAGCATCCTGCCTGCGCCTGGCCATGCTCCCCCAACCCCCAGCTCAGAACTGTAGAAGGGAAGAGAGGGCTGCTGTAGAATCCCCTGGCTTCTAGCCTGAACCACTGGAGGCATGTGTCTGTATTTCTGGAATGAAAAGGAAACATCTATCCACCTGCAAATTGGTTCAGGCTTTTCATATTAGACTAACCTGCAAAGATTGAATCAATTCAGGCTCAGACTTTTTGAATGTCTATCACTAGTCCAGGGGTTGAGACAGGTATGTGGTTGAGGCCGGTCCAGAAGTAAGGAGTTGAAATTTTCTGAACCCGTGATAGGATAAGCAGGAATGAAGTTTCTGGAGTCCAAGGCAGGGGGAAAGGCAGAAGCAAGACACAGAAGTCAAAGGCTGGAGCAAGACAGGAAGCAGGATAGGAGGATCCCAAATAGTAGGCTGGAATCACTGTTGCCAGGACAGGGCCTCAGCAGCCCTGGAATGATTTTCATTATCCTCACATCAAAGTATCATGGCTTCCAGTTGTTCCCTTGGGAACCTTCCAGGGCTTAAGGTAAATTGGGTTCAGTACTGTCACCTGCTTGATACTGCTGCAGGCCAGGCCTTTGCCCATGAGCTTGGAAGACATGGGTTTGAACTGCAAGGGTGCATCTGGACAAGTGTGCACATATGCTTTGCAGTACTGGAGACCTGTCTGTGGTGCTGCAAACTGCAAGTGCTGTACATGGAGAAATTTAGTGCACTGCAAATTAGCAGTGTGGCAGGTTTTCAGGAGATCCCAGTGTCAAAAAAACCACTGCAGAAAAAACGGGGCAATGCACGTGGTGACAGTGTGAGCTACCTGAAACTGGAGCCTGTCCAACCGGAGCCACACTCTGGCTTCCAGCCACACTCTGTGCACCCAGATTGCTGGCACTGGAGCCCTGGAAGGCGCCAAGACCGCAGGTAAGGCTGATGGGGCCAGCCCAGGTTCTGGCCCCAGCTTCCCCTACCCCAGCCAGGGCAACTTGCTGTGCACCAGACTGCCTGAATGGGCATTCTCTGGGAACAAGCAGTGTTGGCACATCTATGAGCCACTGCTATTTGTCCCTGGGGAAATGCATACGTGCACTGGTCTGGACATGTCTCAGGGGTCCTGATTAGAAGGCCTTCTTGAGCAAATGTCCTAACCACCAGGCAATTTGGGGAAAGGATATATATGGTTGTGCTCTTGATTATAAGGCCATGGCCTTGGGCACTTAAGCCTAGACAATGGCTTCTATTTATGAATCCCACATTAGCAAAAATGCCTAAATCTAGGAAAGGGACAGATTCTTCCCTGCCCATCACTTTGGCATTTCTTATGAGACAGTCTCTCTGCCCTCCATAGTGTACTGGCTACTGTGAATTACTACCAAAATGAACTTAAATATCTCCATTCAAAGTATGAAGAATTGAGACACAAAACTCTTCCTTTTGAATTGCACCTATAGACATGCATGCCTAAATTGGAGAAATGACAAATGCACTATATGGATGCAGCTAGCTATCGTAATGAATCAGGGTCTTTGATGAATTGTACGTGCTGTTTTTCTACAAACACCATAGCAACTCCTTATTGTAGTGTGTTTTTTAAATTTTTATTTCTTTTTTATCTTTGTTTCTTCCTCCTCCTCAGCTCTGTTGTTATAACCTCATCAGCACTCCATGACATCCTTTCATATAGAGCTGTTATAAACCATGTACAGTTTTGTAAAGTTCATTGCGGAGGGGTTTTTTTTCCTATTATGCTATGGTTAAAAAATCTCAGTACAAATATTATTTAGAATTCCTCCTGCTTTTAGTAGGTCGGTCTCATTTAGTGGCATGGAAGCTTTAGCAACTGAAAAGATTTGTGATCATCAAACATAGTTACAATGTAACACAGTTCCCAAAATAATTGCATCAGGATATTACATCCATATGTAAATATATTTATATATCTATATTTTAGTTGTTGATGATGATAGCATATTTTTTTTTTTCTCTTTATTGCTATGGTCACTGTTGACCATGTTGGGACTGAGGAGCACTTGTGGTAAGTGGGATACAAGACCTACAACATATGACTCAATGATTCTATGTTAAAGCAATGTCAGAAAGGAATTACTTATTTTCAGATTTATTGGAAGAATTACAGTGTCAGCCTTCTCCCATTCACTGTCCTGGCTGGACAAAGGGTTGTCATTCCTTGTGGATGGGAATTTCACCAGTGCGTTTTCCTTCACTTAGTGGTACTCAACCATTCTTACACCACTGGTCAGTTCTTTGTTAGTCAGATGCAAAATATCCAATAAGCATGAAAGGTTCCCACAAAGAGCGGCAGAGAGAAAAACACAAGTGCAGTGGCTATATGTTGAATTTCAAATGACTGCCTCTCAGCTGAGCTGTGGTTGATTTGTGACAACAGATCTGTTTCTATTTTTAAAGAAATCTGTCATCCAGAGCAAAATGTCATGTAAGTTATTTACACTCAGTGTGTACCAATTATAAAGTGCACGTTGATGTTAACCAGAGGGGGGCACAACAACATATTAGAAAGCTCAGTTCAGTCAGTATTACCCTGAATTCAGTCACTGGCACCCAGGAACAGTGAACCTTGTTACACATTAATTTTAGGCAGCTCCTGCAGCTTGTCACCCCTGGATTGTCCACACATTAACACCTGAAATTAGTTTAAGCACACTTTAGGCATCTTAAAGTTGTGCCACTCCAGGGTGGGTTTATCTCTAATCCATGTTACCCAGCTCATGTTTCATTAATATGTGGCCACTTCCCACAGATGTGCCATCCACGTTGCAATTTTCCAGCATCCCAGGATGCAGTGTCCCCTCTGTTACCCTTCTGTTCTATGTGGACACAATTTCTGCCCCCTGAACTCTACTGCCTAGGGCACTGAGCCAAGTCCCCATCCTGCCCCCTGGGATGTGACCTTCCCACACCCTGGGGTACAACCCCATGCAAACAGCTTGCCGAACATATGCCAGCTAGCCAGGTAGCAGGGCATGGACAGGTCCAGGTCCTGGTCCAGGTCCAGGAGTGGGATCTAGGGGGAGTGGGGCAGGGAACAAGGTAGGGGGCTGGATCAGATTCCCGTGAGCTGGGGCTCCCTATTCCCACACTTCAGTTCCAAATCCCAATTTATTAAAACCTTCTTTAATTTACTTCCTCTTTATTTATTTTTAAAATTTTT
>NW_017728948.1:24975736-24982214 GCF_001723895.1 Crocodylus porosus
CTGGTGGCCGGTTTTCCCCCCTTTTCATTTTCTTTCCGCTTCCTATTTCATCCCCCTCCTCTCCAGCCATCCCATTAACTTTCTGCCTCCCGGCTTCATGTCCCCCTTCAACCTCTCTCAAACATTCCTACCTGGAGCAGGGATAGAAGCCTGTCCTGACTTATCAGCCCTGCAGTGACAACTCACAGCTGTAGCTCCTAGTCAGGCACCTGTTTGCCAAGTCTATAGTGGCAAGTCACAGCTGTGCAGGTGCGGGGACAGTCAGAGAAGGTTTTTAGCCTTAAGGCGTGACTGCTTCCAGCTAGCACTAACATTTGACCAAAGTGCAAAGTGTAGCAAGGCCCTTTGTAATTATCTGCCTTAGTCTTAAGCTGATCTCTTTAAACACTAACACAATTTCTCTCTTGTGCCTAAATTCTTGGAAGAGGATGGCTTAAGTGTATTCCCAAAACAAAACCTCTATCCTTCAATTATAACAGCATAATGCAACAAGGACACTTAATATGTGTTCCTTTCAGTAAGCCACAAAGATTCTTTATATTTTTTAATGAAACTGCCTTTATTTCAACATTTACAGTCATAAAAGCGAAGGGACAAATTGGTTACAAGCATTCAAAAGAATTGACCAAGGACAGAGTTCTCTAAACAGCATTATAATAGGGAGGCTTTACGTTTGAAACAGTGTGTGCAGAGCTGCGTCTGCTTTTTCACTAGGGTAATAAATCTATTGTGGTGTGGAGATTTCTTTTCTTGTTTAGTGCTTTTGGGTGTGCTCAGCCTGGCTATTTGTTGGTGGGTTTTACTTGGCTCAGCAATTTTTACTATCTTTTGGCTTGTTTGTTAAGCTCCCCCTTAGATGGAGTGTATGTTGATTTTAAAAAACAAAACAATGGGTTTCAGCACATTTTGTCTTCTGACTTTTATAATGTATAGGTAGCAGATGACAAATGGAGAAAAATGCATTTAATGATTATACTAATTAAGTTGTAATGAATTAATAACTCATACTTCAGAAACTCATTCAAGATTGGAAAGTATGCTCTTAATATTAATTATAATAAGCCCCACAGAAATCCAGTGAGCTAAATAAACTGTTGCTTTACTGCTCCACATACATTGTTATAAATTAAGCTAAATGACTAAGCTAAAGAACAGAGGGTAAAACTCTATTCCCAGGGCCATTTGAAATACTGTCCTTGGCTTGAGTGGGATAGGCTTCTACCTTGAAAGCTTTACGGGATCTGTTTATAATCACATAAGAAAATTGGTGTCAGGATTGGGAATAGAATTCAAGAGTAGACCAGTATGGGAACAGAATTTTCATAATATAGGAATCTCCAGAAAAAAATGTTCTGAATTGGAATGAAATCTTGACTATTTCCCATGAAATGGGAAAATTTGAAAAAATATAGTTTGAAAAACCTGACTTAAGTTACCTTCCTGCCACCCTCCGAGCAAAGCTAGAAGCATCCTAAGAAAAAAACCCAGACAGTAAACTAACCAGATGCCTAGAAAGCCTGGAAGATAAAGAGCCATATTTAGGAGGCCTAAGGAGGGCATGCTACATTTCTTGGAAGAGTCTCACAGCAGGCATGGTTTGCTTATGCATCTGCCAGCTGCAAGGGTACTAGATTGACCCATGGTCCTACGAGCTTCCAGGTTTGCTAAAAGGTTTGCCTTGCTAGGCATATACTGCTAAGGAGGTAGACAATTTGACAGGAACTCAGGGGAAAATGCCTGATTTCTGACAAATGATTCGAGAAAATCCACCTCTTCTCATAGAACATATCCATTTTAGGAAATCAATATTTTTCCAGTAGAAAAAGATACTTCATTAGAAAATTTCCAATCAGCTCTATGAAATGCATTGAAAAATTGGCCCTTAGTCTTTGATGGGAATGGGAAGCCTGTAGAAAAAAAGGCCCCATCCTGCTATTGTCAATGAAAGTGGAGATATTTCAGAATTCACACTTTCAGTAATATGAGGACTGAGCACTGAATCATCCAACTGTTGTTTTTTTTTCTGCTTGTCAAGTAAAAAGAAAACATGACAAACACTTGAAGTGGGTCACTCCTCCCTCCACAGGCTCCCCAGTATAATGCGAGTTTAAAGTCTATGTAGCAGCTGTATGTCCCAAAGCGCTGGAATTTCAGAGGTGTTAGCATTTCCACTCTTGGCCTGTGGACTCGGCCCTATTGGATGTACAGCATACAGATATTGTACTTGCCATTTTGTCAGTGGTGAATTTCAGTTTAATTGAATATTTTATGCTTGTCTTTTTCCAGCATCTAGACAAAACTGACCCTTCTTGAGTGGGAGCATGCAAGGTGTGTAATGGCATGTCAGGGAATTGCCAGAACAGCAAAGAACAGCATTGTCTCTTATTGTCCCAACATTGTGTTTGCTCCATCATCTGGTAGCATCTATTTCACTCCAATGTTTTGGGCTGTTTTTGACATGTCCTAGATAGTACAGAATTGCTCAATCCCTCCTTGGCAGGGAGATTCTTTCCTGATGTTAACAAGCATAGCTCTCTTGAAACAAATGGGCTTATGTTGATTTATACCAGTTACAGGATCTGTCCCTGCGTTTTTCTCATTGTACCCAGGCAGATTGGGGGTCATTTGTGCTGAGCTGCAAATCTCATTTGGGAAGTTTCTACGTCTCTACGTATCCAGGCTGGGTTGCTTTGAATCCTATCACTGAACCTTTTATTTCAGTTCTTTTCTGTAGCTTTCTTTGACTAGTCTAACCTTCTGCCTCTATTCTAGTCCAATACTATCTTCTCAAAACCAGGCGAGTTCTTTAGAAATGTGTTTCTCCCTCTCATCTTTTGTTTCCAACCTCTGCATGGCTTTTCCTGGCCTCTCTAGCATGTAATCTTTTTTTTGGTACTTTTATTCAAATTTTTCATTTTCTTTATTTTCCTTATCCTCCAATTCTATTTCAAGAACCTTATCAGCAACTCTGTTTTCTGTATTTCTCCTTTGTATGATTAGTCTCCTTTCTAGTCATTATCTCGCCATGTGAATCTTTCTCAGCGTATCTATCATCTAAAACTCCAACTAGTTGCTGAAAGCATTTCCATTTCCAATCCCCTCCTCCCACCTCCCATGCCCAAAGAAGCATTCAGAATATCTTGTAAATCTATGTGGTACATTTCCTCAAGATCTTCTTCACTGAAAAGTGTTTAATTTGCTTTCCGTATGCTAGGGTAATAGGCTGGGCATTTCACTGATACCCAAATTATCAAATGCATATTTCCTTTTTGTAATATGCGTTCATAAAAGGCTTGTTATCTTGCTTGTTATCTTGCCCATAGATCCATCACTGCCAGGGATACTTTAATTTCAGTCCATAGTTTCACTTTCTGCCTTAGGATTATCTGTCAAGCAAGATTTTTTTTTTATGAAGAAATTAGTTTACTAATCACACTAGGCCAGCTGGTACTAATTCATATAACTTCACAGGATGGAGCAGAGGGAGTAAAGCTTTAACCCCTTTTGCAGATGGAGCAAGAGCTGTCTAGACTATCAGCCACTGTCTTCAGGGGAGTGCAGGGGCCATTGACAACTTGTCCCTCCAGGATTAGCTCACTGAAAAACAAGCAGCAAAGAGAGTGACAGGGAATGAGAAATATACACTTAGGAGTACCTTGCTGCAGTTGGCTTGCTGGGCAGAACAAAAAAAAAAATGCAATTTTGTTAAAATGTTGTTAATAGCATGATGAAATATAAAGTCATATGCCACCAAAACTGCATGTGATGAACATAGATAAGTGCATTTCCAGTGAGGACACTATTAACTCCAATTGACTTTTCCATTTGTTTCTTCACATAGAACCAAGGTTTACTCATATGCAGGGGTGACACATAGGGGGTACAGGCGAGTACACGTGCACCTCCTGAGAATGGCCGTGCACCCCCTGCAAAAAGGCGTTGCCGACAGCGTCAATGGCATCTGTGGGCTGTCACCACTTGCCGCTGACACCGCTTGCGGCATCTGTGAGTAATCCATGATTGCCACTGGCCACCACTGCTGCTGCTGGCGGCTCCTGAGGGTGGTCGCCAACCCCTGGTAGGCGCTCGCCACCCCCTGACAAGGAGAGGGCTGCCAGTGCCTGTGGGAGCTTCGCATTTACTGCTGCCCGTCTCCTGCTGCCAATTCTGCTGCCAGCGCAGCCATGCCCCTGCAGCCACTGGGGACACACACTGTTCATGCTCATATGCTACCCCTCCACCTTAACATTCACATCTAATAGTCACCTAATAGCTTACATAATAAGCGTTTTCAAGAGATCATGATAGACCTGGTAGCTCCGGTTCCTCTCCTTAGGGTGTCCACAACTGCCCCCAAAGGACAATTCATTCCAAAAGTTGGACACAATCTGAAAGGTAACAGAGTGGCAAAAGGACAAATGGATGGACCCCCCCAGCCCTCCCCCCAAAAACAAAATAGAGACCCCTAAACAGAAAACCTAAGCAGTATTCCTTCTATTGCATTCAGTGGTGGAGGGGGGCGAGAGGGAGGGGGAACAAATCAAGAAAAAATGTGGAGGGAGAAATAGGACAAAGAGTAACATGTTCTTCAAATATTCTGGCCACAGGAAGTGAGATAATATACAGGAAGAAGGAATCTGCACAGGCAAAAGGGTAGCAGAAGTTACTTCCACTGGAAGAAAAGTGAGTTAAACTCCCTGGTATGTTCCAGGACTTATGTAAATGTGCACCACCCATTTCCTAGATCAGAACTTACTGTTACCATGTACTCCTTTTTTGTGCACTTTCTGGTGGACAATGCAGCCTAAGCAGGTTTTACCTCTTTTCCCTTCAAAGTAGACAAATCAGGTTTTCCTGCTTTTAGAAATGTTCAAATTAAAGTTCCTCAAATCATCCTATATTCTATGCTCCAGTGATATCTAAACCTAACCAAGAGCTGTTATATTTAAAGCTCTGTGAATTACAGATTTTTTCAGTTCACTGCCTGCTCAGGTAGGGAGGAGGGAATCTTTTCAGGTTGAATGAAATGTTTACTTTTGATTTTGAGTATGTTGAAATCTTAAAAAATAGCAGGAAATTTCAATATGAAATGTCATTTTGAATAAAAAATAATAATTTAATGTGAATTTTTTTAATTAAATATTTGGAGTTTTTTAGAGTTTTTGATGACCAGTACAAATGCATAAAATATTTTGGGTTATCAAATTTTTATTTTTTCAATACCCTAAAAAGTTATGAGTTAAAAAAATTCACAATAATTTAATATATCATGAGCAAATCACATTTAGAGATTGAAACCTTATTCAAACTTTCCATTGTGGATCTTTATTTTTATGTGAGTATGTTATAAATATAATATTGTATCAGTGGGAATGAATGATTTTTAAATGGGCATTTGAAAGTATCTTAATTTAAATTAATACGTTTATTTCACTTATCTCACGAGGAGTTTTCCATCTTTTTATTCTGACACTGTAAACCTTTGAACAGAATCATTTAGAACTGGGAGCATGACAGATCTTTAAATGCAATATGCAGCTACTGCATCCCATGCTATATTACTGTCATACTGAAGAAGTTAAATATTTATGAAGAATGTTCTTTTTATCATCCAATCTAATTCTTAAACTTGAATTCTGTATTCACATTGAAATGCCAGTAAGGAAGAAGCTTTTGTTGGGTTTTGGCAGGAGTAAAACACTTCCCGTTCTCATTTACATTGTAAAGAGTAGAGGTTGGTCCTTTACAAACGTAGCTCATGGAGCTTTTTATTTGGGGCCAAAAACAGGAATAAAACCCTGTTGAATTATATCTTGGACTCTCTATCTTATCAATATGTCCCAGGAGTCAGAAATTTTGTCACTTGTGTGGAGTATCACAGCAGTATTCATGTATGGAGTATCACACCAGGACTTTTTGGTTCCATCCAGGTGGATGTGCAATATTCTCCCCCAAAATGCCTGTTGTATGAGGTCACATCTCTTAGTGAAAATGAATAGTCCCGTTCCATTTGTTGAGATGTTGAAATCATCTTGAATGATAAATTTCTCACAATTTTGAAGCCAAATGCAGAGACCCCATAAGCTTGCTCAGTTCATAACTCAAATTTACTTAAACAGTTCCTGGATTGTAACAACGCTGTGGAGGGAACTGACAAGTATTATGTTTGTAACACAACTCTAAAACTCAATGTTGCCTGTCATTTTATATTTTGACAACATTATAAGTGTATTCTAAGATTGTAATATATAAGTATTATTTATATACAAAAAAACGTAGAACTCTTGATTCCAAAATGATACCTTTTATTAAACCAACTGGAAAATTGCAAGGAAAGTGTCCTTTTCTGCAAGCTTTCAGGATCAAAGTCCCTTCATCAGGCTCTGGGAAAAGTGTAGATGGTACAAGATGGTAAAAAGTCCCCATAGGTAGGAAATAAACTTCATTTTTGCACAGAGGGAGCTGAAGATGGAAGTCT
>NW_017728948.1:24982429-24991079 GCF_001723895.1 Crocodylus porosus
GTCTTTGTGAGCTGTGTTGAGTAGCTCTTTGATGTGTTGATCAGGTAGAATTCCTTCTCTGGAGGTGTCAGATGGCAGGCAGGGAGGTAAAAAAAACTTCCTTGTTGTTCTGCAATGAAGTTTAAAATCCAAAATTGGCTACATTTTGGCATCTTCCATGTTTCAGGGGTGTACTTGCTAGCCATGTTGGTCTCAATATGAAAATAAGTATTATTTATTATTTTAATGTTTTTATTAAAAACGTACTTTTAAATATATTGATCACTAGTAATTTTCTGAAATTAGTGAATTTCCAGTCACCAATTGTGTCTTAAAAATACCTAGTGAGAGGTGTACAGATTTTGAATATGCCTATGATCATAATGTTAAAAGTCATAATTTTCCTTATATTTAAAAACCTACTGTGTGTGTTTCCATCACTTTGGTCTGTGTCTGTGTTCCATTTCACCAAACAATAGAGTGATTTCATGTAAAAAATCTGGCAATTCTACAGGTCTTATCAATGAATGGCACTTTACTATTTTTCTGCACAGAAAATCACATTGAAAGTGTCTATGAACAGGGGCAGATCCAGGGAAGGGGGGCAGTACGGTCACATTCCCTTCTTTGGCTGTTGCCCCCACTGTCTTCACCTGTCCTGGTCTTAGAGGGATCCTCAAAGCCACTCCTGCCCTGCTCCCTTTAAGGTTTGCAGCTGTGTGAGGTGTCAAGCTCAGCAGGGGGCAGTGGTGGCAGCGCACAGGTTCCTCCTTCCAGAACTTGCTCCCTGCTTGGGTGCACTACCCTCTGCTCCCAGATGTCCCTTGCTGGCTGGGTGTAGGCACTGCATGCTGACAGATGAAGTTGTGGGGGAAGCCCTAGAATCACTCCTGACCTGCACCTGCTCCCTGCTGCATGGAGTGGCTGTGTGGGAAGCCACACTTGGCCAGGGACAGAGGTGATGGTGCACAGCTCCTCCTTTCCAGCACTTGCTCTCAGTCAGTTCAGGACACCAGGGGCACATCCACACATGCAGGCACATGTACTCGCAGCAGCTCAAATAGAAGTGGCACAAATTTGTGCTGGAGACTTTTGCCTCCATGCATGTGCCTGGAGATGCACTTTGGTGTGGGGCAAGTTGTGCCATTTGGGGCAAAATGACCCTGCCCAGGATCTTCAGCCAGAGGGAGCTAGAGTCTGGGGCCAGCACCTGTGCAGGTCCATCAGTATAAAAACCTACTCTGTGCTGGCCCCAGCAGTATAAAAATATGCCCTGGTGAGTAGTTTAGGGCTACTTGCCCTCAGGAGCTTTTGAGGCCCAGCCACTTGGTATCTGGGGGCACTACCCCTTTTGCTAGCTGGACTGCTGAAGCAGCTCTAACCTGGAGTGGTCCCTGCACCCTCTACCCCCTGAAGCAGTCTGGCAGTGGGAGCTGCTGCCTGGCTGTGACCTGCTGCCACCTGTAACAGCATCTGCCCCTTTGGACGTGTGGCTCCATGGCTGCATGCCTGCCCAGAACTGGATGGGGTGCCCCCACTGCCATCTGGGAAGGTATCACCAAGAAGATGAGCTCCTTGTGGTGGCCTGCTTTGAACTGTCAAAGCGTGTCCTCTTGGCCCCAATTGGCCAAAAGATCAGCTACCTTATCTACCCCACAGCTGGATCCCCAGTGCTGGCCCTGGACAGGCTCCTTTGCATGGGTCTCACCACTTATCTCACCAGCAGAGACCCTGGTGTTCCCTGTTTAAAAATTGGAAACACTCTGATAAAAACCCCACATTCTGTCATTAAAATACCCCAAATAATATTATTTCGCTATTAAAATGAAATGCCACTGTATATAAAGAGATCAGTTGGGCAGTGTTTTGTTGATATATTTACAAGTGTAAAGCAACTTGGAGGAGAGGGTTGCGGGAGTTTGTGGGTGGGTGTAGGGTTTGTGGAAGTGAGGTTTGGGGAGGTATGGCACTTGTGTAGGGGATTGGGGTTTGTGGCTGGGTATGCGGGTTCATGGGGGTGGCTTGGGGATGTAAGTATGTGGGTTCATGGGGGTGACTTGGGAATGTGGGTGTTATGGGTGGACTGTGGGGGGTCTTTGGGTGTGGGGGGGTTGTGTGCGGGGGAAGTTCAGGAGGGGTCAGTCTCCTGCCCGCCACAGGGTGTAGCCCCCCTGCACAGCACATGGGCTGCTCCCCCACAGGGCCACAGCCTCCCCA
The DNA here is from genome assembly GCF_001723895.1 of Crocodylus porosus. Taxonomy (NCBI): domain Eukaryota; kingdom Metazoa; phylum Chordata; order Crocodylia; family Crocodylidae; genus Crocodylus; species Crocodylus porosus. The sequence continues at coordinate 24,984,626 of NW_017728948.1, forward strand.
CAGGACACACATGCACCTCCACAAGGCACACACCTCCCCCCCTTGCTCCCCACCTGCAACAGCAGCTGTCATTGTGGTACTTGAGGCCCTCCTGATACAGCCTACCAGTGGCACAGGGCAGCACAAGTTGGCCCCAGCTGCCTGGCACTGCCTGTGCCCCATCATGCTGGCCCAGCCCAACATGATGCCATGCGCCTTTGAGCAGTTCATGCATACAGTTCCCCCATCCACGCAGCCTGCCACTCCAGTCCCCTTGACCCCCAGTCCCTACTTACCTGGGCATGGAGCTCAGGTCCATGCGGCCTACGTCGCTCCTTGCCCCACATGGGCAGACAGCATGCTGCAGCACCAGTGCAAGAGGCAGCCATAGAGACACTCTGGCTAACTACTGGACCCTACCTTCTGGTTGCCTCAAGGCATGGTCCTGAACTGTGCTTTGTCCTGCTTTTTTTCTGTGGCTTTTTTTTTTGATACCTGGATTTTCAGATATCAAATTTTGAACCCACACTGCAAATACACAGTGCAGGGAATGTATTTTTGTTCCCAGCATGCCTCTTGTGGCATCTCATACTGCTTTGAGATGCTGCAAGAGGTACGTGCAGGCTCATCTGGATATACCAGGAGGGGTGATAACCAGGCAGGGAGGAGATAGAAGGAAGCAACTGCATGAGGATACTACTACTATCATTGACTGAGCTCAGCTCCCCGCAGAGTTGCTTCCCCAGCTCCTGGCTGGAGTGGGATAGGAGCAGATCTAAGCCTCTCCATACTGCTGCTAGATCAGCCACATGTCGTGACAGTGGTGTCAGGGGTGGGGGTGGGTCATCCCCCCCTCCCGTTGTGCATTTGCTTCTTGCTCAGCTCTCTGGGGTCTTCCACTGACTTGCGGCCCCAGTCATGCCTCATCCATATTCTTTCCTGGTCTGAAAGCTGATGTGCACCACTCCCCACCCTCAGTCCTGGATTTGCCCATGTATATGAATATCTTCATAGTTTCATAGTTGGTAGGGTCGGAAGGGACCTGAGCAGATCATCAAGTCCGACCCCCTGCCATGGCAGGAAGGATTATTGGGGTGAAACGACCCCAGCGACATGTTTATCCAGCCTCCTTTTGAAGACTCCCAGGGTAGGAGTGAGCACCACTTCTCTTGGAAGTTAGTTCCAGATCCTAGCTGCCCTGACAGTGAAGTAGCGCCTCTTGATGTCTAATCTGAATTTTACCCTCTGCCAGCTTGTGACCGTTATTTCTTGTCACTCCTGGCAGTGCTCGGGGGAACAGGGACTCCCCCAGTGCCTGCTGGTCCCTTCTGACCAGTTTGCAAATGGCCACTAGATCCCCCCTCAGCCTTCTCTTGTGGAGGCTGAACAGGTTCAGGTCCCTTAGCCTCTCCTCATAGGGCCTGCCCTGATGCCCCCGATCATGCGGGTGGCCCTCCTCTGGACCCTCTCCATGTTGTCCACATCCCTCCTGAAGTGCAGCACCCAGAACTGGACGCAGTACTCCAACTGCGGCCTTACCAGTGTCGCATAGAGAGGGAGGATATATCTATAATATATAGGATATATCTTATAATATAATATTTGTGAGAGATTGATTTTTAAACAGTGGTTCTGAAAGTATCTTAATTTATGAATAAATTTATTTTATTTGCCTATTTACAATGCAAGAAATATATATAATTGATGGTTTCAGGATAAATTTTCTTCTATTCAGGGGGTGACAAACTGGGAAAATATCCTAGATATTTTTTATGAATATTATATGTGCCTCTTTTTCACCACAGCTCTACCTCCCACCTTATGCCCAACTTCAGTAATACAGCTAACAGTGTTCAGTGTTTGTTTTTATGCCTACTGAATGTGCAGCGTTAACTCAAAGGGACTTTTAAAAGGGTTGTTAGAGAACCAAGGTGAAAAAGTAAAATAATGACATGGATAAGAGAGTTTCAAACATTTAAGACAACAGTGGCTGAGCCACAAGGGGACAAATTACCTGCCTGGTTCCATCCAAGTTAGAATAGGGTACTCTAAGAAAAGTGAAGACATGAAAACTCAATGACCCTAGGAAAAGGGTTGGACAAACTAGGGAAGGTGATTAAATGTAGGCTGGTGAAAAGGTGACCACCTGACTGTTGTATGGAAAGATGGAGGAAAGGGATGCTGTGGTCTGGATGAGACGCTTCTTGGCAGCAACAGGAGTAGCTAGGCTGAAAAGTGTTAAAGATGTAAGCCCATGCAGCTATGCCCTTTATCTTTTTGAACTCTAAAGCACTTATGCTCAGTTCTAACTGGTTCAGGAGCAACATGTTAACTGAAGGACCACAGCAACATACACCTTGAAGTAAATGGTTAACACACTCCAGATTTAAAAAAGAGTTGCAGTAGATAATGCGTGCAATGCAAAAGATATACATATATATCTCTTTTGATAATATATTCTGCAAAGGGTAATATGTTGAAGAGCCACTTGTAGCTATGAAGCCATGATTTGAGTGCCATGGCAATGTTTTGTACCTTGAAGAATGGATAAATTGTGCTTTGATTTGAAAAATATGCCTCTGTGACACTCTGCTATTACAAGCTCCAAAGGGAAATGAGTGCAGGGTTAAACCTACTTAGTTGCACTAAAGTATCCAAAGCTAATACTCAACATCTTGTCCAAGAATGGTAAATTGTGACATCAAGGAGAGATAAAGTCCTGGGGCACAAGAAAGAAGTAGAAGGAAGGCAGTACCCGTAATACCATCTGGATCTCAAAGCACTTCACAAGCATTATGGACTTCATCCAACATCCGCTGAAGCCAGTGGGAATCCCATTAGGTCCTAAGTAATTAAGCTTTGTGTCCCCATTCAGAGGCAGGTGAAACAGGTATTATGGGGATAATAATCACTTTACACATGAGGAAATTAGCACAGGGTGGTTAGGTGATTTGCTGAAGAGGACCATATTTCTGAGCTGGGATTAAAGTGGAGGATCCCTTGCTCTCACAGTCGTTCTTTAACAACTTAACAGCTTCACCCTATACAGTAGCTAAACTTGATTTTTTTAACAGGGATTTGATATGATATACCGCACTGTCTTGAAACCTGCACAAACTATACAACCTACAAAATGTTTTCCTTTAACCATTCAGTTTCTTCTTACTTTACTTTTTGTTACCCCCTCTAAAGAGATATTCTGGACTTTTTTCTACCTTGCTTATGGATACCTCAGACATTAAGTTACACTCAGTCTGCAATTAGATAATGACACTTTTTTCCATCTATTGCTGACCCATGTCAGAGGTGCAGTACAAGACAAATTTTGTCTGCGCTGAAAACATTTGTGTCCCATTGATATGTATTCATGTGAAGCCAGTATTTGGCCCTAATTTTTAATGGAGTTTGAAATGAAGGAGTGATAAATGTTGCATTAAAATGTTTATCTAGAAAGAAAAATTAAATGTCACAAAGCCTATGGCCCTGCCAGGGCAGTAACGCCTTTGCTTGTACTGATGCTTCCAATATTCCCTTTGTCCTTTAAAACAATATCATTTCTTTTGAGCTTTAATGTGATGTAGATATACATGGGCAAGACTTAAACTATTTGGATGTTCAGATCAGATAACCCACCAGACATTTGGAGGCTTCTTTTAGTTGTAGTCTCAAACCTATCACTCATCCAAGCTCCTGGAGCTGAGTCTCATTACCTGCAGGGTAAGCTCAGGAGTAAGTTATACCTCTTACATAATTGCATAATTTAAAAGGCTCAGAATGGAGCTCAGAGTATCATAGGCTAAAAATGGACATTGTCTTTGGAGTAGGATCAGCAGTGCAGCAGTGTGTCCCAGCACAAGCCATTTACTTCATTGACATCTACAGAGGTTGTTGGGACCCTGGCACTGCAGGGTCAGGGCCCTGCCACTCCTATAGTTTCAGTCCCAGGTGCTGTGCCCCAACTTGAGGAGAACATCAGCAAGCTATTGAACCCCCATAGGGGTGCCCATCTGCAAGCCCCACTTGCAGAGATGTGCCATTAGCATCACTTGCAGAGGATTCCCAAAGTGTGCTGCTGCGCCCCGATTCAGGTACATCCTGCTGTGGTGCCCTCCCATGTGCAGACATACACCCCAACTCAGGGCATGGTAGCTTGATAGATGTACACTGAGTTGTCAGGCTGGCTGCCTGATATACACGCCCCTGCATAGGATTTCCCATGGTGGGCAATAAGCAGACATCCTCCTATTTAAGGTGTCACAAACTGTGACTACCTTTGGTCATGGGTATATTTTTGGCACTTGGAGTGAGTATGACAACAGGCTAGAATGTCTGTCTATTATTCTTTGCCTCCAAAAAGGTCTCAGTTTAAACTGTTCTTGCTGGTTTTAGTGACTGTGGTGACCATTCTGAACAGTGTTGTTTCATCTTTGAATCTTGCTTGACAACATTAATATATGCATGACTAACACATTACATTTAGCAGAAACTGCCTTACACAGAATTTAGTGCTGTGTGACTGGTATAGCAAGTAAAGCTGTAAAATGCTTTGTCATACATCATCTGGACAACTGAAGTAATGTTGTCAAGGACTTTCAGAGTCCTTTAAATCCTATATATGGTCTTTACAGCTAAAGAACAAGAACAACATTGGGCCATAATTTTCAGAAACAGTATTGTAAAAACCAGGACAGGCTGTATTGGTTACATTCTGCTGAAGTGTTTGATCCATGTATTGACATTATAACACAGAAAAGTGTAAATGATTTGGTACCAGATTAAAGGCAAATTAACTTCCACCTCTGATATTCACTTTAACAAATCAAACAGAAGGGGAAATTTGTTTATTTTACAGGGCAGTAACTATAGGATATCTACATACTTTAGTGCCTCTAATTTTTAGAGCAACATATTTTCATCAGCCAGATCAGTTAAATCATTGGTAATGGTTTAAAAGGATATTCATTACTTTCTGAAAATGAAATATCATTTCAAATGTATTGAGGCACACAATCCTTATTTGAGAGTTTTATACAGTTAATTTATATTTGTTTTGTTCATTTGTTTTGTCAGCTCAATTACAAAAAAACCATAGTGCTATCTTTCAAAGAGGGTTTTATTGCAAATTAGTTGATATTAGCTAAATTGACATAATGTAAAAAGATGTCAATAATATGGCTAGGAATTCCTGGCTTACATCACATTTCCACAGCAATCCATGTCTGCCTGATATTACTGGGGTTTTTTTACCTTTGCAGTCAGGAGGGCAGAACAGGTTGTTGGCTATCCGTAATCCAGTGTCCCTTGTACTCTCCTCTCTTAAAACAGCATCCTGTTCCACCTGTCTAACTTCTACTGGCATTTCATACAATGAGGCTCGCAAAATCCCATAACACTTAACAACAGTATCCACATCTCAGCCTCAACAGGGAGCACAATGTTGAGTCTGGTATAAAAGCCTGTATTTAACTTTACTAGTGATTTCAATGTACTAACAAATTTAATACATAAAGATAACATCCAGCCTCCCTAAAATATACATAAAGGCTAGTACAGACATTCAGGTAGGTTAGGGGGGAGGTTAGTTCACATTAAAAATGGCCACCCAATTTAACTCAGATTCAAAATTTACACTTAGGTTGAAGATAGAAATGATGATTTTTGCCCAATCTGGCCACAGAAAGCAGTCTATAGCCATGACAAAATACAAACGCACAGTTTCAAAGACCTTCAAAAGTGACTGGCCAAGTGAAAACCTGATCCCTCATTGGATGAGGTGTTAGATAAAGTTGTTTGAAAATGCAGTGTCTTATAACTATTGTCAGCAGCTGTTGTTCTCAGAATGGCGGGGGAGGGGGAGAGGGTGGGGAAGGGAGAAGATGGAGTTCAGTCTGGGGGGAGTTTCAGCCTCCCCTACAGGGTGGGGAAGGTGTATTATTGCCTCCTCCCCAGGTTGGGGAGGCACCAGTTCACCCACCCTACCCTTCAGCACCAACTGAGGAGCCCCAAGAATGAGGTCCCTTCTCTGCCTTTCCTCCCTCCCATCCTGAAAACAGCGAGTACTGGCAGAGAGCCCTGGCCATTGCTATGAGAACCTGGCTGTAGGCTCCCAGCCCACAGCTAGATTCTCCTTCCCCCTGAGACCAACAGTGAACTTCTGTTTGGTTGGGGGCAATGTTTTAACTCAGAAGGTTTTGCAGAAATCCTTCTGAGTTACAGCTGGGAGCTGCATTTCTGACTGCACCCTTAGGTGTCTGGTTAGGTCCATCTAAGTGTGAACTATATAGAAGGTCATGAATGTTAGATTGGTTTAAAAATGGACAACCTGATCTAAATTAACCCTGCTTCAGGGGTAATTTAACTTAGATTGGGTCCGGTGAGACTATTATAGATATCATAGATTTCATAGACATTAGGGCTGGAAGGGACCTCAGGAGATCATGGAGTCCAGCCCCCTGCCCAAAGGGCAGGAAGTCAG
>NW_017728948.1:24991711-24995721 GCF_001723895.1 Crocodylus porosus
TTAATGAAGATGTTGAACAGTATGGGTCCAAGGACAGAGCCTTGAGGGACCCCACTGGTCACAGGGCACCACAATGAGTGACTGAACTCTGTATCGTTCCCAGTGTAGCCCTAGGGCTAGAAAAGCCCAGCTCTGGCCCCAGCCCTTTTTCTACACCCCTGGGGGCACTGGGATACTTTTAGCCTCCCGGACCCTCACCCATCCCTCCCACAGACCAGCCAGCCCTCTGAGCCTGCCAAACCTCACATCCTACAAGCTGCTTCCAATCTCCCTGTTAGCCTCCCTGCAACCCAAATTACCTCTGTTTCGGTGGCCATTTTAAACTCAATTTAATTTCCCCAAAATATCTCTACATAATCAAAGACAGGTATTTATTTTATAAGAGGCAAATATTTTCATGGGTAATATCTTTTATTGGACCAGCTTCATGCTTGAGATAGACAAGCTTTTGAATGTGAAGCATTTTTCATAGCTAAGTCTTTCATAGCTAAGTGCTTGTAACCAAGCACTCATCCCAAGGGATGACTCTGATGCCACCTGTGGCCACTCAGCCCTTTTACCTGGTCTGCCCTCAAGCAGGTCTGTGGATTAATTGGTTTACATGGTGCTGTTGTTGAGGGTATAATCTGCTGAATTTGCTAGTGATGATCTGATTCTTGATTCTTTTTGGAGTAAGTGGACATTGCTGGAGAATGCCTGGCAAATTTCTCTCACATTATGGGATGTGCTTCAGCTGCCAAGGCTTTTTCTTGTGCAGTAGCTAAGGGCAAATTTGGTTCAGAAAGCAGGCAATGTTGGATTGCTTCATCTTGAACCCCACAGATGAGATGGTTGTGAAGCAGGCCATTCAGGAGATCACCGAACTCACAAAATTTGGCAAGGTGACGGAGCTCAGCCAGGTCATCTGCTATGCCTTCATTGGTCTTTTGGTCCCATATAGAAAAATGAAATCTCTTCAGGGTAACAGATGGCCTTGGGCAAAAATGTTCCTTTAGCAGGGCAATTAGTTCAGCATAAGACCACATGTTTGGTAAGGCAGGTGCTGTGAGGGAATGGACAATGGAAATGTTTTGGCACCACAGATTGTCAGGAGGATTGTGTGCTTCTGTTCTGGGTTTTCCACTTTGTTGGTTTCCAGGTTAGGATAGCCTTTCCGGTTGGCTCGCATCAAATTCTTCTACATGCGCCAATGTAGCCATTCTAACTAACATCAGCCCTAATAAGGAAAAAAGAAGAAAACTTCCCTCTGATCACAAAACACAGCCTGGTCTCAGAATGTAGTCCCACAATCTAGGGGTGTGTTTTCAGCAAAGGATCCCATCCTCATCACCAGATGATATGTTGCGAGTTCAGCAACACACTCTGGACACCCCTGGGTTGAACTAACAGTTATTTATTATTATAACTCTCTGGAATCATATCCAGGGTGGATCTTAGCAATTACCCTCAGTAGGTGTATGCAGAACTTACATTTGCTTTGCCTCTGACTTGACCCAGTCCAGGCCTGTGGAGAGAGAGAAACTAAGACCGCCTCTGGCTTCTCCTGGCAGAGACAATGGAGTCCCCAGTGCTGCAAGAACTGCCACAAACTGAACCCTGCAGTGCTGAACATGAGGGTTTTGGCCTTCAAGGGACAGTACAAGGAAAAACACAGTAAGACGCAGTGGGTAGGCAAACAAACATTTGTGACAGCCCCCACTGGGTACCAACATAACTCCCAGCTCTGGCTTATATCCCCATAAGCTCTCAGTCTTACTGGCAGTCCCCAGGCAGCTCAGCAGTCCATCAGGCACTTGCTTGCAGCTTTCCAGACTAACCTCCCCCTCCCCAGTGGCTCAGAGCCTGTGTTTATATGGCTCCGCAGCCCTGTCACCTCCTTCCCTGAGCTGCTGCAGGTACTTTGTGATTCAGCTGGCTGGAGTGGCTTTGGGGAGGCCCCTTGTTGCTGCGTCCTGCAATGTTTCTATGCAAGCCTCTGCCCCTGATGTTGCTCTCACTGCTGGCCCTGCAGTAAGTGTTTTCCACCCTTAAATCTGCACCTGGGACTTGGCTGAGGGTTCTGGGGTTTGCTCCCCCTTCTCAGGAATATGGCAGGGGCCCCATTACATAATCTCAGCTATATTAACCGTTTGTGTTTCTTCCTCTCTATATAATAATTCAACCATTCTTTCTCCTCAGAACTCTTCATAATATAACTCTCACTATCTTCTACTGATTTCTGCTTTTAAATTTTAAATTTATTCCAAGGTTGTTCATAAGTATGAGCTCACAGAACTCCACAAAAGCATAACTGCTGCTTGATCCTTCAGCTTCTTCCCTAGTCTGGAAAAGAAATCTTTATTCTTCACTGCCTTTCTTTTTGGTTACAGGTAAGGTTCTTTTTCCCCAGAGGTATCTGCCTGAAATTACCTATGGAAAAACATAGGGAAAAGTAGTGTTTATTAAAACAGAGAGAAAGTAGATTTAAAAAAAATCTCTTAGCATCTCTAGATGTACACTTCCCGTGAACTGAAGTAGAATAAGAATCACCATTTACTTATAGAAAACCGAAATGCAACTGTCTGAAAGTTCATGGAAGTGATTTCTCCTGTATGACCACTTTGGTCAGTCTTTCAGCACCTTCTGGATGTTTTGAGTGCTCTCTTCCCTTATCAAGCCCATACATCTAGATCAGCTTGCTTGTCCAGACATGTCTCTCTCAACCAGGACCTGTGCTGTTTCTTTCCAAACCAGTATCTTCCAGTTACTGACATAAATAATAGAGTTTGGACTTACTACTTTCACTAAGAAATGGCCCAGAGAGAATACAAAGGCACTTAAGAGTGATTAATAGCTGTCTTTTGAAGGAATAAAGCCTAGCTCTGGGATTACATTTAAGAAACTAGGCTAACAACCCTGCTTTATTCTGATTCTGAATTAGGCAAACAGGCATCCTCTTCACTGCCAGCTCCCCTATGTGATCATTTTCTCTTGTTATGAACTATGAATTTGAGAAGGGGAATCAGAGTTCCCTCCTATAAGGTGTGGAATAGACTTTTTAGAAAATAATAAACATAGATTTTGAACTGATAGATAATTTCTAAGAAGGTGGGGAAGAAGGAGGGGTATGGGAAGGGAAGAAGGATCCCTTTGGACTCAGCCTGTCTCTCTCTCTTTCCCATTTAAGTGCATTTCACATTTAAGGTGTCAAAATATGGGCAATTTAATAGATTTTTACTAGGGCTGTAAAATATCTTCTATGAATCTTTTAGCTTGATATACAGCACACTTCATCAGTGATCCATAACTGCTACACATTGTCTGCATCCTCTTGGTGCATTTAACTTCACTGTCTTCCTCTGTGATAAGCCATAAAACAACAAGTCAGGTTTGTATATCATTGTCTCCCGTGCTGTAATATTTACATAGCAGGCCTGGTTTTAAATTAGCCTGTATAACCGTGCAGAAGTCAGACAGTGCAAGGCAGGTTTGCATAACATGAGTTAGATTGACAGGCCATGCTTTTTGTGGGATTTCATGAGTCAGGAACTGTTTTCATGGATACTAAATGAAGCTAATTTGTAAATGAATGCTAATTTTCCATGTTACAGTAATCCCTTCCCCTTCCCCAGCCAAAAAAGAAAGCCCACTCTGTCCCAGCAGTCACTAATAGTAGAAAGTTTCATAGAATCATAGAATCATAGAAGTTGGGTCGGAAGGGACCTTGTAGATCTTCAAGTCTGACCCCCTGCCTGGAAAGGAAAAAAACTGGGCTCAAATGATCCCAGCTAGGCATCAAGCCTCCTTTTAAAGACCCCCAGGATAGGAGCCAGCACCACTTCCCTTGGCAGTTGCTTTCAAAACCTAGCCGTCCTGACAGTGAAGTAGTTCTTATGGATGTCTAATCTAAACCTCCTCTCCATCAATTTATGGCCATTATTCCTTGTTATGCTAGGAGCGCTAGGGGAAACAAGGTCTCTCCCAAACCCTTCTGGTCCCCCCTAGTGAGTTTATAGATGGTCACCAGGTCC
>NW_017728948.1:24995946-25020803 GCF_001723895.1 Crocodylus porosus
GGCCCATGTTCATCTTGGAGTCAGTAATGACTCCAAGATCCCTTTCTGCCTCTGTGCTCTCAAGAAGGGAGTTTCCCGTCTTATAAGTGTGCTGCTGGTTACTACTGCCCCCGTGCAGCACCCTGCACTTGTCAGTGCTGAAGCGCATCCTGTTTTTGCTAGCCCACCCCTGTAACCTCTCCAGGTCTTGCTGCAGTCTTTCCCTCCCTACTAGTGTGCTCACCTCACCCCAAATTTTGGTAACATCAGCAAATATAAACAGGTTGCTTTTCACCCCGTCATCCAAATTGCAGATAAAGAGATTGAACAGCGTGGGCCCAAGGACAGATCCCTGGGGGGACTCCGCTGCCCACTTCTCCCCAGGTTGAATATGACCCGTCCCCCACCACCCTCTGAGTACGACTCTTCAGCCAATCTGCAATCCATCTGACTGTGTAAGCATCAATGTTTTTCTAAATGCCTGGCATATATTATTAAAGACTATTCAAATCATAATTTCTCAGATTTTGTGGAAATTTTGAAATTAGTTGACATCCATGAAATCCGGGGGAGGGGACTTTACTAAAAATAAAATGCTAGCTCTCCACTGGGAGGCAGTAGTCCTCACAGCCACTGTGGCCCCACCGCATAGCCTGCTGGGGAAGAAGGGGGCTGCCAACATGGAGAGCAAGCAAGATGGTTGCTGCTGCCCACCCCCACCATCACTGATTGGCTAAAAGGGCTTTCTAACATGCAGCCCACCCCTCTCCACCAATCAACAATGAGGGGTGGGGCCATATGATGCACGGTGCTCTTAACCAATCAGTGGCAGGGGGCCGGGCCAACAACCCCCTCAGCTCGTCAGAGGTTGTGGGGGAGGGGGAGGGGCTCCTTGATAAAATGGTGAAAATAGCATCTGTCCTGTAATCTGCCTGTGAAATCAGCTTCAGAATATCCCTATATATTCTCTATCCAACTTCCTCCCCTGCATCTTTACACCATTTTGCGAATGCAAAGCTATTACAGAATAGTTGTAAATATTACTTGTTTTCTCCTTTGCAATGACAAAATTCTAAGGTCATCATCGTATATGTGAATTAGGTTCTTTGATTTTAATGGAGTTATGCTAACTTAAATCAGTTGAAGGTCTGACACCTTGCTTTGAAAAGGCTGCTGTATGTCACTAAGATATTTTGTTTGATGCATTTGTTCTTTCCACAATTCACTTGCCTAAATGATAAATTCCAATAGTACAAAATTGCGATGGTTACTGGAAAATGCTGTTCACATTTTTAAAAAACTTTTACCTAAGGAAAACTTATACAACAACACCCTTCCAAAATAGTTTGCTTAAACTACAGCATGTTTATCACTGGTGACGGCACTGGGGGGAAAAAAGGCTGTGTTTAAAGTAAAATTACTTTGCCTTAAGGATTAGGCAGTGTGAAGGTTTAGGGAGGCCTGTTTTCACCACTTGAGCTTTCAGATAAGTAACACTTCAAATTTTTATTTCAGTTACATTATATTCAATGTTTTTTGGTTACAAAACAGTTTTTAGGTGGTTTGTCTTGGGCACCCTATAAGTAATCACCAAGCCCCTAAAAAGCACCCTGGGCCAAACTTCTAAAAGTATGTTAAGTCCCTAATAAATTAGATTTATTTTTTTTTGAGTCCCGCTGCACACCTCACTGCCTTTTCTGGCACCTAAATACCTTTACAATCTGGCTCTTATTCACCAGCCATTCGCTTAGCAAATCTGAAATGCACCTATTTTAGTCTCTTTACTGTTGAAATGCATAAATATAAAACTTCCCAATTTTTTGAACTATGGTTTAATATTTCAGTCCACCTATCTTTGGAGAAGATAAATTGATATTGTATAGGGCTTTGGTAAATAACACTAGAATCAAGGTTCTATTTGTCATACATGACATTAAATGTTTCACAGTGCATATTATGGGAGGAGGTTTGTGTTGGTGTTCTTGAACAAAATGTCCTTTCCTTTTTACAGCTCTCCAGTATTTTTATGAACAATTTGGTGGCTGCTCTATACTCCAAAGGTGGTTGCATTTCAGTGGTGCTATAAAATACTTTGAAAAGAAAGGTAATATGTAACTATAAAATATTATTACTGATTCAAAAAAATACAGTAGTGATTATAGCACTGTTACTCTAACAGAAGTTCACTCTGAAGTTTGGCATCTATGAGTATAATGGAGTACTGGAAATTGCTGCCTTTAGAAAATAAACTTACTGAGCAAAGCCAAAAACTAAATATTACACTGGCCCACCAAATAGATGGCTAACTTATGGGTTGTGGAAGGAAGAGTTAGTTTGAGACATTAGGGGTAAAATCTGAGTCCATTTAAATTTTCTTGTTTACTTCAGGGGGAATAGGATTTTACTTTGCAAGTTTTACACTGGAATTGGGAAACTGAAATCCACTGGTTTTACTAAGGGCCTGCAATGTCTTTGAGCATAGGAGTATCACTATGTTTATGGCAAGCAAAAATTGCGTATTGTTAGAGAGTGGGTCATAGGCAGCCATGCCTAATGGTTAGGCCACTGAGGGAAGGCAAGTGTCAGGGCTATATCAGAGCTCAGGAGCCATATTACAAAGTCTGGAGGAAAATCCGGGGGCAAAATTCAAAGTGCAGGGGCAGGGTCTGGGAATCAGATGCTGAGTTACCAAATCCAAAATATTCACAGGTTGAAGTCTCAGAACAGAGCCGAACAGGAAACAGATCCAAAGAGAAAACCAAAGCCACAGTCTAGGGACGGAACCAAACTGGGGTCAGGAAACAGGAAAACTAGAGAGGATGGGAACCAGAGGATTTGCCACAGCAGACTGAGGTGAGACCTGTAGAAGCCTGTTGCCACAGCTGGGGCTAAATGGGTAGGCAGTGCTCCCAGCAGCCATTTGGGAAGCTAGGGCTAATTTGTTAATTAGCCAGGGAACAGCTGGTGAGTCAGATACTCAAGGTACATTTGGCTGCCTAGGCAATCAACCCAGGCTATGCTGCCTGATTATGGTCCCTGACATATACAGTATAACCTCATAAATTCAGTTTTCAAAATTCCAGAATTCCAAAAATCCATCACTTTTTAAAAATACACTACATCAGGGTTTTTCAGCCTTTTTGACCAGTGTACCACCAGCGGCTGGTCATGGAATGGAGTGGGAGGGAGTAGCAGTGGCCATATGTGGAGTGGTGGCATGGGGTGGTGGAAATATGGTGGCAGCCACCACGTGCATGGTTCTCCGCCCTCCCTGCCCCACATTTGGCCAGCCCAACAGCGTCAGGATATGCACTTTCCTTATGTTTTAAAAATCCAGTATTTTCACATTTCCAGCAGCTACTAGGTACTGTATACATGTTCTATATATTTTCATTTGATACTTTTTTATTTATATAATTAACTATGACCATCCAAAACTGGATCTGATAAATAAAAATGTACAAAAGCCATCTGTTTTCTTACCATTATTTTAAATGTTGTTTAAATATTGGTTATATTCAGGGCTGATACTGAAGTCAAGGGAAAATACATGTTCACTAGTAGAAAAAAAAAATTACCTTCAGAGTGTCTTGCTATCAACAGGTTTGTGTACTCTTTGTTTATGAATCACTGTATTCTCTTTCCAGCCCTAAAATGATTATAAGTGTAGCCACAAGATGATAAACAGAAAAAACTGGTTTTGGTGTTGGATTTTGAATTATCTTTATTAGGTTCAGTAGATCTTATTTTATGACACAAGGGTCAGAAGGATTAAGTAAACCCAGAAAAAATGTACTATTTCACATCTGTAACTCTAGATTAAATCTGTCTATCCAAGAGCAGATTAGCAGGATTAAGATTATGGTCAAATTTATAAAATATTAAGTATTGCCATTGGGGTAAATAGCTCCTTTCACTGGTAACAGGATGCAGGGGTTTTAGCTTCTATAGTATGTGGTCAAAGTTCCTTGCTAGCAGGTGCTTGCTGAAAATAGATTTCATAGACATTCGGGCTGGAAGGGACCTCGTAAAATCACAGGGCCCAGCTCCCTGTCCAAAGAGCAGGAAGCCAGCTAGGGTCAAAGGATCCCAGCAAGATAAGCATCCAAATATTTCTTAAAAGTGTCCAGAGTAGGTGCTTGCACCACTTTTGGGGCGAGTCTATTCCAGGCCTTGAGGATTTGGATAGTATAGTAAAGAAGATTTTCTTTATGTCCAGCATAAAACGGTTTTGCAGGAGTTTGTGACTGCTGGACCTTGTCATTCTTTGGGGTACTCTGGTGAAAAGGTGTTCTTCCAGATCCTGATGCACACCCCTTGTGTAGGCTATCACCAAGTCATCCCTGTTCCTGGGATTCTCCAGGCTGAAGAGTCCCATAGCTTGCAGCCTATCTTCACAAGACCTGTTCTCTTGCCCTCTGATTATGCACATGGCTCTCCTCTGGACTCTTTCAAGCTTTTCCACATCCTTTCTGAATTGTGGCAACCAGAATTGGATGCAGTACTTCAGCTGAGGCCTCACCAAGGCTGAGTATAGTGGGAGAACAATATCCTTGGTCTTGCTCGAGATGCATTAGTAGATGCAAGCCAGAGTTTTGTTTGATTTCCTAGTTGTGGTATCGCATTGGTTGGTCATGTTCACCTTGTGGTCAATCATGACCCCCAAGCATGGGTGTCTGGTGCCTCTTAAGTTGTGGGGGGGCACATGCCCTCTCCCCATGACACCAGTCAGTAACTGAGGGGGAGGGCCCCCCTGCAGCCGATCTCACTCACTAAAAGCAGCTGTGCCGCTTCCAGAACTCACGCAGCCACTTCTGGAAGTGGTGCGGCTGCTTTTGCTAGTGGCCACACTCCAAAGCTGGTGCTCACAGGAAGGGTGGTACACACAGCCCCCAGGACACCATTTCTGACACTGCTGCCACAGATATTCTGCTCCCACTCATCTGACATCTCCTTACTGCCATACTTCCAGATAGACAGAATACCCTCAAGTCCCCTGACTTCCAGTGCAGTGGCTGCTTTAGCAGCACCATCCACAACACCTGTATCCACCACTCTTCCCAGCTCTGGTGACGACTCGGGTACTGAGTCATCATGCCCTGCTGCCTGGTACAGTACAACTCTACCCCACTCCACATGGCCATAATGAGGATATGGGCATGTGAGGAAATGTGAAGCCTTTGCGGGGAGGTGGGGGCAGGTGAGTGGATGGGTCATGCTTACAGCTAGCAGGGTGGAGAGGCACTATGATGCTTCTCCTTCCCAAAGCCCATATGCAAACCAGTCTTCAGAAGGTCACAAGGCCAAACCCACTTGTCTTCTCTCCCAACTCTCCTTAGCCCCTCAGGGACCAGTGGCTGCTACAGGTCATCCTCATGAAGAAGCTCCTCTCAGCTGCCCAGAGAATTGGCTCTGAAACTGCACCCCTCTCTCCCTTGCACTCATGGAAAGGCACTAAAAGCATTAAGCAAGGTCTTCAGGCAAAATGTAAAACACAGGCACAAATGCTACCATTTTGCACCTCACCCCAGTTGGGAGAACCACAGGTCAGGGAGAAGAGATAACATACAGCTATTTATGAGAACCACTCGAGTTGTAGTACAGCAGGAGTGAGAAGTACCAGTCCTGCATGGACACAGCACTGCAATGTCTCTCTTGTAAGGGAAGGATGGGGGAGGATTAAAAGCTCCACTGGCATCCCCAGAGTGATCAGTCCCTCTGTTACTGCAGGGATGGTCTGAGCTCTGGCAGGACCCTAAGTCCCTGGACTCCCGGAAAGTGCAGACAGCAGTTCCTGGAGAGTGACCCAGCTTGAGATGGCAACCAGTGCATTGGGGGAGCTGGCAGAGTCCCAGCACTGGGAAAGAAGTTAATGGACAGGGTCCTGGACCATTTTGCAGACACCTACAACACCCCTGACAATGCTGCTTCCCAGAGAGAGTCCATAGGTCCCTGTGTCCAGGGTCGTGGGAAAGGCTACCACCCAGCCCCCAATGGTATGCCATGCTCTACTCTGGGGAGTCTTCCCAGGGACAGCAGGAATAGGGGTTGTGTGGGAGGGATCCCTAAATGCCAGTCATGGGGGAACAGTCCTCACTGGACTCTGACTGGAGGAGTGGGGCAAGGGAGAAGGAATGGGGCAAGGGAGCCAGTGACCTGTGGTCTGAGGAAGCAGAAAGGCCCCTGGCAGGCCCTGCTCTGGTGGCAGGCAGTATGCAAAAGGAGTGGGTCTGGGATGCCTGGGGCCAGACGCTAGAGCCATTTATGACACTGCTTCTCCCTGAGCTGATCCACCTCCCCCAAGCCCCACCCCCCAGTCCTGATGGTCATTCCATGTACACAGGCCCCCCACAAATGGTCCCAGGACACTCCCTGTAGGGTGCAGTAGTTCTGTGAAACACAGGGAGGGTGCAGCTAGCCTTCTGGGTCAGACAGTTGCTGGGATGGTGGTTGATATTGGAGCCTGTCTGCCCTGGCTCATCCACCTGCCATGTGGAAGGCCTGAGGGGAAGCTTTTCTGTTCCCCATGACCTCTTTCCTGCTCTGGATTCTGCTGTGGGGGATTGCCCTCCTCGCTGTGGGGTTGGGCAGCCCCTGGCCTTGGGCTTGATCTCGCTGCATGAGGTGGGCCTCAGGAGTGACTGAAGGTCACAGGGTTGAGGTCCCCACAGGGGGAGCCTGGGACCCAGGAGCAGAGGGGTGAGCCCCGCTATGGGGGACCCCCGCCAGGCCCCATCCCCTGCCTGCTCCCCCAACCCCTCTGAGCACAACCAGCCCCCACCTGCTTTCCAAGCCACATCAATGGCTGCCCTGGGCACCCCAGCTCCTGGCTTTTTAAGAAGAAAAAAAAAGCCCTGCACTTACCAGTTCCTGCCAGGTGAGGTGAGGGTGACCCCTTCTGCCCCACCATCCCGCACTGCATGGTACATTCTACCACAACCCCCACCTGCTTTCCCAATGCCCACCATGGCTGTCCTACCCAGCCCCAGCTCTCAGTTCTTAAAAAACAAACCCTGCACTCACTGGCTTCTGGGGGATCACCTGGCAGATGAGTGCTTTTTTTTTTTTTTAAAGAACCAGCAGCTGTGGCCAGGTAGGGCAGCCATTGATGGGGCTGGGAGACCGGGCAGGGGATGGGGCCTGTTTGATTCAGAGATTCGGCCAATTCAGATTACCTAATCAAATCATTGTCCCCTGAATCAGTCAAATCCAAATCTGAAGTGAATACTAGCCACTTCACACAGGCCTAATGGTTATCTGCACCCAGCAGCCAATTAAGGTTTGCCTGGGTGCTCAGCTGTACTCGGCAGTCTCCAGCAGATGGGGAGGCTGCAGGACTTGATGGGAGGTGTGCAGGATTGCCCCCGCCTATACACCTTCCTCCACTGCACCCCTAAGAGTGAACTTGTATACAGTTCACTCCTGATCTAAACCAGGTTGTTCAGAGAAAGCTGCATGTTTTCAATCAATTCCTCTCTCTGGCTTTTTGAATATCTGCATGTGTCCCTTATTATGTTGCAAAGACTTTTAAAAAGAAATATAAACTCTCCTAATCCTTTAAATAAACTAATTGCTCAGGGACAGACTGACGTCTTTGTTCATGGTAGATGGCACCATAATACAGAAGAAATCTCATTTACTGAAAGTATAAATGCAAGAGAGTAAGGATGTGGTTAGGAAGAAACTTCAGTTATGGGAAGGATTCAAAACCTGTTCACGTCACAGTTCTTCTGAAGTACCTGGCATTGGTTACATTCACAAAGGAAATGCCAGACCAGGTAGTTTCTGCTATGATTCTGTTCAATGGATTTGATATTCCCTTTCTATCTTGCCCCTCACACAGATTTGGTCACGTGTATATACATTTAAGTATATTATAATTGACATTTTACTTACATAAAAATCATAAATGCAGGAGTAAGCCCTTTAAAAAGCTACAAAATGAAGAAGATCCTCCTTGCACTCATTATTTTTATAGGTATATTCCACAAAGGTTTGTTCCTATTGTATTTCTGTATAACATTTATGCATTATTACAAAATAATGCCTTCTTTATGCATATCTAAAGTCACAAAAACTGAATTGCAGAAAATGGCATAGTCTAGGTAAGTGATTCTCAGTCCTCTACTACCCAGCGTGGCTTTAAAGCCTTTCAAAGGTGTTATATAATGTTAGCACTATTAGGTGTGCAAATACGATTCACAAGATAAACCCAGAGATTTTAACTAGGAATCCATAGCATCCAAAACATTCTGACTTGTTGTGTTCTTTCTGAGTTCTTTGCAGTAGAAGAATGTGTCTGTAGTCCAAAAATGAGTGAAAACAAACAGATGGCATTTTATGAGGGTGCCTTTATCATATTAAGGGGTGCCTTGAGACTATCAAAGGGTGCTGTCAGTCTGCAAAGTTTGAGATGCACTAGGTTAGGTATAAAAAAAAAATCAGTCTGTGATTCTGATTACTTCAGAAGTAATAACCCATGCAGTTCAAGTGTGTATGCTGTAATAGTGCATGTAAAATTGCATCTAAAGGGAATATTAAATCCCTTTGTATTATACTGTTCCATTTGCCAAATATATCAGTTTCACCTATCAACATATTTGATCATGTAATAGTAGTCCTTTATGTAATACAAAGGGGTAGGAGACTGTGTCCAATTAAAATCTCAGACATAATCTACTTTCCTTTTTCTCCCCACCCCTTTTTGTGTATCTTTCCTTTTTATGAAAAAATACGGTAGACAAAATGTGGAAGAGGAAAGATAGCAAACAAAACTGCAAGAGGAGAGTCTATAAGACCATGTTATGACAAATTAACAATGTGTATTGCAAAGACCCTTTTTCTTCGACAGCTAGCTGAATATTGACTTCT
This sequence comes from Crocodylus porosus, assembly GCF_001723895.1. Taxonomy (NCBI): domain Eukaryota; kingdom Metazoa; phylum Chordata; order Crocodylia; family Crocodylidae; genus Crocodylus; species Crocodylus porosus. The sequence continues at coordinate 25,004,797 of NW_017728948.1, forward strand.
CTGAACTTGAATTAGGCAGTGGGAGCTGGCCAATTCAAGACTACATGTTACATACAGGGTGTGATATCACCACCGATGTGCTGATTATTAAAACCCTGCAATATGAGGCAGGGGATCCACTTTAGTTTTTCCAAAGTTTAACTGTAGACTGGACTGGACTGGACTGTAGTAAGTATACATTACATAACATCCAGACCAGAGGATGAAGTAAATAGGGATTTTTCCACTGACTGTACTATAAGTCGTGATCATGCAAAGATCCCCTTCTTGGTGAACCAGTCTGTTCTCACAGAAGCCTTGGCAGGATGAGGACCTTACATTTTGTTTTGGCAGAACACAGTGTCATCAGCTAATGAATAAAAATATCAGATAAACACAACCATATTAAAAAGTGATAGAATAGTTAAAAGCAGCCATTGCTTTCAAAAGCAATACAAGGGGATATCCAAAAACTGGCCAAGCCAAAATTTTCTTAGCCTTTATAATTAAACAAGATGAAGTCATTTGAAGCCAACAAGGCTGGTTGTTTTAAATATCCAGCTGCTGCTCTCTAGCTTGACTTGAATATATTATTTATCTGGGAATGCATTTAATATCTGCAGCATCACTGTTTGGGTTTATTGCACTATTAACTTTAAAATTATATCCACTATTGTGTGGGTGGCAAGTTGAAAATGTAACATGGATAGGTTATTGTTACGGGAAAAGAGAATACTGCTCTCCCTTTGCTAATGTTCCAAGAAACATAAAGGTTATTTCTGTTTCTTTTTTGGCAAGAAGTATATTAATAAAAGTTGCTTCAAGTCTAATAGGATCTTTACAGATTTCTTATATATAACTGTCTTTCCAATAAAACTGTATTGTGAAGTTACGAAACTGATTCTCAATGTATCAGTTTATTTCTTCCAGTTCAACTGAAAACTCATGGAGAGAAAATAAGTCAAGTGAAATGTATAGGATTAAGAGTGTGGTAAAATGATATTTTGCTGACAAAAGTAGGGACAATACCTCATTTATAGTTCAGCAGGTATATATGTAGAAGGTAGCTCAAAACACTATTTAAACCTTCATAATACTGTTTCAGAACCAGTTCTTCCAAGTGTGGTATAGATTCTAGTTGTCATTTGGGACTGCACATTAATCAGAGACTAAAACCATGGGTTATAGCAGAGAGGGATGGGAAGGAACCACTGTGCTGGGAATATGGTAAGTGCACCCTCCAAATTTACCCCTACCATGACACTTCTGCTGGATGCTGTGTATATTCCCTGATATGCTTGTCCAGCTGTGCTACCTGATTTTGAAGGAAGGTACATGGTGACAGTTCTTACCTCCTTTTGAATAGCTGGAGACTGTGCATGGTTGTAGGGAGCTGTACCTGTGCTAGATAGATCCCAACTCATACACGAGAGGGTGAACTGATTCTGGCACCCTTTATTATGCCCCCAGTGTTGAATTCCCATGTAATTCTATTTTTTTAATTGGCTAATGTAAAGCACTAGAACAGCAGGTTAGTTTATTACTCTGTCTCTTCCTCCCATCCCATATTAAGTCCAAAGCAATGTTGGGTTTTTGAGGCTATTTTGGGTGGGGGTCAAGTATATGAAATTTCAGCCACATAAGTAATTTGGGGGGGCGGGGGGGGGAGGTCTAAATTGGAACATAGGCATTTAGAATGATTGTGCAATACCACTTACAATAGTATTCTAGGGAAAAGTCGTAACAAAATCCAGGCCTTTTGCTGGGAGATTCCTTCTTCAGCAAATCTTGTCAAAGGTTTTTATCTCTCTGAAGGCCAAGATCCATTTTCCTGACTCCCTAGGTTTATCATTACTGTTTAAACTCAGTCCTTTCCTCCTCTTAAGTATGGCCAGTATGGTTGCCATTTTTCTAAGGGTTGCATATCAGGAATAAAGGAGTAGGCTTAGCACTTCAATGTCACCTTGACTAACGACTAGATTGGAAAATAATAATTTCTGCTTTCAGTCAAGGGGAATGGTAAGCCTAATATATTAGGCTCTAGTAAGGTACAATATTTTATTTTGTACTTTGCAAGAATGAGAACATGTTTGCCTGGCAGCCCTCAGGAAAGCTTCTGGAAATATGCCAAAGTGACTGCACTTCAAACCTACAACTGTAGAATTTTTACAAATTTCTATAGCTATATTGCTGAACATTTGAAAGGCCTTTATGGGGATTGGCTTCATTTATTAATAGAGCTGACCAAACACCTTTAAAACTTGCTGTAGATATTCACTTAAATTTGAATTCACTTCAGTCAAATATTGTCTCTCTATTCTGTTCATTTTTTGTACACAGTGTTATAAAAATGTTTACTGACAGAAATACAACATGGAAAAGGAGCACTGAAAACTAAAAATGAAGTATGTGCACTCAGCATCCTAGTTCTCTGTGCTATGTTGATGAATCAGTGAATACAGCAACATTCGACCTACCTTTGTTTCGACTCATACCTAATGCAGGCAAAAAAAAATGTTAGCAGAAAATAAGATGCTCAGAATACATGACATTTTTCAGAAAAGATACTGAACACACAAACATATGTAACACCCATGTGCATATGCACCCCCAGAAAAAGCACCAGTTACATACTATTTTTGCCTCAAAATTTATGTATCAATATATCAACCCCACTCAGGTCATTTTCTCCGGTTCTCAGCCTGCAACGCTTCTAAATGGTTTCTCTGCCTCACAGCTACTCTTCACAGACGCAGCAGTGGCAGCCAGAGAATTGGAATGCTTGCATGAGTCTCTCCAGTCCTCATACCCTCCACCTCCGTGAATCCTGGCTCCATCATACATCCATACACAGGGGTGTATTAATCCTGCAGGCATGCTTAATTTCCCAGCCCTACTTCTATAGAGAGTAGAAGAGATCCTACGTGGAAGGCTCCCCCCACAATGAACTTACATTGTATTATTGGGGCAGCAATTAGCAATGCGATCAGTAGCAAAAAGACCCCCAAACATTACCTGAATGCAGCAAGCTATTGCCATTGCTAAATAATTAACCACATGCCAAATAGGAGTCAGAGTCTCAATTCTGTTCATCAAATGCAAAAGTAGCCAAATAAAAAGTTTAGAAGATGAAATTCATAAAATATTTTATTTAGTACAATCTGATCTCATGTTGAATCTTTTCAAATGTTTGCTTATGTTTTAAAAATAATAGTCTCTCTGACATTGAACACAGCTTCAGCAAGTGCAGAAGTATTTGGGAATAAAGCAACTACATGTGTTCATTTAAGCAGCACACTATGTGGGAAGTTTGCTTCCCACATAAGGTATAAGCAGATGCCCCTGACTAACACAGCCCACCTTGAAGCATTCTCCTACTTACCAGAAAAAGTTACTATACTTAAAATAAGGTTATATAAAGAAATGTTTGTCTGCTCTAAAAGTTGATGAAAATCCAGCCTTCACTGTATGCTGCCATTGTATATGTGATTTGTAAACTGTAGATCTTGACAGTCTCCAGTTACAATTGAGAAGCTGGTAGCTTAAGTGCCATTTTTGATCTGAAATCAGGTTTACAACATATGGAAATCCCTACTTCTGTAGACAAGGAAGGTCATAATGTGCACCAATGGATCGCATTTTAGTTACCAACATTTGAGGTAGGCATAAAAATTACTCCCAGAGGGTTAATTCCAATATAGCCAGGGTGTTAGATGTGGATCAAAACAACACATGGCATCATTCTTGGGAGCAAGAAGAGAAGAAAGAGAGAAATCTGTTGGGCTGCTTGTAATTTGCACTCCAGCCACATAAAGGAACCTTAAGCTGATAGAGAGCATATCTGCACTCAGGGCAGGTCTAAGGAGGCTCAGTGGTACAGTTGCACCCTCCACACTTGTTTTCTGCTCTGTCCACATATCATCAACATTTCTATTCAGGCAGTGTTGTGGGAATCAACTGATTACAAAGCTCATTATAATCTACTGATTCCTGCTAATCTGTCTTAACTCCATGTGTTAATGGTCCTCTCTCCTTGTTAGTGGTCTTCCATACTTTTGTTGTTAGCCATTCCTGGTAATATCTCTCTTCTATTTCAAAGCTCTGCAGGATGGTTTTAGGTCAAGCTAAAAATCTTAAGACAGGAGTTATAGTATTAAGTCTGGTATAGAAATGACTGACAGTGAAGTACTGGAAACAAGATGCTCAGGAAGACCAGATTTTGTTTTATGAATCTGAATAAGACACATACATTTAACCATAACTACAGGACTAATGCAACACTATATTTTAATGATTTTAACTATTTTTGCTAGCTTGTTGTGGTTCTTAAATTTAATATATAATCTAGCAAATTAACAAATATTCCAAGAGTTACATATTTTTTGCCTTCATCCTAAACTGAATAATAGGCTAGGCCACTAGTTTATTAGTAAAGCTTCTAGTTTCTCCTTAACTGGAGAAAAGTGCATGTCGTGTTATATGTGATGTGGCACATCATCTGTAACACCACCTTTCCAAAATCCTAGATTCACCCATTTTTGCACTTGCTTTTGTTACTTACTATATTCAACCAGAACAACATACTGTACATGTGTCTTAGAATAAGTAAGGTTTTTAGATTCTAGAAGTTGGTCCACCTCGTCTGCTTGACAGTAGATGTTGGTTTTAAGTCATTCTGAAGCAGAAATGCTGTAAAATTTAGGAACAATTGTGAGCAAACTTTTAAATGTATCAGTATTGCTTAAATCCTTCTCTTCGCTCTCTTTTGTTATACATGCACATTCAGAGAATAAAGGGAGTTCTCATGATGACTGTACTGTAATTCTGTAGACAACTGGCTTTTATGAGTTTGTCCCCATAGAATCTTTAAAGGTCCACCATGAAATGAGCATTGTACTGCCAAAGAATTCCAGGGACACTTGTTATAACATTAAATATGAAGGCAAGTCCTGTAGCTAACTTCCCTTAGTACAGAAAATTCTATTGTTCCAAGCATGTGTCCCAAAATGAATCTGACATACCATGTACCTAACTGTATAAAGCAGCCTGGAAAACTTTGCTGACCATGGAAATATTTTAAAATATTAAACCTGAGATGCTAAAAAGAAAGAAAATAGAAGCATAAAGCTCAAATAGTCATTAACAATGAAAGAAAAGAGCCTAGGTACTGTGTTTTGAAGATTTAGGCCATTCCGATTACTTTTCTCGAACTGAATTTCTTATTTATTAAAAAGACAAGACAATCTCAGGAGAACATCTTCTGCAGTTCTTTCATATAGAGACATAATACACAATGTTAACAACCATGTAAAACAATACAAAATGCTTCCAAATTTAACAAGTAGAAAAATATAACTAGTTTATATGGCAATTGTGAATCTAATACTGTACAGAAGTATTTATGGAATTTACAAATAAATTATAGCTTAAATGCCCTTTTTAAAAGTTCTAAATGTACAGTGGAATATAGGCTCTGAAGCTTATCACTAACTTACCACAAATTAGTGCCAGTCAAATGTTCTGCCAACAAGCTCAAAGAATTTCCTATTGGGTTCATGAAAATACTCATGCAGTTTATCAAGTAAACGGGAGTCTATTTGTGGGTGCGCTCTTCCTTTTGATTCATGTAAGCAACGTTCCCTACCACTGTCCCTTAGACAATAAAAGCCTTTAGTTTTATTGAAATAAAAGTTTGAAGCATTTATTTGAGGCGACAACCTTAAAAACCTCTCTACCTTCTCTATTTCTGGGAAGGGATCTTTGATTAGTTTATCCCCATCTACAATGTGAATGTGACCAAGAGGGAAGTACTTCAACCAGTTTTCCATGTGAATATAATATAAGCTTCTATTTATTGCCTTGTAGTCCACGTTGAGTTCACCATCTTTAATCAGAACTTGTTCAATGGAAGGATACAGCTTGTGCTTTTGCACATGATTATAGAACACTTGGGTGTAATCTGATAATACTCTCTCACTTGGATCTCTTAAAATAAGGAGTAATCTTATTGATTCATTCATGTTATAAACTCTTTCAGGCACTTTGGGTGATGTGAAATATGCTGGGGTTTTTTCCACTGTGATCTGACGGGGATAAGAGAATGGCATTTGATTAATATACCACTGTAGTCCATGTCCATAATGATCTTCCCAGTCAAAGAAATGGACTTCACTTTCTGCTGCTGCAATATTTGGATGGAGACTCAACATCTCTAATAAGGCTCTTGTTCCACCTTTTCTTACTCCAATGATGATCGTTTGTGGTAACTGCTGGCGAGAGCCATTAGAATGAATATTTTCTTTAAAGTTGTTTTTGAGAGATGTTTTCTTTAAAAGTTCTTTCTGAACAGACTGAGAAGGAGCCTCTTCCTTAGGATGTACAGCTGGTCTGGAAGGCACTATATGAGGTTGAGCAATAAGCAGCACAGCTCCCAGTAGAAAAGCTGCCATGGCAAAAGTTCTTAGTCTGGTTTCACTCAACCAGGTAATGGGGTAGGTAGCAATTTCCACATAGAACAGTCTTTGAAACTTGTGTTTCTTTCGCTGAGTGTACTTCTCAAGCAGAAAAGTCACTAGGAAAAGAAAGAAAAACACATTACTCTCAGATATATCACTGCTAAAAGCTAAATTGAGATGCTAAACATTATCTCAGTTTCTGCAGCATTTCAAATCTCCTAATTCTCTCAAAGTTAGACTTAAAAATCACTAGATATTGTTAATCCTTCAAAATGAATGCAAAATGAATGCAACTTCCCAACAAAATGTTTACCAAAGATTTGGAGAGAAGACTATTATAAAGCTTTCTCTGGTACCTAAGTTGGAGTGTCATCATTTTGATTTGTTAAGAGATTTAGAGTTGTACTGGTTTAACCTGAGAATTTGGTACTATTACCTGCAAGTGTGGTAATGTCTTGGAATCAAAACTTAGAAAGAAAAAGGACAGTAAGTCCCTGGCCCATACATAAGAGTAAATGGGAATTCTAGGAACTGTAGTCTTCAGAGGGCTCATATGACTGCAACCTAGAAGCAAGTTCTGTTGGGAGAAAAGATTCAGGCAATAAAAGCAGAGTTACCTTGGACTACAGAAGATCTAAGAGGGCTATAGTGTTCCACTGGAAGGTCTATGTAAGAATGGCCTAGAGAAAAATGAAGCAGAGTGACATTCACTGCACATGCAGGTTCCCTTGTGTAGAATCTTGGGTGGAGTAAGTTCTCCTAAAACACTGTCTACAAAAGGTGGCAAAATCCATTCAATGAAAGGGAAGAATGTAAAGGAAGGTGCTTTTTTAAGGAAGGAACATGTTTTCTTATTGAATAACTATGTAGAAAATTAGATTTTTATTTTTCTTTTACTATTGTTGGAAGTAGAAAACTTTGATTTTCTTTTCTCCCCAAAGGGTCAAATCTTGAGTATGTTAACTCCTTTGACCAGGCAAAAGGGAAATGGGGGTACATCTGGGAAAATGAAGCACCATTGCACCCTGATTTTGGAATGAGCCAAGATGTCCCTCTTATAATTATTCTATAGATACACCATGTTTGGAGTTCTAGAGTCTATCTTTACATATCTTTTTAAATTGAACATTGCTGCAAAAATGACAAATAAGTACGTGTTGGTGCTGACAGTTAGCTGCAGTCACATCTTGGGATAAGAAAACATCAAACATATTACTGAATATCACTTTGTGAGTTGATTAAATGCATTTGCCATAATGTAGAAGTTTGCTTTTAGCAAGAGATCCAGGTTTATACTGTAATGTGATTTTCATTTATTTCAGTCTGAATGCTTAATTTTGTTCTTAAAGAACAGAACACTTTTTGGCATGCTGTTATTAAGTTGAATAAACCTGCAAGAAATGTCGCCTCTGTTTCTTGATCAGTGTGATTAGTTTTGGACCTTGGACATCTTTGTCAAGTTGGAATTTGCTGGAAAGTACCAAACCTTCCAGCTAACCATTCTCTGAGCCAGCCACAGGTTCTTTATACTAAGTGTCTACCATTACTTAGCTGCAGTGAAGGTGTTAGCTTAGACAATATTTTAGGCAACTATCAATGTTGTTTAAACCTAGTAGTTGTTTCTGGTAGATTAAAGGCTGTGGTATGTTACTTGTATTTGAACAAGGCATGGGTGTGCCCCAAATAGAATATGTATCAATGTATCTTGTTCTTCATATTGATTATTCTAATATAATAAAGGGATTAGTCCATCTGTCTGTCTCTCCATAATGCTCTTGGAGCACTCGGACTGGTTACAGAAACAACCAGTCAGAGTGCTCCAAGAGCGATATGGACAGGAGGCGGCAGCAGTGGCACGGCACCATGATTGTGGGGATGGAAGGGACAGACTAAGGGGACCAGGCCAGCACTGCTGGCATCGCCCCCACCATGGCCCTGCTCCCTGGAGGTGGTGGAGCGCCACCGTGACAGCAGGGATGAAGCATGGCGGCGAAGCCAACAGCGCTGGCCTCTCCCCTACCTCCCTGGCCCTGCTCCTTAGAGGCAGCAGTGGTGAGGGTTGTTGGCAGAGGTGGTGGTAGGGCAAGCTTCCCCCCTTGCTCCTGGGAGGCTGTGGTCATGCGGGGGGGAGGGGTTAGGGTTAGCAAGCTTCCCCCCGTCATTCTTGATGGGCAATTCGCTAGTTCCCTCTCATTTGTAGTTGTTATTGTTCAATAAAAAAAATGGAGCTGTACTGTTAGCCAGCAGACAGAGACTCAAAATGGGTCTGAAGAAGATATGGAAACCTGAAGAAGATATGGGAGACTCAAAATGGGTCTGAAGAAGATATGGGAAGATATGGGAACATGACTTTGTAGAGCTCTTCTGAAATGTATAGGGTTTTCAGGAAGAACTACAAACTGCCTTGTGTAGGACGGATGACATGGTCTGTTTTGTGAAAGAAGATGTATGGAAACTCCGTGAAGTAATCTTTTGAATTTTCTTCCTTTTTGGCTCCCAACTCAAGTTTTTGATACAGGGGCAAAATATGGGTATATGTTAATCCCTCTCTCCCACGCCACCCTTCTAAACATGGTAGAGTTTTTGCCATGTCAGTGATACTCTTGCTAGTAGTTTTTTTATCTCTGCCTTAACTAAATAAGAAATAGTATGGCTGCTGCTGACAGGAGGATTGGCAGTACGACAAAGCCTCCACTACAAGTAACTTTTTCTGGGCACCCTGAATGACTACTGGAACCTCATATTTAGCAGCAATATGAGCAAACACTGCAGCAACAAGGGCTTAGAAGGAGACCGAAGACCATTATATTAAGACTATTAAATAACAAACCTGAATTAATTTTTGAGGCCATTAAATAAAAGAAACAACCACTTCTCTCTATCTTTTAAGAATGAAAAGTTTATAACCTGTAAGAACTGCTCAGCCCAAATCTGCACTACCAACAAGACTTGTTTAACATTTAAAGATCTAATCTCAGAAACACTTACTCATGAATAGTCAATTAGATTACCAATGAAGAACCTGATGCAACCCATGACACATGCTGGCACAATATACACCTTTTCAGTAATTTAGAAGGAGTGTCCCCATACGCACCAGTCATTACATTTTATTTTTGTGTATTGTTTGTTCAAGAAGGCATCAGATAATATATGATATATGGTAGTATTTGTAGTATTTATTGCCTTTATTCATGCCAAATTAACCATATCCTCAACTGTCTTTGCATTACTCCTTTTTGCTTGCATCCAATGATGCTTTATCTCATCTTTCTTTTTAATACACACAGTTTGTATTTGATTTGACAGATATTTGAGCCATTTCATTTGTGTTGTGTTCAAGTAATACAAAACAATGGACAGTACCTCTCACACATAATAAATCGTATAAATTTTATACAGAAACCATATATTGGATAAGCAAAACAAATCCATGAATAAAATTGCATATGGATCAATTTATCATCTCAGTTTTCTTCTCCCGTGCCCCGCCAGAACATGATATAAATCTGCATTTTATTTAGTACAATGACAATAGTTTATATAAAATAACAATGCTAGCATACATTATATAGCTGTACAATTTGTGAACCTTCAAGAATTTATAACAGCCAGTTTGCCAAATTACTTTTCTTCTTTGAGATTCCCCTCCATTGCCTCTGCAAGTCATTTAGAGCATACCTGATTTCATAGAATGACTATTTTTCAAATTAGTATAAAATTAACTAACTGCATTGTATTAGTATTATATTTGATACAAGTAAATGAGTGAGTCAGTACAAGAAATACAGTTCATGTTTAAATGTTATTTTAGAGATTTTTTTAACACATTACTTTTTCTTAATCTTTTCAACCTTTTCAGATTAATTAATGAAATCCTAGTAACACAGTTTATTCAGTGAGATTCAATGTGGAGCATGCCAATTAAATTAGCTGTGAGTTATCATTAAATACCTTGAAAACATTTTCTTTGAAGAAAATGCAGAACTTTTTTTCTTACATTTCTTGTAAGAAAATTTGAGGGGAAGAAAGAGCTGTCATAATTGCTGGATTTCAGCTGATATGAATTAACTTCATCAGTAATATCTATATTGAACAATACTATTTTAGACAAACTTGTAGTCAATGTCTGTAACCTAATTTCTCATATGTGGGAAATCACAAAAAGAAGATTCAGGCTAGCACTTTTAAGGAAGACTTAGTGATTTAGGTGCCCAAGTCCACTAGAATTCAATGAGTCAGTAGTTTACCTCCCATACACTTTTCTAAGAATCTCAGCCAAAATTATTTGAGAAGAAGGAACAGAATTGGAGTCTCCTGGCTCTAGTTCTATGTAAATTTTGTTTTAAAAGCAAACAAGGAAAACAAATTTCAATATCTGCATTAAAAACCATAGCTTATTAAACATGATAATATGGGCCATTCTTAGACTAGCTGTGCAAAATATCAAAGAACATTAAAAGATTGATTTAATTATTATATGAAACCAAAAGTTTCTCTCAGTGCCATAAATATCAACTTCAAAGGAAAGACGCTCACTACCATACCAGTTTTCTAATAAAACTACATTGTTTGTACAGTTTCAGAATTGGTAACTTACTCTGTTTAATCAGGTTTCTTTTACTTTAATTTGTCCCACTCCTTCAGTGCTACTGGTAACAGCCTTTGTGTTCACCAGCTTGTGTTTCATCACTGCTCAAGCAGGTCTGGATGATTCTATAAGTAAACTGTCATTAAAGCATTGCTTGTGCTAAATGAGGTAGGGAATTTTAAAGGAAAGAAGTTCAGGATCGACAGACTCTCTGAGTTTGGTCTCATGAGGCTCAGCATCTTCAATAACTCTGCTTGAGGAGTTCTCAGAAGCAGGAACGATGGGACTTACTTACATATTCTGTCTTTATTAATAACACTTGTAAAACTAACTAGGCTGTGGGCAGCCTCCTCTTGGGAGGAAGCGGATACCTTGCTTTGTAAGTAAAATAAGTTAAGCTATTAATTAAACTGAGACCTGGCTGCTCCAAGGACTTCAGTGAGACAGAAAACAGCCACATGACTTACATGGGTTTCATGTACAAAGGATGGAGAATTCTCACCCTGACTCTTAGCACCAATACTACCACATACTCTACAAAGTCTGGAGAGAATATATGGTGCATGAGGCTAAGCATTTTCTTTCCTGTCCCTACCTTCTTCCTTTCAGAGGTGGAGACCTTCTCTTGAGGGACCCCTGAATACACAAGTGTACAGAAATACAATCTAGCATATGAGATGCCAGAATAAAAGACCTCAGATTCAAGTGCTCACTGGTTCTGGCTCCTGTCTAGTGAAAATCTTCTAGTTGAAAGTAGAAAACAACAAGAGAATTTTCTGGTCCTCTATCTGCAAAGTTACACAAGTGTAACTTGGGCAGAATTTGGATCTTTGGATACTAGACATTTTGTACTGAATTATGCTGTCAAAACCTACTTAAGAATACATATTCAGGCATACAGTTCTGCATAGTTTGAAAAAATCAATTTGGACTACACAATCCTTAAATCTATTAGACTGGCTTATTACATTTGAAAATAATTTAATTGAGTTAATGTAAACTTTCCAAACAACTTTCGAAATGGATTAAAAGTTAAGAACCCATACAAACAGAGTATTTTTCCAAATAGCACTGTTTTCTTAACAGTAGTTATTTTTGTTCTAGTACTTTCATTTTTTAAAAGAACATCAAGTTCTCTGCAAACTAATAGAATGAGAAAAAGTTGTTCTCACTACTTCATGTGCATGCATATTCAAAATGCCATACCTCTACATAGCTATGGAATCTTATTCTCGGCCAATTTGCCAATCTACCTGAAACAGCAACAGAAAGTACCATTTAGTGGTACTGAGATGGGAATACTTCTTAAAAAAGCAAATATTAAGTTATCTATTAAGTGTTCTTAAAAAACTTGAGTGGATTTTCTGTATTTTAATAGTTCCCTACTACAGGAAACCTTTTCCATTGCCCTTCTTATGAAGAGATGTTTCCCCTCAGCTTTTCTCCTTGTACTTTCTAAACCAAAGGGATATAATATTATTTTTAATAGATAAAAAGTTATACAGTTTTTAACATGGTAATAAAATATGTTTAGAACTAGCTTATGAATATTGGCAAGTGGCATCTACTTTTCAGAGCAATGTGCAAGACAAATGTTTTAAAAGAAACTACTGTACACACTAGTTGAGCTGCTGAGTTCTCAAGGGGCATAAATTATTGATCATCTCTCATAAGAGAGGAAAATCTCCTTTTGTCCAAACAAGATGAAAAATGGTAGCCAAACAAATTAATTTATATAACAAGCAGCCAAATTACACAATCCTTCTTCCTTATGTTCCAAAATTTACATTTTTTTCCCCAAAATAAAAGCTAATGTTCCAGATGTCATTACAGCTCTACAACACTGCAATTTGGAGACGGGGGTGGAGAAGGGAGTTTTTAGAGCTGATGTGTTACAATGGGAAATCTAGTCCAGACTTGAGTATATTTGAATAATACATAGTTTATAAAAACAGCCTTTTTTGAAGTCCCTATACATTGACTTGTGTGTTCAAGATGCCCGATTTCTGTGTGTGTTATAAACACACAGTATGTGTGTGATAACCATGCATATGAAATATGTGCGGGTATATAAAATACATCTGCTGAAATTGCATATATTGAAATCTGTTTTACTGCTGTACTCACAGTGGTAAATATACTTTATACAAATTGTCTGGATCAGCAGTTCATGTCTTTAAAAATGGGTGTAGTTTTAACATAAGCAATAAACTAGCATCATTAAAATAGACCGCGGTTATCTGTAACATTCTTTTGTAGACCTTTTTCTTAAAAACTAATATTTCATGTAAAATGATCATAACCTTTATAGAACTGAAAAAAGGAATACTTTAGATCTTAGGTACAACACCTCACATGGACAGAAAGAAATGGATCAGTAGGGTGGAATAAAAATAAATTTGTAGCTTTCTGGGATTTTTGTATGGTGTGCTAAGGCAGAATACCCCCCTCTAAAATAGTTAATTTTGGAATTATGCCAGAATTTCCATTTCCTCATAGAGACAGACTCGTATTATTCTACTTTATTCCCAACCTCCAATAAAAACAAAAGATTTTTTTAAGAAAACACAAGATTAGATCATGGTTTTTTTCCTCTTAAGTAAAATGGTTGGGCTTAGGGTTTTTTTTACTAAAGGGTTTTAACTTTCTACTGCATCAAAATCCCCCTAAGGAAATAACAAAAGTGAAAAAGTGGGGTTTTTTGTTATTATTTTCCCTCTTTCCATTCCAAAATCTCACCCCCACTGTTACTAAGAAACTTAATATTAACAGCTTTTAATCCCTACAATCATGCAATTTCTCACCTTCATCTGCAATTGTTCTCAAACACCTGCATGTTATTAAAAAAAATCCAGTTCTTTCATTTAATCTTCCAAGTTGACTCCTACTCCTTCTGCCTGCTTTAACTAACTGCTTCATATGAGACTGGTACTAGATCAGAGTGTCACTGGTGAGGTCATCAATCTGCAACCAATCACCAGACCACCAGTTTTGACAAAACTAGTAAGGAAGGGCTTCTTGGCTACAGGATAGACTTTTTGACAAGAAACAGATGTTAGTCAGGGTGCTTGGTAGTTAAGGCATTAACCTGAGATGTTTGAAACCTAGCTTTAAGTTTCTGCCTGATCTGGTTATGGACTTGAACTTGAGTTTGCCATCTACTAGTTGGAGCAGTCACCTACTGGACTGCATGGGTCCATGTCTCTGGCACAATAATTAATTATTGGTGGAACAGTTTCAGTAGAAGACTGAATGCCTCTACTCGCTTTAGAACAAGTGTGGTGATAAGGGATGCGGTGGGGGGGGTCTCTCATTTTTCCCAATATACTTCCAAAGGTCTCTTAAAGTTTATCTTAATATAAGGCAGGGTAGATTTGTACCATATAGACTAGCCAAAGTGCGTGTGTGTGTAATATATGTAATATAATAGCTATAATATATCTATATTATATATATATATTTATATATATAGAGAGAGAGAGAAAGAGAGAGAGTGCACGCTCAGGCTTTCATAGGCTGAAGCTCACTTCATCTCATAATGTCAAAGGACATGCAAAAAGCAGAGTATAAGAAGGAGAGAGGGATAGGATACAAAAGACAAGAGGGGGGAAGAGACAGAGAGAGGGTCGGAGGAAAGGAGAATTTCTAGAAGAGACAAGCACATGAGCAGTAAACCCATTGGAACAAAGGAGCCACAAAAATTAATCCAGATAATGGGATAAGAATCCAGAGTCCCTATTGAACCCGCATTTAATCCAGTCTGAGGATAATTTCTTGTTCTGCAACTTCCTATCATATTATGTCATATATATCATAACATAATATAAAACAGGATTTATTTAGTTTTAAAGAGCACGTCTTTCTGAAATGGCAAAACTAATTTCCAGTTTATCTCTATCCCTCTCTCTAATTCTCATGGAAGTACAACAGGCAGGAGAGAGTGTACCAGGAATGAAATGCAGGGAGGGTGGGATAAACCACCAGGAGCTTTTCCCAGTATCTTAATCAAGGGAGATATGGCTCCAGATTTGCCATGAAAGTAGTACACATGAACTGTTCTCACTTGGATTGCACACCCAAAATATTTACTTCACTGGCTGCACTTGTATTACGAGGGTTGAATTTAAAAAAAAGAGAGAGAGCTGTCTGCTAACCTTGATGTACGAATCACTAGCTGCGTTCAACTGAATTGTAGTTCAGTTGCAAGAAAAGTGAAAAATGCACTTGTTAGAAGCATGAGAGAGTACAGAAAGAGAAAAGGCTCATTTTTTTTCTAAGCTTGAGACCCGGTCACAGAAGTCACTGACATGTACTGAATTAAAAACTTTCCTCCCACAACTGTCATGTTTTCCTTCCCCTTAGGCTGTGCTGTAAAAATAATTTCTGAGAGCGATTTTTGCTGGCAGGTGCAATGACGGGCTCTCTTAAGAGGCAGCACTGCTCAAGTCCTGCTGCTCTCTGCAGCAGCGGGTCTCCAGCCCCACAAACCCGGTACGGAGGCAGGCAGCCTGAACTCGCAGGGCTCCCCCCATTTCTCTGGTTTCTCCCGAGAATCCAGGGGCCTGTTTGGCTAAAAAAACCCAGCCGGAGCCCAGTGCCATCACACAGGAAGCAAGAAGAGGCAGGAGTCTGGATTCAAAACCAACCCGGACAAGTGAATGGACAGGCTCTCGGTCTGCTGAGTGTCCCCTCCCGGAGGAGCAGTCACAAGGACCAGCAGCCTCAGGGAAGTCCAGCCTCTGTGGCTATCCCAACCAGCTGCTCCAATAAAAGATCTCAGCCTACGCAGCCCTTGCCTCTTGCATAATTTCTGGAGCATCCTGGCTACCGCCGGGCTCCTAGCTCCGCGGGGAAGCGGCAGCGCTGCCTGAGGAGGGGGCCCCGCGGGCGGGGGGCAGCAGGTGCCTCTGGAGACCCGCGACCGCCGGGCTGGCGGGCATGCTGCGCGCTGTCAAAGCGCGGGAGAAGGCAGCGGCTGGCTC
>NW_017728948.1:25021131-25031456 GCF_001723895.1 Crocodylus porosus
CGGGCTTGGCGCCGCGCCGCGCCCGGGGTGCGGGGTAGCAGCACTCGCGCGGCGGCTGGCACCGTCCTGCCGGCGCCGATCCCAGCGCCGCTGAAGCTGCGAAGTGGCCGTGGAGGCTGGACTGCTGCCTGGAAGGGAGCTAACGCCCTTTCCCCACCCAGGTGGGCGCCCGCTCCGGATCCGCAGCCGCCCCCCGCGAAGCCGCGACCCGGGATCCTGCACACGCCTGCAAGACAAACAGCCTCTCGAATTGCTTGCCCCTGTGTTTACGGGGTTGTCAAGCGTTTCTCTTTCCTCTTTCCTTGTGTTTGTATTTCTCCTACTACAAGGACGCCTGCCTCTAAAATCATAATAATAGGCATGGGCCTGATGTAAACAGTAATTAGCCTAATAAAATCACTTGGATCCATGCTCTCCACTTATTCAGCAAAGATGAAAAGTGCAGGAAATGGAAATACAGATAAACGTGTGCTCAGAAAAATAATGGAGGTACCTGAAACTCATCCAGCTATGTACAGAAAGTAGAAAACAAGTACTCATCTTCCCCCTTCAGCACACACATACACACACCTCCCTTCTCCCCCAGCTCCAATAACATTTTAAATTGAAGGAAATGTAATCCCTGAAATGTTGCAAGGCTGTTTATAGGGTTACCTTTTAAAAGCCATTTAGCATTTATTTGTTCTATTTCACATTCACTAGAATTTACAAGGGTTTTAAATTTTGTTCCTGAAGTGGTACTGTTTAGTGCATACAACAGGATGTCTGCTTTGGAAAGAAGAAAGAGACTCTGCTGGGATTTATTTGATAATATTTATTGAAATTGGTCTAATTTGCAGAATATGGTTCAAAGCAAAATGCATTAGACACATAGCAACTCATGCTCCTTCCATTAATCTAAGAGACTCATAGATTTCAGGGGGAGCATATGTAGGCCCATGTAACAACAGCAGTGACAACAAAATCATTTAGTGACTCAGTTCTCAGCACAGTCCCACTGTGGTCTATGAAGCTATATTGGATTACACCACTTGCCAATGTGGTGGCATGTTCTCCTGCCGCCTGTGCCACACTGTCTGCAATCAGTGTTTTAACTGTGAAAAAGAGAACTAGTGAACCCTTTTTTTCACAATATTTTTGCTAGTCTTTTTTTGTGAAAAGATAATTAAGAAGTTAGATACAGTAACAGATTTATTGGGCGGAATTACCCAGAATGTGGCAGAAGGAAACTAACTAGCATCTCGACAGTCAAGAATTTATAAGAGATTATTATTCTCAGGGGTTTCCACTTCCACACAGACCCCTATTTACTTGAAGATAAGTTTGCCTGTTATGGGATCCTGGTATCAAAACCCCCCAGACAAACAGTGTGGCACAGGCGGCAGGAGAACATGTCACCAGAAAGGGAGCCTCCTTGGCCAGATCTGGCTGCTGGCCAGGCTCTTAAGCTAAGTACAAACAGTCAAAAACCTTGAGGCTGAATCGATTCAGTCTTTGCTGGTTAGCCTAAACTGCAGAAATTAAATTGAAACAGAAGTAAACAGACATTTCCAGTTCATTCAGGTAATGCAGCCACAAGCCTGCAGGGCTCAGGTTAGAAGCTGGCGGGTGGCGGGGGGTCACTAGAGCATGGCTCTCTGGCTGAGTGTTCACTTCACTTCCTTTTCCTGCTGCCCCTGGGGTCTGGGATTTGCAGTCCAGAATTACCGCAGCAGGACTCTGCAGGGTTGCTCATCACTTCTTCTTCTTGCTTCCAGGTGCCTCTGGGATTTGTTAGTACATAGATGCAGCCAACAGTAAGTTTGTACAGGGGAAGGGGTGTTTAACCCCTGCTCCCTGGGCCCAGACCCCAGCTAGGGTTTGCTGGGGGTAGTCCCCCCATAGACAGGGCTGTATCCCCAGCTGGGTTTGCCCCCACCCTTGTCAGCCAGGCCTCACTGCTCCAGCTCAGGAGCAGAGGGGCAGGGCCGGCCGGGCCTGCTCTGGAGCAAGTAGCACAGCCAGCCCAGGGCTGAAAAGCATGCTAGGGGACTGTAATTTTACTTGGACAAGGAAGGGATCTGGGACAGAAGTTTCATAAACCGGTTTGACCCACATCAGTTAAGTCTGATACTACATTCAGCCAGATTTATCTTAAACCAGTTTCAGCCATTCTATTCTGGTACAGGTTTAAACCAGTTTCTGATCACTTAAACTGGTTTATGTGTAACTTCTGTCCCTAGCCTTTAGTGGCCAGATTGGTGCTGCTGCTGCCCTGGAAGGACCCCAGGACCCCAGGTAAGGCAGATGGTGTCAGCCCAAGTGCTGCCCCCAGCCTCCCCTACCCCACCTGGGTCACTTTGTTGTGTGCAGGGGCATGCCTTGTCGACAAACAGTGGCAGCACAAATATGTGCCACAGCTCTTTGTCTCACAGAAAACATGTGCCCCTGCATGTGCATGCTTATCAGGACGTGCCCGAAAAGTTTATATGACATTGGCCATGTTGTTTTAGGACTTCACTATAAATACTTTATCAAGTAAGCAGTTCCATCATCATCAGTGGAAATACTGATATAAATACTTCAGAACTGGGTTCACAGGTACAGAAATTGAGGTGGTATTTATTTGCTACTCCCTTCACAAGAGAAGAGGCCAGTGGCCTGGATATCCTAGTCTGCTCCTCTAATTTGTGCAGTAGGTATATTCATTTATTTCCTTCTAGTACCTTTAGGTGGAAAGGGCTTGCATAACCACAGGTAGTGAGCTAATTCCAGTTAAGGAAACTGCTTTCAGTGTGGGAGGACTGCACAATATGTGAACATTAAGCAAGACTTATGATGTCTTCACCTGTGGACTTTTGGTTTATGTGTGAATTTCAGGTCATGCATGCTGCCTACCTACCCTAAAAACAGTTTGGTACATTAAGACAGTGAAATTATATGCAGTGACTTTGGATACTTCATATCTTATTTTCATTTTTTTCCCTTCAGCCCTTTTTTTCTGAAGAAGGCAGCTTAGGGCTTGTACCAGTGCTGCCAGTTTAGCAGTTTTGGGGTACCTGGCAACATTTGGGGGTTGTTAGCAACAAAAATTAAAGATCTTATATTAACTTACTATTGTAATACTTGGTAAACTGGATGGTGACATTTTAGATTATGCTAGAAGGTCTGCCTAATGACATGCAGCAAGTTCTTGAGGTTTGTCTGGTGAATTTTTGCTTTTAGAGGTTGGCAACCATGACATAATCTTGGTCACAGCAGCTAATTATGATACCAAAATCAATGCCTTCAAAAAGATTCCATGTTTATTTAAATGTCACTAATCATTTCAGATGGTTTATGGGAAGTAGGTGCATCTCAACGTGTCTATTCGACTGTTTGTATATCTAGGAACTAGAACAGTCTTACTTCTTAAACATTAGTAAAATAATTAGTAAAATAAATGCATATGGAACAATTATGGAAGGAAAATATGCAAGTTATAACATGTACAGAATATCATATCTAAAAAGAACTTTTGCAAAGCTTTTATGAAGCAAATACAAATCTGTAAGAGAAGATACAATGGTTTAATTACAATTTCTCTGCCTTGGTTATTTTGTTGGTTTAAAATAACACCAGTGCCTTTGTTTTACATATATAAAATTACCAAAGAATAATTGTTTTTTTATTCATAAGGTTTATAACACACATGATTTTTGAGGGAAAAATAAAACATTCCACAACTTTGTTTAGTAAAATAATCAAAGAAAGTATTATGATGATACTGAATGAAATTCAGAAGAATACCTTACATACCCAAAATGGAGCTTAGGTGGAAATTAGGTGTATACAGTGCATCACAGCAGCCTTGATGCATGTGTATAGGTGCCCTAGATACCTAAATACAAAAATATTGATCCAGAAAACTACTCCAGTAGCCACAAAATCCATTAAGGCAAGGGACAGACATTCAAAAAAGCCTGAGTCTGAATTGATTCAATCTTTGCAGGTTAGACTAACCTGGCTGGGCTGAACCAGTTTGTAACTGGACAGACATTCTCTCTAAACCAAAGAAATTCAGGCACATGCCTGCAGTGGCTAAGGCTAGAAGCCAGAGGGTCCTAGAGCAGCCCTCCCTTCCCTTGTATAGTGCTGAGCTGAGGGGTGCATGGCCACGCCCCTGCAGGACTTTGATTAGAGAGGTCTGCCTGCACCATCCCAGGCTTTTCCCCACTAGCTGCTCAAGGGGTGGGAGTGTTGTCACTCTGAGGCAAGGGGGGAGGTGTGGAGTGCATAATAATGCAGCTTTTCAATCTCCCTCTCTGCTTCTTTATACTGCCTGCAGCAAACTGACAGGCAAGCAAACCAGCAGGGGGCTGATAACTGTGTTTATCACCCCATCAGTAAAACAATAGCCTCTCTCCATTATTTCAAACTCTTCTTAAACAGCTTACCAGCTGACTTGTTGATTAGCTTCAAAAAGCCCTAAGTGGTCACTCTTCTTTCTGCATGTCCCAGTGAAATCAGAGAGACACACAGGTACCTCTCCACATTAGCTAGCATACCACAAGCCTGGGGTTTGTGGGGCTGGGGTCCATGCTGTGGGAGATGGGAAGGAAGGAGGTGGGGATTCCTGCTTGAGCAGTGAGCACTGAGGGGGACTAGGGCAGGGGGAAGTCAGGCAGACCCTGCTGTACCTACAGTCTCTGCCAGAGCTCCAGCCAGGGAACAGAGGGAGGGGCCAGCTCTGCTGTGGAGCAAAGAGCCTCACCCAGCCCAGAGAGCATGCTGGGTTGCTGGGGGTGTCTGGTTTATCTTAAACCAGGAAGGGGTCAGGGACAGACATTGCATAAACCAGTTTCACCCAAATCAGTTAAATATGATTCTGCATTCAACCAGATTTATCTCAAACTGGTTACAGCCATTTTAAAACTGGTTTATGTGCACTGAACATCCCTTCTGTTACAGATTTAAACCAGTTTCTGATCACTTAAACTGGTTTATGTGTAATGTCTCTCCCTAGCCTAGATGCCTACTGCAAAGTTTCAGGGGAAACTTAGGAATCTACACATGAATACAGTCTACTCAGTCTGAGCAACTAGTATCAAACTCTGTTGTAAGATCTGATGTGATGCAGAGCAGGAATAATGGTCCAAGTCCCAAGAGGGAAAATCCAGTAAGTTTACTGTGAGCTCCATGACTGTCGTGATTGCACTGAACCCAAGGTTATTTATTAGTTGGCTAATCTGTCTTATTCACTAATTTTATTATCAGTAATTTTATATTTACTTTACACACACATAGATATGTGCACAGAATGATATGATATGATATGGTATATATGTATATAAATATGTATTATGTCATTTCTATCTCTCTCTATAGATATGTGTGCATATAATTTAAATGCATATATAATGTACAATGCATATCCATAAAACATTAATGAAAAAGTTGAAAAGTATTAAGCCTAGTACTTCTCCTCATAAGTCCACCATCGATTTACCTCCATTTGATGATGATTCTTTATTGAGAACCACCTTTTGGAAATCTCTCAGTTAGGAATTAATGTATACTTTATTAATATTGCAAAAAGTTTATTTTTTTCAGATGGTCATGATATACTAAATCAAATGGCTACAGAAGTCTAAGAATATTGTATTATTTTTATATATATTATATTATAACATAATATCATACATTGTATAGTGTATATATAATGCATCACTATATTATCATATGATAGTATTAAAATGTTGTGGATATTGTATTATATATTTATCTCAACTATCACGTATCACAATATAATATATATTATTGTGCACATTGTATATATTTATAATAAGGACATTGTATATATCTTTATCAACGAACCTAATTTAATCAGAAAATGATAGCTCAGGGTTTTTTTGTTATTGTTTTGGCAAGATAGCAATAGACCTTCATGGGTTACTAGGAAAGTTAGATTAAGATAGAAGTGTGTTACAATTATTATGATATACTACATTTATATTTTGTTAATGAATAGTAATTTGTGAAAAGGAAATGAGAATTCCCAAAACTTAGTCAGGAAAGGAAGTCAGAAGAATCGATGAGGTAGATATTCCAGGGATTCTAGTATGCTTCCTTAATTAGCTTAAAAAGGACGGTACAGGAAATATGTTGCCTGATAATGCCACAACTATAGTATATCCTGGATGAAAACTATATTACAGGAATTCTAAATAGAGAAACTTTTTTCTGTAGAAATGACCTCTGGATGGGAAATAAAATAGGGTCCTTTAAAAAAAAAATTAGTAAGAGGGTAGGGTTTCTTATATCTTTAATAATACTATATTATTGAATAGAACATGTGGAGGGGTGCTGAATTCAGTGTATAGTAAACATCTAGAGTATGAAACTCACTGTTAAATGTTTATTAGAAGAACTATTATTTTATCTCTGTCCCACACCTTTCCCATTCATCCTGATTAGAGTTGCTGAGGTACACTGCTGAAAGCCCAAAGCAATGAAAGTAGCATCATTGGGAAAACATTAAAAATGTTTTATATATGGTCTATACTAGGGCAGGCAATTATTTGGGCCTGCGAGCCACATAAGTAGTTTTGCTTGGCTGCCATGGACTGAGTCAACACCTTCTTTCCACCCTACCCCCTGCAACAGCTCACCAAAACTCCCTATACGGGATGGGGAGCAGTGTTTAGGAGTGGGATGGGTGAGCAAAGCTTGGATCACAAGGCAGGATTGCAACGCAGTGTTAGCATGGGGCTTGGGCTGGGGCAGAGCCATGATTTGCTGCCCATATGCCCCTTCAGTGGGTGCTGGTTACCCAGGCAGGTGTACAGGGAGTAGATTGTGGCTGTGGCCCAGCCCTAGCCCTGCATTGTCACCACCTTGTTGCCCCGGCTCTGGCCTTGTCTCTGGCTCCAAACACACGTCCCCAGGTGCCTGGCTGCATGCCCTGCCTGTGCACCTCTTTGATGATCTCCATGGAGACCCCCGGATCATGTGCCGGTGATAGTGTGGGGCCAGGATAGAGCCAAGATCTGCTCCCTGCATATCCCTGCCCACAGAACTGGGGCTCTGCCCTGGCAGTGCTGTGTAACCCAGGTGGTACTCCAAGAGGTACCCCCTCTCCAAATGAAGGGATCAGAGCGGGTGCATGAGCACTGTGGGAGGTGTAGGAACCCTCCTCCCCCTATAGAGCAGAGCCAGATCACCAGTGGAGACTTAACCATATACCTTTTAATGAGAGAACAGTAGTGGGAACATAACAGGTATAAACCAGGGGGTATAGGGGATACTACAATGCCCCGAGGTGGCAGGATTCAATAAAGGTTAGACACTTACAATCATAGACATATTCATCCAGTTGACAAAAGACAGGGTTAACAAAATATAAAACACAAACAGCAGAACAAACAATACTGGTGGGCAAAATATAAAAGGCACAAAACATCAAATAACAAGAAATATAGGGCCTAGGTCCCAGGGGGTAGGGAGGGGGGTGTGGAGAAGGAAAACACAATGACCCTTTCCACTGCAACAAGAATTTCTCCCTGTCACTTCTCTCACCCCAATTTAGCCCAGCTGGGACTTGAACTCATCTCTCCCATGTGGTAGGGAAAAAAAACTACATGCCACCAGTGCTAGTACCACTCCAAACTGCTAGGGGTCTTGACCATTCAGGACCCCTGGCCTCATGTTGAGTTTTCTGGCCTTTTATTAAACAAGCTGGAAGCAGGGCTGTGAACCTCTCAGGTCACTGCTCAGATCCTTGCTGGAGCTGGGGAGCCTCTCCTGCTGGCTGCAGCCTCTTCCAGGGGATCCTGGAGCCCTCCTTCCTTGTGGTCCCTCGCTAGTCTCCCCTGAGTCAGCTGCACTGCCTCTTTTATCCCCCTCCAGGTGACCCAAGGCAGGGGACATGGGGCGTGAGTCTCTGGGGCCTGACTGGTGAGGAAAAGGAATTCCAAGCTCTCCTCTTTTACCCTTTCAAAACCCCTGGGCTAAGTCATGGCCGGCTAACCCATCACAGCCCTACAATCCTGGGGTCTCCATGGAGGATGGGCAGGGTGTGTGGATGGGAGGGAGCTGCTTCTCTGGGATCTTGGGGTGGTGACAACTCAGAGCCAGGGCCAGGGCCAGGGCCAGGGGCAGAGCTTCAATCCACTCCCTGCAGGCCCCTGCCCATGGAACCTGTGCCTGGCACAGGCCTTGCCCTGTGCTGTCACTGCCTCAAATCCCGGGGTCTCCCTCGTCCCACTCCCTTCTCCATCTCACTCCCAGATGCCGACCCACACCAACCCTCAGCCCCATCCCAGTCCCCAGCTAAGTGCTCTGCCTACATGGGTCCTGCCCCAAGCAGTGGGTGTGGGGTGGATGTGCTGGGATGCCTGGGCAGGGTCATGTCAAGTGGTTGCAGCAGCTGAAAGGAGCCACTGTTGCCAGGGCTGCTGGAAAATGGAGTCCAGCTGCTGTATCTCCCCAGCCCCTTTTTGTGCCTGGGGGCAGTAGGACTGGCTTCATGTGTCATGGCCCACTCTACCTCTTGTGCCTGGACCAGGAGGGAATGAGAGACCAGTCATGGGCTGGACAAAATTCTGCACCAGGTTGGATGTAGCCCGCGGGCCATATTTTGCCTACTGTTGATCAATGGTGATACTATGTTATGTAATGAAATTGAAATTTGTGAGGTTGAAAAGGCTAGAGCAATTTAGGGCAATATAAACTTTCGGATTTCTAGTTTTTGCAATAGAAATGTTAGAGATGCTGGACAAAGTAGAGCTTTGCAGTCATGTCAGCTTGTTCTGAAAGGTACAATATGTATGTAAATACATATAGTACAACATTATTCTGAATTCAAGGCACAGTAGTCACATTCAGTCAAATTTAGAATGTAATCAGAGTGGTAGAGAGAAACAAATTATAAATATGCCATTGTAACATGAAAAGGCTAATTGAAATACGGTGGAGGATGAATTCGATTGGAGATTCTGAGAACTGACCTTAATGTTTCTCATCTCAAACCAAATGTTTAAGGATCATGGGTTCATAAGAAAGTAGGTCATCTTGGTCATCTGGCCCAGCCCCTGCTCAAGCCAGGATCATTCCTAAATCATCCCAGCCAAGTATCTGTTTAACCTGCTTTTAAAAGTTTCCAAGGATGGAAATTCCACAACTTCTCTAGATAGCCTGTTACAATGCTTGGCCACCCTCCTAATCTCTATCCTAAATGTCCCCTGTCCCAGCTTGCAACCCTTGCTCTTAGTCCTGTCCCCTACAGTCATAGAGAAAAGCCCATCTCCATCCTCTCTGCAGTCTTCCTTCTGGTATTTGAAGGCAGGTATCAAATCCTTCCTCAGTCTTCTCTTCTCCAGGCTAAATAATACTAGTTCTTTCAGCCTTTCCTTGTAAGTCTTCTCCCAGGCTTGTATCTATTTTGCTCCAGATGGGTAGAGGTCATGACTGGCAGCCCACTCCTTCATCTGGTAGTGTTATTCCTTTACAGAAATAGCAGTTATCCAGTTATTTGTAGGCATATAAGACACCTGCCTGACCTGCTGATCTTGAAAGGCAAGATCTTACAAGATCCTGAAATTTTACAATCCTGGGATATGTCCAGGGTGAGCATGTGCTTGTTGCGGTATCTCAAAGCAGTTTGAGATGCTGCAAGAGGCACTCTGGGAATTAAAAAAGGTAATTCAATAGCAGAAAATCCCAGTGTCCAAAAAAAGAAAAAAGAAAATGTGGAAAAAAGTGGCACAGGGCCCATTCCTAGAGCATGCCCTGAAGCAACTGGAGGCTGGGTCCTCCATAAAGATGCTCTAGTACCTGCCAGAACATTTCTATGGCTGCCCCATGCCCCTGCTGCTCCAGCATGTTGCCTCAGCAAGCTGGAGCAAATAGGAGCAGGGTAAGGCTGCAGTGGTGGATCAGACCCAGGTGCTGTCCCAGGGACATGGGGGTGGGGGGAACTGTGTGGTTTCTGTGGGGGGTGGGGGTTGGGGAGTGCTATGTGTTGTGAGGTGTAGGGTGTGTGGGCATGGAGGGATGTGGGGTGTGTGGATTTGTGGGGTGGTTTGTGAATGTGGAGTTTGTGGGGAGGCTTGGGGGGAGCTGCCACATGGCTGCCCCCCCATGACCCTTTGCAGCACACCCCTGCCCTGCTAGCATGTGCCCTGCAACTCCTGTTCAAAGGTATGTACTAATGGGGTGAGCTGGGCTGGCTCCATTCGCCATGTACAGACTTTCGGTCAGGTGGTGCTGTGCCACTGCGGGGTTGTGCCTGCAGTGGGCCATGAGCGCCCTGATGGCCCAACTGGCTGCTGCTGCCAGTGATGGGGGCTGTGTGCCACAAGGGGTGG
>NW_017728948.1:25032411-25125763 GCF_001723895.1 Crocodylus porosus
GGGCCAGCATCTGTGCTGGCCCCAGCAGTATAAAACCTGCCCTGGTGAGCAGCTCAGGGTTACTTGCTCTCAGAATCTTCTGAGGCCTGGATAGTTGATATATGGGGACTCTACCCCCCTGCGCCAGCTGAACTGCTGCAGCAGCTCTGGCTTAGAGTGACCCCTGCACCCTCTACCCCCTGCAGCAGACTGGCAGTGAGGGTTCCTGCCTGGCTGTGACCTGCTGCCACCTGTGTCAGCCTCCACCCCCTGCCAGCTGCAGCCCCAGACCTAGACAGGGACTGCACAGTCACCTGGGCTGTGGCATACACACCGCAGCAGAGCCATCTGGGAAGCCCTGGACTGGACCCTTCCAGGCTGGCCGCAGCCCCACGTTTGCACATCTGCCAGACCTGGATGGGGATTGTACAGCCACCTGGGCTTTGGCATGTATACTGCAGCAGAGCCGTCTGCACCTCTGGGCTAGATACCAGTGGGCCGTGGCTGCACAGTTGGCTTTTGTGCGGCACTATTGCCATATGTGTCCCTGCTCTGCCATCCATGTAGCTGTTCCCTGGAATATGTGCTCATTGTTTTGGCCTGCTTTGAACTGTCAGACATTTTTCTCTTGTCTCCAAATGGTCAAGATGTCAGCCACCTCATTTGCCCTCCAGCTGGGTAGCCGGTACCAGCCCTGGGCAGGCTTCTCTGCCTGGGTTGCACCCCTTGCCTCACCAGCAGAGATCCTGGTGTTCCCTGTTTAAAAACTGCAAATTCTCTGATAAACCCCCACCAAATTATCTCATTAAAATAGCCCAAATCCATGTTCTTCCACAATTAAAATGGAACACTGCTATATATAGACAGATCATGTGGGCAATGTTTTATTGATATATTTACAATTTTAAAGCAATTTGGAAGCCTAACAGTGCCTCTATCACCATAATAAATGAATTCTAAATATCTATACACTTTAGCGTTTGCTATTGGTTTTTTTACTGTAGAAAAATCAGAGCTGCCTCTTCCTAGTTGCTCACCAGGATGTGGGGCACTGAGCAGCATTGATGTACCATTGTCCTGCCCTTGCCCCTCACTCTCAAAACACAGCCCCACCAGTGCCCCTCACTCCTGACCTGCAGCCCCTGCCTGCCCCCACTAGCTCCCTCTCAGCAGCAGCTCCATCCCACCAGGACATGAGTCTAGCTGCAGCTGTTCCACCCCTTGCTTTGTGGCTCTGAGTGGTGCCAGCCTTTGTTGTTCTGTTCCCTGTGCCCAGGCCCCAGTGATCCTCATGCCATTCCTGGGAAAACTTCAACTGGGGCTCAAGGACTGGACCCTTTCAGGCCGGCTTCCCCCTGTGCAGGCTGGTTTAGGGGGGCTCTTAGTCTGGCTCTGATGACCTCTCCTACCTGGAGTGCCCCCCAGTGCCCATCTTTCTCCCTTACGTACATACCCCTGCTGCCACCCTTACCCCTCCCACCAGCCCATCACACACCCAAGTGGTTCCTGGAACCAGGAGCTCCCCCAGGCTGGGGTTGCATGTCCCAGCACTGGTGTGGGCATGGGGTAGGGCTGTAGTTTGGCAGTTGCCCTTACAGCCATGGCTCCTGCCAGCAGGTTCCATCCTGTCCTGTGCTGGATATGCAGGGCGGGAGGCTTGTGGGGGGGATGGGACATGGGGCTTTGGGAGGAAGGGGTGTGGGGTTTTGGGGGGGTTATTAGTGGGTATAGGGCTGGGTGTAGGGTTTGGGTTATGGGTCTTGTGTGGAGGTTTGGGGGGGTGTGGTTTGTGGTGTGTGTGGGAGTGGTTTGGGAGTATGGGATTGGTGGGTAGATTGTGGGGGGAGTTGTGGCTGTGTGTGGTGACTGCTTAGGAGGTGTGGGTCCCCCACCTTCCCCCTGCATGGTACACAGGCATTCCCCCAGCAGCAGCAGCAGCAGCAGCAGCAGCAGCAGCCATCAGGGTGCTCAGAGCCCACTACTGGCAGAGGTCCCCCGCAGTGTGGTGCAGCCCCAGGACCGGGCCACTCTTGCTGTCACCTGGGGCCCCCGGCACTGTATATAAGAGCCACACACCTTGGGTTGGGCTAGGTTCTGCCTCCATGGAACCGGCCTGGCCCAATGGCGCATGGGGCACTTGGAGATTGGGCCCGGCCTGGCCCAGACAGGGCATGTGGATCTTGCCTACAGTGCTGGGGGCCCCAGGTGACAGCAAGAGTAGCTCGGTCCTTCCCAAAGATGCATGCCCCCAGGCTAGGCCGGGCCTGTGCCATGTAGCACAGGAGGCGCCGGGTCCAGGTGGCTGGGGCTTTGCCATTGGGGGACTCTACCAGTAGTGGGCCCTGAGTGCCCTGACAGCTACTGCTGCTTCAGGAGGCTTTGTACCTTGTGGGGGGATGGAAAGGAGACCCACTGGAGCATCAGGGGATGGGGGGCAGGCACAGAGATGCTCTTTGGGGGACTCAGCCTCTGGTTGCTTCATGCACCACTTTTTTCAGCCTGGTTTGTTTTTTTTTGATACTGGGATTTCCCCATATCAAAATTAGAGTCTGCACGGAGAACATTTTTTCATTCTCAGCATGCCTCTTGCAGTGTTTCAAACTTCTTTGAGATGCCGCAGCAGGCATGCACTCACTCATCTGGACGCACCCCTGAAGTGCACTTAAACCAGTGAGCCTGTGGAAGAGTTGCTCCATCCCAGTTCATTAAAGCTTGCATGTGGGGAGATTCAGTATTTGGGGAGAGGAAGGCCTCCCCACCAAAGTCTATCACTGAAGTGGGCTGTCCATTTGCTTCATGTAAAGGGTACAACTGGAAGGGAAAGATGATTGAAATTGGATAAAGGGGTACTTGTCCCAGATAGGTGTGGATAAATATAACATGTGAACCACCAACCTTTTGATGTTTGCAGACATGCCTCTTCTCCTTCTCTTGACTTTGTCTTTCTCACTACTCCTACTTGTCCCACTGAAAGCAAGTTCTGTGAGCATCTTCTCTAAAAACTGTACAACTTAATAATACTGATTTCACTAGTGCATTATAATGAAGAGACATGCTGTTCTGGTCTATTCAAACAACTTTTCCCAGCTTTTCCATGGAGCCTATCATTTTCAACAGGCAAGTCATCCCATCCAACATTTTCAAACTTATCTGCACATAATCTCTGAAACATATAGAAATAAACAAAGGATAAACAAACTAACTGAACTCTGAGCAAGCAGAGCTAAATTACCTAATGAAATGCAGACAAGGGCAAACAACATTTAGCAGATGAAAAGCAACCATCCAAGGGGAACTAGGTTAATCTAGGAACCATAAGGAATGAGATACGAGGAAAATCTAAAAAGCCCAATTTAATTAAAATGCTTCAGAAAAGATATTAGCAAGATTTATCAGCATAGAATAATAAATGAAGAAATGGCTTTTAGGTAAAGTTGCAAAGGCCAGGGAAAAAAAAACCCTTATAGCAAAACGATGAAGAAGATAAGATGAAGGGAAGGTGACTGAGTACCAGTAACGGTACTCTGAGCATGACTGAAGACATGGAGACAAGGTTAGATTTGAGATTTCACATAGTTCACCTCTTGACACAGTTCTAAAGGCTTATTTAAAATTTTTTTTTGGAACTTGAGAGGTAACTACAAGGCCCCTGAAGGCATTTTTTGGCAGAAATACTTTCCTCTGGTTTATCCTAGTTTTACATTTGCACAGCACCAGCAATAACTCAATTGAAGTTTTTACTGGTGTAATTTAGAGGAGAATTAAGGCCCAATATTTCAGCATAAACTATTAGAGAATTATTTGTTCCTTTCCCTAGCTTCTGTTTTGCTGATAATAAGAAATTAGGCTTATTAGTTAGCAATAAAGACCAGAGATAAAGGTTTTACATGATCTAAGAAACATTTAGTTTTGCAAGAGTAAAAATATCTTTTTAATAATGACATTGATTAGTGTATGGGTCTGTGGTTTGGCAAGGCACTAAGCTTCTTCCTTTGTGGATGCAGAGGGTACTTTCAGGTGTGCTTATGTGGCCATGTCTACAAGTGATGCTACGTCACCATAGCAACACGCTCTGACAATGTAGCATTGGCTACCACAAACCGTGACATCATAGCTATGTCTCTGTAGCAACATTTTCCCTCATTATAGCGCATTGCTATGGTAACATAGCAGCTAAAAATAACCGTGCACCATCTGCCAAGAGGAAGTACTAAATGACGGCCTGGTAACAGTGGTGCTGTAGGGGCAGGTGGAAACACCCTGTATCGATGAAGAACTAGAGTGGGGTGATAGCTGGCACAATAAAAATGCCTTGAATGGCAACACCTAGCTTGTGCGTGCCTGTGTGTGTGTGTGTGTGTGTGTGTGCGTGCACATGCACACATGTGAATTGTGTGGGTGGCAGAAGTAGATCTCAAATATCTGCTTCAGGGCAAATCTTCCTAAACTACCTCTCACTTACTGGGGAAGCATGCTGAGAACTGCAGGGGCGACTTCAGCCAGGGGTTCAAGTAGCCTCCAAAGCCTGGGAGTGAAATTGTTCTACAAGGCTGGGAGAGTGAGTAAGCTGAAGAAAAGGAAGAAAAAAACATGATGAAGATGAAAGGGGACAGAGCAGATGACTTACTATATATCTAATTCTAGCAAATCTGTTACTTCATGGACATGTCAAAGTCAATAGGCCCCCTGCTTTATTTAGATTTATTGTACATTCAGTGTCAGAGAAAGAGAAGATGGAAACTTTCATATTTAGGACCATGTAAAAAGTTGACCAAAGCAACTCCTTAAACATCTGGTCTGATTTATTTTTACAAATGCCACTAATCATGTCACATCCAATAGATTTTCATAATAGGACAGGTTATGCTTTGCTCTAGTTTTTGTTCATATAAAGTGGAAATGTCCACTTGCAAATCATCAGAGACATTTTTGTTAGAACTGAAGCTATTTCAGTCCCCTGTTCTGATATATTACCATAGATGAAAGTGGTATTTTGCATTTGTTCTTTTTTCCCCATATTTTTCCTATATGAAGACACTGTTTGCAAGTTATATTATTCCACTTTTCTTTCATGCTTGCTCCTTTTGGTAGGAGCACATTCCTATCATTGTCAATGCAGTATAATCTGTGAAAACTTAATAATGATGGGCAAGAACCAATTTGCATACTCTAATTGAAACATGCTCTATTGGCTTTCTTGTTTAGATGATGCAAACATTTTAAACTGGATGTGCATCATGTAATTGATAGATGATGGCAACAAAAGTTGAAATTTGCATAAGACAATACATGGGCCCATGATTCTTTTAGCACCTCCATACATTGGTAGGGCCTAAATTCTGCCAACTCCTTATAGGGTAAATAGTATGCAAGGGGAATGAGCAACTGGGCTAGGAAGCCTCCCATTTTATAGCCCAAGTAAAGATGAGATAGTAGTGAAGTCAGGTGAGCACAGAGGCTGTTCTCTACTTATTCTCCCTGAGATTACTTTGAAGGGGGCAGAGAAGGGAGGACCATGGCTCTCCCCTCTGGTCAGTGGAAGTGACTAGCTATATAGAAATGATTAGCTATACCTATATCATGTGTATATAGATATATGTGTGTGTGTGTGTAATCACTGTGTGTGTGTGTGTGTTTGTGTGTGTATATACCATTGACTGCTATATCCATTGCAGTCAATATATCTATATAGCGATTAGCTATACATATTGTCAGGGCTAGGCCCAATTAAAGTTATAAGAATGGCTCCTGGGTATCTCCCTGACTCTGAATCTCAAATGTGCGATTGCTTGCCTTGTTTTCTGTAGCGGTGGTCCTGACACTCCTGACTGCCATCTTGATGTTTTAAGATGATAATAATTGGGAGGTGGTAATTCTCACTACCACTGGACAGTGATCACTACAGAAAGTTTTCTTCTGGGGCTCTGACTTCCCCTACACCCTGGTCTAGCACCGCCCAGATGTTACGCTGACAATTCTGTCTTTTTTTATATTAACTGGCTTTTCTCTCTTTCTCTTTCTCTGGCTTGGACTACTGGACTTCTTCTTCAGTCCCAGAAGGGTCCTGCAGTTGTCTGGAGTAGAGCATTTTAAATACTGTATCTCTCTGATGGTCAAACTTCCTAATGATAATTAAGGATCAAAGTAAAATAAGCAAACAAAAGAACAGAAGCCTGTCTGGGCTGATATCTCTTGCTCCAGGGATATTAGTCTATCCAGGAAATTTCCCCTTAAATAATTCAGGTAGGATTTACTGCCCTCCTGATGCCACACTTGGCCAACCCCTGTAGATGGGGTCACAGCAGGCAACACTGTACCAAACAAAAGTAAGGGAAAAAGAGAAAGAAATAAAAACAAACCCATATGGTAACTTTTGAGGCTCAGCTGCTTTTCTTCTGTCTGGCCCTTTTCAGCAGCAACACCCTCTTGCTGTGAATGCCACTTCACCCCGTGGCATCACTAAGGCTTGTATCTCCCGGCTTACTTAAGCTCTTCCAAGCTTAATTACCGGCTGTCCACCTGCTCAATAACACTGGGGAAGTCCTGTCCTGTCTCTTGGGGCTTGGAATGCAGTTCCCTGCTCCCCAGCTCCCCACGCTCCCCTAGCTCCTCTCCTCCAGCTCTCCAGGGCTGCTCTAGTCTCACAGAGCAGCTGCTACTGAACCATGGCTCCTGAGACACTCGTCTCTCTTTCCCCACTCCTCACTTCTCCTGATAAGTATTTCTCTTCTTTCCTTTTCTTTACACATCTATCATGGCAAATTCCTTAGAGGGACGTGGTCTGGGTGCACCAACTTGGAAATCATTGTGATAGTGTTTCTCCTGGATCAGTGTGACTTCTCATCACTCCTGAGCCCTTTGAGTTTATTCTGTGTGAACAATTTGGTTTTGTCTGTAGAATTTACCCAGAATCTGACAGAGTTTAACACCAAACATTATGGAAAGCCAAATGTTTA
This sequence comes from Crocodylus porosus, assembly GCF_001723895.1. NCBI lineage: Eukaryota > Metazoa > Chordata > Crocodylia > Crocodylidae > Crocodylus > Crocodylus porosus. The sequence continues at coordinate 25,039,347 of NW_017728948.1, forward strand.
CAATAATTCTTTAATGGTAAAATTCAAAGTAAAATTACCAATTAAATGGGTGTTTAGAATAGCTACCACAGATACGCAGCATCATCAGGGCCGTCCCTGAGGGTAGTAAATCAGGACGGAATGGCCATGGTGACTCTGTGTTGCCGCCGCTGGCTTCACATCTGGCTTCTCACTACTGCCCCACTCCCTCCCCTCCCCCCACCCCCAGCGCCTCTGCCAAAGGTGGTGTTGGCTTCTTCCCATCCAAGGCATGTGGGATTGGGGTGGGGGTGAGGCCCCGCATGAGATGATTTGCCCCAAACCCCGCACTCTGCTGGGGTTGTCTCTGAGCATCATTACAATAAAGCCAGTGAACACGTATCTTTTTATACAATATTAAACACAATGGTCAAAGTCAAGCTTTTCACACACCCAAGAAATCTGGATATCCAGAATTACAGCATTCCTGGAAGAATACTATCGCTGTTTAAGAAAAGATTATTTTCATGCAACAATCCTCAAGGTTGGACTCTTCCACTCTGAGTCATGCTGAGTAGTACATTATTTTGTAATGAAACCTATTACAATCATTCAAAATACCCACAGAGTTAGGTATATCACTACAAAGTAGGTGCTAGATTCATGTTCTCATTAAATGCAGCTAATGAGAGTAAGATAAGATGATCTATGTATTTTTCCTGTTTTCTGAAAATAGCTCCCATTGACATCACTGGGATTTCCACACAAAGAACAAAGGGACTATGAAACCTGTGTTATGGATACACAGGAAAGCCCAAGGGATTTTATGACCCACGTTACTGATATAGAGAAAAGCTCAACATAAATTATTTATAGTTGCAAATTATCACTGTAAAAGTAATAAAAATGAAGCCATATTTGTAAGTTTCACAGTGATATACTTTTATGAGCTCAGAGCTGCTGTTTGTACAAATTCAACTGAGAGAAGCTGTTTGGACTTGTTTCAAATTTTCCTAGCTACAGGGGCAGAGTATTTATTTCCCTATTTCACTTGCTACAAAGAATGAAAAGCAAATCTTTTATCTGTTTACTAGAAAATACAACTTTAATGAAACTCATTACCTCTCTTATGCAGGCTGTTGACTTGTTTGAAGATGAAAAATATAAGATTGCTTAGACATTGAGGAGTAGATTGTGCCTGGTATGAAGCAGAACTGAAAAAAGATGAAACACTGGTGAAACAATTTAGCTAAAGCAGATTTTTCTTTCTTTCTGCAGAGCTAAGCCAATTTCACAGAAGTTCGGATGGAAAGTGAGCAAGTTTTGAAGTCATGCCTACCCTTGCCTTTTTTCATCCAGCTCACCCATCCTCAGCTCCTCTGTGGCCTAGGGTATTCCTGGCTGAAGACCAGATCCACATTGCTACAGCAACAGCCAGAGCAGTAACCGTCGTTGCCAGAGTACAGAGAACTAGAACAGGTAAGACTCCCCCCAGTGCACTTTTTGTTGGTCAGCGAAAAGCTCTCTTGCTTGCCCAAGGCATTGAAGGAGGTTGCTACACTCCAATAGCAATAATATGAAAAGTTGAAAACCAGTACTAAAATAATTTTATTAAAACATTTCTTCTCTGTGGTTTATAAGTTTATATTTGAATTGAACATAACCTGGACCTTTAATAGCTATTTACTTCATAAATCTGCATTCTTTGTCATTGCTTCTCTTATAGATTACCAGCAAAGCTGGTCAGATTTTTTTAAATTCATCAAAGCAGTTTTTTTGTCCTCAGTGATGTCACTGATATGGCATGGAAAAGTGTGGGAGGGAAGCTCTGCAGCAAGGAAAGGAGGCCATGAAGTTTCTGGCATTGTGTAACTACCTACAGTCCCTACAGAGATTAACTCAACACAGCCGGGGAGCATGACCCACACAAGTCCTGGTGATGTAGAATCAGGGAACAGCTGTCTTACATGGAATACTTCCTTTTAAATCCTATTGAACTTCTGGCTTCAGTGATATCTTTAGCAATGAGTTCCAGAGCTTACTTATGACCAAGTATTCCTCCTTATTCATACTGTGTGAAAAAGGGTAAATAGAGTCACTGATTTACCTATTACTAATTTGTATATTTCTATCATGTTTCTTCGGGTTCATCTCCCCTCCACAGTGAGAAGTCTAATATAGCACTCTGTATAAAAGGCATTACAGATTTCTAAATATTTTCATCACTTAGCTATATAACAACTAGTTAGCTATATCAGTAGTCCCTCATTGTAATCTTTTATGCCTGTAGCCAATCCTGTACTTCAAGTTCAGTTCCAACTCTTTGATATAGAGAAAGTTTTCCTTTACACTGAGCTCTTCTGCTTTAAAAATGTCGTCTCATCTCTGTTGATTAAACTGTCCATTAGTGGCAAAGGCAGATCTTTACCTGCCGAGCTGAAACATCCAGGAAGCCTCAGAGGTTGTTTATTTTTATGTCTTATGCCCCACTCCTCCAAGAAATATATTTTACAAGTGAAGTGTACTACTTAATTTCTGGTATGAAATATCAACTAGGCAACTTCCACTACTGGACTTCATAAGTAAATGCATAGTTGATAAGATGACCAGAAGGAATGCTTATTTTACTTAAATAAGCAATATCTCATTTGTTTAAAAGAACTGCAATGAAAGAATTTGTCTTATTAGTGAGCTTCAGCTTGATATGACAGCATATGTTCTTTGCTCCAAATCAAATAAGGGGCAGAAGGGGGAAAAATAAGCAAGAATGAGATGGAGATAATTAAAATGTATTTTTAAATGATCATGCTATTAAAAAGCTACTGCAAATAGCAATGTAACCTCAATTAATGAGGTGCAGCTTGATTAAAGGATGCCATTTTAAAAATAATTTCCTGTTCTCACTTTCATCAGAAGAGCTGCAGAAAGAGATCTTTTCAAAAAGAGGTGTGCAGTTATTTTGTCTAGATCTCATTAATAAAAGAGTGAGAACACACATTGGTTACTATTAGTAAACTAAAGCTTGCATGAGCTGGATTCAAGTAAATAAATGATCCATTAAAAAAAAAAATGGAGAGATGCGTGGGGAACACTCTATCAAAGGGGGTGGGAAAGTTGGGTTAATAAAGGGATAAAAAATATTTAAATTAATCAGAGAAATCCAAGCAAGCCAACCTAAATATTAATGGGGAAAAACAACTCTTGGAATCAAATCTTTTTCGAAGTGCCCAGCCTAAGTAATGAGGTTATATTCCTAGGAGATCTGTGGATACTACTTTTTTGGAGAGTGGCTATGAAGTCATTCTATGGTGACTAAACAACAGTACTCACTTGGTAGATCTGTTTATCCATAAATCTTTTGGATCTGACTATACACTGGGCGTGTCTACACAAGAAGTTTATTACAGAGCTGCCTAATTAGCTCCTCAGTAAAATATCACCATCTACACATGAGGTGCTATCAGGATGGAAGAACCCAATTAACTGCATTGCAATGCATCTGTAGATGCTGTTGGGGCTGGCTAGGTCTGGAAGGTGCTTCAGTGCAGGGGCTGCCTGCTGGATAGTCTTGCACTGAAACATCCTTCTGCGCCAGCCAGCCCTTCCATAGCATGATGAGCCAGGCAGGAGCATCCCTGGGCAGGCAGGCTGACCTCCAGGGCCCCCTGTCAGCTGGGGCTGCCCTAATCCGGCTCAATGTGCTGTGGTCCTGGATGTACGTGAACACATGGTGCCCAGGAGCAGTAAACTCTGATCCAATATGTGATAGAATTTATTGCTTGGCTTTAACACATAGCACATGTAGATGCATTCATGTTCTCCAAGACTCTTTGTTGCAGTTTAGTCAGCTCAGGTGAAGCTGAATTCTGTGCTATGCATGGGCAACTGGTGCCACTATGGTCAGGGCAGGGCAGCATGTGCCCTCCCAGCAACCAGTCAGTGACTGGGCAGAGGGATCCCCCTTCGGGCAATCTTGCTGACCAGGGAAGGGGTGCGGGAGGGGCACCCCCAGCGGCCAATCGCAAGACAACTGATTGCTTCAGCCACTTCTGAAAGTGGCTGCAGCTGCTTCTGGGCGCACCACGACTCTCCATTCCCCAGCCAGTGCTTGCAAGGCGGGCACTGGCACTTCTGCCTGTCCCCCCTGCCCATCACCTAAGCAGCAAGCGTGGGCTGTCGGAGTGCATCAGTGCTCTCAGGGGGTGCACATGCACCCCCATGCACCCCCTGTGCATCGCCACTGGTGCTATGAATAGGTGTATCCATAGGAGAGGAACAGCACTATGAACTTAAATATCCAACCAGTGGAGATAATAACAAGATTGCTATTGGATTTAAATGAGAATAGCTCCAATTCATGTTACTGTCTGGGCTCTCAGCAACCGCAGAGGGAGAGGACATATTTGTTCATTGATTATATTTAGAGAACTAAAACTCAAAGTATCTTGAAAGTATACAGTAATGAATTACTTGGAAAATCAATTTTTCTGGAATCTTATTTTAACCTCATCTGTCATTGTGGGACAAATACATAGGGCACAATGTTTATCTTTCATAAAATTCATATATATGAGAGATGCTTATTTCTCACATAACGCATAAAACAACTATAACTCATTGACTGCAGTGGAATTGCCCCTGGTTTAACCATTATAAGTGAGAGTAAAGCCAGGTGTCTTGAGTGCATTCTGAAGTAAAATTCACTGTTTCTTTGTCTTGCTTTTCATCTTATGCTTGTGGTTGGGAAAAGGACTTTAAAAAGGCTGATTTCAGTTTTTCGTGCTCAGCACATGTTCTGTCATCTACTGTCTCTCTCCCTGATGTGCATCTCACAATTCCACCTTCCAAAGACACTGTGGGCACTTATAGATGTGCTCTGGGAGACAGGGTGGGGTGCTTTAATTAGAGTGGATCTAAGAGTTGCTTTAATTAAAGTGCTCAGAGCATCACGTGCATCAGCATCCCTGTGCTGAAAAAAGGTGGTGGGGGTGCTTTAAGTAAACCTTGTCAAAAGCCACCATTTTTCAGCCTGGGGATGCTGATGGGCAAGATGCTGGAGTCTGCTGAATGTGGTAATTACCATGCTCCAGCAGACTCGATTAACTGAGTCTGCACCAACTTGTTATAATTACAGTGCATCACAGCAGCCTCTCTGCACATGTATAGGCACCCTGTATGATTGTATTTCAGGTTTTTCATCAATCATACCACATCTAAGAGAAGGCAATATAAACATTTTCTTTAAACTTTATAAAAACTAAATTAAATTGTACAGTTCATTTTGCACTATAAGGCAAAACCATAGATCTCCTCTCCCATTGTCTATACTTGCTCATCAGGCATGAAGGAGGAAATAGATTGCATGCATTCTGTACTTTCTAATTCTGCAAACCTCAAATAGAGGGGAAGGCCTGGGAAAAATGAGACATTGGATTTACAATAAAAACAAAAGACCCCTATATATATATATATATATATATATAGAGAGAGAGAGAGAGAGAGAGAGAGAGAGATCAGTTGTGCACTATTTTATTGATATATTTACCATTTTAAAGCAATTTGGAAGCCTATCAGTGTCTCTATCATCATAATAAAATAAATTCTAAATATCTATATGTTTTGATATTTGCTTTTGGTTTTCTTATCATAGAAAAATTAGAGCTCCCCCTGACCCCTTCACTAACCAGGATGTGGGGACAGCTGCCTCTGCAGCCATAGCTCCTTCCAGCAGGTCTTATCCTGTCTGGCAGCTGTGCATGCTGGGTGTGTGATGGGGGGGATGTGATGTTTGCAGAAATGCTATGGGAAGGGGTGTGGGTGGATGTGGGGGGATGTGGGGTATATGGGGGTGTAGGAGGATGTACAATGTATAGGTGGATGTGGGTGGGTGTGGGGGGGATTTATAGATTCATAGATGTAGGGTTGGAGGGGACCTGAGCAGATCATCAAGTCCAACCCCTGCACTGGGCAGGAATGAATACTGGGCTTAAGCTAAGTTAAGCTCATATGACTCCAGTCAGGTAGTTATCGAGCTTCCTTTTAAGGACCCCTAAGGTAAGAGCCAGTACCACTTCCCTTGGAAATTGGTTCTAGATCCTGGCCACCATGACTGTGAAGTAGTGCCTCTTGATGTCTAGTTTGAACCTACTCTTAATCAACTTGTGGCCGTTATTCCTTGTTACACCAGGAGGTGCTCAGGGGAACAGGGTCTCACCCAGTCTCCTCTGCTCCCCCCTGGTAAGTTTATAGATGGCCATAAGGTCCCATATCAGTTTTCTCTTGTGCAGACTGAACAGGTCCAGGTCCCTTAGCCTCTCCCCATAGGGCCTGCCCTGCTGTCCCTGATCATGTGAGTGGTCTTCCTCTGGACCCTCTCGATGCTAGCCTCATCCCTCCTGAAGTGTGGCACCCAGAACTGGACACATGACTCCAGCTGTGGCTGACCAGTGTCGGATAGATGGGGAGGATCACCTCCTTGCACCTGCTTGTGATACATCTGTGGATATATGACAAGGTGCAATTAGCCTTGCTGACTGCATTCTCACATTGATGGCCTATGTTCATTCTGGAATCGATAATGACTCCAAGATCTCTTTCTGCCACTGTGCTTTCAAGAAGGAAGTTACCCAGCCTATAGGTGCAGGTTTTTTCACCCCTGGATATGCAGGGGTCATCCCCATCCCCCATGCTGCTCCCTTGGAGTGCAGAGAACAACTGAATATGTGGTATGTGGCACTTATCTTCAGTGTCATGTACCACATGGCTGCATTTCTCTGAGCATGGCCAAAATGCCCAAACTAAGCTATACCAAAGACAGTGAACAAAGAATTTGGCTGATATTTTTTCTTTGCAGAAACACTAATGATTAGCCAAGCTGTGCCTCCTTTTGTAAATCTGTTATCAAAAATGCAGCTCCAAAGATGCAAACTTTAAGAATAGCAGAATAACAATAGATCAAGATTAATTTAACAAAAGACTGGCAGCTCCACTTATCACATTTTACAGCACCAGATTTAGAAAGTTATTTAGGTATCCAGAGATACAGATAGGTGCCCACTGAGATTGCAAAAATCTTAATCATGTTAAGACTTGGGTGCTCTTGTGGATCCTGTTCTATCCTTGCTGATGTATCTTTAGAACTTGAAATAAATTTAGCTTTGTAAATCTGACCCTAAATCTGTAGGCAAGATACAGTAATTTGATATAATTTCTTATATGCTAGAGAGCTACACTGATCTACAACAGCTGGGAATCCAACTGAAAAAGAAAACATAGCTTTACAGAATTTGAAGATATTTCATCTTCAAAACAAAGATTTTTCATATTCTCTGTAATGATTACAAATATTCAGACACAAGCAAATATTTTCCTTTTCTTTTTTTGCTAAACTTTTATATTTATTACTTGTATAAAGTAATTGCATTTCTTGGTGGCATCAGAAAGATATACCCCTTGCCACTGAATTTACTGTATTGCTCATGATGATCTAGACTTTTTGGTTAACATTAAATAATAATAATAATAGCCTCTGCAAGAAAAAGATAACTGAACAAAATTATGCATGTGGTGCAGTGTGTTGACAAAGAACAGAGCACACATTATTCCTCCAAGTAATTACTGTCCTGTCCATAAGTTGCTTTGCAGTAAGTTACTTATCTGCTTTTGTATCCACACCCCATGCAGATAATGATGTAGCTGATGTTGTCAGATCTTGATGCTGAATTGCCAAAGAAAATTGATTTTCTGAACTGTAATAGGCTGTAATGGGAAATATTTGTGTAAATGGATGAAGTAGCAAGAGAAATTGGCTTCTTTTTTATGTAAACTGGCTCCAGTTTATCTCAGATATTAAGTATGTTTTGGGGGTAGAGGAGAGAGAATTCAATAGCTGTTACTGGGCTCACAGGACACTTTTAAAAATGATTTATATTTAGAGACACACTTTTTGTTGACATGTAAGTTTCTTTGGCACTTTTGCTGGAAAGGATGAGAGAGACAGACTGCTCTGTGACTGAGCAGTAGATCCATGTTCCTGTTTGAGTGACGAGGACAAAAAACTCAGTTCCTTATCAGGTAAAGGAGACTGAGCCCTAGGTATCCCAGACTAATACACTACCTGTCAGCTACATTCTTGGGATCCCTTGGTCAAATTTTAACAAAATACTTTCTAGCCTTGCAGTGGCAGGACATTGCAGTGCCTTCATCTCCTTACTTTAACTGTGATAAACTAGGTTGTTTTGGTGTTTTGGGCATTGTGCTTGGTACTTGTGCGAGATAATTGCTCACAAAGTTTTTAAAAATAGGTTAGTTGTCTATGATAGTTCAGTTGAGTGCAACAATGAGACAAAAGGGCCTGACACCTTCATGTGTTAGCAAGTATTTAGAAAAGATTTATAAAAGTATACTGATGCAGTGATATTGTGCAAATAAAAGAACTGGATCTCTGATAGTCTAAATTAATGCAGCAACAGTTTATTCAGGTGATTCATCTGTACTATGTGACCACCTACCTATATGAGGTGGACAGTTTGGCTTTAACCTAACAGTTAGGTCTTGTCCTAACCAGGACAGAAACTTAAGTCTACTTTAGAAATTTATATTGCTGCCAGTGTCCAGGATATCTGAGGTCCTTTCAGATAAAATCCATTGGCAAAAGCTATGTCCCTAATGGACTTCATTGAATCTTTGTCTCTTCTCTTCTGTCAGCTAATATAAAGCCCTGATGAGAGGATGTGGTTTTTAGTTAACTTATTTTTAGTGGGAAAGAGGAACCATTAATGCTGTTAAAACTTCTCCAATTATGGTGCAAAACCTTATTCAAATGGTAAAATGCTGCAAAACCTTATTAAATTTTAGAAATACTTTAATTATTCTGTAAAAGAATATCATGGGTCTATTACCATGTACAAGGGCTTCTTTAAAAAGTATTTGATATTGAAAAGTAATATGAATAGTCAAGCAAATTATTTCTAAAAGCTTTGCTGTACATTGTGATTTAAGGAAGTGCATTACCCCAGTAAATATATTGTTGATTTGATTTGCCATTTACAATGAATGATTTTAGTATAATGGTCTAAAGTAGCACTTTCTGAGAAGAAAGTAATAGAGATAAGAAGAAGGGGTCGTTAAGGAAGTATTTTTGCCTTCCTGGAAAACTCATGCACAAAATCAGGGCACTGTGTTTTTATAACCTTTTGAGTGGCATGCTTTTGTTAACTTGTTTTCGTTGACTTTGAGGTCAGGGAAATTATGCTGCATGTTATAAAAGCAGCCCTACTCTTTATCTCAACATCTGTGCTCAGGGCATGTGCCTAAAATAACCGTATTCATTTATGACTATCTACTCTGTTCCATTGAAGATGATTTGGCACGTGTATATTTACCATCCACAGCAAATAACATTTCAAAATAAGCAAAAACAAGGTATTTCTCTGTATTTGTATGTTAAGAAATAATTCCTTAAACTGTTTGCTTCATGCCGGGGTTTGACAATAGGAAGGAACACCTCCCAGGAGATAATGTAATATAGTATGTGCTCCTGGTTCTCAGATAACTTTAATCAAGCGTGATTCAAATTCCTGTACATTTGGACTTTTCAAAAGTGTTATGAAGCCATATGAAACTACTATAAATTGACATTCAACTGACTTGTTAATATGCAGAGCTTTTCAAGATGAACTAAAAGAAGAGCTTAGGAAAGAAACATTGTAGTAATAAATCTCGTAGCACAGATGTTCCTTAGCAGACTTTATATGCCTAATTTCAGTGAACAATTTTGGTGATTTTTTATGCCTTTATCTACTCAAGGTTTATCTTTAATTTTGAGAGGTACAGGGAACTAAAACATTTTCTATTAAAGGATAATTTTATTCTTAGTCAATACTTCAACAATAAAGTAGGAGAATTTAGCACGCGGGAAACAAAACTATAAAATGTGTAAAGAAGAACAAAAATTTCTGTTACGAGGCCTTCATACATGAGATCTCTTATCTATTCCACTAGGATTCATCTATACTTCTTTTAGTAACTTACATTATTTCTCAATATTCTCTGGTGACCTGATAATATAGAAGGAGCAAGACAGCTACTCAGCGGGTGCATCTACACATAGATTCATAGGTTGTAAGGGGTTGGAAGGGACCTCACAAAATCATCAGGTCCAGCCCCCCTGCACTGTGCAGGAAAAAAACTGGGCTCAGGTGACCCTAGTGAGGTGACCATCCAGTCTCCTCTTGAAGATTTCCAGGTGGGTGATTGAACCACCTCTGGAAGGAGTTTATTCCACAGTTTGGACACTTTTCCTCGTGTTCAGCCTGAAATGGTCTTCCAGGAGTTTGTGGCCATTACTCCTGGTTTTCCCCAAGGGTGCCTTAGTGAATAGTTGTTCGCCAAGCCCTTGATGTGCTCCCCTGATGTAGTGGTAAACTGTTAGTAAGGCCCCTCTCAGCCTTCTATTTTTTAGGCTGAAGAGACCCAGGTCTCTCAGCCTTTCTTCATATGGCTTGTCTTGCAAGTATCTGATCATACAGGTGGCCCTTCTCTGGCCTCTCTCAAGCTTTTCCACGTCCTTGCTGTAGTGCAGCACCCAGAACTGGATGCAGTACTCCAGCTGTGGTCTCATCAATGCTATGTAAAGCAGAAGGATCACTTTCTTGTTTTTTCTCGAGATGCATTGGTTGATGCATGCCAGAGTATTGCACTGATTGCTACCGCATTGCACTGATGGCTCATATTCATACTATATTCTATTATTACCTCTAGGTCACTTTCAGTCATGGTGCTAGTCAGTTTGGCACCACCGAGTCTGTAAGTATGTTGGGGATTGTTCATCCTCAGATAGAGAACTTTATATTTATCAATGTTGAACTTCATCTTGTTCCGGTCTGTCCAACTTGCCAGCCTGTCTAGATCCACCTGTATCTGCAGCCTATCTTCAAGCGTGACCACACTCCCCCGTATCTTGGTGTTGTCTGTGAACTTGGCCAGTGAGCTATTCACCCCCACATCCAAATAATTGATAAAGATGTTGAAAAGCACTGGACCAAGCACAGATCCCTAGGACACCACTAGCCACTGCTTGCCAGGATGACACAGGTTCGTTCATTAGAACTCTCTGGGTCTTACCTTGCACCCAGCTTCCTACCCACCTAACTGTTGAGCAGTTAAGCCCCAATCCTGGCACCAAAGATATGATAGAGACCATTACCTTCTTGGATTCCTCTATGCCAGCTGATGTGCTCCAGATTGAAAACTACCTGAGCAGCACCATTGCTGCCCCTTTTTTTCTGATGGTATTGCGCAGTTGCTCATTACTACTGTTCAGTAGTGTTGTGTCACAGTTAATACCCAGCAATGCTACTGTGTGGTAGCAATGAGCTACTGAGCAGTATCTCATTGCTACTGCGAAGTAGGGTCTCGTGTAGACATACCCACTGGGTCTATCTACACGATGCTTAACTTTGCATTAGCATAGTTTTCTATGAAGTAAGTAGGTGCATCGACATGTACACATTCTTAGTAAAATTTTCTACCTGCAACTGCAAGTAGCAGATTTACTCAAGATTAGAAATGATGCGGTAGTGCTCATGTAGATGCCTGACCAGGAGCAAAATCTGCTCTCTGCTGCCATGGTGGGCTCCACCAGAGGAACCCAGGTGGGGACTATGTCCCTCTGCCCTGGCAGCAGGTAGCTCCAAGCTCTGAGATTGTTATTGGGGAGTGGGGCCTGGGAGATCCTTATAGCTCAGGCTCCACTCTACCAACATGACTAGGGAGCAGGGGACTGGGAGACCCTTCTAGCCTGAGCTCCATGACCATGAAGCTGGCTCTGGGACTTAAAGGTTACCCAGCCTGAGCCCGTAACTGTGGAGCTCAGGCTGTGAGATGGATATCCCAGCACTGGCCCTGCAGCGCTGGGAGCTTCCTGCTGGCAGGAGAGCCTGCCCATCTTTGCGAGCGTAGAGCTGGGGGGGAAACAGACTGGAGAGCTTGCTGGGTGGGGGCAAGCCCCCAGACTGTTCCCCACCAGCTCTGCACTCTGCACTTACAAACCTGAGTACGGCACAAGCCCCCCAACCTGGGCTCATGGAGCTGAGTGAGGAACAAGCTGCCCAGCTTCCACCTGGCATGCTGGGTGGGGGCTTGGAACTGTTCTGCCCAGGGACGGGTCCCAGCCAAGTGCCACAATCTGGAGGTCGAGATATAGGGCTTGGAAACAGCTGCAGGGGTGGAGAAGCTCACAGGTGAAGCAACCTGCTTATAAATACAAATACCACAGAATCACAGAAGTCGGGTCGGAAGGGACCCCGCAGATCTTCAAGTCCAACCTCCTACCTGGGCAAGAGAAAAAAACTGGGCTCAAATGATCCCAGCCAGGTAGGCATCAAGCCTCCTCTTAAAGACCCCCAGGGTAGGAGCCAGCACCATAGTCCCTTGGAATATTTTACCTTGCAGAGGTGTTATGAGGCTAAGTACATTATAGATTGATATATGCTCAGGCATTATGGTGATGGAAATCATATAAGTGCTTCAGACAGATATGCTGGACTATTCTGTCCTTCACAAGTAAAGCTGTGACCCTCTTAGTCACAAAATGAAACTTCCCAAGGTTTGTCACCAGAGTTCAATTGATGACACATACCTGCATACTCTGAATGAACCTGAACCTCATGCAAATAATTTTCATGTTGTACAACCCCAAGAAAACACTGGTTTGAACTAGAACTGCTGCAAACAAACAAAAGCCAATCTGTAGGTTCATAAATATCAGACACAGTGCTTTGAAAACTGTATCTAGCAGTCCCAAATGCCATTGCATCAACTAAACAAAGATTAAAAGAGTAATGAAAAATAACATCTGGGGTTTGTGGGGAGAAATCGCTCCAACAGCGAAAACAAAAGATAATAAAAGCCTATTCTGTGTGTAGTTCACTCAAGAACTTGCACAGTTTATCCCACACCTGCACTCCTGTTGTTCGGAGAGAATGAAGTGAATAATAATAAAGCTTCTTAGTGCTGACAAAACAGCAGAAGTAGCCAGAGAATTACAGTGTCAATGAATACTTATCACAAGAATGAATATGTTTTTCAGAGGCTGGGTACTTATTTTCTATCTTGTTAATAAAATAAGACATATGCTTGTCACTTGTGTAGCACAACAGAGAAGTAGCAGACCATGGATCAGCCACTTGAAACTGAATATTCAATATAAGGGGAATAAAGAAGGAATAGGCATGTCTAGAACTTCTTTCTAGAACTTCTGGGTATTCAGAGTTCATGCATGCTCATCCAGTGAGCAGAAATATCATGTGGTTAATGGACCCCATGGAAAACAAGAGGGAGATGTGGATCGTGAGGTTTTAGATCAACTCCTAAACATGATGACATTTGAAAGTTCAGAGTTGTGGTTCTGGTTTTGACCAATTTGTTGTTAAGACTATATTTTTCCAAGTATGTTTGGAAGAGAAGGTGCGTGTATTTCTGTCCACTTGTACAATATTAGAAATTCTGCTTACAAGTGGCTTAGCTTTGGAGACAGAAAGTCTGAGGAGGGGCTTGGCAGACTCTCATGTTGTGTTTTGCAGAGGCAGTTGGAAAATCAGTGTCTGAATGAAAGATATCTCTTCCAAGCACCTTGGGTGAGAAGTTGTTTCTGAACACTGCACACTAAATAATTTCACTGCACACCATAAATAATTGTACTGCAGTCAGTTTGACTAATTAGTGTTAATAAAGGCATAAAAGTGAGACTAGGAGCAGTAGTGCAAAGAGTGAGAGTTTTAGTCTGGAAGTAGGTAGTCCATTCTCAATTTTTTCCCCTCACATAACTGAAATCTATTGGTCTATGAAAATAGAAGTGAAGGGCACGGGTTAAACCAGAACCAACTGCTGAAACTTTATAGAAACTTAATAGAAACTTATTAGCTTATTATTCACTGGGTGCATTAGCTTATTATTCACTATATGTGCATTTGGTGTGTCACCAGTTTACTCGTGAGTAAATTACTAGCAAGTAAACAGTGCCAGGCAGGCAACTACATGTGGAAGGAAGCTGTCTCTAGTGGGTTATGGAATAGAGAAAGATCCCACACAATTTACTGATTCATTTGATGTGCCTGACTGGGGGAGTATTAGGTTGATTGCACGATTTCACAACGATCGCACACTTAATTCAAGCAACATAATTTTATTTTAAAATTCCTTGCTACACATAAAGCACTGCTTAGCTTTAAGAAATCCTTCCCAAACAATGCTATAAGAATTAGTATTACAAAAAACAACTACAGTTACAAGTAAGGTTATTTCTCATGGTATACTTACAATCCTAGAATTCTGAGAAACCAGATCCCCAGATATACTTTCATTCTTTAATTATGGTTTTAGGGTTGGTCTCAGCAGTGATAGGAATAAGTCCCCTTCCTTTAGTCCCACTTGGGCACTCGGGGCTTCAACGTGAACGGGAGTTTTTGTTCACGGAGAGGGTGGTTCAGGTGATCAGTCTGATCCGGCCTACACTTGTGATTCTTCCTTCGGTGTTTTGCAAGTGAGGTTACCTCCAAATTGGGACCATAGGTTTTTATTGGGTCAGTTGCTGTCTTGGGCCCCTCCTACCCAAACCTGTCACTACTCCCAAATTTGGGCTTGGATCTTACTTAACAGATTTCTGCTGGGTGGTCAGTTTTTATTCTTGCGTTTTGGAGATTTTCCACACCGCTGTGGTGACCTCTCTTTCCCAACCCCCTTTCAAAAGCCCCTAGGTTTTGATCTCAGAATGTTTGCTTAAGGGTCGTTTTTAGGTTAACTTTGTTAAAGGTCTCTAAAGATAAAATTCAAAACCAAGACATTCAGTATGTAGGCAAAAGCAAGCAATGAGCCTAGATAAGAAGATGAACCTTACTTTTTTTTCTAAACTGGCTAACGGGTATTTATTACAAGAATTCAAACTATTACATTCAATATGACAGAAGCAGGAGCAGATTTGCTGGCAATGGCAGCAAATCTGCTCCTGCTTCCTGGGGCACTGCAATGGGCCATGGCCACAACCAGGGGGATCTCCAGGTTGCAGTTGCAGCTGCCAGCAGCTGGTAGTCCTCTTCAAAAGCCAGTCCTGCTCTCTGGTCAGCCACTTTCCCAGCCAGGACAGCATGCTTTCTCATACCTTTGCCTCCCCATGCCATGGCTGCTCCAGACCCTGACTCTGGCTGTGAAAACCAGTGCCCCATGCTCCTGCTGGCCTCTGCGCTGGCCCTGCTGGCCTGCCACATTGACCACTGGCTGGCCCATGGCCATCTCGCCCTTCCTGGATCCCCCACATGAAATGACCACCTACCCACCATCCCAGGACCATTGCTGTGCACCTGCTGCCTTAACTCCGTCTATCTGGCTGGACCCTGGCAGGGTTGCCACTGACAGGCTCCAGGATGCCATCACTGGGGGGCCATCACTTTCCTGGGCCTCTGGGCCTACCGGACCAGTCAGGACTGCTGGCTGCACATTGTTCAGCGCACTTAGGATGATGAGCAGTGGCTGGAGGTCTTCAGAATGGCCTGGACCACTTTTAAGGATCTCCTGGAGAAGCTTTGCTCACACCTGGAGTGGCAGGACACTGCCATGAAGCTGCCTTTTCCTGCAAAAACCTGGATAGTTCTCAGCCTGCTCAAGCTGACTATGCTCACCAGCCTGCAGTATGTCAGCCACCTATTTGGAGTAGGTAAGGCCACCACCAGGGAGGCCATCCTGAAGGTGTGTGATGCCCTCCAGGATATGTTGGGGCACACCATGCTCCTTGTGCATGACCCCCTGCCAGTGGTGGTAAGGTTCTGTGCCTTGGGGTTTCCCCAATGCGTTGGGGTCCTGGATAGGACCCACATCCCCATCACTTGTCCACCTCACAGAGACTGCTTCTATTACAACCAGAGGAGCTTTCATTGCATGATGCTTTGTGGATCACAGTAGCACCTTCATGAAATTGTGGCCTGCTGGGCTTGGTGGAGAGTGGGTGCTTCATCCTGGGGGTGTTGGATGTGCAGCTGGGTGCAACGGTGGTCCTGCCCCTCCTCATTGGGTACCCCACCTACCTGTTCCTGCCCTGGCTTATATGGCCCTACACTGGCCGCCTGGACCACAACCAGGCCCACTTTAACTGCTGCCTGGGCCAGACCCACATGCTGATGGAGTGCAGCTTAAGCTGCCTCAAGAAACATTGATGCACCCTCACTGCCTGCCTTGAGCTTGCCAAGGACAACCTCCCCTAAGTCATTGTTACAGCCTGCATGCTGCATAACAGCTCCGCAGGGAGCTCTTCCATGAGGTCTGGGTGGAGGAGGCTTGGGGAAGGGAGGATGCCTAGCAGTGAGAGCACCACCTGTGGCAGCAGTGGCAGTAGTGCCCCTCCCCCCTGCCAAGGCCCCAGGAAAGTTGCATACCCACCGTCAGGGGCCAGGGCACCAGGTGTGAGAGGCACTGGCTGATTACTGGCTCCAGTACTCCCTGCTGTAGCCTGCCTGCACTGCTGTCCATGGACCCCCATCCTCCTGCCCACTCCCAGCACCATGCTCACTGCAGACACATCTCAGAAGAACAAGCTTTTATTCCCCTTACATCAACCAGAACCCCGCCCTCATTCCCCAACAAACAGAGCCCTTCCACCACCCACTCCACCCACCAACAATAAAAAACCTTTCCCGTGAAAACTATATGTAAGTGTTTTGTGTGCTGCCCTTGGGTGGGGCTGCCTAGGGCACAGAGCCCAGGGCCAGGTGATCAGCACCCCAGCCTTTGGCTCTTACCCCACAGGTGTGTATGCCATGATGAGTGTGGTGGGTGGGGGGCTCACCCAGGGGCAACAGTAGCTTCTCATCCCCTGGCATGTGTGGCTTCCCCTATGGCGGCTGGTGACCAGGATCAGCAGGACTGGTGTGCAGTACTGACCCTGATGCAGGCAGCTCCAGCTCCATGCCTCAGTGGAGCTGGGGTGTGCAGTGGGCCTGGGCCCAGGAGTGGGGCCTGTGTGGCTCAGAAGCTGGGGTGGGGGCTGGGAAAGAGGCTCCTGGTTGCTGGAGGTGGTGCAGGACCTCCTCCCAAGCCCATACAGGGGCCTGTTGCTGGGCAGTGGGTGGCTGCCAGGGGGAAGGAAGAGGGTCGGGGGTTGAGCACCAGCTGGGATGAAGGTGGCTGCCGGGGTCATAACAGAGTCCAGCACCAGGTGATCATCATCTGTGGTTTACACTGCCCTGCCCAGGATCACAGTCTGCTCCTGCAGTGCCTCCACCCGCTCATGCTCTGGGGCCTGGAGCTGCTCACAAAACTCTCAGTCCACCTGGTCCTGTGCATCTTCATGGGCCACGTCCTCCACCCACCACCTGTTCTGGTGGGGCACATCCTCCACTCGCCAGGCCTGAGTATCTACCAGATGGTCCTCCAATGCCATGACTAGGCAGTCCAGGAGGAGGGTCTTATCTAGGGTCCTCTGGCAGAGCTGGCACAAGTCCTTAGCTGTGCGAGTCAGTGACCCTGAGGCTGCATCTTGGCTGCCAAGTGCCTCTCTTCTGCATGCAGTGACAGGTCTTGCAGAGCCATAAGAAAGAAGCTATTTGTGTGAGTTTGCAACATTTCAGAGATAAGATGTTTTGTACCATGGCTGGAGGCCTCTGACTGAGGGTCAGGCATGCATGGGCTCATGGTAGGGCAGAGATCATGGCAGGTATCATGGTAAGTCTTCCAGGCAGGCCCAGGATCAAGTGGCTGCCAGCTGAACCCCTCCCCCCCCATATCTCTGCTTGATCCCTGAGGGCTGGTAGGCTGCTGGGTGCTGGCTGCAGGCAGCCAGCTTCTTCTGCCCTGTTTCCAGGGCAAGACAAGCCAGGATCCTGGCAGCACCTACTGATGTGGCTCCAGACCCCACTGCACCCACCTCTTCTGGAAGCCAGCCTGGCTTCTGTGCTGCCACCATGGTGCTAGGAATCAGGGGGCATGGGGCTTCCAAATAACTGGGACAAGCATCTGCCCATGTTTCTGCCCCACCCGCCACACACACACAGAGTTGTCTTCTCTGGGGAGGTGTCCAGGGGCAGTAGATGAGGAGCTGTTTGCACAGACTGAAGGATGCCCAACACACTGTGCCCTGCTGCTGTTGATTGTCATGGTGATCCAGGTGCACCTGTACATCTGACATGGGTTCCTGAGCTTTGGCAGTGTGTGAAGCAAGTCCAGGCTGCCTCACAATTTCTGCCACCACCTGGAGGACTACCTGTGGCTGCACTACATGTTCAAGCCCCCCACAGCTTAGGAGGACATCACCACTGGCATTGACAAATTCCTCGGCATGTAAGAGGCCTAGCTGCAGGGGAACAGACTCCTTAATGAAGTTTTGCACTGTCTCCCACCTCCCTGTGTGCTGTGTGGGGGCAACCTGGGGCCAGGTAGGGAGCAGGGGCAGTGGTAGAAGCTGGGGGCAGGGACTGGAACAGGGAGAGCCCTATCCCCAGTGTGGGACTTAGCACATGACTGGGGCTGGTGTGGCTGGTGACTCTGCATGGTCATGGCTGT
Organism: Crocodylus porosus; assembly: GCF_001723895.1. Lineage (NCBI taxonomy): Eukaryota > Metazoa > Chordata > Crocodylia > Crocodylidae > Crocodylus > Crocodylus porosus. The sequence goes on from NW_017728948.1 coordinate 25,057,851, forward strand.
TGACAATGGTGTGTAGCTCTATGTGGTGACTTTGGGCAGTGGGGTGCAGTGGGTGGGTGCCCTGTTAGTGGCCCCCACCTGGGAAGAGTTGGCACTGCTGCAGGCTGGTGGTGTCATGGCTGGCTGCATCTTGTAGAGGGGGCTGGAGCTGTGGAGTTGGCACAGCAGGTGCAGGCACAGGATTCCCATGCTGCTAGTGGAGGGTGCAGCCAGGAAGCTTGGCAGAAGTGGCAGCTGCAGGCAGCTGCAGGCCTGTGACATGTCTCTGCAGGTGTTAGGCCAGGGCAAGGGCTTAGGCAGGCCAGCCATGCTGCTGCACACTCTGTGGCTGTAGCCTGGGTCCTGGGATGCGTGGATATCCCTCAGTTGCCATGGAGTTATGGGCACTTCCCGACCAACAATTGTGGTCAGTGATGGCAGCCTACTGTTCCTGCTATGCCTTGACCTCTTGTGGCATTTCTGTGCCAATCAGTCATGCCTATGCTCCCACAACCAGCTTGTGGACATTTGAGCCCCCACCCTGCTCAAACTGGTTCTGCACCTCTGACTTGCCTCGTAGTGCCATGGGGTTGCCAATCTCCTCCTGTGACCAGTTGGGGTCTCAGGTGTTGGGCACGGGTGTAGGCATAGGTGTTGGCAAGGATGTTGCCATTAGAATTTCTGCTGTACCAGTTCTCTGGGCCTCTGGGCAGCTTTCCCTGTGCTGCTAGGCCTTGAGAGCTGCTTGCAGTGCTCAGTGCAGGGGGCTGGTGTGGGACTGACAGCTGCACAGCTGAGACAATGACCTGCAGCATCTGCAGGCTCAAGGTAGGCTATTTGGGGTGGGCTGTGGGCATGTGGAATTGTACCTGGCAGCCAGAAGCTACCTGCAGCTAAGCCTAGGTGCTGGCAGGCCTGGCTCGAGCCTGCAGCAGCCTGCAGTCCTGGACAGCACAGGCCTGGCACCCACATGGCACTGTGGTGCCAGGCAGCAGTGCAGAGGTGTAGGCAGTCTGGTGAGGCTAATTTGTGGCCTGCCAAGGGGAATACCAGGCCTGGATTCATTTCAGGCTACCTGTTGGTGTGCCCCAGGGCTCAAAATGCCTGCAGACTCTTAAAGGCCTGAGGCAGAGTCTGCCATAGAAGCAGCCCAGCCCTGAGGCAGGAGAGGCTTCCAGTCTCAAGCCCTGGGGCTAGCCTCAGGATAGGCCCTTAGTGGCAGGGCTGCTCCTGGGTCATGTCTACATGTGCATTACTGTGCAGTAACTAATTGCATTTGCAGGTTCAAATTAGGTGTTTTTACTGTTCAGTAAGTGTGCACATGCTTAGATGTGTGTACTTACTGTGCAGTAAACTATGCTGCTGCACAGTTAATTGTCTCATGTAGATGCACCCACTGAGGAGCAGAAACAGGTGAAAAGACACTTTCTGTCTCAGTATTTGAAGCAGGTTGCAACAGCTATTTTAATGAGGATGAGCCATAGGCAAGATGCATACATATTTCCTGAGCAGATCATCATGAAGTATTGCATGAGCAAACACAGAATGCAAAGATAACATATTGGGCTTGGGGTAAATATAGCTATAGAAAAGTTTGGGGTTATATCAGAGTCCTAGGCACAGCTGAGTGGAAGAGCATTATGCACCAAAGCAGCCCAGTGACATCTTTTTGAAGAGATATATGCTGGAGCTCCGTAGTTGCAATGGAAGAGAATAATTTGCAATACCTTAATGAATTTATGCAGCACACTATCCCCAGCACCGTGGCTGATGTGTATACATATGGGATTATGGCACAGGGCTGGTCCGTTGTGAGTGAGCTCCCCAGACCTGCACCATACACTGTATGTCGCGTGCACCCCAGGCTGGCTCCATGTACTGTGTGGTGCATGCGTGGCCAGGGTGGGTATATGCTGCATGTAGCATGTGGGGCTGGAGCCTGTGTGAATACTACAGTCAGCATATCTGACAGGTATGGGGCTCATACTGCTGGTAGCACCCTCACTTGTCCAGCCCTGTGGACTAGATCTGGCATCTGAAGCAAGTCTGTGGGCCCAATATGGTTTGCAGACTAACTCTGTGCCCTCATCCAGACTGCAGGGCTGAATGATTTTAACACCCCTGCCCTAGATCATTATGCAATTTTTTACAGTTGCCCTTACCAGATATCCAGGAGAAAGATGCAAGAATTCCTGTAATGGTCAGTTATCAAATACTGTGGCTAGGAATAATTAATTATTAACCTCAAGGAAACTTCAAGTATGCTCCAAAGCGTGAGGATTTATAGGCTTTGTTTTTATCCTACCTTATATAATTGTGGATGGTGTTGTTATGCATGCAAGAAAGTTACTAAGCTCTTGATTTCACTGATATTTTGTGAAAAAGTTTCAAGGAAATTTTGGCTTTGGATGGGGCTTGTTCCAAAATGCTGAGCCAGAGAAAGGAAGAGATATAGCTTGTGTGCTGGGTTCTGTAAGTTATGTAGAGAATTAAAGTATATAATTGTTTTTATGCTGACTGAAACCAACCATTCCAATTATAGTATTTAAACAAACTGAAGAAAACAAACATACACTGTTTCCTCAGATCACGGTCTTAACAAGGGGAGGAGAGGACTGGGAAGAAGAAAGGGCTAATAGGGAGCTCTCAGTTCAAGCCAGAGCATGTACAGAGAAGGTTCCACAGGGTGATCAGGCAGATGGAGAACCTATGAGGGTGATCTAGAGGAGACAAATGGACCTGGTGGTGTTTAGTCTAGCAACATAGAGACTTAAAGGGGATATGAATGCTATAAATATGTTAGGAGTGTAAACACCCAGGAGGAAGAAAAGTTAAATATTGGCACAAAAATAAATGGGTATAGTTTTCCACATATGCATTTAGTTTCTAAGCATGAGAGCATTGAGGTTCTGCAACACCTGTCCTGGAGGAGTAGAGGGGGCAAAAAAAAAAATCTAAGTACTTTTATGATGGAACTTGATCAATTTTATATGAATTAGATTATGACCTGTGGCTGCCGTGGGCCAGGAAGTGACTTGACTCAGTGACAAAGGTGACCCCTTCCACCTTTATATGTATTTGTAAGTGGCAATTAATTACATGAGCTATGCAGACCGTGTGGGTCGGGGGGGAACAGAAATGAAAACAGTTAGGGGTAGTTTATGGGCCAGATTTTCAACTGTTTAATGTGCTCTTTTGACTTCAGTTGAGGCTATGGCAGTAAATACCCTGGCACCTTCACTCATGTAATTATTCTTGCCAGGGCAAGTGTTGTCATTGGAATGAATGGGGCATTTGTGTGAGGGAGACAGCATTGGATCAGAAGGAATTAATTAGGGCTATGAAGAAGAGCAGCTGGTGACAGATTTTATAATGGAAAAAATAACCTCCTACTTTTCTTTTCCTCCATCCCTAAAAGAAAACTTACAACAGGGAATTCATATGATGTAAATGTCACCAGGATCTTTGTTTTTACCCAACCCTTTGTTTATACTGTCTGCTGTTGGGGGCTGGGGTTGTTTTATCTCTATATTTGAAAATAACTTTTTGAGAAATGGTTTTTTTAAAATCACTTTTTCAACATGTTCTGTGTGCATGTGTGTGTGGTGAGGAAGTATGAAGGATTTTTAACATAGCTTTAATGTATCCACCAGTGTTTCAACAGTATTCCATAATGAATCAATATAATCAATACAAGTTCTATTCTGCCCTGGCCGTTTCTTTTGCTGCTTGTTTTTTGTGGGGTTTTTTGGTTAAGGCCTGGAGAGAAGAAAAACTTGCAAGTATACTTTTTTTTTTGTGAGGGTGAGACCATGTTAGTTGTTGTCACTGTATTTTTGCTACATAATGGGAACTCTGCACATGTATTAGAAACCATTTTACAAGACTGTGATTTTAAGGCATAGAGTGTCATAATTGCATTTCACTTATAGTCCAAGTCACATTATGGCAAGGTTTATTTAATGCCCTGTGCTAATTTCTTTAGTTATCAGACCTGTATTTCTTTCAAAAAACTTTCACACTTAAATGTGCCAACATCCTTTAACAGAAAAGACCAGCCAAAGTCAGGATATTAATTACGTCTGTTTTTTATGTTTTTTTTAATCTCAGTTTCTATGTGTTGAAACACCTGCTGTTCCTCAGCTCCACAAGCACAACTTGTTCATGCCTGTTCTATTTATTTTTGAATTAGAAGGTGTCTTCTCACGGCCAGCACTACGTAATAGTGAAATACCAAAGGAAACAGGTGGCTTCTTTAGGGTAAATGATTCACGTAAGTTTATATGACCTACTTGTTACAGATCAGTTATTACTTTAGACTTGCCCTGGATGTAATAGTTCATACACACATCATGGGATAAAATCTGCTCAATTTGCCATCCATGCATAACTTAATCAACTATTGCAGCATATTGCAGACATTTATCATATTCTTTGTATTCCCAGCAAAGATAATGGAACATTGCCAAGGCAAGTACATGTTGATGCTGTTTGCAGTACACTTTTCACTTTAACTAAGATTGGCATATGCAATTTCACTACATTTCAATCCATGTTTCTTGCATTTGAAAGTATAACTCAGTGAAACATACAGTATTGTTTCTAAGTGAATACATACATGGCCAGATTCAGTTCTGATGTAATTCTACTGACATCACTAGAATCACACTAGGATGAATATGGCAAGCAGATGAATATGGATCAGTATAGTCTATCACCATTTCCATATTAAGTTTATTGGAACTGCCACAATATCTTTTCTTGCATTCCTGCAGTGTTACTGCACACTCAATATATTATATATAGAATAACAAGGAAAACAAATGAGAGATTCTGTGTTTTGTGTGTTCTGTTTACAAAGAAAATGTTATTTTACGGCAACTGCTCAGAGAAATTTGTCAATATGTGAATTCTGCAAGAATCTTTCTCTAAATTTCTTGCTTTTTGTATAAAATCATACCAAAATATGTTTAGATTACATTTGTTAGACAAACTGAAATCTGAAGAACAAGTACAATTTAGAATTAGGTGATAAAATTCATTTGAACTTAATCAATGTTTTTATGAGGAAAACATGTCAGAATTGCCAATCTGATTTCTCAGTGTCAGCTGAATTGTCATTATTTTTTCTTTTACTTTAATCTCTATATTTAAAATAACGTAGCTCTGGGAGAAGCTGATACTCTAAAGACTCTGGAAAGTAAAACATTCCGTAGCTTAGCATAGCTGGTAAGGCATTGGCAGTGGCAAAAGAAGTACCCTCATGCTGCAATACCAGGTTTAGTCTTGGCTTTCTGGGCAACCCATGCCCATTGGAGTAGTTATTTCTTTGTGCAGCAAAGATTACACTCACTTTGTACAGGGTGTGTGAAGGAAAGTGGTCTTCTGCTTCTAGTTTTAGAACATAAAGGTGTCAGGTGGACTGTGAGTATCTGCGTAAGAGAAATTGCACTGGGACCATCAACTTAATTTGTTTAGCACAAGATGGCCATAATTATTATGCTTGCACAGTTTGCAAAATTAAGCATGCCAATAATACTCTCCAAGACTCTATAAACTAGAGTCTGAACTTAGCTTTCTTTGCTTCATCGCTTTTTATTTATTTATCCAAATTGTGTTGGATACTTTTTGGAGGTATAAGGTTAAAGAAATACCTTTTAAATAAAATAAAATAAAATAAAAAGGCATTTTTTCCATGATAGGATCGTGCTTCTGATTTGAGAACACAACAGTGAAACTGACTAGAAGTGCACTAAATGAAACTAACAAATCTCTCCTTTTAGGTCCATTTGCATTCTCCAAGCTGAGAAACAAACAGGAAATTAGTCATTTAAAAAAAATCAATGTTAATGAATTTAGTTGTTCGAAACTAAGTTAGGAATATTTTTTCTATCATGGCAGTGTCTCTTAAAACAGCAGTTTAAGAGAAGATGGGGTTATTTCAGCAACTGGGCCAAATCTTTTGAAGCTGTTAATGGGAGGGGATTATAATGACCACATATCTTTTAGAATGAAATATAAACCTTGCTTCTTGGACTCAGTTTTCTTACTGACTCAAAATGGAAAGAAAAGGATGAGAGAATTAGCAAGGGAAGGAAAAACAGAAGGCCAGAATGAAGAAATAAAGACTAGAAAAAAATGGAGAGGGGAAGAGTAAAGAGAGACAGATGAAATAAACCAGGAAATAATACAACGTGAATAACTTTAAGAAAAGGAGGGTGAAAATTAGAAAATTAGATTGTTGGCCTACTGTGATTGTCCTAATTCAGGGGCATTCAACCATTTAAAATAAGTGCAACCCCGTCACCTCCCCTTTTTAATAACAGTATTCGGGTGGGGGGGGGGCGCGGAAGGTGGTGTGTGGCTGGGCATGGAATGGAGAGGGTGTGGCCCACAGATCTGTACAGGGTGAAGGCAACTGCTGCTGCAGGCTGGACTCTACACCGTGCTGCCACTGCCTCAAGAGCCATGAGGTGTCATGTGCCTGCTGTCATTGGATGGGCAGGGGACAGACACATACACATGCAGATGCACACATGCAGATGCAGAAACACACAGATGCAGACAGATGCAGACACACACACAGATGCAGACATGCAGATGCAGACACATGCAGATGCAGACATGCACAGATACATGTGGATGCCAACATGCAAGCAGATGCAGCCATGCACAGACACACATGCAGATGCAGACACGCGGATGCAGATGCATGCAAGTGCAGACACACAGACACACACAGATGCCGACATGCAAACATGCAGACACAGACATGCACACAAATGCAGATATGCACAGATGCACATGCAGACATATGCAGATGCAGACAGACATATGCAGACGAAGACACATGGATGCAGACACACAGATACATGCAATTGCAGACACATGCAGATCCAGACATGGAGATGCAGACATGTGGATACACTCAGATGCAGATATGCATAACACACATGCAGATACAGACATGCAATTACAGACACACAGACACATGCAGATGCAGACACACATGGATGCAGACATGCAGACACACGCAGAAGCAGACACGCACACATGCATATATGCACAGACACACATGCAGATACAGACACAGAGACACATGCAGATGCAGACATGTAGACGCAGATACAGACACACAGACACATGCGGATGTGGACACACAGATGCAGACATATGCAGTTGAAGATGCAGACACAGACACACATGCAGATGCATACACACACTGACACACCCCACCTCAGCAGGTAGATATGCATGTGGGGGAGAGGGGTGGGGCACGGGAGAGGGAAGGGGCTGGGGGGCCAGATGGAAACTCCCACAGTGAAAGAGATAGGGGGGCAGGGGTGAATGAGGCCTGGGCCAGCTCCTGGGATAAGGAGAGCCCAGCAGCTCCCATTGTATGGCAGTCAAGGGAGGGGCTGGTGGCAGGGCAGCTGCTGGAGTCCCGCTGCCCTGCAGGAGAGCAATTGCACTGCAAAGTTGCCCTGCTGGCTAGCAGGCCCGGGGCCAGATTAATTAGACAGTAATTCAATTTACAACTACTTTCCGGCACCTGCACAGTGTTGCCATCACCTTCGCCAGTAGCACGTGCAGTTCTGCCAGCTGCTGACGTGCCTCACATTTGGCCAATTGTGCGCTGCTGCAGTGGGCACAAAACACACTTCCACCCACCATTCAGAGAACTGCAAGAGAGTAAGAGCCAATCTGGAGAGCAAGCTGGGGTGAGGAGGCATCATGATATGCTGTGTGTGGCTGTTGCCTGGCGTGCCCTTCCCCCTCACCCTTCCCCTCCCCACCCTCCTGTTATCAGGGCTAAGTATGCCAGGCTATGGCACTGCCCATGGGACACTGCAGCTAGGAGGAGCTGGGGAAGCACAGGGGAGAGTTACACTTTTTTCCTGCTCAAGCCTCACCAGAGGCTGGCAGGGGCCACAGTATGGGAGTATAGGAATGCGCTGTGGGAGAGGCCGCTGCTGCCCCTTGGGGTGCACTCTGTCTCTGCCTACCAGCCTGTCCACGGGTACCCTCTAGGACCTATCCAAGTACCCCTAGGGGTACACATACTTCTGGTTAGCAACCCCTGTCCTAAATGAGCCGGTATATATCTAGTTTGACCTGCTGGAAAACTAGTTCCATAAGGCATTCCTAAATTAATTCCTGTTTAAACTAGCATGTATTTCATAGATGTCATAGATTTCATAGACTTTAGGACTGGAAGGCACCTCTCAAGATCATCAGGTCCAGCCTCCTGCCCAAGGGGCAGGAAGTCTGCTGGGGTCAAATGATCCCAGCAACATAAGCATCCAAATGTGCCTTAAAGGTGTCCAGAGTAGGTGCTTTCACCATTCCTGGTAGGAGTCTGTTCCAGGCTTCGGGAACTTGGACAGTGAAGAAGTTTTTCCTTATGTCCAGTATAAAACGGTCTTCCTGGAGTTTGTGACCATTAGACCTTGTCTTCCCTTGGGGTGCACTGGTGAACAGACTTTCCCAGATCCTGGTGTACACCCCTAATATATTTATAAGCTGCCACCAAGTCCCTGCTAAGCCTTCGCTTTTCCAGGCTGAAGAGTCCCATGTCTCAGCCTCTCCTCATAAAACTTGTTCACTTGTCCTCTGATCATGCATGTGACTCTCATCTGGATTCTTTCAAGCTTCTCCACATCCTTCCTAAAGTGCAGAGCCCAGAACTGAATATGCAGCTTTTAAAAGGACTGCGCCAATGGAAAAAAGCCTCATTCAAGACCTAGCTCTGGAGCGAGACCCAGCTCCTTAAAAAATCAAGGTTTGATTAAACAATTTCTAGTAATGGAGAATTTACCAAACCACTTGGCAAATTGTCCCAATGCTGAATTACCCTCGCTGTTAAAAATATGTTTCTTATTTCAGTCTGAATGTACTAGCTTTAACTTCCAGCTATTTGTTCATGTTATTCTCTGTGCCTGCTATTATCAAATTGCTTTCCTTCTCTAATTTATTAGTATCTTTTTGGAATTGTGGACATAAAGATGACAGACTGGGCACATCTACATGAGATACTTTGTCACCATAGCTATGAGTTACAGTGACATAGTGTTAGTGGGTATGAACCATGCTGCTGCTGCTGCTGCTGCTGCTGCTGCTGCACAGAAGGGTCAGAAACGACCCATGCGGCACCAGGACTGTGCAGTACCAGAGGTTACTGTGTAGTCATTTAGTACTAAATGGCTAATTCAGTAGTTGCTAAAGCAAGTAACAACTACACAGTCAGACGCAAGTGTAGATGCACTCTCAGATTTGCAAACAGTGCAAAGCATAGAGGTAATTTAATGTCTCTACATCTACTGATTACATGTTCTATATCCAAGGTCTATATAAGGCTACAGTGTGTTAGTGACTGCTTACGTTCAAGGTGATTGTCTGCCATTACCTCATGTCTTTTCAAGAGTCACTGGGCGTGTCTCCATGTTCACTAATGCGCAGTAGTTATTGCACATTTAGTTTACTAGTTGCTTAATTAAATACTAACTAAATAAGTGCTAACTATAGTTACTGTGCAGTAGTACCGGCACATGGTTTTTTGGAGATAGTTACTGCACAGTAGCCTAAAAACACTGTACAGCTTATTAGCACACTTTTTGACCGGCACACTACTGCACAGTGTTATTTGGTTACCATGCAGTAAGCATCTCTTGTAGATATGCCCACTGTTTCCCAGAATTAATTCTTTTATTTGGTAAGCATGGCCTGCATTTTTAAACATATTGAAACATGTATTACTTGCTTATGCCCACCTTACTAAGTGATCCAGGTCACACTGCATCCAGTGACCTGTCTTCATTAGTTACCATTCCCTTAAGCTTTGTGCATCTGAAAACTGTATTAACTGTTTTTAAGTTTCCTTCAAGGTCATTGATGAAAGTGTTAAACTGTAAGGCCTGGAAGAGTAAAGGGCATGGATAAAGGCATAGCCAATTCAGTGTTTTATTTTAGTATGTATTCTCAGATATCTTTCCTGTTAATTACACTTGACTGTGATACAATTGTAGTATTCGGTCATTCAGCCATTACAGACTGGCACAAAGTGAACTTATTGTATTCCTTGCCTTTGAAGCAACAGAAATCTTAATCTTACTAAAAAGCCCAGGCTTTGGCAAGAGTGCATCCAAGACTGAATCATCAATCCTTTTTTTTTTTTACAGAAACTTCCCTGAAGAATGAATGAATAATGATCACATGAGTAAAAAGATTTCTTTCAAAGTTCTGTAATACAACAACGGGAGATAAGAGCAATTTTACAGAAATGTGGTAAGATAAAATTGTTGGGTGGAGCAAACAAAGGAAAAAAATAAACACTGGAGCACAAGCCATTTTCTTTGTTCAGGATAAGGTGCAATACTGCTTAAGAAGTAATGATGATTCATGATGCTCATCAGTTATCCATGACGCACCTAAGACAGCTTACATGTAGTTTCTTTGCTCTTGTTTAGACAGCTCTTTTCCCTCAGCCCTTCTTCCCTGTTGCTACAGGTCTCTTCTACTTTCTCTACTTTACTCTCTGTATTTCCTTGCCTCCAGAAGGTCCCACTTCCCACCCTTCAGTGGGATTTGTTTTAAATACCACCTGCTAGATCAGGGGTTTTCAACCTGTTTTACTAAGTGCACCTTTGGTACCCTCCCTGCTTTAAATAAGTGCACCTCTGGGGGAGTGGCACATGGCCAGACAGTGAGTGGGGGTGGGCAGCTGGACAGCTGGGGGTGGGGGAGGGAGCGGGATTGGCAAGCAGCAGCAGCAGAGCGTCTGTGCGGCCCACAGAAGGGCACCTCTGCTCTCACCCCACCCCGGCCCTGCTCCTGTGAGGCAGCAGCACTCCATCCCCACCCACCTCCACATACCTCCTGAGGCCTTTCAAAATACCCCCAGGGGTACGTGTACCCCCAGTTGACATGCCTGTGCTAAATGATAATATGGGAGGACTAAATTATTATCAAACTACACTGGCTCTGAATTAAAACATTTCTTTAAAGATCTGCTCCTGCCACAACTTAACATCCTGCTATATTGACATTCTAGTTATGAGTACACAGACTGATATTTTGGTGCCTCCAGGGACCTGGACCTCTTCAGCTTCCACAAGAGAAGGCTGAGAGGTGATCTTGTGGCCACCTACAAATTCATTAGGGGGATGCTTCAAGGGATTGGAGATGCTCTGTTCACCAGGGCGCCTCTTGGAGTAATAAGGAACAAAGGTCACAAACTGACAGGCAGCAGATTTAGGCTAGATATTGGGAAAAACTTCTTCATGGTAGGGGTGACCAAAATTTGGAATGGGCTTCCAAGGGAGGTGATGCTGTCCCCTACCTTGGGGGTCTTTAAGAGAAGGCTGGATAGGCATCTGGCTGGGGTCATCTGACCCCAGCACTCTTTGCTGCCTAGGCAGGGGGTCAGACTCAAAGATCTGTTGAGGTCCCTTCTGACCCTAGCATCTATGAATCTATGAAACTATGAAATAGTACAAAAAAACCCCCAAACAGAAAAAAAATTAGTGTCCTGGGACTTTAGGACTGTTTAATGCTTACCCGGGCTATGCTGTTTGGTGGCAGTTACAGTTCCCTTGTTGGTTATAGTTCTGACTGATTTTCTATTGGATCTACCCAGATGTCTTCCATCTGGAAAATAACACTGAAGGAGATCAGGAGCTAAGGAAAAGAATCACTGAAGAAATAGAACATCTGTTGGTGGCTGATATGTGCTGCAATATCAGAACATCTGGTTGGTGTTTGGCTAGGGTGTAAGGGGAGGCTGGAGCCGCAGGGGAGACAAGCCTCATATACCCTTGAAGAGAACTTTCACCAAGGGGACACCTCCCAGTACCTATAAACAGGGATCCTGGTTTTCTCTGATTTAAAAAATCCTCAATTTTCAGTTAAAAAAAAGTAACCCCAAATGTACATTTTCCCATGATTTAAATGAAAAACCACTAATATATGGATACGTATGTATTGGTGTTTCATTTTAATCATGGGGAAATGTGAATTTAGGGTTACTTTTTTTTTTTAACTGAAAATTGGGGATTTTTTTAAATCCGAGAAAACCAGGATCCCTGCCTATAAGTTACATCAAGATGTTGCAGGTGAGGACTGGGTGATTACTGCTGTCAGATTCTGCAAGGATGATGTGGGTTTTCTCTTAGGCCACAGACCAGCTGGGTGCCAGATCAACAGAGACTTCAGTCCTATTGAGTGCCCCCTGACAGTGCCCAATACCAAACAGGTACAATCTTGCTCAGAGAGGCTGAAGAAAAGAAAGCTAGTATCTCTGTGTTTAATAGAAAGTGGAATTTCCATTGTGAATAAAATGCTTACATTTTGAAATTTGGTTTCATACCAAATCATAAGGAAAAGCTAAAATTTTGAAATTTCTTGTGGGTAAAAATTATATTAAAAACATTATATGGTTGAATTGTTTAGTTTTTAGAAATTCAGTTTTTTCATTTGGATAAAGAAAATGATTCTTTTCAATGTGATAAAATTGAAATTAAATAAAAATTTAAAGTCCATATGTCACTGGTACATCTTGTAGGGCTTGAGTCCCATCTTGACTGATGCACTACCCCTGTGCGATGTCAGGGTGGGATCCTACATAGCATCACCTGCTGGTTCTGGTTGCTGTTCCTGCTTACCTGCTATGACTTAATGTCCTTCTTGGGAGACAGTTCCAACAGGTAGCTTATGAGGTCCCACACCTTTGGTTTCTTCATGGGGCTCCAAACTCCCCTTTACCCCACCCTTACCGCATCCAGTGCTGGAATGGATGTTATGGTCTCAAGGCTCCACTTATAAAAGATTGCTTCTCACCTGAATGTCCCACCATTAAGGGGATGAGAGACCTTTTGGCCAGCAGTTCTTTTTAGTCCACCCTTTGGCTATGGGCTAATGTCCCTGTAACTAGATTTACTGTGACCTTGTGCTGATGACGTTCTTGTAAGGAAAACTCAGAAAAAACCCAATATGAAGTACCAGATCAGCTTCCACTGAGATGCATTCATGGCTGTGTTCCTGCCATGTGCTCTACAGGATTGTCAGCTTCCTGCTCCACCCTCACAGCTCTACTAGGGGCCCTTTATTGTGTCTCTGCCCCTTTAGCTGCCACCCTGGGCCTCTGTGCTGCTGGTTACTTTGCAGCCTGGCTTGGTCCTAAACTTCCCCCCCTCCACAGGGGCCTCTCCATACTCTGACTTCCTGGCTTCTCACTGGTCACCTCCCCTTCTCTCTCTCTCTCTCAGCCTTGGGGCCAGGTTACTTCCCTGCCTCGTTCAGCAGTGCTCCACAGCTCCCTTCCTCATACTTTCCCATGAGGTGCCTGTGTTGCCTGATGCAGTCTACTCTGGCTGTGTTCCACATTGCTCCCCACTTTGTCACCAAGATCAGCAGCCTCTCCAGGACTCTTTCACAGGGCTTTGCATGCCTCTGTTGGGGTGCACAAATAGCTCAGGTCTCCTCCCAGGCCATACACATACTGGAGCTGGGAGGCTGTGCTTCTCCCCACTTTGCTCAGCAGCCTTTCTGGGATGTTCTCTAGGAGCTTTGCCTCATCGTGCCTCTGCTAGGGCATGCAAACAGCCCAGCTTTCCTCCTGGGCTGTGTGCAGCTTCCTGGCTCTGGTCCACATTCCCTTGAGGTCTCCATCTCCTGCCCAATGCTCTCTCCTCCACCTGTCTTGCAGCCCGCCCTGCTCTCAGGCCCTGCCCTTCTCTTTTTCCAATCTGGAGGCTCAGACTCCTAAACTGGCACACCTGAGCCTGCCATCCCAGTGTTTCTCTGCCTGTTATGGAGCATGGGGAAAATGGAGAAAGCCCTTGTCAGCTGTCTCTTCCCCTCTCACACCACGAAATTAAAATTAAAAGTCCATGAAAATCTATAAATGTAGCTTCTTTTGTTAAAATAAATAAATACATACTTTACCATTAAGATTGAGTTACAAAAAGCTGTGTGAAAGAAAAAGACCCACTCAACTTTTTCATTAGCAGTTTCTTCACGGACTCAAGAAAAGTGGAATAGAATTGTACTTAGTTGCTTAAATGCTTATGCACCTAATAGGTGTAAAGGAATCTGCCCTTAAGTTAATTAAGACAATAAAGCCAAAAAGAGGTTTTGCTGTTATTGAACTAGAAGAAAGCAGAGAATCTGATGAAGTAAGTTGTCAGCTACTAACACTCATGCCTCACCCATGCCCCAGGTGGGCTGCAAGTTGCTGCAGTGCAGGGCACTGGCCATGGGGTGGGTGAGGGGCCATTTTCCCATGCTCAGCACCAGCTTGTAACCTGCCCCCACTGCCAGCCTGCGCCCCGTGCTGGCTCCGGGTTCACCCGTCGGGGCTGTGCCACAGCAGGAGCAGCTGCGGCCCCCCCACTTGTCACACCGGGCAATGTTTACTGCCTCTGCCCAGCCAGAGCTTGCTCACTGATCTGTACAGGGGCAGCAGTAGCAACATCACTGCAGCCTACCACAGTGCTAGCTCTGAGCAGGCCGTAGCAGCAAACGCTGCCCAGCATGGCAAGCAGGGAGGCTGCAGCAGTTGCCACTGCCACTCAGCCCTGACGGGTGAGCCCAGAGCCAGCATGGGGCCAGGTTAGAAGCTAGTGCTGAACACGGGAAAAGCAGCCCCTCTCCTGCCCTGTGGCTGGCGTCCCACACTGCAGCCACTCACAGCCCAGTGGGGCTACCTGTGCCTGCTCAGGACAGCCCTGTGCAGGCTGCAAGCAGCTTCAGCAGGGAGTGCCGGCCATGGGGTGGGGGAGGGGTCGCTTTTCCCCATGCTCCACACCAGCTCCTTCCCTGCCTCTTCCCCACTTCCCTTATCTGAGCTTTACGCACCAGGGCAGCCATAAGGTCCCAGGCCAGAAGTCTCTGTTGGGAATTCCAGCTGGGGGGGCTGGGCTGGGGGCAGGGGCGGGGGGTGCTGTTGCAAGAGCCTGCCAAAGATTCTTCTTGGTTCTACTGCCCCTGGTCCCTGAACTAAGGACAGATAAATTTTAATTTTCCAAATTTTTTTAGGGGCTCTGAGGGCTGGATAGAATGGCCTCATGGCCCGGATCTGGCCTGTGGGCCATATTTTGCCCACCCCTAAAGTGTCAGCCCGTCCTGACTTCAGACTAATAGGCCAGGTACCTCTCTCATTATTAAAATAAAATAAGAAAGTCAACATGATATGTTTCATTAATTGAAATCATCCTGTTGCTGTAAAATATAAGATTTTGACCAACTGTACATTTTATAGAAATGTTTTAACCTATGCTAGTGGCGTTATATATTACAGCCCTGAAATACATATCTGTGTCATCAGTTCATTTTCTCATTTCCCTTACCTTGTGATATGGTATATTTAATTGTAGGAGAAATAAGTGAGCTAGATCATCAGTTGGTATAAAATTGGCATAGATCAGCTGACTTCAATAGAGCCATACTGATCTATGCCAGTGCAGGATTTGACACAGTAGACAGAAATTTTGTTGAATGTACAGTAATTTTCAGGAGGGGGGACACAAGACAATGGCCCTCAGATTCACCAGAGACTTTTTATTCTGTTCCAACAGTCCAGTTGTGATTTCTAAATATGCTAGTTTGCTTGGGGTCAGTGATTTTATGAATACTTGCTGGTCCATTTTAAATGGATACTTGTAGAGAGAATGTGTTTACCTGAACAACAAAACTCCTATGCAAATATGAATAATGGAACATTTATATAACGGCCTATCAAATACAACAATAAGAGCAGTAAATTTTGCTGTTTGCTCAAGGTAGGGTTAAGGTTTTTTCTGTTGACAGTGATATTAGTGTCATTACTGTATTACTTTTACTTTTGTCTGTGTGTGCTCTCTGAATGACAGTCATGCCCCTGCTGTCACAAAGGAATATTTATATAGCGATGAAGTTTTCTGCTTATGTTATAAAAGCCCATGTACCTGCGGCCCATGCAATGTGTGGCACTGGAGAAGGACATTGGACTGGGTAAATGTATCCAGAAGTCACACTGTAGGGAAGGAGCAGAGCAGTGGGCATACTGAATGCCTTTGGAGGGAGCAGAACCTATCCCATTTGAACACTACTCTGGGGAAATTAGAGACCACGTACAGGCAGAGCAAACAGCATAATGAGCAACATAAGGTTCCCCTCTGCAGTTTCCACTTTTTTCATGGGGACTATGATTACACAAATAGCATGGGAGAGTCAATGAATGCACCTTCCCTCTGGGATGCACCACAGTGTCTTGAGTGGAAATGTTTTGTGGAGCAGTAGCTATTCACCACAGCTACTCTAAAATTCATGAGGCAGGTTCTTCTATGAATCATTGGGCTCCATGTAGTTGGTAGCTCATGTGCCCATATCTTCCATGTGGCTACTAACCCATCCTCCTTCTGTGAGGACATAAGCTGTCAGGTTTTCTGCACAGTCACCCATGTGGTAATTTATAAGGAACTTAAAACCTGTGTGCTTTCCATTAGAAAGAAACATAATGGACAGGTCCATACCTGTCAAAACTGTTCTTATTTAAAACATGGCTCAAAAATCATAGTGCTATTGATATATATTATAATTTAAGTCCTGGTAGAGTTGAATTAATAACCATACTTTCTATGTAAAATGAAGCATTTTTACAGCCCCTTCAAAGGCTGAGAACATGAGAGGGGGTAATACTTTTGGAGCAGAGGAATCAACAATATTATTGGCTTTTTACACAGAGGATTTTTCTATACCACAAAGCTTTTACAAACCCAACTCAGCTGAGGAAATTACTAAGTAGAATCCCTTAGTGAATCCCATATTTCACCCTTTGGCTGAATCAGCTACTGAAAGACTGCATTTATCCAGCCACCCTTAGAGAAATGCAGGGGGGGGGGGTTGTTTTGTTTTAAAAATAGATGTAAATGTTACAGTTAAAGAGTCATATCAGAGGCATAAGTGACCAGAGTAGTTCTGACTTTTTTCTCATAAAAATCATGTCCTTGACACAGCTGTAGTGGATATGAGCAGGGGTGCCACTTGGTATTTAGTTTTATATTATAACCTTTGACCATGCTAGTTTGACCCATTCAGAATGTTATTTGAACTTGGCCATTCTGTAAATCCATTGGACCAGATGCCTTTTTCCATCTGAATCATGAAAATCGATGCTGAACATTCACATAAAAAATTTTCAATCCAGTTTTCTACATGGCTGTTTCATGTCCAGTTGAGTTGGGCAGGTGTGATTCATGTGTTACTTTTTTGTATGAGACAGGAGTCAGCCATGTTGCTGTATGGAAATAAGTGCAAAAAAGGATGCTTAGTGGAGCTATCTGGCCTTTCATCCAGCTGCTGCAACACATTTCACAAATGTTTTATCAAATTCACAGTGATCTGTTTTCATCTGAGTAAGATGAGGCATTCAGAGGTTCAGTCACACACATGGAGTCAAGACCAGATAACAGGAATCCTATCTTCCAGTCTTCTCTTCCTGAGTTCCAATACAACTCCATTTCATTTAATGGAAAATGGTATTATCTTTGGTGAAAGTTGGATCAACTCCAGCTACATTGACCAACCTACCTTTATCCTTGTCACTGAGAGGTTAAAATAAACCATGCAAGTGTATGTATCCATGATATGTGCACATATGTATGGAATGGCATTACATAATGCATGAGCTTTTTATTTATATCATGCATGAATTAATTATGAACGAAAGTCTGGAAAATAGGATGCCTCCCAAAGGTGGCTGATGCCTCCCAAAGGTGGCTGCTGTTAAGGTCAGGCTTTTGATCCAAGTGAAAATTCCA
This sequence comes from Crocodylus porosus, assembly GCF_001723895.1. NCBI lineage: Eukaryota > Metazoa > Chordata > Crocodylia > Crocodylidae > Crocodylus > Crocodylus porosus. Next base: position 25,075,625 of record NW_017728948.1, read on the forward strand.
GCAGTGTCTTTCAAAAATAATATTAAAACCTCTCTCACTTGGAAAACTAAGCTCGAGCCAACAATAAAAACAAGTGACTAAGTGAGTACCCACTCAGTTTTTTATGTAGCACTTTTTGAGACAAATAAAATATGTTACTAATGAGGAAAATACTCCATTGGTCAAAACCTCCATTAGCGTAAGGTGAAGTAGTCTCATGGAAATCAACAGACTGGCATCAGTTTATTTTGGCTGAAGATCAGATTTTACACTTATGCCCAAAGTAAGAGGATGCAAAATAAAAATTAACTAACCACTTTCATCCTTTTCTTTCATTACATACACAAGTCTTGCCATGCTCCTCTTGTATTAAATCCTGTTCTTTACCCATGTATATTTACTGTCTCATCTAGGCTTCCATAAACACAAAGAAAAAAATCAGTACATTTAGCATAAACAGTAGCATAAGTGAGGGGGGCAGCTGGTACAGTAGTCCCAGGCTTTGCCTCTGTGAGGAAGCACAAAATAGCCACCACTGCAGTAGCAGCTGATCATGCCTAGAGTGCAAAGCTGCCCAGCTATGCCTCTGAAAAATATTATTTCTAGCTTTCCAAACAGGTAGTAAGTCATAAAAAATTGTGGAAGTCTGCTTCAGAGAAATGCCATGATGCACAGAAGACTGATACTTGTAGACTAGAACTCTATAAAGATTAATTACTGAAAAAATGACTCACATGCATAATGCTAAGCATACCAGGAGACTGACAAACTGGTATCTGGTAGCCTTTAGATGACGTTCACTGTTTTAATCAATGACATGTAACAGGAACAGCACATGAAATCCATTCTTTTGCTCCCACTCATATCCACATATTCAAAGGAAAGGAATTTACCTGTAAAAGCAGAGGTCAGTGCACAGATAGAACAGAATTAATTTTACTTTTGTTGTTTATTGTTTAACTAAAGTATGTTAATACAGATGAATAACAGTATTTTAGTACTTGGTAATGTTAATAAATGGCAGACTAGTAACTACTTTATTACTGATTCCAAAAAAAGATTCTCATCACTAATAACTGAAATCACTATAGTGTCAGCCACACATTTCTCATCTTGAATGTTTCATGGTGTGGATTGGCAAGTGGGTCACTTTGTCATTTTTGAAATTTCACTTTTAAATTTTTCTGTTTTTATAAGAACCACAGAAGAGCCCAAGAAGATATCTTGATCTTGAGCAGGAACCAAAGTCCACTGAGACAATGGAATATAGATTAGAGTCCTTATTACAAATTAAGACCTCAGTCCTACAAAAAAACCAAAAAATCAATGAGACACCCTGTCTTTTTTCATGATTTAAGTCATGCGTGTGCTTATGAGTTTTCAGAATGGGTATAAATGACTCTCAAGAGTAGTTGCATGTGTTTTTGCTGTCTACAAGTGATATGCAGTAGTATAACTAAGAGGGAGGAGGGGAGACCAGAGCAGCTGCCTTGGGTGCTTACTTAGTGGGGCTGTAGAGATAGCAGCCAGTACCACTGCCAGATAGACATGCTGGTACTGCCAGCAACCCAGTAGACACTGCTACCCTGTGTACTACCCCTGTCTTGTAGAGCTGCCCTGTTTTGCCTCTGATGATTTTTATTCATTCCTACTGCTTGCCTTTTCTGTCACTTTTCTATCTGTGGGTACCAGTGATTGTGCTGATGGACAGTATCATGCCTCCTGGACCTTATATAACCAAACAGGTGTGAATTTCTGCCATTCTGATCTTTCAGCCAGGGCCAGCTTTATGGGTCAGGGGGCTGCCCCACATATACACGCATGTGAGCAGCCTGCTTTCCCCATTCCCTAGCCAATCCCTGTCCCAGGCAGGGAGTGGTCCCCAGCCCAGCTCAACCCCTACCTCTAGCTGCTGCTCAGGAGGAGCCCAGGCTAGGCACGTGAAGGTGGCATGGCGTCTGCTTAGTCAGTCCTACCTGCCTGGCTCTGCCTGTCCACCTGCCTGGCTCATCATACCGCTCCACCTCCCTCCCAGACTGTACCCCTGCCCACCTAAGTCTGCCTGCAGTGCCACTAACTTGGGGGTGTGCCAAAATACAAGTTCACCCAGGGCACCATTTTCCCTAAGGCCAGCCCTGCTGATAGCATCTCATACTGTCATTGCACCGGAATGAAGGTGTGGGTTGACAGTGAATCATGACCTAGATGTCGTTGTCCTCTGACCTAGATGTCATTGTCCTCTGATGTGAACATTTTACCCAATCCAGAGTGCTTCCTTGCCCCGCTTTTGGTATGAAGCTCTGTACTGCCTCTAGTGCCTAAATATAGTGCCATTAGTGTGGCCTGCTTCCTCCTGGGCACTCTGCGGATCCATGTGGAGCTGGGGAGACAAACAAAATGTAATTCCAAGGGTGTATGGGACTTGCAGTACAGTCTCTGGCCTTTGCATGGGATGGTGGTAGCAGAAGAATCTTTATGCCGTATCCCTGGACATACGTTAAGTCATGATCTGGGTTCTATCGATTTGGGCTCTGTGCCAGAATAGGTAACTCACACATGACAGAAAGAGTGGAGTAGACAAGACACACTGTGTGAATTCAGATAATAAAATGGTTGCTGCCAATTGGATGTAATGAGTCAAATGCCTGTGGGGAAATACTGTCACCAAACAAGCAAGTTGAGAAGCAAATCCTTGTTGGCACAGAAGTTCTGGGCATATTAATACTCATGTAAAAAGCCTCAGGGAAATGAATCATATGAGTGAAGGTTGTTTAAAATTGTCCTGTCACTGGGTGTGCTACTTGTATAAAACACTTAGTGAGTTACAGATTGATCTGATTTCATTTCAAGTTACTAAAGTAAGAGAAAATTATTTGAATAATCTTCACTAATATCACAGATGACAATGGGCAGGTTAAAAATAAGAAGTATATTTTTGCGTTTCAGGCAAATGCAAATACATTTCTTCTGGGATTCAAAGAAAAGATTGGATTTGAAGAAGAGAATTGCAAATTATGCACCCAGTTCTTCACTGTTTTACACCTCGTTGTCACCAGCATACTGTAGTATGAAACGCTATCACTCCCAGTTTGGTAACATTCATGTTTTATGCTCACTTTTTCCTTGAATAAGTAACTAATCAAGGAAGAAGGTAATGGGGAACCTGACTTGATGTCCTTTCTGGTTCTTGTACTAACTGTAATTTCACAGTTGTAGAGGGGTAGCGATGTAACCTCAGTCTGAGAATGACAGACACACATATAATTAGTATCTACTGCCTGGTGTAGGAACTGGCACGCACAGGATTCCTGTAGTATTGCCTGGGTTGGTCATTTTAAAATGATTACAAAGAGAACCACCCAGAACCCCAAAATCTGAGGAACAGCTGTTGAGGAAACCCTATTTTTTTCTGTGAATGAATGAAACTCTTTTCTCCCTGCTCTTCACACCCATGACCCTGTCTCCCTAGACAATTATTTGAAATTGTTGGATGTGAATTTCAAATGTGACAATAGGATCCTATGGATCCTACCTGTTATTGTTTATAGGATCCTATAGATACTACCTGTGAGATGTATATGTTCCAAATTGTTTGCCTACAATCTGTGGAAAAAGATTTCTACAGCTTCTGGTTTTGCAGATTACCCTGACACTGTAAATGTATTCATGGTTATCTTCTTGAATATGCAGACTGCAATGATAACAATGAGAAATGTGAACTTTCTTGCTCATCTTAATGGGGTGTTAGCTTTGAAGCCTAATTATGACCACTTAAATTACAACATTAATAACATTTCATTGCAGAATTTGTCACATCAAAACCTTCCACCTAATGTGCTTTTCCAGTGCAGTGGGTTGGAGTGGTCACTCCCTGTCATTCTATTCATGTAAATAGACATCCCATTGAAATGAGGCTGTAATTTTGAATAAACAGATAGATAAATAAAATATTCTCTGGTCATTGAGATAATAGGGAAGTTTTTTGCTGTCACTCAGTGAGAGTGGTCTTTAATGATCTTGTCAAGTTGAAGAGAGACTGAGCAGACACTATTCTATCTTTGTGGAGTCTCTCTTCTGACTGGTATAATGTAATTGGGTGAGTTTAGTAAAGGAAAAGTACTGGTAAAATTTTAGGATTTCATGAAAATGTGTTATTAAAGCTCTTAAGAATCATGCCTCCTTTTTTCTTCTAGCAGTGTCTTTACAGTTGTCAGAAACCTGTGAGGTTACCAATATGATAAATAGAAATGGGTTTTTTTTGTTTGTTTAGTAACTGCAGCACTGACTAGAAACTAAATATAAAGGGTCAAATACTCTACAAAGAATTTGACTTCAGTGCAGCTGTGCCAGTTTGTACCTGCAGAGAATCACGCTCAAAGGATTTTAAAGTGCTTCGTGACTGGTAATATATTTAAATGTTTCAGAAATCGCAATAAATATATGCATTTCTTTTAGAGCTGTGCATTCTGGTTTCACAATATAATAATAAAAATAAATCTATTTCAGTATTTAGTTTCATAGATGCTTTTCAAGGACTGTTCTGCCTGCCTCACCCCACCACTCCGTGTCTCCCCCTCCTCCCAGTGTAATTTATGGAATTTAACAAAGTTTAATTCCTCAGACTTACCTTACAAAGTAACATTATGGGGCAAACTTGAACTGTACACTTATGGCCAGATTCTGTTCACGCAAGTGTCTAGGTGGACCTAGGCACATAAGTTTGATTCTATTACACCCTCTTCAAGTCCTGAAAATCCAGTATGCATCCACTTTTATTGTATACTATCAGCTAACACATAAGATTGGTCCGAAAAAAGAGTGAAAAGTATTGAATCTTTTCCAATAACTGTTTTTTAGGGTCTTGAACAGGGTGAAATAGCGCTTTGGCAATACATTAATACCCAGTGGGCACATCTACACGTGACACTACATCACCATAGGAATGCACTATGGCAACATAGCATTGGTGGGCAAAAACCATGATGCCACAGCTATATCGCCATGTGGAAAGCACAGTGTGGACTGTTACTGCACTGTCATTTAGTACTTCCAAAAGGAGTACTAAAGGACAAAGCAGTAACAACAGCACCATAGGGGCATGTGTAGATGTGCCCAGTAGGTGGACGAGAACCTTGCCCATAAGCTAAGTGCAGATGTTTGTGAGGGGAAGGCTAATGGGGAGGTTAGATCATGTTTAAAGGGCCACCCTATTTAACTTAGTTTGCCCAGGCGCAGACCTTACACTTGGACCCAGTGTCAGTGGTCAGAAATCACCCTGTAGCAGAACAGAAGGATCAGTCTTAATCCCATTCATGTGAAGTTCTCTGTGGAATTTCAACATGCCTTGGTCCAAGAATATTACAGATGTGGGCAATTCTGTCCAAGCATTTTATACATACCTTTCAAATACAGATCTGTCTTTTAGTGACTTTAAGTCAGTATATTTAAAGCAGGCGTTGGCATGCCATTATCACAGTTCAAGCAGTGAATTTAAAATCCACAATAAAGTTGCACCAAGCAATATCAATATCAGAAAGGCTCACTTAATGCACTCTAAATACTTGGTGTATTTCTGCTTGATACCAAGTCAATAATGTCATTTATTTAAATAAAATGTACTTTTAGTAAAAGCTAATTGCACGAGAAAAATCCAGTAAAATGCTAAATGGGTGGGGGGGGACACACTTCTAGTGTTTATGAGAGTAATGTTTATTTATATTAATAATTATGAATAAATTTCTGCCTCCTCTAAAGCCTGTAAGAGTTTTGTCATTGACTTCAGTGGGACCAGGATTTCACTTTATATAAATCTGTTTAAACTAAGACTACATTAAATCTGTTGATCAGATATAGATCCTGGGAAAGTCATAGTGTGATGACATGTCTGCAACTGGATTCCTCCAGAAAAAAAACAAAAAACAAAAACAGTTTCCTCTGAGGCTTTACACATTTTAGCTGCATATATTTTTACTTGAATTACTATATAAAGCGACAAAGAAAACACACGCTAAAAGTTGTCATTTGTAATCATCCCATTTTCAATTGAACTGTCTGTTCCTGGTTTATGTAGTGAACAGGCATGAAATATCAGAGGGTAACTTGTTCTAGCATTGAAAATACAGACAGGATTGGTCTCTAGAAATTGCAAATGCTTGCCATGCTCTTCAACATTTTTTGCAGGTTCAGAACCTAGTGACATGCTAAAATGAAAAAAAGTATTAACTAGAATGGCAGAATAATGGATGCCATCATCTCTGTAGATAGTGCTATGAAATTAAATATACCTGCTAAAGTGTGCTTTTCAGTACTTTGTGTGGGCACTGAGAGGTAGGCACAGTTTGAAAGTACCATGTAAAACTGAAGAGATTTCTTCTTGAAGTAGAGTGATCATATGTCTTGATTTGGCTGGGATTCCACAGGCTGGTCCTAGCCACTTGATCAAAAGTTCTGTCCTGGAGGCCAGCAGAGAGGCAGAGTGGCACGGTGCACCAGGCAGGCTGGCAGGAGCCACTGCTGCTGTGCAGACCAAGACAGGTCACCCTCTTTAAGATGCCATATCTGATGTCCCTACATTCCTTGCTCCCACGCAGCAGCAGCAGCGGTTCCTGTCTGCCCGCCTGCCTGGCGGACCATGCTGCTCTGCCTCCGTGATGGAATCCAGCCCAGGATTTTTAACCAATCAGCTAGGAATGGCCTATGGAATCCAGGGCTGTCCCAGCCAAACTGGGACATACGGTCCCTCTACTTTGAAGGGGTATTTCAATGCACTGAGAAAAATTCATCAAAAATTCAAATGGCAATTTTAAAAGTGGTAAAAAATATCACATAGCCTCCTTCCTCTTCACTGGGGTAGTTGAATAGATTTGTCTCATTCCTTTCCCAAACAAGGCACAATCAGGTTTTGATAAGTACACACTACGTCAGCATAGTTATATGGCAAAGAATATACAGAAGGTAATAAATACAGAATTGTATTATCCCCCACTTTCAATATTGCTTATAATCCTTAGACAACTCCTAATGTCTTCATAGCGCTCTTTAAATTATTGTAAAACTACAATGCAAACATATATTTTAGGTTACTTGCTATTATAAAACTGTGTTTTCAGTTGTGTATACCTTTGCCAGATGTAAAACACTTGGGCAGAACTTTCCTGTGCTAATTGTCTACCTCAGGTGTTTGTTTGTTTTTAATTCACCTGGACTGATTTGGCCATTTCCAAGAAGCAAGTTAGAGAAAAAATGTTCTTTTCATCCCTTTAAAAAAAAGAAAAAATCTTATAATAGTTTTCTTGAGAAGCTCTAAAGAAATTATTTAGAGTGGAGTCTTGAAAAGTGGTTGCCTTGATGTTATGGCTTTGCCATATGCTCTCTCTGTGAAAATTAACCTAAATTTATTTTAATTTAATGCTAAGATATAGGCATCAGAAAAATCTCAGTTCACAAATGCCCAGTACAATTTGGCCTGACAGCTACATCCCCTGAAGATTTCATTTGTACTGAACATCTTCTATCCTCCTATAGTTGCTGTATACTGACTAGAGTGCATATGTGCCAGACCTCTAAGGTGATAAGCATGTTCCAGTCCAAGGATACAGAGCCTAAGTGGTACTTTTAATTGCTTTTGCTTACTGCTGGGAACCACAGTGGCTACAGACCCATGGCTTCTCATATTGGGTGCCCAAAATGACTTGCCATTTTTTAAAATTTTGGCTTAAAATCTATGTCTCAGTTAGTCATGTGAAAATGAGGATGATACTGTCATTTCATCCCACCTAAATGTTCTGAAGATAAATCTCAATATGATAAAATATTTAGGGCCTGATTTTTTTTATTGGTACTTAGAATAGTAGAATCATAAGGATCACATGGGTAATCTGGTCCAACAACCTGCAGAGGTGCATGATTTGCTATATCTAAACCATCCCAGGCCTATCCAGTCTCTTCTTGAAGACCTAGGTTGTAGGTGCCTAATGGGGTTTTCAAAAGCATCTAACTCCCATTAGATTGCAGAGGCATAGTACCTGTGCAGCATTAGAGACAGCCCCAGCTCCTCCTGTACCGCCTGGGGTGGCACAATCAGCCACTCCTGCAATATTGACTGCTTTTGAACCTGCTTCTCTTCCTCCAAAAAAATGTAGTAACCACAGTTGCTGTCCAAGTTAGCCTTCCTCAGTTACGCTACTGTTTGACTGTAACTGAAACCAGAATATGGTCCTTTAAAAATCTGGCTTTAAGAAACTACAATGAAAACACTAAGAAAAGAGTTTATGAGGAAATTAATCATCCTGATGAATGGCATATAACAAAGGATAGGGCCACACCCATCCTTTCAAAGTTGAAGGCAAGAAGAAATATTAAACAACTACTTAGTGAGCACCCATCCACCCCGTGCCCCAAATGAAGCCAGATCCCTTGGAAAAATGGTATGATAATTTAATTAAACACTTTAGGCAAAATGGATGAAGCTTGTACTGGCAACACTAAGTTTATTTCCTCGCTTGTAAATGTTTGACATTGAAACCTTGACATTCTTTAGAATGTATTATTTTTTAATGCAATGTTCCACTTCATTGTTTTATTACTTACTACTATACTTAATTTGTACCTTTTATAATTACTTAAGGAAAAAAAAATGCACATTTCCACGATGAAACTTATTCATATAATTCTTTTATATTCCAGTCTTTTTCAATGCAGTGGCTTTTTCTCTGTAATTCTGAAAAGACTTTACAGAGTACTAACAAAATCTTTTGTCACAGAACAACAAAGTAGTTTTCCAAAGATGAGAATGAATACATCTTCAGATTGCTCATGCTGATAAATACTGCATCAGCCCTTGTGTAAATAGAAGTACTTGATATTTTGTAATGTTTTTTCTTTTGTGCTGACAGGAAAGTACAGTTTGACAGAAACTCTTTAATGTGAGTAGGGACAAGATTTAGCTGATGTTAATAGGAAAATCTACATATGTTGTGTTCTCAGAGGCAGAGTTTTTCTTTCAGTTACATTGGTGAAAATCTGCAATAGTGATCTAATCAGTAATATTGGTCATGATTCACATCACTGTAAATAAGAGTGGAAGTTTATGATCAATATATTATAAGAGAATTCTTATCTCCTGTTTTGATTCCACAGTAGATATGCACCTCATAAGCTAAAGAATAAAGCACAAGCTTTCATGAACTTGAGTTCACTTCGTCAGATGCTGCGAAAGGACAGCATAGAGCAGTCTATACAGTGGAATGAGTGTTTTTAATACAGAAGGTCAGAAGAGAGGAGGGAGAGGAAGGTGCAAGGGGTCATGGGGGAGTGGGACAGTGCTGGGAGAAGCAAACAAGTAAAGAACCTATAGGAGTAAGAGGGTAACACAGGCTAATCCAGGTAATGGGATAAGAAGCCATAGTCCATGTTTAAACCATACTCAATGCAATACGGTTTCTGGATAACTTCTTTGCCCTACAGTTTCCTATTCAGACTGGTTTTTAAAAATTTGCTGCCCGAGAAGAAGAATTCTGATGTCACCAATGGAGTCCTCGGGGAGGTTGAGGTGTTCTGACATAGGCCTTTGTGTGTTCCTCCAGGTGATATCAGATTGGTGTTCATTTATTCTTGCATGTAGAGATTGCCTTGTCTGTCCAATTTAGACTGATTTGTTCACTTTTTTACTTCTCCCAGCACAGTCCCTCTCCATCCCCTCCACCTTTTCCATCTTTTGAGGAATCACAACTGATGAAGCAAACTAGTTAGTCTATACGGTGCATATCTACCATGCCTTCTGCCTGACTCCAAACTACCTCTCCTTGATTCCATAGCAGCAAATATTGATCTCGAGTTTTCAGGTCTACACCTGGGTGAATTCTGTTCACTTCAGTAGGCAAGATTCTTTGAGTAGAAATGATATCTTTTATTAGACCAACTGAATAGCTGGAAAAAAGTTCTTAGCAAGTTTTTGAATGCAGTCACCCTTCATCAGGCATAGGGAGTCTCTTCTGGTCTGGGACTCCAAGGAATGAGAGCAACTAAGAGTGTGATAGGATGTCAGTGAAAATGTAAATAGGTAGAGATAAGCAAAACAGAAGGTAAAACAGGAGAGGGGAGGGGGAAGCAAGCAGGGGGAAAGGGAAAAAAAGGTCAGAGGGAGACCTTTTTTTCTCTCTCCCCTCCCCTGCTTTACCTGGTGTTTTGCTTGTCCTTACCCATTTACCTTTTCACTGACATCTTGCCACAATTTGAGCTTCTCTCATTCCTTGGAGTCTTAGACCAGCAGAGACTTCCTATGCCTGACAAAAGGTTACTGCAACCGAAAGCTTGCTAAAAACTCTTTTGTACTATTTTCAACTCAGCAATCATTCAACTGCACTTCAATAAGTAAAAGACCTTTTGAAATTTCACTTTCTGTGTCTTTGCCTTGGTTCCTAAGGCATTATTGCCTTGTTAGTCTGAATTATTCTGCATGATTAAAGCATGTGCTACTACTTATTTATTCAGCCTTACCCATAGCAAACAATAAATCTACTGTAAATGAGCTGATCCACTATACTCTCAAATCAAGTCAGTAGATCACGCCCTCTGCTGATGTAAATTGCTAGAACTCCACTGAAGTCAACAGAGCTTGGACAAGTTATACCAGCTGAGGATGAATCCCAAACTTTTGCCAGTAGAACCTGTTGAAGCACAACTGAACCCATATTAGCATTAACGAACCCAATAGTTCAATTAAACAGAGGAACATCAAATATATTGAAGGGAGAACTCTTTCCAAAACTATCAAAAGGTCTGACAATGATTTTAGTTGAAGTGTTTCCTTGCAGTTTTCTCTAGTAATTAAAGTTATTATTAAAGGCATAATCCAGCCTTATTTCCATAACTAAAAAATTCATAGGTTTATGAGATTTAAGTGTAATTTCACAAAAGGTAGAAAAGAGGAGGGAGAGGGAGGGGATAGATTTGTAAAGATTTAAGAGGACAGGAAATGCAGAGTCAGATTTTTTTAGAAATAATCAACTAGATTTGCAATAAAATAAATAAGGGTGTCTGGGTGACAATGAGAGAACAATCTAGCCAAAGATCTTTGAGTCATGATTTATTTATTCCAACATTCAACTATAAGACAAGTTAGGTTTTGCAATGAGTTTTATGGGATAATTAAGGATAGGGGCCAAATTTTCATAATTTGACCCAATGCAGCAGGCAGAGAAATCAATCAAAGACTTTACACTGACTTCAACAGAGTTGGGCCACATCTCTGGTAGCACCAGGCTTAATTCAATGTAGTTCAACTGAAGTGAGTGCTGGGTTTTTGGTTGTAGTCATGTTGGTCTACAGAAATTTGTGGAAGTCAGCTTTCCTAAAATCAAGGATTTCTACTCTACTGTCTGATTTCCCCGACTTACAGTGGATGGAGAAAGTGATCATCTCATGGTCAATGTTGCCGAGTTTCTCTTTGAACCTCAGGTCGCTCACTAAATCCTCCCCTTTGGCCTGAACCAAGTCTAGGAGTGCCTTGCCCCTGGTTGGCCTGTAGACTTTTTGAGTTAGATAGAGTTCCTTGATGCAAGTGAGGAAGCTTTGTGAGTGATCAGGTCTTCAACTATTATGACATGTCTAGGTAGCTGAAGTCATCCAAATGCACCAAAGATGCAGCATAAACGTTAGGTGCAGCTTAACCATTAGCTGCAGGTAAACCATTAGGTGCAGCATAAACACATCTATAAAAGGATGTCCTTTCTACTTAAGTCAGGGTAATTCTCTGATTTTAGTCAAAGCTCTTTGCCTACATTTAAGCTACCTTGAGTTAGAATTCCCCAACTATCATAATAGCCTGATACATTCTCTGTGTTTGTGCACTGTTGCTTTATGTATCATTGGTGAGACAGCAAGATTCACCTTAATGTCAGGAGTTGTTCTAATTTTGTCATCTGTTCTACATAAAACAGCATTCTTTCGAGTGCAATATGCATGGGTACAACTTCTCTATTGCCCACTCTCTAGAACAAGTTGTATACTTGTAGTGAGACTAACATGGAGGAAATGCAGTGGTTTATGGTTTCAAACTGCTAAATCCTCAGCTGGTATAAATTGATATAGATCTAATGAAGTCTGTGTAGCTAAGCTCTAGAATCTAATAGAGTCTTCTTTAATCATGAGTCAATGATGCTTTCCCACAAAGATTCATTTTGTTTCATCTCTGAAACACAGATTTTGTTCTGGTATTTTGCACGTGAAAGTCAGTGACAGTTTTTAGCATTCCCTTTGTAATCACATCACATTATGTTCTTTTGCCTCTTTTGCATGGTAACAAGAAGTGTCACAGCCCATGTCTTCTAACCATTACCTGTGGTTCCTTTATTTCAGAAGATATGAATCTGCTTGTGTTACCCTATTCTATCATTTCCCATGGATGACTCTATACTCTTTTAGTGTTGTCCTGTGCTTCACTATGGCATATTTTTGCTGACTACTTTTCTTATTTTCTCTATTTACAGACCCTTGAACACTGGTACTTTTCAAATATAGCAAGTGTTACGTCTACAAGAAGTTGAAGTTCTTCCCCTTGACTAATGCTATGCTTCATTTGGCTATGGCTGCTGCTTGAGCTATGCATTATTTGTTTCTTCAACTCTGTAGCCATCAATTGATCTATAGAGTTAAATCAGGTTCTCTCAGTAACCTTGCTCTTAGTCTGTAATTGTTTATGTCTAAAACAATCCTGTCTTAATTAAATTGCCCATGAGTTATTCCAGCTTTCAGGGATTCACCATTTTCTTAACTCAGCATCACATTAGCTTGTATTTCTTCTAATAGTGAAGTACATGGGAATTTCATTCAAATTTCCAAATATTTTTTCTTTTTGAGGACTATTGTCCTCAACACTTTCAATTTTTTCTCCCTGCACTCTCTGAAATTATGTCAATATGTTGTTGTTTTCCTCTTGCAATATGTGACAGTATTGAGGCTCTGAGGGAGCTATCTCTGAGAGTCCTTTCCAGTGGCTTAGCGGCTTTAGATCCCATTCTGAAGTGCTCTTTATGGGGAACCATGTCCTGTATGAGGGGCCTAGGCAATTCTTCAGGGTTTAAAATTCTGCTTCAGAATCCAAGTGCATTGAGGCTCTTAACTTCTACTTCTCTAAATTATGTAAATCATTCTATAAGCCATGTATTGTATCTAGCTCTTAGCATACAAGTGGATATGATTCAATATGAATAACCAGTTTAGCCTATATCAAAAGTCAGTATACTACTGACTACTGTTCTTATTGCTGTAACAGCTACTGTAGCTCTCCAACATACAATCCAATTTCTCAAAATGTTCTGGAAAAAATCAATGTAAAGACAGCAATACCAAACTGCTGTGGTAATAGGTTTGCTAAAAAGAGAAAAGAAGGAAGATTAAATGGAAGAAAACAGAAAAACTATTAAAGTTGGCAGCCAACACCTATCAGGATTTGCATATAATCTTGGGGTTGGAAGGGGCTTTAGGACATCATCTAGTCCAACCTCTTGCTCAGAGTAGAACCATCCCCAACTAGAACATCCCAACCAATACTTTTTCTAGCTGAGTCTTAAAAACCTCCAAGGATGGAGATTACACAACCTCTCTAGGCAAACTGTTCCCCTATTTTACTACCCTCCTATTGAGAAAGTTTTTCCTAATATTTAATCTAAATTTCCCTTGCTATAACTTGAGACCGTTGCTCCTTGTTCAACTCGGCGCCGCCACTGAGAACAGGCCAGATCCATCCTGTTTGGAACCACCCTTCAAGTATTTGAAGGCTGTTGTTAAATCCCTTCTTAGTCTTCTCTTCTGCAGACTAAATGTGCCTGATGCTACTTATCATGCTTCAACAGCCTTGGCATCTTGTGTATTCAGTGTCCCCCAACTTCAAAATAACAGCGGAGGTGTTAACTCATCAAATGAGCTTTAGTTAAAGTGCCTCTGCTGACATTTTGAAGTGTGGGACCCTGAATACACAAGATACTGTGGGTGGGCACTTGAATTAGAAAAACTCTTGAGAGCCACTCTAAATAAAGTGCCCCTATGCACCTCACCCCAAACCCAGAGCACATGTAAAGATTTCCAATAAGCCCAGTTCCTTCAGGCTGTCCTCATAAATCATGTGCTCCAACCTCAATAAGCATTTTTGTTGCACTCCTTTAGACTCTCTACAATTTTTCCACAACCTATCTGGAGTGGGGGATCCAAAACTCGACACAGTACTCCAGATGTGGCCTCACCAATGCTGAATAGAGAGGCATAATCACTTCCCTTGATCTGCCGGCAATACTCCTACCAATCCAGTCCAGTATTCCATTAGCTTTCTTGGTAACAAAGTCACACTGTTGGCATATATTCCCTTTATTGTCCATTGTAACCCCAGGTCCCTTTCTGCATTGCTGCTGCTTAGCCAGTTGGTTCCCAGCCTGTCCTAGGACATGGGATTATGGACTTTGCACTTGTTCTTATTGAACCTCATGAGATTTCTTTTGGTCCAGTCCTACCCTTCTGCATAAATACTACTCCCCCCAGCTTGGTGTCATCTTCAGACTGGTCAGCCCAACTAGTGTGACCAAACATACCCTGCTGTGATCTGCCCAGTCTCTGCCCGTAGCAGCCTACACTGTTCCTAATTACCTTATCCTCCAACTGCTTAGACTTGGATTCCTTAAAGACCTGTTCCATGATTTTTCCAGGGACTAAGGTGAGGCTGACCAGTCTTTAGTTCTATGGATCTTACTTCTTCCTTTTCTTTAAGATGGACACTATATTTGCCCTTTTCCAGTCATCCAAGACGTCTCCCAATTGACACAATTTTTCCAAGATGATGGCCAGCGGCTCTGCAGTCACATTGGCCAATTCCCTGAGCACTGCTGGGTGCATCCCATCCGGCCCCATGGACTTGTACGTATCCAGCTTTTCTAAATAGTCCTTAACCTGATCTTTTGCCACTCTTGGCTGCTCACCTCTTCCCCAAACTATACTACCTTCTGCAGTAGTTTGGGGGCTGGCCTTGCCTGTGATAACTGAGGTGAAAAAGGCAATGAGTACTTAAGCCTTTTCTATATCCTCTGTCACTATATTACCGCCCTTGTTTAGTAAAGGACCCCCACTTTCCCTGATCCTCCTCTTGTTGCTGACATACTTGTAGAAACCCTTTTTGCTAGCCTTCAAGTTACTTGCAACTCCAGTTGCACTTTGGCCTTCCAGATTCCATCCCTGAATGCCCAAGTAATACTCTTATACTCCTCCCTAGTTGTTTGAGGAAGTTTTGACTTCTTGTAAGCTGCCTTTTTGTGTTTTAGCTTACTGAAGAGTTCCCTGCTAAGCCAAGCTGGACTTCTGCCACACTTTCTAGTCTTCCTGCACATTGGGATGGTTTTTTCCTGTGCCCTCAGTAAGGTTTCTTTAAAGTACAGCCAGCTTTCCTGGACTCTTCTCTCCCTCAGACTGGCCTCCCAGGGGATCTTGTCCATGAGTTCCCTGAGTGAGTTGTCTGCTTTTCTGAAGTCCAAGGTCCTTACTCTGCTGCTATCCTTATGTTTGCTGCTCTCCACATGTTTGTGGCCTTTGTCATTTAGTGACAAAAGTTTTCTCACAGGAAGTTTCAGGTTAAATAAGATCTATTCTTGCAAGGTTTAAGCTAAAAAAATGGTATACAAATACATAATTTGTTATGTGAAGCAGTTTGGAAATAGGAAATCCATTAACTTAGTTGTGTCTGGATTTCCATATTGCCATTGGAAAGAATACTTGTACAGTCACAGAAATGGAAAAGAAGTGTAAGGGCTGTTGAGTTACTGAAAGAAAACAATTACTTAATTACTCATCCAGTTTCTATGTAAGCCTTCAGAAGTTTACAAGACTTCTTGGTATAATTAAAATTCAGTGGTATTTCTGTAGAAAGATATCTGAGAGATATTAAAAGAAGGTAATTAATGATTTCTGGAGGCTTTGTTTTCTTTGCATTGAAAGAAATGAAAACGGGATGTTAGCTAATACAACAGAAAAAAAAATCTCCCTGGTTGAAGTAGAATTGAACCACTTATTAATGAAATAAAAGACACAGTGATAACATTTCTTCATTCTGTCCATGGTTGCTAAATGTAAAATATATCTCTTCATTTCTTTTATGTTACGTAAATAAGACAGTTGCATAACATTTGCACTATTAGAATAGGTCCCTGTTTAAAGAATACAGGACATTTATACATGTACTTGGGGGGGTGTGGGAGGGGAAATAGGGGGTACTCTAATTAGATTGGTTCCAAGAATGACTCTAGTTAAAGCACCTGGAGCTTCTCATGTACACTGGAATTACAGCCTCTCTGCTCATGTATAGGCAACCACAAATATTAATACTTGTGATGGACAAAAAGTTTCAATTGTGAAAAAATGTCTCAATTGTTCAGCTTTCCACCCATACCCACTTTGGTGAAAATTGTTTTTTTTTTCTTGCAGATGTATTACATTTAACAGTTTGAGAGCCTGTTTGTAGTCTTTCTTACTCTGCTGGATATCAGGAATTACTCCAATAGAATAATACTCAATGCAAGGAGGAGTCTTAAATTTAAGAAGAATTCAGGTAACAATGTTTTTCCCATTATTTTGACTTAAATCCTTGAAGAAACTAACTTAGATTTTCATTTCAGGTGTAATTAGATACCTAAATAGTGCCTAAATGTATTAGAGGATTTTGCATTTCTTCTGTGTCTATTTGAAATACATAAAAGGAAGAAAGTACCAGCACAGAGTGAAATAAAACATTTTTTGTAGATTGAAAATTTAGCTCTCTTTATGTTAATTTGGTATTTTAGACTCAGATAATAGTAGTCTGACAGGGCTCTGACTTTTTTTTGGTCATGCTTTATTCCAGTTATTGACAGCTGCCTTAAACAAATTGCTCATCATTCATCTCCAAGCCATCACCTGCCCTTTATACTATAATCTCGCTTCTGTTTGACTTTTTGCAATTCAGAAATGGCCATGGAGGAGTCCCCTTTTTATTACTGGCTCTAATAAAGAACTACATGCAATTACATAGTTGAAATGATATTAGCAGGCACATCCTAAATACTATGGGAGAAATGCATTCTTACAGTCTTTTACAATACATGTTTTTTTATAACCCATAAACCTATTTTTAGCATACTGAAAGGACAGATATGTCCTTGTGGTACGGATGGAAAATGAATGTGATTTTTTTTGCTTAGGTTTTTTTATGAGCTCAACAGAACCTATGCAGATCTGTTGCATATATGAAGGACTGGAACAAGGTTGGCATAGTTTTATGGAGTTAGCAGTGAAAGTCAGACAATAGAAGGTGAAGGAGGTGAAGCTGATTGGAGGTGTAGGAGGAGAAAAAAATAAATCACATGTACACGTGAAAAAATTCTGGTTTCCTTATTGCCATTGGACGAATTAATTTAAATAATATATTCCTGTATGTAATGTGACATTTTGTGATGTTCAACCAAGATGTAGAAAGGGAGCAGTGATTACTTGAATTCCTGAGATATGTTAACTGATGTTTTATAACTGAGGATGAGTAAAAGTTGAATAAGAACTTCATGAAAGGAATAGCTTATTCCACCCTTCCTCTTCCCTACCTGTTCTTCATTTTCACATGCTGGTTTACTTCCGTTTCTCAGCCTTGAGAAATACCAGAAATACCAAAGGTTATAGGAGGAACTATTTCTGATGAGGAAATACCAGATTTCTCATGAGAATCTTACAGGGTTACCAGCCCAAAGCTTCCACCAAGCTAAGTTGCCAAGCCATTTCTAGTCAGCCAGAATAAATCCCAATAAATTGGTTTAATTATCTCCTTATAATATTTTGTTTTGAATGTAATGTAATGCATTTGCTACAAACATGTAATACCTAGTTTTGTGCTGTGCCCTACTTCTCTATATTGTCCCTAAAGTACTGCATGATAACTAGGAGTATCCTTTTGCATCAGAACTTCAGCAGAAAGGACTGTTATGTACCAGCAGAGCCTGCATTTGTGGATTTATAGTTTGGTTGCTACAGAGTGAACTGGATTTAGTGTTCTACAGACTTGTGAGTGATAGGACATTGATTCTCACTCTCTTCTGTTCCCTGAATAACGCTATGGGTAGCACTGAACCTTCTGACTCTGCTTTATATTGGTTTCCAAAACCTAGACCCAAAGGCTCAGGGACAGATGGTCCAACTGCTGCAAGCTCACTTAGAGTTTCACATTTTTGCTGTCCTTAAACTACAGGAAGAGTTCCTTGAGAACACTCCACTGCCTCCCTTTTAACCCCATTCTTAAACCTCTGGCCATCTGCCCATCAACTAGATGACTGTGTCTTTTATTGTTTCAAGACAATGCAGAGGACTTGGATTTAGTCACCTACATGTCTCAAGACTACCATTCAGCTTCTGTCTTTAAATTCCCTGGACACCTAAATTTCTATTAGTAAAGTTCCTTAGTTGTCTAAATTTCTATCACTGCGCATGTACACAGCTGACAAAGTCATGATGATATTGAATGCTTGGCACCTATACAATGGCTGAATTAAAGAAGAAAAACAAAGGTATTACTCACCTGATGGGGCCATATCTGGCGTGAATTCTCAGAACATTCCTGCTGGATCTGCCTTACAACTACTTCTTTTCCATAATGCCCTACAAAACAAAACAAAAAAAATTGTCAGCACCAGAAGACTACTGGCGTGCTACTTGTATTCCTGATCATCATCATGTCATTGGTCAGGCCACAGCAGGAGTACTGCATCTAGTTCCGGGCACCACACTTCAAGAGGGATGTGCATAACCTTGAGAGGGTCCAGAGGAGGGCCACTTGCATGGTTAAGGGCCTGCAGGTAAGGCCCTACAAGGAGAGACTGAGGGACTTGAATTTCTTCAGCCTCCGTAAGAGAAGGCTGAGAGGGGATCTTGTGGCCATTTACAAATTCATCAGGGTGGTGGTGGTGGGGGGGTGAGGGTGGAGGCAACAAGAAATTGGAGATGCTCTGTTTACCAGAGCACCCCTTGAAATAACCAGGAACAACAGTCACAAACTGAGAGAGAGCAGATTTAGGTTGTACATCAGAAATAAGTTCTTTATGGTAAGGGTTGCCAGAATTTGGAATGGGCTTCCAAGGGAGGTGGTGCTCTCCCCTACCTTGGGGGTCTTTAAGACAAGACTGGACAAGCACCTGGCTGGGGTCATATGACCCCAGGGCTATTTCCTGCCCAGGGCAGGGGGTCAGACTTGATGATCTATTGAGGTCCCTTCTGATGCTAACAACTATGAAACTATGACCATATATTTTCCAACAGGAGTGTCTCCATGTTTTATAATTTTTATTATATTAGCTCTATAGAGCAAGTACCATCTTCTTGTTCATTGGCTGGACAAC
This sequence comes from Crocodylus porosus, assembly GCF_001723895.1. Taxonomy (NCBI): domain Eukaryota; kingdom Metazoa; phylum Chordata; order Crocodylia; family Crocodylidae; genus Crocodylus; species Crocodylus porosus. The sequence continues at coordinate 25,094,995 of NW_017728948.1, forward strand.
AATGGCCATGTCTACAGGAGATGCTGACTGGGCAATAGCCCAACACTACCGTGCAGTAGCATCATGTGGCATAAACCATATCATGATGCTACTGTGGAGTAGTTTCAGGCTACTGTACAGTCAGCATCACAAAAAAACTATCCATCGGCACTACTGTGCAGTAACTTGGCTTACTGCGTAGCTATTTAATAGCTGTATAAACACGTACTAAATGACTGCGCAGTAATGAATGCTCAGTCAGCATCTTGTGTACATGTAGCCAATGTGCACAATGTTTCCTGGTCCATCACTGTTGGTCCTTGTTATTATTGTCATATAAATAATAACAATTACCAAAGAGATGTTCCTGATGAATCCAGCCTATCTTTTACAGTAGACTTTTGGAATGCTGTATCAGGATACTGAGTGTTTTATTTGATGTTTTATAAATACATATATTGCAAAAATCTACTAATAATTTGAATGGTTAATGACTTCAATGCATGTCCAGATCATGTTGCTTTAGATATAAAACACAGCATTTTGGCAGATACATTATAGTGGACTTAAGGAAGCAGTAGGTTCTGAACGTAGTGAAAGGATTCAAATATCTGAAGCACAGTTATAAAGATGAAAGAGAAAGAATATTATTTTTGGTTCTAAGGGGCAGGCCTAGGAGCAATGGTCTCAAACTGTAGCACAGCAAATTTCAGTTGGATATGAGGAAGAACTTTTGCTTGCCAGAGAGAGGTAGTTAACTCTGTTTGTTTGAAGTCAGGCAGAGAGCACGGCAATGTTGTACCTTATAGACTAACTGCAGCTTATTTCATCAGATGCTGTGAAAGCATTTGCAGGGAGTAGACATTCAAGCAGAAAGAGTGATTTAAAGGCAAAACATGAAGGGGAGAAAAGGAGTGATAGTGGTGAGGCACTGTTGTAAAAGCAAGTAAAAGTAATCCCAAAGGGATATAGGGATCATGAAAGCTAGTTCAAGTAATGGGATAAGAATCCATAGTCCCTGTTGAAACCATATTTAAAAAAAATCCAGTATGTGAATGATTTCTTGTTCTGCCATTTCACATTAAGTGATTTTTAAAGTTTTGTTTAAGAACAGCTACTCTCAAGGTCAATGATGGACCATCCAGGGAGGTTAAAGAGTTCTGCCACAGGTTTTTGTGTATTTCTAGACTTGATGACCTCTTTCCTGAAGAGGTAACAGTCAAAATAGACAAGACAGAAAAAGTACATGAAAGTGGTCCACAAAGGCATTAATTGACTTGCCCAGGGTCTCACAGAAAGTGTGTGATAGAGCCAATGACTGAGCCTGAATCTCCAGTCTTTGTCTAATACTTTAGCAACATCACCATCCTCTAATGTCCCTGTTAGACTTATAACCAGAACTAAATTGATATTTAAAGTGACTTGCCTTCTAAAGGGTTAATATTTTGTTTTGAAAGTAGAATTAGAGCATTAAATATTCACCATGTAAGCATGAGTTAAATTGAATGTCTATGGAATAAATTTCCATGAATAAGGTCAGTGTTTACTTACTGTTCAAGTCAAGTATAATGCAAGATGAAAATGCTCAACTCATTGACTGAATAATTATATTGGTAAGAGAAAGGTCTTTGTTGTTGAACATGAGAGATGCAAATTGAAGGCACATGAAAGCACTGGCATTTTAAACTATTATCATTCCTTGTTGATTCTGTTAGCTGCCTCACCAGTGTCTCAAACTGTGAGAGCCTACAATAGGTTCACTGTAGATTTTAACTACAAGAATGTAAGTATAGTAAGCCTCAGAATTTCACTTTGATGTCAGACTTCAAGTTAACCTAAAAGTCAAAGTGAAATGCATTTGAAATCGCCAAATGTTTCCTGGTTTTAGGTTGAAACAATTTGTTTTTTAATCTAAACTGCAGGGACCAGAATGTGACTACTTTATTCACAGTGGTTGCATCTACATGTGCAGTTAGCATATAGCAATAAACTCAGGTGCAGTTCACATTGGAATTTATTGTTCCCAGATGAAGTATTTATACATGCACCTAAGACTGCAGTATGTTGAGCCTGGGTGGAGCAGCCTCAGTTGGCAGGGGGCCTGGGGCATCAGCCTGCCAGCCTGGGGCTGCTCCACCCCAGTTCAACATGCTGTGGAGGGTCTGGCTGGGGTATGAGGGTGCTACAGTGCAGGGCTAGCCAGCAGCCAGCTCCATGCTGTAGCATCTTTGTGTCCCAGTCAGCCCTGGTCACTGTCTACATGTGCATTTCAGTGCACCTAACTACTCTGCTGTAGGATAATACTTGTTCTGGACAGTACTTGTCTCTGACATTAATTTACTGTGCTATAATATGGGCACACTTGTAGACTGTTATGCTTTACTGTGGAGCTAATTAGTAAGCTGCACAGTAAAGTGCATGTGTAGCTACACCCAGTGAATAGTAGCTTACTCTACCGGTAGCTCCAGTGTTTCAAGGGAAATACTTGTGAGGTAAGATACCATCACAACTTTTTAGCTCCAAACCAGCCCAACTTTATTGGAAAGTGGCTCATAATGTTTCAGTGTTTGCTTCATCTTTTTACACAGATCCACTGACTATAGTTTTTCAAGCTTTTTATGAAGGGAGAGGAATGGGATATATGCCTGTGCTATGTACCAATAAAAGATCATTCACCTCCTTAAGCAACAGATTGTCAATAAAAATAATTTACAGACAGGAAGACCAGTGAGACATGGTTTCCTGGGTAAGCATTCAGCCAGATGATGGAATTAAAAGAATCGCTGCCAGTTGAAACCTGCAGAGGAGCACATATTACCCACAATTTCTTAAAATAAATACTCATGTGATTTGAGACCATTAGAAAATGGGGTTGATATTTTAACACCAGTAATATTGCCCACCTATTCTTAAAATGATCCATGGCAGCCTAGAACAAACAGAACATTACAGCTGTTATTTGAATGTAGCCTAAAGATTTAGGCACCTAAAATCCACTGGGATTTAAGCAGATAAATCACTTTTTGTTTTCTTTGAAAATCACAGCATACAACCTCTTTTTAGGATTACGATGCCATATCTGTGGCAGTTCGGGTTTTTCCTGCACAGCAGTTAGTAGATAACAAAGGTGAATTGGGTAGTCATTTGTATGAACTGAATGAGCGTGCTGCTGATCTGTCATTGCTGTGACATTAATTAAGGCTTAAAGACTTTGGCCTGTCACTAAATTCCTCCCCCTCATGAATTTACAACACCCAGCAACCTAGAACTTTGACCTGCAATTTAGGATTAGTTGAGATGATTTTCTGTGCATCTCTTCTTACCAATTGCTTTATCCTCTTTTGTGGTTTTATTAACAGAGTACACTGCATATTTATTCAGAATAAATCACTGCAGGCTGTGCTTGTAACAATCTAAATCTATGAACCACACAAACTGTGAATTTCTTTAAGTGTGTTCAGAAAACGTTTACTCACAGAGACAGAGAAATTAAGTATTCAGATCACTTTCCTCATAAAGTTTGCACAAAAAAATGAATGCTCCTGTAGACATTATGGATGGACTTGAGATGACTTATCAAAATTTGAACCCACATACTTATAGTTTATGAGCAGGACTGACATATTTGAAAAGCAAAAACACTATATTCATCCTTTGCAAAAGCGGGCACCATTGAAGCCAAAAAAATTTAGGTTACTAAATAGTAGGGCTGATCCTGAAAATATAAGCGGACATATTTTTAAAGACACTTAGATGTCTAAAAATTCAGGTGACAAAAGGTGACAAAAGGGCCTAAGCAGACTAGAAGCCAGATCCAAGTAGTTCACCTATGTGCCAAGATAAGATGTAGGCTAATTTTAGGATCCTTAGTCAAAAAAAAAAAAAAAAAAGAGGTTATTTAGATTGGCTGCATTCTAGTGATTGTGAAGATTATTTTTGTTTCTTTTACCAGGGATTGCCTAACATAAATTGCATAAAATGTATAAGAAGTCCTGCAAGCATGGACCAGAACCTAATCTCCCTCTCATTGGGCACATCTACCTGAGATGCTTTACTGCACAGTAGTGTAGTTTATTGAGCAGTAAGTGCGTGTCTACACGTGTGCATGCTTACTACACAGTAAATGATGCTACCTGTGAGTAAATTTGCTAGCTGCAAATGCAAGTAGCAAATTTACTTGTGAATAGTTACTGTGCAATAATGCACATGTAGATGCCAACTGGAACCAGCCTGGGGCTAGCCCCAGGGCTCCAAACTGGAAGCATCTCCTGCCCCAGGGCTCCTGCCCCAGCCTCAGGCTCTGAAAAGCCTGCAGACATTTTGAGCCCTGGGGCACATGAAGATAGCCTGAGGCCCCTCCAGGCCCCTGTGCCCTCATGGGCAGACTGCAAGCTAGCCACACTAGCCTGCCTGCACCCTGGTGCTGCTGTCTGACACTGCAGTGCTGTGTCGTCCAGGCCTGCCAGCTGAGGTGGGGAGGCTGGCCAGGGCAGGGGGCACTGAGGCCCAGCTGCAAGTGGCTCCTCGTCACTAGGGCCAGCTCAAGCAGCCTGCAGCCCACCCCCAGCAGCCTGTCCAGAGCCTGCAGGTTTTGTTGGGCATCGCCTTGCCACATGGCTCCCAGTCCCATGCTGCAACTCTGTCCTGGGTGCTGGAGGCAGCTGCCCAGACCCAACAGCACAGGGACAGTTGCAGGAAGGCCTGGAGAGCTGGTGTGGAAGCCCAATGGCCTTGTCATTGCTGACACTAGTTCCTGCCTCCTGGGACCCCAGCTAGTTCATGGAGAAGACTGGTGACCTTGTGGCATTGTGAGGCAAGGCAGAGGTGCAGTGCCAGTTCATGGGGGGGTGGCCTCTTCAATGCCCATGTCTATGAGGGGCTGTCAGGCCAGATGCAGGAATGTGGGCATGAATGGGAGGCATGGCAGTGCTGCATAAAGGTCAAGGCCTTGCAGGCACAGTGGATCACCATCACTGACCACAATCATTAGTTGGGAGGGCCTGCAAGTCCATGCCCTTTATGTGCAACTGACAGTAATCCTTGTGACCCGGGACCAAGGTCACAGTTGTGCTGTATACAGCAGTATGGGTGGCCAGCCAGAGCCCTGAGCTCCCCCCAGTAGTGGGAAGGGCCCATTGCAAATCTGCTGCCACATCTCTCCATGGGTAGGCACCTGTCTGGGAGTGTTTAATTGGAAGTAGTTTACTTGGAAGTAAACGGATCTCAGATCAAATATATGTGTAGATGTGCCCACTGGGGACTGTTTTTATTCCTGGTCTACAGAAGCTACAGAGTCAGGCTACTTTAAGCTATATTTGGTTCTAAAATGTTTGGAGATCTGGATGTTTGTAGAAGTTGTAGACATGACCAGTTACTAACAGACCATACTGATTAGTGCAGAATACAGACCTAGCAAAAGTCTGAGTTATGAATAATATAAGCTTCAATTGGTATACAACCAATAAGGGCCTTGGTACACATTAATTTTAGGTGGATCCTGGAGCTCTTAACCCCTGGATTGTCCATACATTAACATGTGAAACTACTTGTGAGCACATTTGAGGGAGCTAAAAGTTACGCCACTCCAGACCAGGGTTATCGCTGATCTTTGTTAACTAGCTCATTTTCTATTAATGTGTGGCCACTCCCCACAGATGAGCCACCCAAGTTGTAGTCCTCCAGCATCCCAGGATGCAGTGCCCCCCTACATCCTCCTGTTGTGTGTAGACAAAATTTCCATCCCCTAAACGGCTGTCCAGGAGGTAGCACCAAGCCACAACTGTCCCTCCTGTCCCTAGGAGTATGACTTTCCCATTCCCAGGGGCACAACCCTGTGAAAACATCCTGCAGAGTATATGGCAGCCAGCTAGGCCACAGGAAATGAGCAAGTCCAGAGGTTGGGTGTAGGGGGGGAAAAAACTAGGGGGCTGGATCAGGTCTCCATTAACTGGTGCTTCCTTCCCAAGTCAGGGGCAGTAGCTCTCCCAGAAGCACCATCGCTCACAACTCCTAACTCCTAACCCCAGGAAGCATGAGCAATTCCAAATCCTAGTTTATAAAAATATGAGACCTTCTGTAATTTACTACCTCATTATTTATTCATTTATTTTTTAATTTTTGTTTTAACTTTTTATTTTATCCTACAGTGGTTGACTTTCTCCATTTCTTCACCCTTGTCCCACTCCCCATTTCCTTTCCACTTCCCATTTAATTACCCACCTGTCCCATTAACTTTCTACTTCCCAGCTTTATGTTCCTGCCTCACAACCCTCCTCTCCCCACTAGCACAGGGATAGCAGCTTGTCTTGGCTCACCAGCCCTGTGGTGGCAACTGACAACTATAGCTCCTACTCAGGCCCCTGCTCACCAGCTCGCTAGTGGCAAGTCACAGCTGTGCAGGTGGGCGATAGTCAGACAAGGTATAATTTCTCCAGACTCCAGCTAGTACTCGCACTGATCAACATTTGAGTAGCTCAAAGTGCAACATGTACAAGTGGGGCCTAAGTAATAAGCTTGCCTTTACAGCCTAAGCAGTGGCCTGCGCTCTGCCCACTCTAGTGGGAAGTGTGGGGTCGCAGCCCCAGTTGTCCAGGAGCCCTGCGCACACTGCCTGGGTGCCATGGACGAGGTAGCAACACAGCAGAGCAGTTGGTCTGCAGAAGAAAGGGGGGACAGTGGGGTCCAGGACACTGAAGAAGGAACCTGTATATCATCCCCTGCTGGGCTAGGCTCCTTGGATCAGCTGGGGATACTAGCAGAAGTGGGGGTGCATCCATACCATCACATTCCCCTGGACTCACTTGTGTTAAAATCATATTGCAATAATCACGTGTCTTTATTAACTAAATATGGTAAAGCCAAAAGTTATGTTAGGTGTAGAAAAGAAAAGAAAGTGAGAGGTAAAGCTGCTCTGGGACATCAATCTAGAGGTACAGAGGAAAAGGAGTCTACAACCGAAACCACCTGTTGTCAGCCCTAGCCATTTTTAAGAGACTTATGCTAAGCTGCAATGATGTGGCTAAAGCAGAAGGCCTCAAAGCCTGTTTTAGAGTAACACTTTGCAGACATTACAACTAGCCCGGTCAGCAAAGTAAAAGAAACCGATCATGGCAAGTAGCATTTCCAAATGGTGAGGGAAAGAGATAAAAGTCTGTTCTTCTAGAACTAATTTTCACTGTAAGATAGAACCCAGCTATTTGGCATCTTTCAAATCCACCAAAAAAGTGGTTCAGTCCAATTCTCAAAGTCTCAGTAAAACAAAGACATTTTAATAAAATCATTCATAAAATATTTATTAAAATAAGTCACATATCCATAACGGGTAGAAAGTGGAAGGGATTTGGGGAAACCAGTAAATTCAAGATAATGTGCTGCCAGTCTATGTGCCGCCTTCTTTCTCATTCCTGTATTTCCTCCAGCTGTTGTATTGTTCTGTTGCAGGTGGCCAGGTAGGCATAAAGACCAGTGCTTACTCTTGTGCTTTGGGGTGTAGGGTTGGGTTATAGACCTGGCTCTTGCCACTTAATCTGACTTGGGTGGCAGTAGTACCTTACCTGCTAAGAAGGAATGGAGAATCATTGGAAAATGTAATTGTATCCTGATTTGGTGTTTAAAATAACAATGTTAAGAGAACTGTAGCTTTCCCTTAATTCTGTGTCTAAGCTTGCAAAAGAGGTCCTGATCATAGACAGGCATTAGTTTTGTTTTTCTAAAGACCAAACAGTACCAGGTTTTTGGTAATGTCTCACAGTCCAACTTTTGCAACAGGAAGGATGGAGAATATCCCATAGCCTAGTGATTAGGGCAATCTTCCTGGGTAAGTGCTCTAACTACAGAGTCCTCACTGAAAAGGGTGAGTGGCATCTGTGACTGGTCAATAGGCACTGCTGTACTAAATCCGGGATCAGTGGAAGTGCAGTCCTGAATGAATGAGGAGCCAAAGTTCTGGACAGGGATAGGGGCACATCCCTGGGCCTAGTATTTCCTACTGACTACCTCCAGGCACATTCCAGAACAGTACTTAGCTATTAACCATTAACTCTGTAGGGATCCTGGGCTCTTAACCCTGTGCATCAGGTTACTCCCCTGGGGCAAGGCAGTTCTTTTAGTTTGAATGTCTAAGTGAAAGAGCCTTCAAGGTTGATCTGGATCTTGCACTAAGTGCCTCATTAATCTCAGTGGAAGTTAGTCACCTAAATACCTTTTAAAATATTGCCGCCAGGGGGATAGGCACTTTTGAGAATCTCACAAAGCCCCTACCTGCATCCCAAGGTACCCATGTGCCTTTTAAGATCAGGCCCTTAAATACCAAAGCTACTTTTGAAAATAAACTTAGTCATTAAGGCCATTTGGATGCTTTTGAAAATATTATCTGTAGTGCATCAACATAAATAATTCAGATGAGCCAAGGTACTATCCTTATGAATATGAATATGAGTTCAGCCGTACTTCTCAGTATAGTAGATGCTGGCATTTAATCCTTAAGTTTTGGTCTTCAAACCAGGGCTCTGTGGCCACAGAACAGATGCAGCCTCATCAGTCATAATTCAGGATTGTTAGTAATAAATCTCCACTACTGTGGATTACTTTCTGGCTGAGTTAGATTGGTCCTAAAGTCAACATCTCTGAGCCCAGAAGTATCAGTCAGTGCAGTGGTTCCTGGGATTGCACAGAACCAACGATGAAACATCTACTCTGTCTGGTGTGGCTTCCTCTATACTTAGTGCTGGAGATGTGACCAAAAATTAAGGAATATAGGCAGGGCTTATTTTGTCCCGGGCCCTAGTTACACCACTAGCTACAGTGGTACCCTGGGATCACTGGTAGCAAGTGCATTTTAGAGCCATTTTTGTATAAGCTGAGGATCAAGGTGTTGGTCTGTAGTGATTGTGCTAAAGGTCTATTACAATTTTAAATTAACTGACATGGAAGCATAAATAATAAAGAAGAATATTATGTGGAGGTATTTTCTTTTATTAGGGATGACCTTTCTTGCAAATTTGCCATCTCTAGGTTGTGAAACTATATTATGATAATAGTTGCCATACTTAGTACTTATATAGCACTTTTTGTCTCTGCAGTCATTAGCTGACTAACTGATAGTATATGTAATGCGCATTATTGTTTTAAATAACAATATCTATTCCTTTTTTATATACTTAACAGTCAGATAGACTTATTGTTACATAGTATAGTTAAGTGTCGAGTTGTTGATAATGCAGATTTGCTTCTGTTCAGATGGCTGTTGTTCCAGAACTCCTTCTAGTGTTAGAATATGGGTCATCATTGAAGAATAATTATTATTATATAATTCTGTTAAATAGGAAGAGCTTCAGGCATAACCACACATGCATTTAGTTTAATATAACTGAATAAGATTTTCACAGATATAATAGAAAAGTTTGCTTCTGAAAGAAATTTTTATTTCGCTAAAGTCAATGGCAAAACTTGCATTGGTTATAATGGAATGAGAATTTGAGTGAAAGAAAACATCTGACATATGGAAAAATAGCTAAGAAGAATCATTTTACTTGTAAGCTCCCTCACAATTAATCATAAAGTTAAGTCCCATGTTTGATTTCATGATTTGTTTTCAATCCCATAAGACAAAAGTGCAATAATGAATGCACGTGCAAAGAGGAGAATAAAAATAATAAATTGACTGTGCAAAAGAATAAATGTACTACATTTATTTTGGTGTTTTATTCTAGGCCTTGCATATCTAATAAGTGTTAAATACATAAGTAAAAAATGAACTCAGGTCTTTAAAAGAACCATGGCCTCAAATTCGAAAGGAACTACTGGCTATAGGGTAATCAAATTTTAGCCAAGATTTCTCCAGTCTAGAACGCGCTGTCCACTTCTCAGCTTTGGTAACTATTAGTAAAATGCCCATATTGATTACAACTCTGGCTTGAACCTCTAATGTATCTCTTCTCATTATCTTGTATAAATACTGGCTGGTAACACATTTTATCTCTCCTCAGCAAAGCTTTTTCACTCCTTTTCAGATAAATTTATTTTCTTTAACAAAGATGAAATAGCACAGATGAAATACAGAAGAGATACCCCTGTATCTCATTTCATATTCTCAGTCTGCTGTTCAGTTTCTGGATCAAATTTTGTTAGATATACGTGTTCTTTTGGTACTGACAGTTTCCAAAAATGCTACTTCTGCTGTCTCCTTTTTCTCTTCTTTTCAGTCTTCTAATCTGTTTGGACCATGTCTGTCAAGAATACCAGTTAACTCCAATTCAAGTTATTGGCAGCTAGCACTAGGAGCAGAGAATATTTCCTCAGTATCTCTTTTCTGCTCTTCTCATGTCATTCACTGGTCTCAGTGTGTTTCCCAGTTTCTCCTTGAGTCTTGACACCGTCAAATACAGCTTTCAATCTTGCTGTACTCACCAGAAATCCCAGTGAATTTATATGTGGTCCATAGTGTACTCGAATTTTGTCAGGATTCATGCCCTGTATCTCACAACCTTTCTTTTGGGAACTTTAATTGATTTTCTTCCAAACAGGCTATTTGTTAAGGTGTCACATGCCAAGGAAAATAGTTGTATAAACAAAATAGAACAACATCAAAAGCAGAACATGATTGTCATTGTGTACTGGGCAGTATTCCAACATCACTGTTTTGCTGTTCACAGTTCAACAATTAAAAGAAAAATCATAAGGCAGTGTCCTCAAGAAACACTCAGTATGATGTTTGGAAAAAGTGTGCATCTCATTCATCTAGAATTTTGGCATCAAAATAGAAAATTGAGGAAATACGACTTTTTGCTTCACTTTTAAACAAACAAATCAACCAACCACAACAGTTTTGTACATTTGCCTAACATGTTAAGTTTTTTTGAAAACATATTATTTTAAAAAGGCCGACAACTGAAATTTGCAATAATAAAGAACTTAATTAACACAACCAAAAGAAACATACAACAAAAGGGCCAATGTGGTCCTTATTTTCAAAAAGGGGAGAAGGGAGGAAATGGGAAACTATAGGCCAGTTAGTCTCACCTCTATCCTTGTGAAAACTCTGGAAAAAAATCATTAAGGATCACATTTCTGAGAGCCCAGCTTGGGAAATAATGCTGAAAGGAAATCAGCATGGATTCACTGCAGGTAGTTTCTGGCTGACTAACCTTGTTTCTTTTTATGACCAGGTCACAAACTGTTCAGATGCAGGAGTTGAGGTAGGTGTCATCTACCTAGACTTTAAGAAGGCCTTCAATACAGTATCTCATTCTGTTTTCATAAATAAACCTTGTGGCTGTGATGTAGATGATTACATGGTCAGGTGGGTGGCAAATTGGCTTAGGGGTCACAACCAGAGAGTGGTGGTAGATGGGTCGATATCAACCTGGAAAGATGTAAGCAGTGGAGTCCTGCAAGGCTCGGTTCAATGTCTTCATCAGTGACTTGGACAAGGGCATGGAGAATCCGCTCTTCAAATTTGCAGATGATACCAAATTATGGGGCAAAGTTAACACAGCATAGGGTAGGGGATGGATCCAGGTAGATCTGGACAGGTTGGAGAAATGGGGAGAATGAAATAGGATGCAGTGCAACAAAGACTAGTGCAAAGTGCTGCATCTGAGTAAAAAGAACCACCAACACACTTACACAACACAGAAGCACAGCAACAGAAAGGGATCTTGGAGTCATAGCTGACTCCAAGATGAATATGAGTCATCAGTGGGATGAAGTGATCAAGAAGGCTAACCACACTTTATCATACATTAGCAGATGCATGATGAACAGGTGCAGGGAGGTGATGCTTCCCCTCTGTGTGGCACTAGTCAGGCTGCAGTTGGTGTACAGCAATCAGTTTTGGGTGCTGCACTTCAAGAGGGATGTGGAGAATCTTGAGAGGGATCACGGGAGGGCCACTCATGTGGTCAGAGGCCTGCAGGCAAGACCCTACAAGGAGAGTCTGAGGGACCTAGATCTCTTCAGCCTTTGCAAGAGAAGGCTGAGAGGTGATCTTGTGGCTGCCTATAAATTCATCAGGGGAGGGCAGCAAGGAATAAGAGATGCTCTATTTACTAGGGCACACCCTGGATAACTAGGAACAATGGCCACAAATTGATGGAGAGCAGATTTAGGTTGGACATTAGAAAGAACTTCACTGTAAGGTTTCCCAGAATCTGGAATGGGCTTCCAAGATAGGTGGTGCTCTCCCCTACCTTGGGGGTCTTCAAGAGGAGACTGGACAAGCACCTCGCTGGGGTCGTCTAACCCCAGCACACTTTCTTGCCCAGGGCTGGGGGTCAGATTTGATGACTTACTGAGGTCCCTTCTGACCCTAACATCTATGAAACTATGAACTGTGAAATATACAAATTCTAGCATTTCGGTACCTTCAGAAATCTGCATTGAAAAAGACCAATAATAATCAAGCATGTTTAATTCAAACCACATTGCAATATTCTTATTCATAAATAAAAGCAGGTTACTTCACAAGTAATTTTCAGGTGGCAGGCATTGTCCTGGCCCCACTTCTGTTAATGAATCTGTGTCAACCTATATAAGTTCAGAATCTGTCCCCTAATGATCTATCTATGATGTAGGACAGGGATGACTAAACTTAATGCACCATAATTATGGCACATTAATGAACCTGTAATTATGCCCTCTGAGTACAAGACTCGGATCTTTTTCAGTTCAAGGATTAGGTAGTATATCCTATGATTTTTCACAATTTTGTTTCCAGCCATTGACTTTCCTTCAGTGTCCCACAGAAGGCACATTATAGTGCCTTTAGTTTATTTTAAAAAATAAATACATTTACTCAAACTGTTAGAAAGAAATCAAATCTTTTCCCTACCTGTTAGCTATTTCTGCTCTGTTTTTTTTCCTCTTCTTTATTACAAAGAAAATAACAGAGTAATGTGTTAGAGAAACTAATTTCAAGTCCTTCAGGATAGCGAATGGGCTGAACTTTTAATTGTGCTGAGGGGGATCACTATCTTTGAGCTCCTTGTTCCATACCACTTTACAAATTGGTGCTCTGACTTTGATCAACATTCCAGTCTCCTCTTCCAATCATGTGAGCCATGAGATCTATTATTCAAAGGAAAACAAAGTGGTTGCAGTTTCCAATTCCATTGCAGAGAGAGCTCTCTTTTTTTTCTACCTCCTTTCTGAAGGCAACACAATTGCATTCTTACTTTAACCCTTTGGACCTGGTATTGACATTACACTTTTACCGGTATAAGTGATTGGAAACTGATCTATAACCATAACAGAACAGAAATTTAACAAGCATAGGCTGGATTAAAAAAGGCAGAACCCAGTCCTCCTCACCAAAGGGATAATGTGTGTTCTGTTCACTACCAATGTATAGTACGCCACTTAGAGAAAACTTAGATTGATTCCGATTTGAATGCCTTGGAGACTGTAGGTCCCCCCTACACATATTGCCTTAAGAATAGATTGAGGCACTAGGCTCTGCCTTGCATAAAGACTATTGCATAGATGCACTGCTTGAGGGTAAAAATGGCCTTATAGAGAAGCATGCCCCTTTATCACTAGGAGTGCTGTAGGAAGCATTTTTTTTTACTGTATTTTTGGGTTATTCTTGCAAGATTCACCTAGTTTCACTCACTGGTGTGTATAGGAACACAGCCATGATGCTGCCAGCTTCCTCTGCCTCCTTGTTCACAACCCAGTCATGTGCTTCTAGGAAGAAATATGAGATGTGCAATGTCTGCTGCCTCCCCATCACTTCCCTGCCAACTTTGACACCATGAATGGAGGAGTGTGACAGAGTGCTGGATACATCTGTCACTTTAAGAAGAAGGGCAGCCTGCAGAATAGCTGGCAGGTGGAGAAGGGAACTAATGAGAGCATCACCTGCCCAGTAGGGGGTTGGGATATAAGCCCATGGCCTGGTCAGACAGGCTAAGCCTGGGAACCAGAAGCAGCGGAACTCCAGAAACCAAGCTTGCAGCAGGGCTTCCACCTGAACTTGAGAGCTGGCTATGTTTTGGAGAGAGAGGGAAAGGGAGAGCGAAATGTAAGGGTTCTGATAGCTCCAAGTGAGTGTGGGAGAGCTTGGTGCCTGGGGGAGAGGAGGAACCAGGAGGGTCTGGTGCCTAGGGGGCATTAGTTTATGGGACCAGAGAGGGTTCAGGAGCCTCTTAGAGAGACTTGAGAGTGTTGAGCCCTTAGGGAAGAACTGAGTGTGTTGACAGCCCTGGGTAAGGCTGACTGAAAACCAGTGAACATAAAGGAATGGTAACACCTGTGAGGCTTGGAATATGGTATAAGGGTAGATTGGAGCATCTACACACAATTAGCCCTTAAGGCAAGAACCACAAATACCTGGTGGTTGTTAGAACAGCTTGGGAAGCCCTGAGGCAGCCTTCCTCAAATAAATAACACAACATCAGGGGATAGCAGGAGATATCAAATACCCCTGGAGATGGTATTCCCTTACAAGGAAATCTAATGGTATATACAGGAGAGCTTACTCCCTGGCACTTGTAGCTCAGTCCTGTATCAAACCTGTATGGCCTGCATCCCCATGAATGGAGATATGTGTTTTGTAGGTACTCAAAGGCTTTTGAGGTGCCACAAAACACACACAGTGCATGTGAATTGGTTAGCTGCACTGCATATTTGCCAGACCATGCCAGACCAAAAAATGTAAAACCTGTCAACATATCTCCACCAGTCCCACAATAACTACACCCCATAACAGAACCATCACTATTCTTGGATCTTATACCTGCACCTCCAGAAATGTAATATATCTCATCTACTGCACCAAATGCCTTGATGAAAAATTTGTAGGAGAAACCAAACAACAACTGCATACCAGAATGACCAAACACTGAAAATCCATCAAAGACAAAAATATCCAGTTACCCGTGGGTGCCCACTTCTCACAAGACAATCACTCCTTCTCCAATCTCTCAGTTCTAATCCTCAAAAGAAACTTACAAAACACCTTTCAAAGTTAAGCCTACAAAATTCACTGCATAAATCTACTGGATAGAAAAAATCATGGACTTAATACAGACATGGGATTTCTGACACATTACAGCTTGCCTGACATCTGATACATTAGGTAATGTGCCTCCAGCTGACCACTCCTTCATACATTTCCCTCCCTTCCCCACACAACCCCCTATCTCTACCCATTGTTTTCCTAACTTCCAGTCATTTGAATTTTCATAGACTTCTTGTTTACTTTAGCTTCTGTTCCACCTTGGAGAACACAGAACAGCAGCAGTCTCCCAATGTCTGAAGAAGGGTGTTTGTGCCCAAAAGCTTGCAAAGAACTTTTTTTCAACTATTTAGTTGGTCTACTAAAAGATACTATATCTACCCAAAGAACTTTGCCTGACAACAGGAATTGAAAGCATTCATGCTGGGTGACAGTTTTCATTGCCTGCTGGAATTCACCATCCAGCGCAGGGTGGCAAAGGACTGCAGCAAGACAGTGACCTTGGACTTCAGGAGAGTGGATTTCAATGAGGTAAGGAGATTAGTCAGGGAGAGACTGAGATCCTGGAGGGGAGGGGAGTTGGGAGTCCAAGAAGCGTGGTCGTTCCTTAAGGAGACAATCCTCCAAGCTCAAAGGGTGGCAATCCCAACAAGGGTCAAAGGGACAAAAGTGCTTAAAAGCCCACTTGGCTGACAAAAAGCATCCAGGAATGTCTCAAGGCTAAAAAGGAGGTATAGACCCAATGGAAGGGAGGGGCCATCACCAGGGAGGACTATACAGCCATTGCTTGGATTTGTTGGGGGGCTGTTAGGAAGGGTAAGGTGAAGATGGAACTGGGACTAGCAACCCAGATCAAGGACAATAAGAAGTCCTTTTTTAAATACATAGGGGGTAAAAAGAAGGTTCTGGGTAATGTAGGGCCTCTGCGGGACACACTAGGAAGTCTGGTGGTTGCACCAGATGTCAAAGCTAACTTATTTAACAACTTCTTTGCATCCATTTTTCTGAGCAGGGACCAGGTCATCCCCCGCATCATGATCCCTGACGGTCTCAGGGGAGGTGCAGCCAGGCCAAGCGTCAGAGTGGACCTAGTCAGGGATCTCCTGTTGAGACTGGATGCATCCTAATCAGCAGGTCCTGACGATCTCCACCCCAGAGTGCTGAAAGAATTAGCAGAGGTCATTGTGGGACCCCTGGCACAACTTTACAAGCACTTGTGGTGCTCTGGAGAGGTGCCAGAAGACTGAAAGAGGGCCAGTGTGGTCCCCATTTTCAAAAAAGGGAGGAGGGAGGACCCAGGAAACTATAGGCCTGTTAGTCTTACCTTGGTCCTGGGGAAGCTCTTCGAGAAGATTATCCAGGAGCACAATCTGCTAGGGACCAGCAGGGGAGTGTATGCTTAGGGGAAACCAACATGGGTTCATCAGATGCAGGTCCTGTCAGATCAAAATGGTGGGCTTCTATAATCGGGTCACTAAATCCTTGGACGCAGGCATTGTGGTGCACATAGTCTTTCTGGACTTTAGAAAAGCCTTCAACACTGTCTCTCACCCCATTCTCATTAAAAAATTACGCGACTCTGGTGTTGATCCCTACACAGTCAGATGGGTCGCCAATTGGCTGGAGGGCCATACCCAGAGTGTGGTGGTAGATGGGTCTTTTTTGACCTGGACGGATGTGGACAGCAGGGTTCCGCAAGGCTTGGTCCTCGGACCTGTGCTGTTCAACACCTTAATCAGTGACTTGGATGAGGGGGTGAATAGCACCTTGTTCAAATTCACAGATGACCCTAAGATGTGGGGGGAGGTGGGCACGCTAGAGGGGAGGGATAGGCTGCAATCAGATCTGGACAGGTTACAGGGGTGGGCGGATGAGAATAGGATGGGTCTCAACACTGACAAGTGCAAAGTGATGCACCTGGGGAGGAAGAACCAGGAGCATACCTACAGGCTGGGGAACTCCCCTCTTGCCAGCACAGAGGCAGAAAACAATGCTGGAGTCATTATTGACTCAAAGATGAACATGGTCTGTCAATGTGGGGATGCGGTCAGAAAGGCCATCCACACCTTGTCATGCATCCACAGATGCATCTCGAGCAGGTTCAAGGAGGTGATCCTCCCCTTCCATGCAACCTTGGTCATGTCCCAGTTGGAGTACTGCATCCAGTTCTGGGCATCGCATTTCAGGAGGGATGTGGACAACATCGAGACGGTCCGGAGGAGGGCCACTCACATGATCAGGGGGCAGCAGGGTAGGTCCTATGAAGATAGGCTACGGGATCTGAACCTGTTCAACTTCCACAAGAGAAGGCTGAGAGGGGATCTGGTGGCTGTCTATAAACTGGCCAAGGGAGAGCATTAGGCAATGAGAGTCCCTGTTCCCCCGAGCACTACCGGGACTAACAAGGAACAATGGTCATAAGCTGGCAGAGAGCAGATTCAGGCTGGATATCAGGAGGTGCTACTTCACAGTCAGGGCGGCTAGGATCTGGAACCAACTTCCAAGAGAAGTAGTCCTCACTCCTACCCTGAGGGTCTTTAAGAGGAGGCTAGATAGATACCTTGGCGAGGTCGTTTGACCCCAGAACTCTTTCCTGCCTGTGGCAGGGGGTCGGACTTGATGATCTGCTCAGGTGCCTTCCGACTCTACTAACTATGACCGAACAGGCATGGATCAAGACCCAACAGAGTTCAGAGCACACTTGCAATAAAAGCAAACGTAGGGAATAAAACGGACCAACTAACCCTCTGCCCTAGCCAGAACAACATAAGAACTAGCAGCAAACAAGTGAAAAAAATACCTGAAGTCATAGGGAAAAAAATTACTATGAGGAGGCAAATAAATGTTTGAACAGGGCATCGGGATAAAAGACAATGAAAATAATGCTTGGATCGCAGCAGCAGTAGTTTGGTTTCTTAATGGACCCCATTCTATCCCATGGAAACGCAACAAATAGGTATTTAGGTAAAAATGGCATAATATACCTGATGCAGAATTTTTCTAAATGTCAGCATTTTATGCCTGAAATCCCAAAGAATGGCTTCTCTGAATTAGCTGTTTCTAGAGATTCATTCTATTAAGTTTCTGGTTTTAGTTCAGCAACCAGAGGGGACTAAAATAAATATTGTGCTCTGTTCAATGGGACCTGCAGTATCATTCCCAGAAACTTAAAAATTGTTCCAATTAAACATTTCAATTCAGCTTAAAATACATGTTTTTGAGCAGTCTTGTAACAGCTTTTACCAACCTTAATCCAACTCTGCAGGTTTATAAAAACAAATGAAGAGTTTATCAAAGCAGGATTATTATAGGGCTGAGGAACATAAGGATCTAATATCTCCAAAATAATCCTAACTTCATAGTAGAGACAATTTAGGGAGCATAATCCTTCCATGTCAGTATGTAAGGAAGCAATAAGGAATGTATTCTAAGGAATACCTTTGAGAAAACACTTACTGTAGAAGCATAGGCAAGAAAATATCCTAGGATGCCAGAAATAATACACATTCAAGACAAAGAACAAAGGGATCCAATACAGTCTATTGTAACAGGTAATGAAGAAAAGGAAGAGAGCAAAAACATTTAAAATGTCGTTGATATAGCATACCATTTCACCATAAACAGCCAGGGATATCACATATAGAAAATGACTAAAAAGAGAGCGCTCTTATGCAGAAGTCTCCAGTCTAAAGGCATAGTTGCAGGTAAACTGCTGAGATTATATTATTTGAAGCCATAGAGATTACTGTAAGGAAACACCAGAGGTAACCATGGTCTGTCTCCATGGGAAAGTATGAAATATTATTTTATTTTTCAGTATGACTTCACAATATAAACTGTCACTAAAATAACTGAGATTCCAGATACCAGCACCAAATAAAATGGATATCTCAAAGCCAAAACAAAACACAACCACTCCCCCCATCCCCCCCAAAAACCCCCTTAAATGTTTAAGTTTGACCATTGACAGAGTAGGGGTCAGGGAAGATCCAGAGAAAGTGCAAGCAATTACCTAGATTGGGGTTCCTGAACTGTAGTATGTATACCTCTGGGGGTATGTAAGACATCTCTGGGGGATACATGGGAGAAATTGTGTAATGATGGATTTTATTTCCATTATAATAATAACTGGCATTTAAATGATTAAAATATAAAACATATGCTGGTAGGGGTATGTGGGCAGCTGGTAAATCTGGAAGGGGGTATGCAATAAGAAAAAGTTTGGGAACCCCTGACCTAGATGAGGAAGCCCTAGGATGTCAAAAATATGTTGTTTCATGGGTATGGAAACACACATAGAGAAATTCCTATTTTACTTGGCAGGAAAGACAAAGTCATTGCACTATCTTCTTTGTATAGGGGAATTGAGCAACTGCCAGGCATTCACAAAAATAAAAAAGAATATGAGCATTTCTCCAGTCACAGCCATAAGCAAGCCAAGTAAAATAATGATTTCAACTGATGCCCTGTTCCAATGGGTAAAGATCTCTAGAATTTGCTCCGGAAGTGTTTAGCGTGGCAGCTTCTTTAACCTTGAAGTTTCTTCCATGCATCCCCCCTAATGCTGGTTGGCAGAGGGTCCCCATCACTCGCTGCCTGTTCTTGATGGTTCGGAGGTGAAAACCATGGTTTTAAATATGGTTTTCACCTGCCAGCCATAAGATACAAGTTGTGAGAGGCAAGTGATGGTGCCCCTCTGCGAATCAGCAGTGTGGGGGGCAGGGTGCATGGGGGAAACTCCAAGATTAAAGAATCAGCCATGCTAGTGTGAACTCCAGAGATCTCTTCCAATGGGATGCAGTGCAGGTTTGTAACCTATGGACCGTAGGCCAAATCCAGTCTGTGGTCTGTGGAGCTTTTTGATCTGGCCCATAGATGTGGGGCTTTGGTGATAGGGAGCTTCTGTGGTTGCTCTCTCTGTGCTGCTACAGGGAGAAGTGGTGGCAGCAGCTGGGTGCTAGACCTCACTGTTCCACTTGCTTCTGACCTGAACTAGGTCACTCTGGCCGACAACCTAAAAAAGGGTGCCAGCTGCTGGGTTAGAGAAACAACATTTTCAGGAACAGCCTCTTTCACTATGCTCAGGCGTGAGCCACACAAGTACTCACCAAGCCAGAGAAGTGCCTAAACACAAGCAGTAAAAGAAGCCACAGCCATTATATGAACTTGGAAATATTTGAGAGACATTTTTTTTCTAGTAAGTGTAAAATTAAATATGGAAACTGACCACAAAGAGCCTATTGAACACTAAGAATCAGGGACTTGACACAGACAGTGAGTTCATGGTCCATTGGTAGTATGAGGGATATTGTAGCCAGGATAGTCCAGACATGATGAGAGGCAGGGATTTCATAGGGTGATATCTTTTATTTGACAAACTGTATGGTTGGGGTAGCGGTAGACAAGTTTTTGAATGAAAGACATTCTTCATTGTCTTTTATAATCCTTGCCTGCATGGTCCAGTATAATCTTGCTCATACTTGCTAATCCCTGCACTTCGCAGGTAATAGTGACCCTACTTAACAAATTTTTATTCCATCTGCTACTTAAATTCGCTGTATCTGCTTTCATTTGAAGCCTGTGGCGGGGTTCTGTGATACCCAAAAGCTTGCCTATGTCCATACCAACCATACAGTTAGTAAAAGGTATCACCCACAAGATTTCTTGCCTCTCACATATCTCCTGGACCTGCAAGACAGCATCACTTCAGCTCTCACAAATCAATTGTCATTCTCCTAGGTTCAGATAACCTAGATGAGTTGCCACCTAGAGTACAATGTTTTCCACTGAGACTCACATGGAGTTTCAGCTCTTGATTGCTCGTATTCCTGAGAAGAACTTACCTGCATCAGTTGCATTCTTCATAGATAGGCCTGCATACCACAACTAGGGAGAAAACAGGAAGAGGTGTTCATGGAAGGTCTTGTAGATATAGCATTTATCAAATAAAAGAGATGGAAAAAAGCAAGTGACAGATGAAATATTGAATCATGTCATGACTTGCTGCAACAAGAGGGAGCAAAGAAGTCAAGAGCCTCTGTGAAACCATATCAAGCACTGAGGTTCTTACTATAAATAAAAGCCTATTGTTGAATAGTTCCAAATTGGTTATCCCTATGACAGTGCAAGAGGAAATCTGTAACAAACTGCAGGAAGGATACCAAGGCATTACAAAATGCACAGAGGATAAGATAGTAAAAGAGAGAGACACTAGTCTTTTTGGTGCCTTGGGCTGGGCAAACAACTACAAGAGACAGTTTGACAGGGGCAATGCTTGTGCTCACATTGGAATCAACACATCTGAATAATTACTACCATCTGCTTTTTCCAAAAAACCATGACCTAAAGTTGGGATTGAGCTTTTCTGTCTAAGTAATGCAACCTATATTTTGTTTACTGATTATTTCTCAGGGTTCATTGATGCTACCAGGTTAATCAACTGCATATAAAGTACATTTTTAGAAAGAATAAAATCCTTTATTTGTCTGTCTTGGAGTTTCAGGGTAAATCATCTCTGACAGTAGTGATTAATTTTCAGCTGCGGCCTTTAAGAGGTTTACTGATATAACTATTGTTCCACTTGTGTCACCTGCCCAGGGTGTTTTCCAGAGTAGAAAAGTAGAGTTTGCAATAAAGACAATAAATGATTTCTTTTCTTAAATCCTCTTATCCTCATCTCACCTCACTGACTCATCAGTCAACCTTCTAGCAAGTACAGCTAGAAGAGCTGCTGCTGGAGAGAAAGCCGAAGTCCACTGTTCTGCTTATCATTCCCAATTAGATCCTTGCTGGCCAACTTCCTGAGCTGACAGAAACCAATCAGAAGATGGACTTTGTAATGGGGCCCCAACCCCATTATGAGAAGGGAGGCAGGGGTAGGGTGACCCAGGTGCCCTAGCCCATTGCTGGGGATTTTCTGTCTCCTGCCCCCACTTCCCTCACATGACCAGGAGCACTGGAGAGAATAAGAGGGAAGGGGAGAAGAGCAGCAAGACAGCCAGAGTGGGAATGTCAGAGCTGCGGGGCGGTCCCTGGGTGAACCCCCCGAGGAAGAAGGGGAATCAAAGGAGCTGCTGCCTCAGGAAAACAGAGTGAATGTTTACATTTCTTTTGGGCTCTGAACAAGCCCCATTAGCAGCCCAGGCAGGGCTTCTGGCACCCATCAGGGATTTGGATTTTAGCAAAGCAGGGAGTGTCCAGGAGCCGGGTGCCTGAGGCCTGAGTGGTTTCCCTGCTACAGTGCAAGGGCAGTTTGGACTCCCATATCATGGGCCTGGAGCAGGACTCTGGCAGTTAGAGCAAAAGTGGCCAGTGGCAGAGGTGTCGGCCAGACATGCTTCAGAAAATGTGCCAGCCTTGCACATGTGGCCCAGGGTGGCTTAACAGGCTTTGACAGGTATCAGAGAGTTAAATCCTTGAGAACACTGAAACCAGAAAATCATGTTTGGATGATAGAGTCTCAAGGAAAGGGATGGTGCAGGGATTTGTCCAACCCCTTGATCCTGCTGTGTTAGTAGGTCAGCAGGAATCATCCATCCAAGCCAGTACCATTTTGTGGCATCAACAGATGGATCTTCAATACTTCTTGGTTATCGCCCTGAAGCTGTGAACCTGTGCACAACATTCCAGCTGCCCACAACCTAGTAAACCTTTTGATAAGATTCAGATTTAATGAGGTCACAACTGAATATTCCACTTAAAAGTATAATTAAATGTTTCCTTCACTTTTAAGCCTGGCAATTTACAAGATAAATGTCCGCATTTCAAAACTGGCAGAGTGCATTTTGCCACCATGCAAACCACACCGTGCATTTGGTGTGGTTTGGGTCATAGGAAGTTTGCTTCTGGGGATGAAGTTAGCAAGGTTCAGTACTTGTTTAAAGGCTGGGATGGGTGGTTCTGGAAAGATCTCTTTAAGTATTGGATCTTTTTCTAATATGAGTTGCAGTTGTTTCAGGATTTTTCATGTATGTCTCACAGGACGATGTTACAGGATAATTACCAGTCCCTAAAAAGGGTCCCAGTTTGCTACAAGAGTAAGTGGATAGTTGCCTCCTCTTCAGGATGGGAGAAAATAAATCAATATATACACCACAAAGGCAAGACCCCTGACTCACATATTTTGGTAGTGGTGGTTGTTGTTGCAAGACTCTACCTCCCCTTATATCCTGTCCATGCCCAACTTGTCTTGGCCCTGTAATTCTTGATTCCTGGAGGATGGAGTACATTACACTCAGATTGAATCTGCTGATTCAATCATCAATCCATCATCATTCCATCATCAATCTTCTCAACTTATGTTATCAACAATTCAGATCTTTTCATGGCCCACAATCACTTGCATCAGCTTAGATTTCCCTCCCAGGGTTCTACCCAATAGTGGGTTTAGGAAGGAATCTTTCCTTTCTTTCTTTCTGTACATAATGGAGTTCAGGAGAACTTTCTTATTCTCCTTTCTCTCTTCCTTTCAGTTCCCCAGCTAGGACTCACCATGAGTCTCACAAAGCTCTCATGGTCAATAATTCCACTTATTGTCAATCATTGTTAGTGCTGTCTATCCAGAGGGTTGACAGTTACACTCATTGTCAGCCATTGTTAGCACTGTCTGTCCAGCTCTATGCCTCCGTGTAGATTGTAGCAACTATCAGCAGTTGCTTTTCCATCCCCTCCTGGGGAACTAACTTTCATTTTCCTTCTCTTTATAGGTCCTTCCAGTTCCAGCAGGTGTTCCAAGTCAATCAGCTTCCCCCCACTACCAGCTCTGGAGTCTCCACAGGTGAATGCCATTTGAAGTAATTTTTTCCATGCCACTTTCCACACTCCTGTCTTGGGTAAGTATTTTGTTAACAGGGGTTGGAAATGGCTTTCCTGTTACAGTAGGTTCCAGGGAAGGATGGTATGTCATAACTAATGGTGTTAAATTCCTGTTTGCACAGACAGTTATTCCTTTACTGTACTCACTTACTGACCACCCTGGAAAGTGGTTCTAAAACATTCATAACTAACATCACAAAAATACATATTGTTGTTGTACAAATATCAGGAGATAAGTTTTTCCAATGTAAGTTTCCCTAGAACTACCTTTATAGAAGTTATTATATAAAAACATTTTATGTTTCACAGGAAACTCCCTGTCACAGAGTGACAAGCATGGGGGGCTGGAGACTCCTTCCTAGGAAGTGGAAAAGCAGTGGGGAAAGCCCAAAGACCCAGGGAGATGGCATAGGAAAAGCTGTGACCCGGGAAAACTTATCTGGCATAGGCATAGTGGTGGGGATCAGAAAGCAGCAGGCAGCACAGCCCACATGCTTCATAAGTAAATTATTGGTTTGGCTGGGACAGTGGGGAGCAATGATGTCATCAGCCAGTGCCAGGAGCTGGCTACAAAAGCTGGCTGTAGAAGGAGAGATGGGGAGCAACAGCATGCTACAGCTATGTGCTCCTGGCTGGCAAGACCAGCTGTGCTACAGCCTGGGGATGCCAGGGATGGTCCTGAAAAGGACCCTGCCTTCAGCGAGAGTGACACTTGGGACCAGAGAAAGGAGCGGCATTGAGGGTCTGAGGGCCCAGTAGATCTTTGGGACATGTGAATGGGAGGACAATCCATTGCTTCCATGATTTTGCTTTCCATTTATTTATTACTCCTTGGGCTGTGGATAGAGGGTATATTTTGTTATTGCCCACACCAGGGCCGAGAGGCTAGGAGATCTCAGGGACTCCAGGGTGGGGGACTCTGCTTTGGCTGGGCTGGCTGGTCCATCTGATCCAGGGGAATGGTCACAGGAAGCACAACTACTTTTTCCCCACTTTCTTTGAGTTTTTGTAGGCTGAGCATGGCAGAATTATCGGGTATCCACCAGCATGGCCACAGCCAGTGCACAGACCAACTGACCTAGCAGGTACCTATAAGACCCAATCGAGGTGATGCCGCATGTAGGAACTCATGAGAGCCAAGGTCATCAGCTGCATGGCGGAAAACATCAAGTTTGGTCATGGAAGGGCTGTAGGGGAGGCAGAGCCCCAAGGACATCCATATTGAATACCTCCAAGTGAGTTCAGGTGAAAAGAGAACGTCTTGCACCTATTTCTAAGAACAAGACATGGTGGATGAGCAATGCGGGTTTCCCTTTAAAGATGGTGCCCAATAGGTGTTAGTGCTGGATAAAGACAAAACCCAAGCTAGGAGGCTAGGCCCAGCTCTGAGCCATTTGGGAGTAGTTACTTGAGCTTAGACAGGGACGCCCCCCAACAAATTCTTATTTATACACTGGCTTGAAGATATTTGACCTGACTTAGAGTAAAATATAGAATTACAGGTATGGGAGTTACAATAGTAACAGAATCTATGGCAGTCATAAAATTATTGAATAAGAGATGAACTTTGGACAGCCCTGAGAAACTACATCATAATTGATATCTATCCCATTATATCAGGACTGGGCAATTATTTCAGCTGGGGGCCTTCTTCATAAATTTTGGTGAGCTGTCAAGGGCCCCATGACAAGTGCTTCACCCCCAGTCACCATCTTGGTGCTGGAAGTCCTACCCTCCAATCCCTGACCTTTATCACCAGAAGCCCTTGCCCCAGAAGTACTCCTTTTGGGAGTGGCGGGTTGCTATCTTCTAACCAGAAAAAAAACGAATTATATACTAAAAATCCACCATCCATAAAAACATATTTTAATTTTATTTTAAAAGGATTTTTGTCTTTATTTATGTGTTTGTGTTGTGTATATAGAGGTCATTGCATAATAGTTGAAAATGAAGTCTTACTCCTGTATATTGCAGGGTGTCTCTTGTATAGTGGGGGGGGGATATGGATGAGTGGATATGTGGTTTGTGGAGGGGCTGTGGGTCTATGTGGGGAATGGTGTGGGGGTATGTGTAGGTGTGGGTGGGCATGGGGAGTTTGTGAGGGTGTGTTTGTGTGTAGGTGTGGGTGAGTGTGCAGTTTGTGGGATGAATGGAGGAGGAGAGGGAGGCTGATGGTGTATGGGAGGGGTAGTAGTGAGTAGGGCTCCCCCCAGAGACCCATAGGTGTGTGGGGGGGTGCAGTGTTTTTGGGGTGTGTGATTGTGTGTGTGTGTGTGTGGCAGAGATTGTGGTTGTGGAGTTTCTGGGGGACCCCCCCCCCCATGCCTGCTCCCCTGAGATGGTCATCACCTGCCCTGCAACAGCCTAGCACCCATGCACCCTGTGGCACCTCCCCACCACTGCTAGCAGTGTGCGGCCCCAGTGAGCCCCACTCCTGCTCCAGACTTACCCCAGCAGAAGTGGATCAGCCAGACACATGCAGAGCCCTGACCTGACTCCCCTGTCTGCGCCACACCACCTGCCCATGGTGTGTCCTGTCGCCCCCTGGGCATGCAGCAGGGCTGAGGTGGCTCCACGCTGGGCTACTCATATGGGACTCATATGCAGCCCTGTCTGGTCCCTCCCCATGCCTGCTGCAGACACGTCTGCTCACACCAAACAGATGCAGCAGCAGTAGGGCAGAAGTGTGACTGGCACAGGAGAAAGGCAGCCACTCCCTTTCAGCACTGCCCAGTGCTTCCTGCAACAGCCTCACAGAACCCACGCTTGGCTGCCCTGCGCTATCACCAACACCCCTGGGCTGCCTCACAGGGAAGCAGGGACAGCACAGAGGAGCCGGAGGGCAGCCCAGCATGGGCTCCTCGTAGCTGCTGCAGGAACCATTGGGCAGCTCTGAGGGGGAGTGGCTGCTTATACCCCATGCTGAGTACACCTCTGCCCTGCCAGCAAATGCTCTAGTCCCCAGCCTGGAGCAGGACCAGACATGAAATTACAAACGCCACATTTCTAGTGAATCCATCCCTGAAAATGAATTTTTTGAATGCTCTCCTCTCTCCTCCTTACACACATTCACATAAAATCTGCCCATATGCAAACCACTGCTCTTGGTTATACTTATGCTTCCTCACCTCACCACTGCCTGTATTTACATTCAAAATAAAGGCCTTTTTCTCCATGTTAAATGTAGAAAAAATTCTCATCTTGGATTTGAATAAATAAAGCATAAAGTAAAGATAATATTTGTATAAATATTATATATATTAATCATAATACCTTGTTCTACTTCTTTATGCTCATGTAACTACATTGAAGTCAAGAGATTTACATCAATGTGAAAATGAATGTAGTTAGGTCCTTTTCACACTAAAAGGAAAAACAATTCACAGGGGAAATACAATTAAAAGAAAATTGAAAGAAAGGGTATAAACACCTCTGCCCTGATTCTTTAATTGTATACGTTTTGAGTGACAGTACACAACTATTTAAAGTACCTATAAAATCTTACAAAGTGGGCATGTTTACATGAGATGCCACTGCACAGTGGTTACTGTGCATTTATTTAGTACTTGATAATAATAAATAATTTATTTAGTGTTTTATTATACAAGTACAGTACTAAATAAATGTGCAGTAACCAGAGTTACTGGTGCAGTAGTGCTATACCAGTAGTGCTGGCAAATGCCTTAGTTACACTACTGTGCAGTAGCCTAATCATACTGTACAGTAGTGTATTAGCACTGTTGGTGCTCAAATGCACTACTGTGCAGTATTATTCGGCTACTACACAGTTAACACCTCATGTAGACAAGCCCACTGAGATGTAGCATTTTATAGCCACTTTCTGCATGTAAAAGACTACACAAAATACACAACAATGGCAATTCCTATCTGTACCATTCTGACTGTAACTTCAGATTGCTCACATGGCTTATTTGCTGTTATTTTCTCTGACAGCACACGTTATAATGAAACGTGTTATTTAACCAATTGTTTAAAAGTTCAGTAGAAAGCATGAACTTGCCTGTACAGGCACTTCCTCTAAGCAGTGCCATCACCTGTAATAGGTTTCTGAAATCCAGATGTATTCTCTGAACTTCTGCTGTCACTTTAAGGAAGCCTATCTATAACTGAGCATTATAATGAAGTTACAGAAAGAAGCAGTACTTTCTTTCTGATGTTCCAATGCATGTAAGTAGACCATGGCCCAATATTGCCAGCCCCTAAAATAATAAATCAGACCTACACAAACATTGAGACTGTTTCAAATTTGTAGAACTCTACTGGAGAGAAAGCACTGGGTATTCTTTTTTATTTACAACAGAACCTCTAAGGTGTATTCAGATAATGGTTTTAAACGTTCTCTGTAACCATGTGGTTAATTTACTGCTTGTTTTTTAAAATGAAAACAGAGCTTCTCATGTTATGTACATGAGTACAGGAACTAGGGCTTTAAGAAACATGTAAAATATTGTGTGACTATGATGAAACTGCAAGATCTGGCAACAGTGATGAAAGCTGTGTCTCACTTAAAAGGGGGAGGGGACATGCCTTGTATTCCTGCCTTCAGCCAGCAAGAGCAGAGATTGGAGCAGGAGTGGGCAAAACGTGTCCCCTGGGCCACATGCAGCCTGCCAGGCCATTCTATCCGGCCCACAGGACCCCTAAAACTTTTAGAAAATTAATATTTATCTGTCCCTGGCTGCCTGTCATGCGGCCCTCAAAGGCTTGCTAAAACTCAGTAAACGGCCTGTCACCTGAAATAATTTCCCGCCCCTGGATTAGAGTAATGATCCGAGTCCTTTAAGTACAGTTAGCACTATTAGAAGCACCAGTCTTTGGGGCAGAGGAACACAAAGACTACATTTCTAGTGAATTAATCTATAAAGATGAATTCTGTGAATGCTTTCCTCCCTCTTCCTTATACACATTCATGTAAATTTTTACCTTATTTGTGTATGCAAACAACTGTGCTCTCCATTTTCCCTTGCTTGTGTGCATAAGTCCAAATCGCAAATTCTATATTGCCTATTTGAATAATTTTCTTTAATAACATGACTCATCCTGGTACATGCTCTAGGGAAAAATAGAAAAAAAATGGTTTTAACAGACTGGTACAGCTAGCAGCCTCCAGTATACAGCTACAGGCTTTTATAGCCATTCTGTAATGCTGAATTCTTTTCCACTTATTCCTCCAAGTTTCACATCAGTGTAACCCACTGATGTCAATAAGTTACTCAAGATTTTCGTCAGTATTAGTGGGAGGCATATCATGCTTTATCTGTTGGTCTTTATTAGGATTGAAACCCAATGACGGTATTGACCAGCCGTGTTTCTTACAATAGTTCCCCATTATGCCTGTTTACACCTGTACTATATCTTTCTGAGAATGTGAACCTCAAAATTTATTTATTGTTTTTTTATTTAACTGTTTTATTTTGCTTCTAATTGCACACAATCTGTGGATAGAGGGAATGGAATGTTTTCCTGAAATGTTTCTCCTTAGTCAATGGTGACTAAGAGCCTTTTTGTGTGTAGGTGACAGTTCCCAGGCCAGATGAAAAGTCTTCACTAAACTGCATATTCTTTCAGTACTTCCCAGAAAAGTTAAACAGTAACTAGTGTTTTTTAAAAACTTCTGAAAAAATAAGGCTGCTTAATACCCTCTTTGGGCTTGAGTGCAAATAAAAATGTAGATACATGGCATGATGCCCCTTCCACTTGCAGTGGCAATAATCAGGAGTCATCCCACTGACATTAATGGTCTACAGCACCACAAAACTGGTGAAAGTGAGAGAAAAACAAAAGCATTTAGCTGTGCAATATGTTAGAGAGAAATCAGCTAAATAGCTTTTATGAATCTTTATTGCAGATTTTATATTTTTTACATAGAATAATTATATTTGACCCTTAGCTGGTAAAAATCACAAGAGCCTCATTGAAATTGCTTCAGTTTCTTTGCTTTACTGAAGAACTGTGTCTGTAATTAGCAAATAAATATTTCCATTTATGGCACCAGATCTATTCATTATAAGTGGCAAAACCCCCTACTGATCTAAGTAGCTTTACCTGCATTCTGTTCCACACTCAACTTCATGTACAAAATTAATGTCTGTTTGTTGGAAACATTCACAGCCCCTTGTAAATAGAATACATAGTACAGGGAGAGGAAAGAAGTCTATTCAAATATGCTTGGTGGATTTTGTAAAAGAGGTGCCGAAGCAGCAAGTGACCATGCAGGTGTGTCTGCCTTCCCCATTTCCATCTTCTCCCTTCAACAATAGGAGCCACACCACACAGTGGGAGCAGCAGCTGGAGAAATTTTAAAATCTTTGAATCAACTAAGACTCTGTCCTTGCTCTTGGTACCCAATTCCCTCCCCTCTGTGCTCAGCAGCACCTCCTCTTCCCTCTTACTGGTGTCCACTGTAGGTACTTCTACTAAGGAAGTACAGGTTGAATGAATGCATAGAATAAAGTGGATAGAAAACTGGCTCAGAGGAATCATTGGGCTCAGAGGGTAGTAGTCAATGACTTGATGTCTAGTTGGCAGCCAGTATCAAGTGTAGTGCCCCAGGGGTCAGTTCTGGAGCTTGTTCAATGTTTCATAGTTGGAAGGGTCAGAAGGGACCTGAGCAGATTATCAAGTCCAAGCCCCTGCCATGAGCAGGAAAGAATGCTGGGATCAAACGATCATGGATAGATGATTACCTAGCCTGCTTTTGAAGACCTCCAGGGTAGGAGTGAGCACCACTTCTCTTGGAAGTTGGTTCCAGCTCCTAGCCACCCTGACTGTGACAGTAGTGTCTCCTGATATCTAGCCTGAATCTATTAGTCAATTTATGGCCATTATTCCTTGTTACTCCCGGTAGTGCTCTGGGAAATAGGAACTCTCTCATTGCCTGCTGGTTCCCCTTGGCCAGTTTATAGATGGCCACCAGATCCCCTCTCAGCCTTCTCTTGTGGAGGCTGAACAGGTTCAGATCCTGTAGCCTATCCTCATAGAACCTGCCCTGCTGCCCCT
>NW_017728948.1:25126108-25133812 GCF_001723895.1 Crocodylus porosus
AAGTCGCTGATGAAGATGTTGAACAGTGCGGGCCCAAGGACCAAGCCCTGGGGAACCCCACTGCCCACATCCCTCCAGGCTGAAAATGACCTGTCTGCCACAACTCTCTGGGTGGGCCCTCCAGCCAATTTACAACCCATCTGACTGTGTAGGCATCAACACTACAGTCGCCTAATTTTTTAATGAGAACGGGGTGAGAGACAGTGTTGAAGGCCTTCCTAAAGTCCAGAAAGACTAGGTCCACTGTGATACCTGCATCCAAGGATTTTGTGACCTGGTCATAGAAGGCCACCAGGTTGGTTTGATAAGACCTGCCTTTAATGAACCCATGTTGGTTGCCCCTAAGCATAATCTCCCCTGCTGGTCCCTTGCAGATGTGCTCCTGGATAATTTTCTCAAAGAGCTTCCCCAGGACCAAGGTAAGACTAACAAGCCTATAGTTTCCTGGGTCCTCCTTCCTCCCTTTTTTGAAAATAGGGACCACATTGGCCCTTTTCCAGTCCTCTGGCACCTTGCCAGAGCACCACGAGTGCTTATTAAGCTGTACCAGGGGTCCTGCAATAACCTCTGCTAATTCCCTCAGCACTCTGGGGTGGAGGTCATCAGGACCTGCTGATTTGAACATGTCTAGTCCCACCAGAAGTTCCCTGATTAGGTCCTCACTGACCCTGGGCCTGGCTGCACCTCCCCTGTGTTACCAGATTTGCCCATTACTTTGGTGTGCACTCATTTATTAGGGATATGTTTCTAGCGTCTTTGTAATTCTATCAATGTGCTGCTTGTGTGTATTGCTGTTTCTATATGGAGCTGTATCTCTCCCTTCTGCAAGTTCTCACCCCCAGTGGAGCTATCTTGCAGGACTCAGTTCAGTGGGGCTGGGTTCCTCCAGCCACCAAATCAGTCAAATACACACGCACAGATTAATGTGACATGCCTGGCTCAGCCGGGTTGATCAGCATGGACAGGCTGACACCCTCATATGCCAGAAATCTGTTCATTAAGGTAACAATAACAATCCAGTCAGGCACAAGCTCACAGATAAACAGAATACCTCTGAATCCAGCTGGGTGTCCAGATGACACCCCCATAGGCCAGCATTCAGTTTATTAGGGCATGTCTGAGCCAAACTGGATCAATCAGCCTGTACACGGTGATCCCCTTATGTGTCTCAAACTCAGCATGTCCCAATCTTTTGCCCTAACTGTCTTAGAAGTGGCTGCCTCTTGATGAGTGGACCCCACAGTATTTCTGGGCTTCACAGGGATCTTTGGCTTAGGTAAAAGAAGCATTACTGCAGAGCGAGTGGGGGTGGGGAAGTAGAGAAGGAACATATATGTCCAGTTACTAGCAGTTTGACTATAAAAGTTATTTATTTCTAGGTATATGAAATATATATAATGGTACTAGTAATAATAGACATGTAAGGAAAAACAAACAAAACAATTACAATATTACCCTTGTTTCATCGAGTATTTGGGGAAACTTAGCTCAAGCTTAACTAATACAATTCAGATTCAGAAAACTATGCCTAGAGAGAAAAAAAAAAGAGAGAGAAAGCGAGCTGGGATCTCACTGTTTGAAGGCACTCGGGTAATTTGTTGACAAGCAAAGTTCTCATCACGATCCTTGAAGGGAGACAATTTGTTTCTCCCAGCTTCTCGAGAACAACAGCGGATGGTGTCAGAGAGATTTCTCTCCCTTGAAGCACACTGTTACTTTTAGAGCTTTCTTATACCCCTAGTTTAGCCTCTTCAAAGCATTCTTTTAATTGTGTAAATCAAGAGGGTCCCAAGCCATAATTTACCAGGAAAATACTGTTTATAAACAGTTTAAGTGTAAATGAATTACCTTTTTCAGTGATAAGGGGTTATCTGGTTTGGAACATCTCAAGAAACCGATTAACAACCAGGAAAAACATTAAGTTTTAAGGAGTAACCAGACACCTAGGAGCCAGCTTGAAATTATTATGAATATACTTGAAGGGATCTTCTTAGATGGCCTAGCTATGCTTGCACTGTGTAGTCAGCATCAGTGTTTTGTAGTTTACCTGTTGTGAATAAGCCTCAGTTTAGCATGACTCTCAGATGTTACTGTAGTCTTTTAACAGACTTAAGGGGATTACTTGAAGTGTTCATAAACTCTGTGGGGAGGACTTCCACCAGTCATCCCAGGAAAAGTATGACAGCATTTGTGGTCAGGGCTCCAACGGGCTGGACGCTGTGATAAACCCTTAACCATTGTTCAAATGTTGCCCATATCCCCTCTGACTTGGTTTCTTTGTCTCAGCCTTCCCTAATCCGGCAACTGAGTTTTAGTCAATCAAGTTTAAATAGGCCTCCCATAGTGGGACTGGGGAATGTACAGCCCGAGATGCCTAGTAAACTTTTCTTCTGCTTAGTTTTGGTTAGATGAGGTATATGTGTGGGGAAATAAAAAGTCCATTGTAAGTCCAGCAAGCTGGGTGCCAGGCCTCCTTCAGAAAGACAGAGCTAACAGGTAACAACAGGGTCCATTGAGGATCCCGGTGGGGGAGATGGGCCAGTCCCTGCACAGAAAAATGGAGGCAAAGAAATTGTTCAAAAGGTTAGCTTTGTCATATAGTGTGACCACCAGATTTCCTAGTGTGTCCTGCAGAGGGTCCACATTATCCAGTATGTTCTTTTTACCCACTACGTATTTAAAAAAGGACTTCTTGTTATCTTTGATCCGGGTTGCGAGTCCCAGTTCCATCTCCATCTTAGCCTTTCTAACAGCTGCCCTACAATCTCGAGCAATGAAGGTATAATCCTCCTTGGTGATGGCCCCTCCCTTCCATTGGGTGTACACCTCCTTGTTAGCTTTGAGATATTCCTGGATGCCTATGGTGAGCCATGGGGGCGTTTGAGCACTCTTGCCCCCTTTGATCCTCATTGGGATTGTCACCCTTTGGGCTTAGAGGATCATCTCCTTAAGGAACGACCACTCTTCTTGGACTCCCAACTACCCTCCCATCTAGGATCTCAGTGCCTCCCTGACTAGTCTCCTTACCTCATTGAATTCCGCCCTCCTGAAGTCCAGGGCTGCTGCCTTGCTGCAGGCCTTTGACACCCTGTGCTTCATGGTGAATTCCAATAGGTGATGATCGTTATCACCCAGGTGGTTGAGAACCCGCAGTCCCCTCACCAGGTTGTCACCTGTAGCCAGGACCAGGTCCAACAAGGCATTTCCCCAGTGGGACGGTGCACCTCCTGGGTAAGATGGAGGTCCTGTAATGGCTTAAGTACCTCTGGGTTAAGTGCCTCTCCCCCTGACCTCCTTGTATTCTGATGCAGAGCACTTTTCAGCCTGCCCCTCCTCTGACCCCGTGTTGTTTGTTGAGCATGTGTATTGCTCTTTGGCATAGAGCACCACACCACCACCTTTCCTCCCCATTCTATCCCTCCTGTAAAGCCTAGCCCTTGATGTTTACCTCCCAGCTATGTCTTGGACCCCACCAAGTTTCAGTGAGCCCCACTATGTCTGGGTTTGTGTCAGCCAGCAGGAGGGCAAGTTCCTCCTGCTTACTCCCCATACTATGAGCATTAGTATAGAGGCATTTAAGGCCTCCTGAAGGTATATGCACCACCCTCCTAATCCCAGGACTGTCTGGGCCCTTGTCTCTTACCTGGGTATTTCTTGTGCTCATTACCTGTCTTGGCTGGGCTGTTCTTGTGCGTGTCTCCCTCCATCCTTATCCTCCCCTTCCCCCAACGAGCCTAGTTTAAAGCCCACTGGAAGAGATCAGTCTGAAAGAGAACACAAACTTACCTCTGTGGGAGAGGTGAAGCCCATCCCACCCGAGCATATCTCTTGTTCTGAAGTATGGGTCAGGGTCCAAAAAGCCAAAGCCTATGTCAAGACACCAATTCCAAAACCACAAGTTGACCTCTCTGATGCAGTTTTCATGGCATCGTCCATGTCTGCTCACTGGAAGGACAGATGAGAAGACCACCTGTGCCCCTTCAGCTTGCCCCCCAGAGCTTGGTAGTCCGTCATCAGGTGATCTCGGCTGCTCCTGGCCATATCATTAGTGTCCACATGGATTAGAACCATGGGGTAGTATCAGTGGGCTGGATAATGGCTGAGATCATCTCTGTCACACTCTTAATCCTTGCTCTAGGCAGACAGGAGACCTCACGTGTCATGGGATCCTGGTGACAGATGGGACCCTCTGTTCCTCTCAGGATGGAGTCACCTATGATAAACATCCGGCGTCTCTTCTTCCAGGTAAACTTGCTGCCTTCAGCCTGTTCTGTGCCTTCATCAATGACCTGGAACATGGCATATAGTGTACCCTCAGCAAGTTTGAAGATGACACCAAGCTGAGGGAAGTAGTATATATACTGGAGGGTAGGGTTAGGATTCAAAAAGACCTAGACAAACTGGAGGATTGGACCAAATAACATCTCATGAGGTTCAACAAAGACAAGTGCAAAATCCGTCACATAAAATGAAATAATCCCATGCACTGGTGCAGGCTGGGGACTGATTGGCTGGGCAGCAGCCATGCAGAAAGGGACCAGGGGTTTACAGTTGACAATGAGCTGAATATGAGCCAATGGTGTTCCCCCCTTTCAAAAAGGCTAATGGCATACTGGGTTGCATTGATAAGAGTGTTGCCAGCAGGTCAAGGAAAGTGATTATTTCTTTCTATTCAGAACTGGTAAGACCACATCTGTAGTATTGTGTCCAGTTTTGGGCCCTCCACTCCAGAAAGGATGTAGATAAATTGGAGAGAGTCCAGTGGAGAGCAGCAAAAATGATTAGGGGGCAGGCCCACATGACTTATAAGGAGAGGCTGAGAAAACTAGGCTTATTCGCTTCTTGGCCTCTTGAAGGCTCAGATCAAGTATAGAGAGAAGACTGAGAGGGGATTTAATAGCAGCCTTCAACTACCTGAAGGGGGTTCCAAAGAGGATGGAACTAGACTGTTCTCAGTGGTGCCAGATGACAGAACAAGGAGCAATGGTTTCAAGTTGCAGCAAGGGAAGTTTAGGTTAGATATTAGGAAAAACCTTCTCACTAGGAGGGTAGTAAAACACTGGAACAAGTTACCTAGAGAAGTTGTGAAATCTCCATTCTTGGAGTTTATTAAAACTCAGCTAGACAAAGCTTTGGCTGGCATGATTTAGTTGGGGGTGGTCCTGCTTTGAGCAGAGGGGTGGATTAGATGACCTGCTGATGTTAAAAAGGCCTTCACTGTGGTCTCCCATGATTCTCTTATTAAAAAAAATGGGGTTGTAGGCTGGCAGAGTCCACAGATAGGTTGAGAACTGGTTAAGGGGTTGAACCAAGAGAGGGTTAGTGGATGTGTATTATCTTGGCAGGAGGTGGCCAGTGGTGTCCTGCAGGATTCTGTTCTTGGCCCCATGCTGTTCAACATCTTTATCAACAATTTAGATGAGGATGTGGAAAGCATGCTTGCTAAGTTTGTGGACAATACTAAGTTGTGGGGAGAACAAGTCACACTAGGAGATAGGATGTGGAGCCAAGCAGATCTGGAAAAGCTGAAAAGGTGGGTGGAGCAGAACCGGATGCAGTTCAATAAGGATAAATGCAGAGGGTTTTATCTGAGGAGATGTAAGTTAGGAGATGTTATGGCTAGCATGATGGCTGAAAGGGACCCTGGGGTTATAGTTGTTCACAGGATGAACAAGAGCCACCAGTGCAATGCTGTAGTCATCAGAGCTCATAGCATACTGGGATGCATTAGCTGATGTATGGCAAGCAGGGCTAAGGAAGTGATACTTCCTCTCTAATCTACATTGGTGAGACCCCCAACTGTGTTCAGTTCTGGGCACCACACTTCAAAAAAGCTGTTGAGAATCTTGAAAGAGTCCAGAGAAGGGCCACAAAAATGATTAAGGACCTGGAGGACAAACCTTCTGAGGAAAAGCTAAGGGATCTGGGACTGTTCACCTTGGGGAAGAGAAGACTGATGGGGGACATGGTGGCCATCTATAAGTATGAGCAGGAATATCAGGGGCTTGGCGAAAAGCTGTTCACTATAGTGACTCAGGGGATGATGAGTAATGGCAATAAACTATTAGAGGATGAGTTCAAATTGGATGAAATTGACTAGACCTGAAGTCACAGAAACTTAAGTTGGTGTATAGTTACTCTTGCCTTTCCAAGATTCAGTTTTACCCCCAAATGGTACCCAGCTCTAGGGTTGTATGTTGTGCATCTATTTAACATTTATACTGGTATAAACATGTCATGTGTCTTTATCCTGGGACATTTATGGGGAAAGCAGATAAATAAGGAGTATTCAAGGCTGGCATGTATGGCAGAGCATAGGGTAGTGTATGATATTGTCAGAGTGAAAAGGAGATGGTAGGACAAAGGGTACAGAAAAGCCATGAAAGTGAGGGCAAAAAGATTGAATATGAAACAGTAGAAAACAATAGTGGAAAGTTTGAAAGAGGGGGAAAGGTCAGAGATGTCAGCTAGGAATATGATCCCAAAAGCTCAGATCTGAGTGTGTTCTTAGAAGAGGTTACATTTGTGCCCAGGATACCAAAGAGGAGGAGGAGGTTATACTAGTCAAGAGGAAAGAAAATGACAGCCTAGGCTACAAAAAGAAATAGGTCAAGTTTTATCAAGACCAGCTAACAGAAATGACTGTCATCTATATTGGACAGAGTTTTATCTAAAGATAGCAAGTCACTCAAACTTTACTAACTTATTACACCGTGGGTGTGTCTACACAACACGTTGACTGCGCAGTAGCTGAATACTACTGTGCAGTAGCATCTTATGGAGAAAACTATACTGAGATGCTACTGCACAGTAGTATTAGGCTACTAATATTACACAAAGAAGGTGTATTCCAACACTATTGTGCAGTAACTCCAGTTACTGTGTATTTGTTTAGTACTTGCTTATACTAGTACTAAATAAATGTACAGTAACCACAGCACAGTACTGTCTCATGTAGATGCTCCTAGTATATATAGGAATTGCTTCACTCATCATTTAATTGCTGACAGCGTTATGGTTGGAAGTGGCAGCTATTATACAGAACACAGAAATAGTGCATTGCAGTTTAGGATAGTGGTGCTCAACCTCCAGCCCCACGAGCAAGATGAATGATGCAGAGCTGGTCTGCAGGCCTTATCCAGAATGTGGGTTAGTTCTATGGGCCTGATCTAGCACAAAGTCAGTGCCAGCATGCCAGCCTGGCTGCATATTCTGGGTTGAGCACGTTTCATATTTTCTAGGGTCGGAAGGGACCTGAGCAGATCATTGAGTCCGACCCCCTGCCGTGGCAGGAAAGAGTACTGGGATCACATGACCCCAGCAAGGTGTACATCTAGCCTCATCTTAAAGAACCCCGGGGTAGAAGCCAGCACCACTTCTCTTGGAAGTTCGTTCCAGATCCTAGCCACCCTCACCATGAAGTAGCGCCTCCTGATATCTAGCCTAGATCTACCCTCTGCCAGCTTGTGACCATTATTCCTGGTCACTCCTGGCAGTGCTCAGGGGAACAGGGACTTCCCCAGTGCCTGCTGGTCCCCTCTGACTAGTTTGTAACAGGCCACTAGATCCCCCCTCAGGCTTCTCTTGTGGAGGCTGAACAGGTTCAGGTCCTGTAAGCTCTCCTCATAGGGTCTGCCCTGCTGTCCCCTGATCATGTGAGTGGCCCTCCTCTGGACCCTCTCCATGTTGTCCACATCCCCTCTT
>NW_017728948.1:25134335-25140091 GCF_001723895.1 Crocodylus porosus
AGGACCGAGCCCTGCAGAACCCCACTGCCCACATCCCTCCAAGTCAAAAATGACCCATCCACCACCACTGTCTGGGTGCGGCCCTCTAGCCAGTTGGTGACCCATTTGACTGTGTGGATGTTGACATCACAGTCCCCCAGTTTCTTAATGAGAACGGGGTGAGAGACAGTGTCAAAGGCCTTCTGAAAGTCCAGAAAGGCTATGTCCACTGCTACCCCTGCATCTAAGGATTTGGTGATC
Organism: Crocodylus porosus; assembly: GCF_001723895.1. Lineage (NCBI taxonomy): Eukaryota > Metazoa > Chordata > Crocodylia > Crocodylidae > Crocodylus > Crocodylus porosus. Next base: position 25,134,576 of record NW_017728948.1, read on the forward strand.
TGGTCATAGAAGGCCACCAGGTAGGTCTGACAGGATCTGCCACTAATGAACCCATGTTGGTTGCCCCTAAGCATAATCTCCCCTGCTAGCCCCTCATGGACATGTGCCAGAATAATTTTCTCAAAGAGCTTGCCCAGGATTGAGGTAAGACTAACTGGCCTATAGTTTCCTGGGTCCTCCTTCCTCCTCTTTTTGAAGATGGTAACCACATTGGCCCTCTTCCAGTCCTCTGGCACCACATCAGAGTTCCACAAGTGCTCATAAAGCACTTTGGGGTCCCACAATGACCTAAGCCAATTCTTTCAGTACTCTAGGGTGGAGATCATCCGGACTAGCTGAATTGAATACATCCAGTCCCTCCAGTAGTTCCCTAACTAATTCCTCACTAACCCTTGGCTTAGGTCCACCTCTCCTAGGGTTTAAGGGAGGCCCAGAGGGCGGGTGGCTGTTCCAGTCCCTGCTCAGGAAAATGAAGGCAAAGAAATCGTTAAATAAGTTGTCTTTATCATCTGGTGTGAGCACCAAATTGCCTAGTGTGTCCTGCAGGGGCTCCACATTACCCAGAACCTTCTTTTTTGCCCCCTATGTATTTAAAAAAGGACTTCTTGTTGTCCTTTTTCAGGAAGCTAGTCCCAGTTCCATCTCCACCTTGGCCTTCCTAACCGCCCCCCTGCATCCCCGAGCAACCACAGTATAATCCTCCCTGGTGATGGCCCCTCCCTTCCATTGCGTGTGCGCCTCCCTTTTAGCTAGGAGACATTCCCAGATGCTTTTGGTGAGCAAGGAAGGCTTTTGTGCCCTCCTGCCTTCTTTGATCCGTGTTGGTATTACCTCCCTTTGGGCTTGGAGGAACATCTCCTTAAGGAGCGACCACTCTTCTTGGACACCTGGCTCCCCTCCGCTCCGGGACCTCAGTGCTTCCCTGACTACTCTCCTTAGCTCATTGAAGTCCGCCCTCCTGAAATCTAGGGCTGCTGCCTTGCTGTAGGCCTTTGCCAACTTGCGTTGGATGGTGAATTCCAGCAGGTGATGATCCCTGTTGCCCAGGTGGTCGAGCACCCGCAGCCCCCTCACCAGGTCACCCGTGGCCAGCACCAGGTCCAACAAGGTGTCTTCCCTGGTGGGGCTGTGCACTTCCTGGGTTAGATGGAGGTCCTGCATTCTGGCTAGGAACCTACGTGAGTGGTCAGACCTGGCTGACTGCTCTTCCCAGCAGATGTCTGGAAAGTTCAGGTCACCCATGATGACCACGTCCTTTGACTTAACTACCTCCGTGAGCTGACTTAAGGATTCCTGGTCTGGCTCTTCCCCTTGGTTGGGTGGTCTGTAGTAGACCCCCACTGTTAAGTATCTTTCCCCTCGACTGCCTTGTATTCTAACCCAGAGCACTTCAGAGTGCCCCTCCTCTGATTCTTTGCTAATTGACGAGGGTGTGTATTCCTTCTTAATGTAGAGCACCATGCCCTCACCTTTCCTCCCTGTCCTATCCCTCCTTTACAGCTTATAGCCCTTGATATTCGTTGCCCAGTCATGTGCTGGGTCCCACCACATTTCAGTGATCCCCACTATGTCTGGGTTAGTGTCAGCTAGCAGGAGGGTAAGTTCCTCTTGCTTTTTTCCCATAGTACCAGCGTTTGTGTAGAGGCATTTGAGGCCTCCTGTGGATGTGTGCACTGGCCCCCTAGTTTCAGCATTACCCTGGCCCCTGTCGCTTACCTGTGTATATGTTCCGCTCATTGGTGTAGGCTGGGCTGTACTTGTGGGTGTTGCTTGGTTTAGTAGTCCAATGCTTCCTCTTCCCTTGTCTTTCCCTTCCCTCAACAAGCCTAGTTTAAAGCCCTCTGGAGGAGATCCACCAACCTAGGAGAAAACACACGCTTACCTTTAGGGGAAAAGTGGAGCCCATCCCATCAGAGCATGTCTCTTGTTGTCATGTGCTGGTCATTATCGAGGAAACCAAAGCCTGCCTTGAGACAGCATTCCTGAAGCTGCCAGTTGGTCTCCATGATGCACGTCACATGCCATCTTCCACATCTGCTCACTGTTAGAATAGAAGAGAAAACCACCTGTGCACCTGTCTCCTTTAGCATGCACCCCAGAGCGTGGTAGTCCTCCATCAGATGATCAGGGCTTCTCCTGGTTCCATCATTAGTACCCACATGGATTAGGAGCATGGGGTAGTAATCAGTGGGCTGGATCATGGCCTGGATCATCCCCTTCACATCATGAAACTTTGCTCCAGGTAGGCAGTAGACCTTGCGTGTTGAGGGGTCCTGGTGAGAGATGGGGCCCTTTGTACCTCTCAGGATGGAGTCGCTTTTGATGATCACTTGACGCTCTTTCCTCCTGGCCTGCTTAGTTCTTTCTGCCTGCTTGGAATGTGGAGAGCATGGAGTTGCCTCCTGTCTGGTTGCCTCATCTCCTTCCTTCTCTTCCAGTGTTGCCAGGGCCTCGTACCTGTTCTTCAGCTGGACTGGAGGAACTGGTACTGCTGTGTTACGAGCAGCCCTGGTTCTGGAGGTGACCGTCTGCCACTCTGCAGTGGAGGGCACCTCCCGGGGTGCTTCTTCCTTGGGTGTGTGACTCTGCAGGGAAAGGAAATAGCTGTCAATTTCTTCTTCTGCCTCCCTGATTCCCCTCAGCCTGCTAACCTCCTCCTGGAGCTCCCGCACCTGCATCTCCAGGGCCCTAAGGTGGGCTCCTGTGGGACAGGTGTGGGAGTCCCCAATCCCTGCTCCCCCAGGCCTTGCTGGGCAACGCCCCCCAGGCCAGGCGGTGGGGGGACACCAGCCCTCCCGTGGGCTCTGTCTGGGTGGAGGCCTCAGACAAGCCCCGTGAAGGCTGCACCCCCCCTGGGCAGGGGCCCTGGCAGCACTCCGTGTTGACACCATCGTAGGAGTTGCTGCTTGTTTCTGGCTTAGTGCAGTGCCTTTGCCCCATGCTAGCAGGAGTCTCCCTCCTGGCCCTTCCTGCTCACCCACCGGCGCGAATGCCAACACAGACGCCAGAGCACTCTGTTTACGCAGCTTGGGAGCACAGCTTCCTACTGGCTCAGTTAAGAGGGATCCGGAGGGCTTCCCCTCTGGATCCAGCTCAGCTGTGTCAGTCCATCTGCCTCACTTACCTTAGGGGGTTCAGCTGCTGCTGCCCCCGCTGCTGGCTCTGCTGCTGCTCCATTTACCTCCACTTTGGGTCAGATAAGGGGGCATACGTGCATGGGACACATGTGTGCCTGGATCCCTCCTCTTCTGTCTGCTCCTGGCTCCCGAGTGCCATGTTTTGAAATTCTCGCCGCTGTCCCAACAGCCAATCGGGCACTCCAGTCTTCCAGGGAAGTGCCTGCCGGCGGTCCCGCCCCCTATGCTCCCCACTGTATGCTGACTCAATCCTGCATGCTAGTATGATATACTGCACAGGGCCACATCATCTTGCCTACAGGGCTCTTCATGGGTCCAGAAATTTGGTAGTATGGTAGGTACAATTAACGATGCCACCTCTTTCCTACTGTCAAATTTTCAGAGGGAGGAGACCCAGGGATGACATGTTCTGTAGGCTGGATCTGGCCTGCAGGCTGCAGGTTGAGCACCACTGGTTTAGGACAAACAGCATTTACTTATTCTAATGAAAATGCAGGGGAATATAGTTTGGTCATTGGTATTCCTGCACAATAATTATATAATTTATAAAAAATATTTTTTCTATTTTTTATTCTGAACATTATAATACTGACATTGACTGTTTTCTTAATTTCATATTAATTAGGGGCTAAGAGTGCATGCACAGAAATTTGCACACAGACACATTTTTAAAACTGTCAGCTATGCAAACATTTCCTTCCTTAAAACATTTTCTGTATTTTCTTAACTCTTGATCAGCAATTTGTATAAAACACAAAATTTTATGCAAAAGTGTATAATATATATACTACTGCAGGACCTTTGAAAGGTTCTAAGGTCAAGTCAAATGAACATCAAAACATTTTTATTTAAAATTATAAGAATACTAATTCCAGGAACTGATATATTATCTAAGGAAAAAAATTACAGAAATTATATATTTTTAAGAGCTCACGGGTCATATAGGTTCTTGCAGACATAGAAAACTCCCGGTGCTTTACTTAAACTCAGCATGTTCCCATGCCAACCCCAGCACATATCCAGAAGAGGTTGTGCCTAAGTTGGACCTGGCTTGCCCAACATTTGTATATATTGGGTGTTTAACTGGGGCTTTTTTGATGCTTTTACCTAATGGCTTAATGAGTCAGCTTCAGATAAAAGTGCCAAAAAGCCCCACTAAAGCACCTATACAGATGCTGCAGAACTGGGTTGAAGTAACACACACTGCTTCTTCCAGTAAAGCATGTCTTGTTTTTGTGGGTTTTTTTAACATCTGCAAGCAGCCTTAGCTATCTAAAGAACTCAGCACATTGAGTGCACAACTCTTGAAAACTTGACCATAAGTCTCACAACAGGAACACTTTTGAAAATCCTGGCCCATATTTCAGGTGTCTATAAAGGACTTTGGAAAATCTGGGCTAAGCAGTGGGTTCTGAAAAATCTGGCTTTAGAAGTTCAATTAATTAATTTCCATATTCAGTGCTTAAGCAGATTCAAGTCTTAAGCAGAATGAGCAGATTTCTGAAAGGTCTTAAGAACTAAGACATCCTCTTCAGGGCAGCATTTTCCAAGTCTTAAATTAAATAGATTAATTTAAATAGATTTCTGAGAAGGAAGGAAACTTTGAAATGAAGTGCTCTATTCCCATCTTAAGGTGTGGTCCTCTTAGTCATGTCAGAACTTGAACAGTAACGCCTACAGTAGGTGCTGTGAGCATAGTGCTCATGAGTCAGAAGGTGTGCATGTTTTAAATGGTTTCATGGTTTAAATATTTTCAGTGTGAACTTATTTGTAAGTAGAATGAGAAGCCAGGTCAGAGCAGCCCAGGCTGGCAGGGGACCTGGGGATCAGTCTGCCAGCTCAGGACTGCTTTGACTAGGTTTCACATGATGCAGACCATCCTGAAGCACCCTGTGCCCCAACCAGTCAGGGCAGCATTGTGTACCATGTGCACAAAAACTCCACAGTAGGGTAGTACCTGTATCTTACAAGTACTACCCTGCTATGGATTTTATTAGTTTTATGTGCCCTAACAGGGTTGCATGTGTAGATGTTGAAATGATTACTACTTAGTTGATTAGTCAATTGCACAGTAAACGTCTCATATAGACAGGTCCAGTGTGAAAATTGTCTCCACCATCCACTCTTCCACCATCTTAGACATTAAAAAATACACATTAAAAAAAAATTGAAATTTGTTTTGTTCTTTATTTGCTGCTTTTTATCAGCTAGAATTTGCATCTTTTGGATAGACAATAGAACCAAGGTAGACAAGACTAGAGTATTACTTACTGAAAGAAATGAATAGTATGGACTTGTGTTTCATAGTTTCATAGTTTCATAGTAGCTAGAGACGGAAGGGACCTAGGTAGATCATCTAGTCCGACCCCCTGCCTTGGC
>NW_017728948.1:25140102-25148893 GCF_001723895.1 Crocodylus porosus
GGCCCACTGACCCCCTAGTCTCAGCAATGCCCCGTCCCCCATCACTTACCTGTTTCTCCCTTTTGACCATTGGTCTGGGCTCGCTGGTTAGACTTCTTCTGTTCTGTCCAGTAGTTTTTATAAACAGTACCCTGGTACTTTGCAAGCATAGCAGTACTGGATAAAGATGCCCAAAGAAAATCCCAAACCTAACATGTCATAAACTTGGAATATTCAAAATGCAGATCACAATCTGTGTTATCTCCTATTCACTATGCACAGTTCAATTTGAATAATTCCATTCTGCCCAGAGTACCTACATTTTTTTCTGCAGCTTTAGTTAGGTGATATAGTTTTTTACAGGTTTTACCCTAAACATTTATATTGACTTATTGCATATTAACCCTCTTCATAAGAGGTAAACATAAGAAGTCCTTTATTTGTAATTAGCTTGTAAACGCTTTGGGTAATTTGCACTGAAAGGTGATATGTACATATACAATAAGTTTTGATATGCTATCTCTATTATCGATTGAAGTCTTCAATTGATTTCGGCAAAGTCTGAATCAGTCCCTCTTTCATATGTTATTATTGATATGGTTTGAGACAAATGTACTGCTTATATAACTATTTCCTGAGGTCCAATTTTTCTCAAATGCACTACCATTAGATTATACAGAAAGGCATGCATCAAATAGCATCTTAATAGTTTTGGCACAATGGATCTGTTGATATCTTACTCTTCCTAACTGCAGAAATTATAGGACACTTTTTCATGACGGCAAAAAAAGAGAAGCAAAAGCATTATGCACACTAAAGGGTTTACTAGGGATTTTTCTGTTTTTAAAAAAGGGAAAAATAGGTGACCATTTTTTTTCAAATTTAGCTAAGGAAATGATTAAAGAAGAAAAGAAAGATATGCTTTTACAGTTTCTGCTTCTATTCTTGAATTATCTTTGTTGTGAACAGAGAGAACCAGGGAAGAAAGCTTTTCTAACAGTAAAATACTGGTTTGCCTGCATTTCTGTCTGAAGAGATGCCTATGCAAAAAGCTTGATAGGGAACCACAAAGCCATGGACTAAATCTAGGCCTTTCTAAAGAATTGTCTAAAATAAAGAAACACTGCTAATGCCAGGGAAAATGGATATTTTTAAAAGAAATCTGAGTGTATATAAAAGGCATGACCAGCCTGGGTGTTTTTGGGTTGTTTCCCACCCCCAACCATACTGGACTCAATAAAAATTACAACAAAAGTACCACACAAGATATATTTTTCAGTGAGAAAGGCTGATCTCGTGGGCAATTGGAAGGCCAAGATTCTCCAAGAAATTTCTACTTCACTGTTGAAACTGTAGGAGTGATGGCACAAGAGAGAAAGGAATCAAAAGAGAGCATGATCCTCCACTGGGAGGGGAGAGAGCTACCTCCCATACCTTCCTGTTAGGATTATTTATGGGTTTTAACCAATCACTGTCTAATGGGCTGACTGTCTTAGGCTGAAGAACTGTTGTCATCATTCCTTCCCTCCATCTCTCTTCCCTCTGGGTCTAAGCACCATCTTGGTGACCCTAAAGGAAAGATCTGGCCACCCTGCAGGCCCTACAAAGATGGCAGGTTTTCCTGGGTAGGTTTCACTAAAAGGTAACATTTAAGGGTGGTTGTAACAGGGAACCCTAGCCCTGTTACCAGAAGACAGGTCAGCCCCTTTAAGATCAGGACTTTCTGGGCACAGCATGCTGGTAAGGTTAGGGTTAAAAGTTAAGCCAGGCCAGCTGGTCAGGTGACTGGAAGCGGGCAGGTCAGGACTGTAAAAACCTTAGGTTAGGGCGGCAGTTGGAGGCTGGCAGTCAAGGGAGAAGGAGTGTGTGAGAGCTCTATGGAGAGGCTGGGTGAGTGGTCCAAAGGCTGAAGGAACTACTGAGGAACCTTGAGAAGCAGCTGCAACCCCAGAGGAAGGATGGTAGCTGATGGTGGGGGAGCAGAAGCATGACCCCTGAGTAAATGTAAGCTGGTGTGCTGCCTTCTTTGATTGTATTTTTTTGGTGGCAGTTATAGCCCATGGACAGAATGCTTATGTTTTTTTTTTAATAACACTGGTGGTTTGAGTGAGGCTATTTGGGGAAGGAGGAGGCCTTATGGGAGGGGCACTGCAGTGTGGGGACCCTGGTGCCAGAGAAGGTGTATTATTTGGGGGCAAAGACCCCAACATCAGAGAGGGTGCAGTATTCAGGGTACACAGGACCTGGCACCAGTGTTGGCACAGGATTTTGGAGTTGGGGTACAGACCCTGGCACCAGAGGGTACAATCCTAAAAGGCTAGGGTGGTCTGGTGCCCCAGAGGTACAGTTTTTTGGGGGTTTTTTGTGGACTGGGACAGCACGGGTCTGGGGCTGTTCCCCAGCACTGAACTTGCAGCCTCCTGGCTATGGGACCAGTGGCTGGGCTTCTGGGCACAGAAGGCTGGACACCAGGTTGCAGCAGAAAGGAGGGCCTTGAACCTCAAGACAAGGAAAAAGGCTAGCACCTCAGAGTTGAACCCTGTTTGGTGGGTTTAGATGGGGAAGCCTAGCTAGGGAAAGGCAAGGAGTCAAGGCCATGGAGGTGGAAGACCCCAAAATATGAAATATAATAGGCAGTCTCCTGCTTACAAGAACATCAGTATAACAATTTTCCATCAAGACCTGGCAAGAGTAGAGAGTAGAGAGCAGGACATGAGAAACCTTAAAGGGGACTCCAAGGGCACCCCATATAGGGTGTATATAACAGGGAAGATGGTGCTGGGGAAGGCAGCTTGTTACAGTGGTCTTTGGTGGTGATCAAAACAGGGAAAGAGGGTATTTCATGTTTTAATTAGGTTTCTTTTGAATCCAGTGTTGTTTGTTGTGAGAACTGGGAGGTATGGTTTTAGGGGAAAGCTCTTCAGTAGGAGAAGGGATATGAACAGCAGTTGAGGCCTGGTTGGGTTTGATGGGAAGGTGGTCTTGTGCAGAAGTCTGGGTAGGGAAGTACTGCTGGGAAGGAGGCAGTTGGAGTTATCAGGCTATGGGATGTTTGGGAAATTCTGTGAGTTGCTTGTTTATTGTAAGGTTTTTTTTGAGTCTTTCAGAAAGGGTAATATAAACCTAAAAATTCAAATCAAATCAATACTGTAAAATGCATGAAAGTCCTGGTGAAAAAGTCCCAACTTTACCAACACCTAGTGCAATGCCCCCCTTCATGTATTGACAATTACATTACTCCTTATGTGTCCTCCTTCTGGCCTCATGAATATTGTATGCTCGGCTACCCAGTAAGTGAGCTTCCACATATGGGTAGAGTGCAACCCACCCAGACTAAGCTATGGCTTCATGTTGAGTGCAGTCTCTTGGGAAGTGGTCGATGTGAGTTTGAAACCCATGAAGCTTAGGAAGGCCTAGAACCTAGGTGTCCCACTTTCTGTGCAAATGGTGTAACAACTAGGGCATAGGGCAGAAGGTAATCACTTCCATAACTAGCAATGCTGGCCATGTTCTGAAGTGAGATTTTTATTATGGCATACTCCACTTTTTGCTGAACTCAGTGCTGCCAGTGTGAGTTAGGTGTGCTCTGTGGGCACCTCCCAGATTGATATGGATTACAAAAGCAGGGTAGATGTAAATTACTTTTTTGTGAATTAAGCATCTAATTCCATCTATTTTACCTAAAACCTATCTAGGTGCCTCAATTAATAATTTGAACTCAACCATTAGTCTTGGTACAGAAAGTTGAGGAAGGCATCAGAAGAATTAAGGCCCAAATCTTCAGGGGGTCTACAAGTGTTGGCATCCAAATATGATTGGAGTCTAACTGAAGGCTTGGGTTCAGCAAGATGCATGAAGCTTTAAGCACATGAGACAAGTAGTCCAGAGCCAAAGATGGAACACAACCTTTATGCCCCTGGTCCTGTGCAGTGGCCCTTACTCCATCTGCATGGCACTGACAGTGTCTTTGCCCTCTCCTCACTCCTCTCCCGAGCCCTCTTCCCATCAAATATAACAGACATGGAGACCTCTTACCTCAGCCTCTGGATACAACTGCCATGTCTGCTGTTCTCTTCTTCCACCATAAACACAGGCCTTTGTTGGAGTGGCACTAGTAAGGCTGCAAAACACAGCAGGTCTTTGAGGTTAAAACTTCAGTGTGATGCAGAGGAAATCCCTTGTTTATTGTGTCAAGCTCTCTATAGTCAGGCAGAAATCACAGCTTATCTTAACTTCGGGTTCATATTTTCTTCAAAAAATGAGGGATAGCTACTTACAATAAAGGAAGAAAAGAAGAAAGAAAAGAAAGTTTAAACTCCAGGAGTTGGGCCTTTAATACTTTAATCCAGCCCTGCACTTAAGTAGGTTAATTGGTGAAGTACTTTGCTGAATTAGACGCTGAAAAAGGGAGTAACTTTGTAGACGAGTATTTTAGTTGGTGCATTTTGAATGTGCTGGAGGGAGATAAGATGGGGATCAAAGAGGCCAGAGAGAAAGACGTTTTAGTTGGTTGTAGAGGCAAAAAATAGTCGAACAGACGAACATTTTAAGCAAAAGGTAGAGAGACAAGGTCACAGATTTGTGAAAACATGGGGAAAGAATTCTTAAGCCAGGGGTGGGCCAAATCCAGCCTGCTAGGCCATTTTGTTTGGCCTGTAGGGGTCCCCTTCAAAAACCAGTTATTACCAGCTCATGGCTCCCCTCTGAAAACCAGTGGGGGCTGGCTTTCAGAGGTTGTGCCATCAGACTGGGTGGGCTCTGCACCTCCAAGTGTGACAGTGCATGCATGGATAGCTGGTGAGTGGCAGAGGTGCATCTGCCAGCAGTGCCTTGAGTGCCACATGCAGTCCTGGGAACCCCACATGCTGGCACAGAGCCCCTACAACCTGTACAACATGGCATGTGTGCAGGTAGGTGGGTATGGGGTATATGTGTGAATGATTGTGGGCTTTGTAGCAGGAGCATGTGTGGGACGGGTTATAGGTGAGTGTGCAGGTGTGTGAGCATGGGTTTGAAGTTTTTGGTTCCATGGTGCGCAGCCTCATTGCTGGTGGTGTCAGCAGCAGCAGCTGGTGGACCCTTGGGATGCTCATGGCCCATGGTAGGCAGAGCCCCCACCACGGTGCATGGCTCCAGCTGAGTCCCAAGACCCACACGTGGTGGCATGGAGCCCACCCAGCTTGACTTGCACATGCTGGAAGCCTCATGTAGTGACACAGAGCTGGTCTGGCTCAGCCTGGCCCGATGGTGTGCAACTCCTGCCTAGTTTCAGGAGCCCCATGTGCTGGCATAGAGCCAGCACAGTCTGGCCCAAGGTGCATTCCTGCAGGCCAGGCCTGTGCCACCACATGCAGCTCCCAGGATTCAGCCATATGTCACTGGGGGTCTCTGCATCCTTGTGGGTCCACAGGGCAAGTCATCTGCTCCTGCTGATGCCACTGGCAGTGGTGGTTGTATGCCGGGGGGTGGGGGCATGTGGTAAGACCATCTCCCCACCAAACCCCACCACTAATTCCACACCTACCAACACAGTTCCATACCCACACACCCCTACTGGCCCCTCCACAAATCCTGCCGTCCCACTCCCTCCACAAACCCCACACCCACCCACACTTCCACACCCACACCCCCTAGAGGCTCCTCCACAAATCCCCCCACTCCCAACCTACACACACACCCTCACACCCCTTTACAAACTTTACCCTCACATACACACCCACACTGACCCCCCCAACCACATCCCACACACAATATACAAGAGTAAGACTTTGAACTATTATGCATGTATCATACATATTATGTATGTATCACCTCTACATACACTTTGCAAATGCACATAAATCAGACAAAAATATTTCTTGAAATAAAACTAAATTATGTTATAGCAGATATCTGACTTCTAGATTGTGGGGCCTTTTTTGTTTGCCATCTTGGAACCAGGAAAAAAACAAAACAAAAAATAGTCTGAGCACCTGTCAAGGAGCAGGGTTTTCCTTGCAGCCCCTGACAGTTCACCAAAAGGCATTACATAGCCCTCCAGCCCAATAATTGCCCACCCCTGTCTTAAGTATTGGAGCTGCGTGAGTAAAAAGAGGGGAATAAAGGATTTCAGCAATTGCATTGAGGTTACAAAAGTCTGGGAGATGTAGAAAATGTGAGTGCCAGAACCAACAATCATGGGGAAATAAAAAAGAGTTGAAAAGTTAAAAGGAAAGATGAAGAACTTAGTTCTTGCCATGTTTCTTTTTTTTTACAGAAAAATCAGTATCCAAGGGAAGTCAGCATCTGGGTTGAAAAACATTTATGATGCTTTGAGAATATTCCCTTTTGGTAGTAAACAGTGGGTGTGTCTACATAAGATGCTTTATTGTGCAATAGACTAATTGGTGCCATGGTGCGCAGCCCTCATTGGTAAAGCATCATTAATTACACATGTAGGCTCTTACTGCACAGGAAATTAGTCTACTTTATGGTTAATTTGCTATCTGAAAATGCAAATGTGGGTAGCAAATTAACTGTGCAGTAATGCATGATGCCTACCACCAGGGGTCCACCCTCTGGTTAGCCCCAGGGACACAGGACTTAGAGTTTCTCCACCCCTGGGGCCGTGACAGTTCTTTGCCCACCCCAGCCTTCCCTTTAAACACTGGTAACCCCAGGGCCTGTGGCACCTGTTGTCTGCCTCTGGTTACTGGGTCCAAAGCACTGGCCCCTGACCAGCTACAGTAGCCTGCACAGCTCCTATTCTGGCCCTCAGCCTAGACTCACTGTCTGCCTGCCTGTCCTGCACCATGCCCCTTCACTGTGCACTGCAGGCATCTGCCCAGGCCTGGACTCTAACCTTGAATCCCTGAGGGCTGTCACGAAAACCATGCTGGCATGGTCCCCCTTGGCACACCCCACCTCCCAGGGGCCTAACTGGTCTTAGGATGAGACCATAGACCTTGTAGATAATGTGGGGCAAAGCTGAGGTACAGAACCAGTTTGCGTGGCGTGAGTGTTCCAATGCCCATATCTATGAGGGCCTAGAGGCCCTCAGGTTCCCATGACAAGACCAGTTGACATGCCCGTTATGCATAAGGGTCAAGGCCCTTTGGGGACAGTGGGTCTGTGTCACTGATCACAACTGCTGGTCTTGGCCTGCCCAGAGGACCACGTAGCAGCAGCAGCAGATGGATCAGATCTTCATACCCCAGGACAGTGGGCAAAGCCTCATTCTGTTCTCCAGCATAGACAACCTCTTGGAGCTTCTGCTGCAGCTGGCAGTAGTGATGAGACATCAGCAGGGGAGGCATCTGACTCTTGGGGCACCAGGAGAGCATCCCCAGTGGCATCCAATGCTCCAGTAGAACAGTCTAGTGCCTTCCCAATAAACTCCAGGTGCACAGCCTGGCCCAGGAGGCCAGTCTGGGTATGGCACTGCCCACCTTCATGAGCTCCAGCTCCTCCCCAGAGGGGACCCATGCTTGGGCAGCCAGGCACTGTGACCCTGCCCCCCAAGACAGTGCCAGGAGCTACACAACATTGCTGCCAGTGGGAACCCTGGGATCCAATCAGGCCACTGGGCACACCTGCCATGTGCATCTGGTAAGGCTACAATGGGAGGTGGGACCTTCCCTCCCCTTTCCTCCTCAAACCTGCCCCTCCTCCCCCCTCCCCCCTCCTCTGCCTGCCCTGGTTGAGTTCACCCAGAATTCCCCCCCATGCTTGGGGTACAGGGCACATTCAGGGGTCAGAGGGTTCTGACCTGGAGCACTTTCAGAGAGGTCCCCTTAAGGGAGGGCAAGGGCACGACCAGCTCTGCATCCCAGTGAGCTAGCAGCTCCTCACCTCCCTTGCCCAGGTGCTCTGTGTTGCAACAAGGAAAGAGACAGCCTGGCAGGAGGAAAAATGGGGGGTAGGTCTAGATCAGATGCAGCACATGCTGCCAGGAACCAGGCCTGTTCCAGCCTGGGAAAAGGGTAGGGAAGACAGGCTGCCTACAGCAAGCACTCAGTGGCCCATCTGTCCCTTAGGAGCGAAAGGGGATGGAGGGCTTGACTGGCAACTGCCTGTGCCAGGGCCTGCCCAGTTAACTTACCATGGTCCCTGAGCATCTGTGCGTGCACAACACCTGATCTGTGGTTGGGCAGTGAACTGTGCCCCCCACCCCGAGTATAGTATATGTTATCTTAGAAATGTTGCAAACTCTCACAAACAGCCTCTTTCTCTTGGCTCTTCAGGTCCAGCAGCTACATTCAGACTTGGGTTGAGCTGAGGTGAAGTGACGCCTCCTGTGGCCAGGACCCCCTGTCCCTTACCTGGGCCTACCCCTGCCACTCAACCAGGTTCCATGCTGCCCTGGAACAGGAGCTGCCCACAGTAGGACCACCACCACATGCGAGCCCTTCTGGCCCTGGTCCCAGCCTGCAGGAGGGGGACCTGGTTGTGCCAGCAGAGCTGTGGCCCTCTCATCCCCTGCCCTGCTAGTCTCATGACAGTATGTGCACCTGCAGTGGTATGGCAAAAGGCTGGGGAGCTGGGTGCCTGTCCCCAGGTTCCACAGTGTAAGAGCCCCAACCCCTCTGTCCCCCACCCTGAGAGGGAACACAGAGCACTGTACATAGTCTGCATGTGCAAGAGGGTGCTTTATTTGTGGTTGTTGGGGTGATTGGTTGTGGGGCTCCATGGGTTGTGGGGGGGAAAGGAGGGGCTCTGTGATTCAGGAGGGAGAGTGGGACAGGGTCTGTGCTTGTGGAGGAGAATAAAGTGCTTTCTAGAAAAATGTCCACAGTGAGCATGGTGCTGCAGGTGTGTATTGGGGCTGGGGTCC
>NW_017728948.1:25148904-25167848 GCF_001723895.1 Crocodylus porosus
ATCCTCCACTGGGAGGGGAGAGAGCTACCTCCCATACCTTCCTGTTAGGATTATTTATGGGTTGTAACCAATCACTGTCTAATGGGCTGACTGTCTTAGGCTGAAGAACTGTTGTCATCATTCCTTCCCTCCATCTCTCTTCCCTCTGGGTCTAAGCACCATCTTGGTGACCCTAAAGGAAAGATCTGGCCACCCTGCAGGCCCTACAAAGATGGCAGGTTTTCCTGGGTAGGTTTCACTAAAAGGTAACATTTAAGGGTGGTTGTAACAGGGAACCCTAGCCCTGTTACCAGAAGACAGGTCAGCCCCTTTAAGATCAGGACTTTCTGGGCACAGCATGCTGGTAAGGTTAGGGTTAAAAGTTAAGCCAGGCCAGCTGGTCAGGTGACTGGAAGCGGGCAGGTCAGGACTGTAAAAACCTTAGGTTAGGGCGGCAGTTGGAGGCTGGCAGTCAAGGGAGAAGGAGTGTGTGAGAGCTCTATGGAGAGGCTGGGTGAGTGGTCCAAAGGCTGAAGGAACTACTGAGGAACCTTGAGAAGCAGCTGCAACCCCAGAGGAAGGATGGTAGCTGATGGTGGGGGAGCAGAAGCATGACCCCTGAGTAAATGTAAGCTGGTGTGCTGCCTTCTTTGATTGTATTTTTTTGGTGGCAGTTATAGCCCATGGACAGAATGCTTATGTTTTTTTTTTAATAACACTGGTGGTTTGAGTGAGGCTATTTGGGGAAGGAGGAGGCCTTATGGGAGGGGCACTGCAGTGTGGGGACCCTGGTGCCAGAGAAGGTGTATTATTTGGGGGCAAAGACCCCAACATCAGAGAGGGTGCAGTATTCAGGGTACACAGGACCTGGCACCAGTGTTGGCACAGGATTTTGGAGTTGGGGTACAGACCCTGGCACCAGAGGGTACAATCCTAAAAGGCTAGGGTGGTCTGGTGCCCCAGAGGTACAGTTTTTGGGGGGTTTTTTGTGGACTGGGACAGCACGGGTCTGGGGCTGTTCCCCAGCACTGAACTTGCAGCCTCCTGGCTATGGGACCAGTGGCTGGGCTTCTGGGCACAGAAGGCTGGACACCAGGTTGCAGCAGAAAGGAGGGCCTTGAACCTCAAGACAAGGAAAAAGGCTAGCACCTCAGAGTTGAACCCTGTTTGGTGGGTTTAGATGGGGAAGCCTAGCTAGGGAAAGGCAAGGAGTCAAGGCCATGGAGGTGGAAGACCCCAAAATATGAAATATAATAGGCAGTCTCCTGCTTACAAGAACATCAGTATAACAATTTTCCATCAAGACCTGGCAAGAGTAGAGAGTAGAGAGCAGGACATGAGAAACCTTAAAGGGGACTCCAAGGGCACCCCATATAGGGTGTATATAACAGGGAAGATGGTGCTGGGGAAGGCAGCTTGTTACAGTGGTCTTTGGTGGTGATCAAAACAGGGAAAGAGGGTATTTCATGTTTTAATTAGGTTTCTTTTGAATCCAGTGTTGTTTGTTGTGAGAACTGGGAGGTATGGTTTTAGGGGAAAGCTCTTCAGTAGGAGAAGGGATATGAACAGCAGTTGAGGCCTGGTTGGGTTTGATGGGAAGGTGGTCTTGTGCAGAAGTCTGGGTAGGGAAGTACTGCTGGGAAGGAGGCAGTTGGAGTTATCAGGCTATGGGATGTTTGGGAAATTCTGTGAGTTGCTTGTTTATTGTAAGGTTTTTTTTGAGTCTTTCAGAAAGGGTAATATAAACCTAAAAATTCAAATCAAATCAATACTGTAAAATGCATGAAAGTCCTGGTGAAAAAGTCCCAACTTTACCAACACCTAGTGCAATGCCCCCCTTCATGTATTGACAATTACATTACTCCTTATGTGTCCTCCTTCTGGCCTCATGAATATTGTATGCTCGGCTACCCAGTAAGTGAGCTTCCACATATGGGTAGAGTGCAACCCACCCAGACTAAGCTATGGCTTCATGTTGAGTGCAGTCTCTTGGGAAGTGGTCGATGTGAGTTTGAAACCCATGAAGCTTAGGAAGGCCTAGAACCTAGGTGTCCCACTTTCTGTGCAAATGGTGTAACAACTAGGGCATAGGGCAGAAGGTAATCACTTCCATAACTAGCAATGCTGGCCATGTTCTGAAGTGAGATTTTTATTATGGCATACTCCACTTTTTGCTGAACTCAGTGCTGCCAGTGTGAGTTAGGTGTGCTCTGTGGGCACCTCCCAGATTGATATGGATTACAAAAGCAGGGTAGATGTAAATTACTTTTTTGTGAATTAAGCATCTAATTCCATCTATTTTACCTAAAACCTATCTAGGTGCCTCAATTAATAATTTGAACTCAACCATTAGTCTTGGTACAGAAAGTTGAGGAAGGCATCAGAAGAATTAAGGCCCAAATCTTCAGGGGGTCTACAAGTGTTGGCATCCAAATATGATTGGAGTCTAACTGAAGGCTTGGGTTCAGCAAGATGCATGAAGCTTTAAGCACATGAGACAAGTAGTCCAGAGCCAAAGATGGAACACAACCTTTATGCCCCTGGTCCTGTGCAGTGGCCCTTACTCCATCTGCATGGCACTGACAGTGTCTTTGCCCTCTCCTCACTCCTCTCCCGAGCCCTCTTCCCATCAAATATAACAGACATGGAGACCTCTTACCTCAGCCTCTGGATACAACTGCCATGTCTGCTGTTCTCTTCTTCCACCATAAACACAGGCCTTTGTTGGAGTGGCACTAGTAAGGCTGCAAAACACAGCAGGTCTTTGAGGTTAAAACTTCAGTGTGATGCAGAGGAAATCCCTTGTTTATTGTGTCAAGCTCTCTATAGTCAGGCAGAAATCACAGCTTATCTTAACTTCGGGTTCATATTTTCTTCAAAAAATGAGGGATAGCTACTTACAATAAAGGAAGAAAAGAAGAAAGAAAAGAAAGTTTAAACTCCAGGAGTTGGGCCTTTAATACTTTAATCCAGCCCTGCACTTAAGTAGGTTAATTGGTGAAGTACTTTGCTGAATTAGACGCTGAAAAAGGGAGTAACTTTGTAGACGAGTATTTTAGTTGGTGCATTTTGAATGTGCTGGAGGGAGATAAGATGGGGATCAAAGAGGCCAGAGAGAAAGACGTTTTAGTTGGTTGTAGAGGCAAAAAATAGTCGAACAGACGAACATTTTAAGCAAAAGGTAGAGAGACAAGGTCACAGATTTGTGAAAACATGGGGAAAGAATTCTTAAGCCAGGGGTGGGCCAAATCCAGCCTGCTAGGCCATTTTGTTTGGCCTGTAGGGGTCCCCTTCAAAAACCAGTTATTACCAGCTCATGGCTCCCCTCTGAAAACCAGTGGGGGCTGGCTTTCAGAGGTTGTGCCATCAGACTGGGTGGGCTCTGCACCTCCAAGTGTGACAGTGCATGCATGGATAGCTGGTGAGTGGCAGAGGTGCATCTGCCAGCAGTGCCTTGAGTGCCACATGCAGTCCTGGGAACCCCACATGCTGGCACAGAGCCCCTACAACCTGTACAACATGGCATGTGTGCAGGTAGGTGGGTATGGGGTATATGTGTGAATGATTGTGGGCTTTGTAGCAGGAGCATGTGTGGGACGGGTTATAGGTGAGTGTGCAGGTGTGTGAGCATGGGTTTGAAGTTTTTGGTTCCATGGTGCGCAGCCTCATTGCTGGTGGTGTCAGCAGCAGCAGCTGGTGGACCCTTGGGATGCTCATGGCCCATGGTAGGCAGAGCCCCCACCACGGTGCATGGCTCCAGCTGAGTCCCAAGACCCACACGTGGTGGCATGGAGCCCACCCAGCTTGACTTGCACATGCTGGAAGCCTCATGTAGTGACACAGAGCTGGTCTGGCTCAGCCTGGCCCGATGGTGTGCAACTCCTGCCTAGTTTCAGGAGCCCCATGTGCTGGCATAGAGCCAGCACAGTCTGGCCCAAGGTGCATTCCTGCAGGCCAGGCCTGTGCCACCACATGCAGCTCCCAGGATTCAGCCATATGTCACTGGGGGTCTCTGCATCCTTGTGGGTCCACAGGGCAAGTCATCTGCTCCTGCTGATGCCACTGGCAGTGGTGGTTGTATGCCGGGGGGTGGGGGCATGTGGTAAGACCATCTCCCCACCAAACCCCACCACTAATTCCACACCTACCAACACAGTTCCATACCCACACACCCCTACTGGCCCCTCCACAAATCCTGCCGTCCCACTCCCTCCACAAACCCCACACCCACCCACACTTCCACACCCACACCCCCTAGAGGCTCCTCCACAAATCCCCCCACTCCCAACCTACACACACACCCTCACACCCCTTTACAAACTTTACCCTCACATACACACCCACACTGACCCCCCCAACCACATCCCACACACAATATACAAGAGTAAGACTTTGAACTATTATGCATGTATCATACATATTATGTATGTATCACCTCTACATACACTTTGCAAATGCACATAAATCAGACAAAAATATTTCTTGAAATAAAACTAAATTATGTTATAGCAGATATCTGACTTCTAGATTGTGGGGCCTTTTTTGTTTGCCATCTTGGAACCAGGAAAAAAACAAAACAAAAAATAGTCTGAGCACCTGTCAAGGAGCAGGGTTTTCCTTGCAGCCCCTGACAGTTCACCAAAAGGCATTACATAGCCCTCCAGCCCAATAATTGCCCACCCCTGTCTTAAGTATTGGAGCTGCGTGAGTAAAAAGAGGGGAATAAAGGATTTCAGCAATTGCATTGAGGTTACAAAAGTCTGGGAGATGTAGAAAATGTGAGTGCCAGAACCAACAATCATGGGGAAATAAAAAAGAGTTGAAAAGTTAAAAGGAAAGATGAAGAACTTAGTTCTTGCCATGTTTCTTTTTTTTTACAGAAAAATCAGTATCCAAGGGAAGTCAGCATCTGGGTTGAAAAACATTTATGATGCTTTGAGAATATTCCCTTTTGGTAGTAAACAGTGGGTGTGTCTACATAAGATGCTTTATTGTGCAATAGACTAATTGGT
Source organism: Crocodylus porosus (assembly GCF_001723895.1). Taxonomy (NCBI): domain Eukaryota; kingdom Metazoa; phylum Chordata; order Crocodylia; family Crocodylidae; genus Crocodylus; species Crocodylus porosus. Next base: position 25,153,896 of record NW_017728948.1, read on the forward strand.
GCCATGGTGCGCAGCCCTCATTGGTAAAGCATCATTAATTACACATGTAGGCTCTTACTGCACAGGAAATTAGTCTACTTTATGGTTAATTTGCTATCTGAAAATGCAAATGTGGGTAGCAAATTAACTGTGCAGTAATGCATGATGCCTACCACCAGGGGTCCACCCTCTGGTTAGCCCCAGGGACACAGGACTTAGAGTTTCTCCACCCCTGGGGCCGTGACAGTTCTTTGCCCACCCCAGCCTTCCCTTTAAACACTGGTAACCCCAGGGCCTGTGGCACCTGTTGTCTGCCTCTGGTTACTGGGTCCAAAGCACTGGCCCCTGACCAGCTACAGTAGCCTGCACAGCTCCTATTCTGGCCCTCAGCCTAGACTCACTGTCTGCCTGCCTGTCCTGCACCATGCCCCTTCACTGTGCACTGCAGGCATCTGCCCAGGCCTGGACTCTAACCTTGAATCCCTGAGGGCTGTCACGAAAACCATGCTGGCATGGTCCCCCTTGGCACACCCCACCTCCCAGGGGCCTAACTGGTCTTAGGATGAGACCATAGACCTTGTAGATAATGTGGGGCAAAGCTGAGGTACAGAACCAGTTTGCGTGGCGTGAGTGTTCCAATGCCCATATCTATGAGGGCCTAGAGGCCCTCAGGTTCCCATGACAAGACCAGTTGACATGCCCGTTATGCATAAGGGTCAAGGCCCTTTGGGGACAGTGGGTCTGTGTCACTGATCACAACTGCTGGTCTTGGCCTGCCCAGAGGACCACGTAGCAGCAGCAGCAGATGGATCAGATCTTCATACCCCAGGACAGTGGGCAAAGCCTCATTCTGTTCTCCAGCATAGACAACCTCTTGGAGCTTCTGCTGCAGCTGGCAGTAGTGATGAGACATCAGCAGGGGAGGCATCTGACTCTTGGGGCACCAGGAGAGCATCCCCAGTGGCATCCAATGCTCCAGTAGAACAGTCTAGTGCCTTCCCAATAAACTCCAGGTGCACAGCCTGGCCCAGGAGGCCAGTCTGGGTATGGCACTGCCCACCTTCATGAGCTCCAGCTCCTCCCCAGAGGGGACCCATGCTTGGGCAGCCAGGCACTGTGACCCTGCCCCCCAAGACAGTGCCAGGAGCTACACAACATTGCTGCCAGTGGGAACCCTGGGATCCAATCAGGCCACTGGGCACACCTGCCATGTGCATCTGGTAAGGCTACAATGGGAGGTGGGACCTTCCCTCCCCTTTCCTCCTCAAACCTGCCCCTCCTCCCCCCTCCCCCCTCCTCTGCCTGCCCTGGTTGAGTTCACCCAGAATTCCCCCCCATGCTTGGGGTACAGGGCACATTCAGGGGTCAGAGGGTTCTGACCTGGAGCACTTTCAGAGAGGTCCCCTTAAGGGAGGGCAAGGGCACGACCAGCTCTGCATCCCAGTGAGCTAGCAGCTCCTCACCTCCCTTGCCCAGGTGCTCTGTGTTGCAACAAGGAAAGAGACAGCCTGGCAGGAGGAAAAATGGGGGGTAGGTCTAGATCAGATGCAGCACATGCTGCCAGGAACCAGGCCTGTTCCAGCCTGGGAAAAGGGTAGGGAAGACAGGCTGCCTACAGCAAGCACTCAGTGGCCCATCTGTCCCTTAGGAGCGAAAGGGGATGGAGGGCTTGACTGGCAACTGCCTGTGCCAGGGCCTGCCCAGTTAACTTACCATGGTCCCTGAGCATCTGTGCGTGCACAACACCTGATCTGTGGTTGGGCAGTGAACTGTGCCCCCCACCCCGAGTATAGTATATGTTATCTTAGAAATGTTGCAAACTCTCACAAACAGCCTCTTTCTCTTGGCTCTTCAGGTCCAGCAGCTACATTCAGACTTGGGTTGAGCTGAGGTGAAGTGACGCCTCCTGTGGCCAGGACCCCCTGTCCCTTACCTGGGCCTACCCCTGCCACTCAACCAGGTTCCATGCTGCCCTGGAACAGGAGCTGCCCACAGTAGGACCACCACCACATGCGAGCCCTTCTGGCCCTGGTCCCAGCCTGCAGGAGGGGGACCTGGTTGTGCCAGCAGAGCTGTGGCCCTCTCATCCCCTGCCCTGCTAGTCTCATGACAGTATGTGCACCTGCAGTGGTATGGCAAAAGGCTGGGGAGCTGGGTGCCTGTCCCCAGGTTCCACAGTGTAAGAGCCCCAACCCCTCTGTCCCCCACCCTGAGAGGGAACACAGAGCACTGTACATAGTCTGCATGTGCAAGAGGGTGCTTTATTTGTGGTTGTTGGGGTGATTGGTTGTGGGGCTCCATGGGTTGTGGGGGGGAAAGGAGGGGCTCTGTGATTCAGGAGGGAGAGTGGGACAGGGTCTGTGCTTGTGGAGGAGAATAAAGTGCTTTCTAGAAAAATGTCCACAGTGAGCATGGTGCTGCAGGTGTGTATTGGGGCTGGGGTCCATGGCCGGCTGTCCAGGTATCCTGCAGCAGGAAGTGCAGGAACAAGTGGTCCACTTTTTCCATCCAAGCCTCACAGAAGAGCTTCCCCCAGGCCTTGCAGATATTATGCAGCACACACAGGCTGCGATGATGACCCAGTTGATGTTGGCCTCCATGATCTTGAGGTGGACAGTGAGGGTGCTCTGGCATCCCTTCAGGCAGACAGTCACACTCCACCAGCATCTGGCTTTGGCACAGACATTTGTTGAAAGGTGCCGGGGTGGGGGGGGGTCCAGCTGCTAGTCTAGGGTTGTATGAGCCAGGGGACAAGATGGTAGGCAGGGTCCCTAATGAGAAGGGGTGGGACTGCCCAGTTGGAAATCTGGCATCTCTGGCATGAAGTGCCTGCTTTGCATCAGGGCTGGCAAGGCAGGGTTCCAGAAGACATAGGCATCTTGGGCACTGCCAGCCAGCCAGCGCTCACATTGGTGAAGGCACTCCAGTTTTCAATGATGGCCCGGAGCACAACTGAATGAAAACCTGCCAGCTGCAATAGGGGTGTTTGGCACATGGCAGGCAGGTGACTGGGATGCGGGTCCCATCCAGGGCCCTGATGCACTGGGGAAGCCCAGGGAATCCTAGCCCCAGAGCACAGTTTGCCCCAGGACATCCTGGAGGGTGCCACAGACCTCCAGAACAGTCTCCCCAGTGGCCACAGCAAAGAGGTGGCTGACATAAGGGAGGCTGGTGGGTGTGACCAACTTGAGCAGGGCATTGGCCAACCAGGTCTCCTCAGAGAGGTGCAGCCTCATGGTGGTATCTGGCTGCTTCAGGTGTGGGTGGAGCTTATTGAGAAGCTCCTGGAACACGGTCCGGGTCACTGCCTCTGGCTGCTGCAGGGAGAGGAGGCACACGGCTGGAGGAGTCCGGGAGCAGACTGGTGCTATGAGAAGGAAATCTGCTCCAAAAAGGATTCACATGTAGACCCTGTCTGGGGCTGATTTACTGTGCAGTGAACCCATATAGCACTAATTGCACATGTAGATGTGCTCACTGTTTACTAAACTTCCTATAACAGCATCCATTCATCAGCCAGTGATAATAGATATTACAGCTATTTTTACTGACTGATGATGCATTTTCTGTTGTGGCTGTAGAGACCAATGTTAGACTTGCAGGTCCTCCCACAGCGGCACAAGTGTACATAGTGTTAGGGGCTGCTGTACTGACAAGCTGTTTCCTTCAGTTACATTTCTGTTGTAATTTGAGTAACCATTTCTCAGTGTGCTGTTGGACTCTAGGTTAGAGAAGTGAGCACCGCTTTGTCCTCTCCCTTGCTAAGGCATCCCAAAGGTTTGGGTTGATTCCAAAAGCCTTCATGTCTTAAAGGTAATACAGGTAATAAAAAGGTAATAGAAAAGGTAATAAAAAGGTGAAATCAAATTTGTTGGCTCTAAATCTATAAACAAGAGAACTGATATTCAAATGGCAGTTCCCTGAGATTACTCGGAATTACACCTAAACAGGGTTCAGATCAAGTTTATTTGTCTTCAGCTCTTCAGATAACATCTGTTCTCTTTAGGAGATCATCTAAAATAGTCAAGCTCACTCCATGTCATGCAAGTACATAGTAGATTATATAGATTGTGATTATAAATCACATTATATAGATTATACAACACATAGAGTGTGACTACAAATCGGTTTAGCAGTTTGAGCAATTGGATTCCCCTATATTCCTTACACTGCATACAATGAAGGACTTATGGTGGGGACAGTTCAAATAGAAGAGCTTTGAATCTTTGAAACTCAGACCCTTAACGATATGACCACATACTGGGAATAGCAATGCAACCTGACTGATGTAGTTAATGAACATCTAATGCTCATCTAACTGGTGCAGCAAGTTCTTGACATTTCAGTATTTCCCTATACTCAAATGGTTAATAACTTAAATAAGATATAATATCTTAACAGCTATTTAAAAGTATTTATTTAACTTTTTGTATAATAATGCCGTATGAGTTGTTAGAAGATTTTCTCCCATTTTTATCATGTGAAGGTTTACCAATATCATAAACCCAGTGCTTACTCAGCCTCCAGTCAGCACAGCTCTAGGGGGATCATAAAGCTGAATGGACCAAGTTATTACACGTTTCATCATTATAACTTTAAACTCAATGAGCTTGTCAGTATCCAAAAAATTGAATAGAGAGTCCTTACAATGATTAAAGGAGTGTGTAAAAGGTATCTAGTTTGCAAATAGTCCTAAAATTATTGATCTAAAATATTAACTTTATCCTTATCAAGGCAGCACTATAATATCCTGGCTAAGAACAGAGAATTAAGCTTAATTTTAATTTAATTTAATTTATTTTTACTGTATTTTATAAGTTATCTTATAGAAGTTCTAAAGCTGAAAGAAAATAAAAAGAAAAATTAGGACAGAAATGTCTGTGTGTGTCTCTGTATCTGTGTATGACTTTGTGGAATGCACACTATAACCCAGCAAAGGCATTGCTATGGTTGATGCTGCATAACCTTACTCTATACTCTAAGAAGTATGGTGATGCTATTGCTATGGTTTCAAATTCCAGTAGTGACACATGGGTTCAACACTGTGTGGTGCTTGGCATTATGTCTTTTATCCAGTATAGCAGTTATTGTTTGAGTAATTCTGTTAAATTCAGTAGAATAATATGAAGTCCACAAGTGAGTCTGAACCTGAGCTAGCTTCTATAGAGAAGGTAGGAATTTCATAACCTCCCCAACATTTCTGTATTATTATATAAAAGAACATATGCATATCTTGTGCATTTTTCTGCTTCCTGAACTAAAAGACCAACTTCTATTATGTAAGGCTGTATCTGATTCATCATAAAATCATGAGAAAATAGAACCCTCAGGACGACAACTTGTCTAGCTTCCTGCTCAAGGCAGGATCATTCCTGTGTGAATTATTCTAGACAAGTGTTTGTCTAACCCAGTGATTCCCAGCTAGGGTGCTGTGACATCCTAGCATACTACTGCATCCTTTGAAAGCTGCTGAGAGGTGTGAGGAGATTGGCAGATAATGGCAGGCTCAGGATTGTCCCTGCCTGGCCAATCCCCCACCACTGCCTAGTTCCTCTGCAAGGAGGTAATCAGTGTAATAGGTACATTAGTTTTTGAAATCAGGTTCCACTTAATTCACAAAAGCTATAGAGAGGTGCCTTGAGCCCCCAAAGGTTGAGAACCACTGGTTTAACCTATTCTTAAAAACTTTAGAAACAAAATCTCATATATACTGCCTGAAACATCAGAAATACCTTTTAACTTGTCAGAGGTCAAAAAGGCACAGTCAGTATCTTGACACTTCAAGGACCTCAACCTCCTTGGGTGCATCCAGATGAGTGCACACATGTGGTTTGTAGTGCCTCATAGGCTTTTGAGGCACTGCAAAATGCATGCAGTACATGGGAAATTTTGGAATTGGAAAAAATGGTCTAAATAAAAGCAGGGCGGTACATGTGACAGCCAAAATCAGAACCTGGCCAACCAGAGGCATGCTCCAGCTACCAACCTAGATTACCACTGCTGCAGCCACAGGAGGCCCCCAGAGGCAATTTGCCTCATGCCAGGGCATGCCTAAAGGGATGTTTCCCAGGGACAAGTAGCAGCAGCATGACTATGTGCCGCTACTATTTGTCCATGGGGAAACACACATGCATGTTCATCTGTCCACACCCAATCAGGTCAGGTGAGCATAGTACACTAAGTATGTGTGCTATAAATTCACATGGGATGGAGAATCTCATGCTGAGCTTGGATTTCCATCCATCTACTACAAATTCCTGTACAGGTTGTCCACTATACCATATCTTAGACTACTTGTAAAGGATCTTCTCAACTGCTCTTTTATTTTTTGGATGGATTTTTAAGTGTAAGGAATCAGAAAGAGTTTTCACTCATTCTTTTGTGGGTGGGAGCAGTAATACATATTTCCTCTTGCTAGTTTTTATGATAGGATTCTAAACATTTTTAATGAGCCACACAAAGAAGGAAGTCATTGTCCAGTTGTGCAAGATAGTGGTGGCATTTTCCCAAATTGCCTCCTATTATTATTTGTTAAATGAGTGGAAAAGTTAATATTTTGCTTAGCGCTATGCTAGTAACATTGATATACTTTAAAGCTGTGATAAAGCTCTTTAGCTGTGATACATACTGAACATTGTGTTAAAACAATGTTGATACTAGTTTGATCTTTAAATTCAGGAAGAGAAAGGAAGTAATAATGATCTTAGCTGTTCCATTTGGTTGTTGAAATTACATTTGGCCATGAATTGGTTTATTGACCAAGACTAAACTATGCATACCTGAGAACAATGGTGTTTGCTTTTCTTTATAGAAGAGATATTAGGCTCTTGTAGATAGTATTATTGTAGAAATTAAGACCTGTTACTTTCTGAGCAGTCTGGCTTTCTTAAAAAGTGACAAAATCATCCTACAGATATTTAAAAGGACAACTTCCCTACCCAAATAACTTTACAGAACAAGAAATTTAAGGGAGGCAACATCCTCTTAATAGACAGCTACAGTGTAATATATAATGATGAAAGCAAAAGAGAATTAATATTTTTTTGTGGAGCAAAAAAGTATTCCAATATAATACAATCTGAAAAACTGCACTTTTTCATCTCACCCATATTCTTTCTATTCTTCCCTGAGGGACAAAAAATGTCAGTGAAATTATTCAAAAATAAAAAAATTCCAATAAAAAGTTTTTTAAATCAAATTTTTAAAGAAAACTTTAAAAGCTAAAACTTTTTTTGGAATCTTTGAAGATTGTTATGATATTTGTTCAAATTTGATCAACTATAATGGCCACATCAGAATTGCAGAGATTAGCAATGGCTAAATAATATGTGTAAGAAATATACTTGAAGGAAGAATCAGAAGAAGTGAAGTTGCTTTGCTGACATGGGGCGCATCTATGTGTGCACTTTATATGGAGCAGACTTGTTAACCAATTAGCTCCAAATAAAGAGTGAGACCTTTGTAAGAGGGGGCAAGGCAAGATGCTGCATTTATTGATTAAGTGCTTAGTACACACATGTGGACACACACTCATACCCTGATTTGTGTTCTGTGCTGGTATATGTTACCAGTCTCATTGGTGCTTGAGTCAACTTAGGGGCCAGCTAAGTTGGTCATGACTGGAAGCCAGGCTTCTGTCAGTCTGTATTGTAAGATGAACTGATGCTCCAAATGTTATATAGAACAAGATCCAAAATTGACATGTCTTGCCCCATCTTTTATAGTTTTATCAATTCATCTAGTCCTCTGGTCCTTTCCTGTGTTATTACTGTGTTCCTCCTTATAGGTCGCTTTATGTTGTTTTCTCACTGTTCTGAGGAGGGTTCTTCTTGTTTTGGTCTTTTATCTGCCTGCATTCTTCAGGAAGTTGCCACCTGGTGTTTTCGTTTTCCACAGACACACTCTCACACATACAGCGTACAAAGCGGTGAAAGGTCAAGCACTTATGTCCAGAAAGAGTAATACAAAATGGAGTCTCTTAGGGCAGTACAAAACTCAAGAAAATACACAAAAAAAAGCATCAAGGTAATACACAAGATTAAGGCAATAGGCAAAAGTCTATCTCCATGTTATTTACCTAACATAAAGCTGGTATTTATGTCATTTGCATAACAGACTAATTATCTCTGTAATAAACCATGACCATCTACACGTGCACTGGTGTTAGGGTGCAGTAAATTAATTAGCTCCACTGTAAGATTGTAATGTCACGTCAGTTCTGGTTTATGGAGGAGTAATTAACCAGGATGAAACGTGTGGATGCTGACACCCAGTCAGCTCAGGTACAAGGAGCCAGACTCCTACCTGCCACCTAGCCACACAGCCCCACACTTTTAGCACTCTCATGCCCCAGCCAGCCCCTCTTCTACCCAACACCACCACCTGCAGCAGGCAGCTACTCCTCTGAGCCTGCTGCCAGCCTGAGCCTATTCTGCTTCAGCTCAAATTGCTGTTATCCTGGGTGCACATGTAGATGCTGCCCCTGGGAGAGGTGTACTTTGTCTCAAACAACTGGAGTTTATCATTTTGTCTGAATTGCATGTGTAGATGCACCCAGGAAGAAAGAGTCTATTTTAGTAATTGGAGCAGCCGAAAGACAGGGCACAAAGTCAAGAATGGAAACTGCCAACTTGAGCATTAAGTAGTGATGGGGTAGTCAGAATGTAAAGTGTAAGCAATTAGAGAAATAGCAGGTAGAATATATGCTTTGGGACAAGAGCTTGCTTTTTCTCATTTTCTTCACAATGCTAGCACAATGAGGCTCGTGGTTTGAGTTGTTAGATCAGTAGTTCTCAACCTTTATCCCTTGGATAATACCAGCACTTTGTTTTCACTCATGTTTTGACTACGAAAAAATAATTGACCCCAGCAGTCTTTCCTGCCCAGAGCAGGGGGCTGGACCTGATGATCTCACAAGGTCCCTTCCAGCCCTGAACTTCTGTGAATCTGTATGAATCTGTGAATAGAGCAATTCTTGTGTTGCAGAGAACTCAGAAAGAACATAGGTCAACATGTTTTTAACAGTATGAATTCCTATTTGAAATTTCTGGAATCATTTGAAGGCACCCCAGTGTGCCACAGTGCCCTGCTTGAGAATTACTCTTAGATGCTACTGAAGAGCTAACCACAGTCTTGCAGCCCAACAGTTTGGGCCCTGGCACCAGTTACCATGACCACCAATGCTTCTCACCTGCCACATCCTTGATGAAATTTTAGCCATGGGGAATGCTGTTAATCCTGGCTTAGTGGTATCTTGCTAGGTCTACTTATTAGTACAAGGACATTGGGGCTCCTCCTCCCTTACGCCACACCTAGCGCCAAACCATTGTTACTCCGATGTTGCATGGACAGTTTTTTTTCTTTTTACCAGTCATTGCTCTTGTCTTGCCCTGTTGGTCTGCCACTGTCTTTGCTCCACTCTCCGTGGCTGCACCTCCATGTCACCTCTCCAGATAAGTGAACTGACTCCTCCAAGTCACTCCGGGGGTGGGGGGGAGGGAGGGAGGGGCAGCTCCTCATTCACAGGCTGCCACTAGTTGTCCCTCCTGGGATCTTTGTCTTGGCTGTAGCCTCCCCTTGGCTGCTGGAGACTTCCTTCCAGTCCCCCTGTTGGACCAGAGCATCGGGCTTTTAGCTCTGCCCCCCCGCTGGTGAATTGGCATTAGCACACACTCACAAAATGCACCCATGCTGGAACTTTTTTTTTCTTCAGGTGTCCCAGCCGCTGTTGGCTGCAGTTCTGGATGCTGCCGCACTGCCAGTAAGTCCTGCAGCATAGAAAATCCGCTACTACCACCATGCTCCTGTGGCTCAGTGTATTGTGGTGCCACTGACAGGGCCTGCAACATGACACTGTCATCAGTGCTGCCTCACTGCCTTGGCTCAGCATGTCATGGGGTCACCAACAGGGTAGGCGGCATGGTGATCCTGCTGCCACTGGCATGCTGCCATGGCTCAGCACACTGCATCACCACCGGCAAGACCTGTGGCATGGGGCTCCCACTGTTGCCACCAGGTCCATGCGGCTCAGTGGCTCCCTTGTGCCTGCCACACTAGTCCATAAGGAAAATATTTTCTTAGACAATAGGCTTTTCTTTGGTCTTTTGTGTGTATGCTTGTGCAGGTCAATCATTCATCTCATATAAAAGGGAATTCAATAATCTAGATTTATACTCCTAAGAATACATTTTCTGGGATAATAGTTTCCTTTCTTGTAGATCTGGTTAGGAATTTTCAGAAAGAGGGCTTTTTTTCCCTTAATCAAAAATTGCCTATTTGATGAAAAGCACAGTTCCATTTTTACAAAGCTCACATGAATACTGGACAGTATTTGGTCTCTCCAGCTTCACTCATTTCACTTGCTAGCAGCCTAGATTTCTGTGATCTTCAGCTTAGGGGCACCTGCCTTTGAGTTAGAAACCCCAGAAATGTGTGTCAGTGTCCTCTGCTTCAAGGAAGCCCACTTGGAGGTTTAAAGGCAAATCCTGATATTCTGGTCCAAAGTACTAAGGACCTTAGTTCTGGCTAAGGTGCTTAGACATGATTTGAAATCATTGAAACAAAATGGTTTAAGTTTTGGAAAAGTATTTATTTTAAGAAAGTTTCCAATGATTTTGGTTTTATTCCAAAAGAAAATGGAACAAATTTTAAAAGCTTGCAGTCCTTCAGGAAATATGACTACTTTTCTTGTCCATTTCTGGATTCCTCTTCATCTGTATTTGCAGAATCTGATGCAAATTATATATGTAAAGCTAACTCAGGAATTTGTATCAGTGTTTCTCATTCTAAGGGTCAGTTCCTTATTTATGTACCTCATTTGCTCAAATAGAATCTTAGAAATTATTATTAATAAAAAGCTGATTGTATTTAAACTAAAAGAAAGAAAGAAACCTAGACATGTAGATGTTGTGATAATACCTTTTCACACTAGACAGAAGATGATTAATTACAACTTACCAGACAGAATATATGTAGTCAAGTATCAAAAGTTATAGAGTGGGACTAGAGGTTAAATGTTCATGCAATTAGAAATAAATTGGATTAGACAGCAAGGGAAAAATTGATTTTCTGGGCTGAAACTCAATAGATTTTGTATGAAAAACATATGCACACACAAAGGGCAAACAAGAAACAGCTATGAGTCTCTGCATGGGGGAGGGGAGAGAAGAATCCCTGTAGTGGTGGTTAACTGTTTACATAGATAAAACAAGACATATGCAAGTGATATAAGGTAGGATATCATACACCAAGCAAACAGAGCAGCTGGAGGGGAACATGTTAGTGCTGCCTACAATAAAATCTGCCTTTCTGATAGAAGTACACAGTAAGTGTGAGCTATGGGTGTGTAGGTATGTGGGGTGTGAGGGAGGGTGCGAGTGTGTGTGTAGGAGTTTGTGGGGGCTGAATGGGTATGGGGGTGTGGGGTGAGGGAGCATGAGGATATGTGTGTGGATATGTGGGGTGTGGGTAGGTATGGGGTTTGTGGTGGAAGGTTTGTGAGAGGACTGTGTGTGGGGGAGGGGGGCTGGGGTGTGTGAGAGGGTGTATATGTGGGGTCTGCATGTATAGTAGTGTGAATGGGGTATGGGTGCATATGTATAGTGGGGTGTGAGTGTGGGACTCACCCTACAAACATGCATACACACATACAATACTCTCTCTGTCTCTCTCTCCCCCTTCCTCCATCCCTCATTGGACGGATGCACACACACACACACACACACACACACACATACCCATCTCCCACTACTGGGATACTGGCCTGGGCCCTGTGCTCCTGCAGTCCAGTGATGCAGTTGGGAGCCATATGATGCAGAGTGGCTGGCAGGTGGGAAAGCAGGGAAATGGCAGCTACAGGTGAGGTGAAGTGACAGTGAGGGGCACATAGGAGCACAACAACAGCTGGGCAGGAGCAGGGCCTATCACAGGGGGAGGCCAGGAAGGCCATTTGGCTCAGGCCTCTCATTCACGGAGGACCCCAAATTTAGACTTTTGACATTATCTTCAAATTAGGTTAGACATACAGACACAGAGATACACTGACAGGATTGAAAGAAGAAGCCTTCATCATACAACTTTAAACTTGTGTCCCATTACCAGGCCACACTGCCTGTAGTGCACTATGAATTTTTTTTTTTTTAATATACCAGGATCCTCAAAAAATGGAACTGGCTCAGGCCTTTCTCAACCTCTGAGAGGGCCTGGGCAGGAGCTCAGGGCCCATCCTGGTGTTTCACGGCCAGCTCACACAGGAGCCCAGGGCAGGGTGGCAGGAGCGCAGGGCCCCTGCCCCCCCTGAATCCTTACTGTATTAATCAGGATGGTTGCCATTACACTTAGAGGACACAGACAGAGGCAGCTGACCAGGTAATACAGTGACAGCAAGACATAAGTGTCACTAAAAAAACATGTACCAGCACTACTGTGCAGTAACTATAGTTAGTACTTCATTAAGGAAGTACTATACCAAATGTGCAGTAACTCCTGTGCATTAATGAATGTGTAGACATGCCCTGCTTAACTCTGTTTCACCAAATTAAATCACTCATGAATTTTCCCCAAGATCTCCTCTAAGTATTCTTGGGCAGCGTAGTATTAGGGTTTGTTTGTTTATTTGTGTCTTTCACACTTCAGCAACAAAAGAACAGAGTGGTAAGAGCAGTAGTATAAAGTCACTCTAATTCACCTTGCAGTTCTAGAGTAGATGAACATACATACACATCAACAATATATTGTGTAGTTTACCAAAGTACTGCATCATTTACCCTCTTTTCCCCATTTTCCCCCATTGTTAACTCCTATTTCTGCAAATAGATAAGCACAATATTTGTATGCAGTCCCCTCAGTTTTTGCCTCATAGAGATGCATAAAAGTGTTTTATACTTCAAACATGTTTTTTGCTAAATATATTAAGATTAAATGCTTTGGGGGCAGGAACCATATTTTTTGTTCTAAGCACATTCAGTAGTGGGGAGAGAAGAGTCTTAGTCTATCACCAGATCTTCCAAGCACTTCTGCTAGGCCAGTGGTAAGTAATAATAAATAATGACTCCTATTTGGAAATTTTCTCTACATCCACAAGAGCCAAAAATATAGTTTTTAAATTGCAAATTAAATTTGGTAGAAATGGATGGAGAAATGTGTGTCAAATCCCTTATTGACAGCAGTTGTTAAAGCAGCAAACAAAAATACACAGAAGAACCTTACTTTGATTCCCTAAAATTAAATAAGGAAAGATTTCAGATTTATTGCTTACTAACGGTATTTGAAATCTACAAATGGTAGACATAACACTTAGTTACAGTTGTATGTGAACAGACTCATAATAATGTATGTTAGTGAGTACAGAAATCATTTTACCCTGAGATTAAATACTGAATTGCCTTTTACCTTCCCTAAAACAGAGCTACCCTTTCAGGAACTTTTCCCCCAGCATGCTTTAGGAATTTGGCACCTTCAGATTTGGCAGGGAGAAGCAGCTGCAGCTTGAAAGTGGCCATTTTCATTTTGACTCCTACTAGTTGCTTCTGCTTCTCTGCTACTTGGTAAGTGTTAAGTCCCTGTTTTTATTTCTTTAAAGAAAAATAGCAATATTGGCACAGGCCTCTTATGACTTAAACATTGTTTCATAGTTCAAAATTTCAAGTATGACTTGTTCATGTTTGTGATGAAAAAATAATCGCTTTCTAGAATTCAGGGGTAAAGTTCTTGAGGAGTTTCCTTTGGCATGAAATGGTGCAAAACAGAGGAGTGATCTTTCATGTACTTATTGGCCCTCTTTACAGCTGTTTTACACAATACAGGTATCTACTCAGTCCAGATGATATAAAAATCGTGGTTCGTTTCTCGGGAGGAGGAAAAAAAAAAAACTCTAGCTACAGACACACTCTATTAGCAACACAAAAGGTATATATTTGCAAATAGGGTCAGAGAGAGAGACAAAAGATCAAACACTCTGCTGCCCCCGAGGGAAAC
>NW_017728948.1:25168208-25194700 GCF_001723895.1 Crocodylus porosus
CCTTCCCTCTCCCATTAGGAGACAAGGAGGGCTAGCAGCTGTGTTTTTTTCTAAATCTGCTATTGATAATGCATTTTTAATAATATTTCTAACACAGATAAGGCCACATTCTGCTCACTTTTTCTTGTTTAACTTTTTCTAAGACTGCTTACTCATTCTGAGAGACTTGCTGAATTCAGTCAGTCTTCCCCTGAATAAAATTTACTAGGTTTGGGCTACTAGTTCCTGTTTAACTAACCAACAAATGGGAAAGAATAATAGCAAAACATACAAAAAAACCACAACAGAAACATTCAATTAAAATCTAATTTTCTTTTAGCAAATTGCCACTATAATTAGCTTTTGAGAAAAAAGGAATATGACCTTTTCTTTGCCTGCCCAGCATCTGGCCCATTTTGCATGTTATTGTACTCCTAGCACTAACAAATCGGAAATAAATATTATTTTATGAAAATGACACAATAATTGAGTTGCAGTTCAGTCTCTGCCCTGAAGTTTAACAGAAATAAAACTAGCCTTATATTGTGATAAATGATAAATACACTAGGGTCTGTACAAATTAGTCTTTTTTGTAAACTAATGCATTAACTCATAGAAGGAACAGTCTCTTGTTAAATATTTAGTGGGACCACAGCACCATTGACATGATGACTGACTAAGAAAGAGCGGGAATGTGGTCAAACCAAACAGCCATTAAAAACTGGGATGAATGTTTACAAATCCTGCTTTGGGCTATTTAACCAGCTCTAGTGAAAAATGCATTATAGGGAAAAATAATTGGTGTTATGGCCTTTAGAAACCACAGTAGAAAGTTTATCAACATATCTGCAATAAAGTATTCTGTGTAGATCTGGGCAAATTATTTTGGAAAATAATTTATACACTGGAAAATGTTGTGGTAGCAGAGTCAAAATCATTTGCCAAGTCAAATTGAGCTTGCTGATGCTTTTATTTTTCTGCATTTGTATGTTCACAAAATTGGAGAAAGTGTTGCTGCTGCTGTCCCCTTAATTGTCCAACAGTCACTCACCCAGGGTGTTGAAAATGAAGTTCAATTCCAAACTCTCCCTGAGTCAAAACATGGTTTGAACCAAGGGTTGTTGCCCCTCAGGAGAATGGGAGGTACACCAGGTTCCCACTGAAGTTGCTGTTTGGTGTGAAATGCTTAACTATTTACTGGCCCTGAGAGAGAGAATATGAAAATGATTCTGTGGCCGAATTGTTAGGGAACTCTTAAGTCCCTGTTACAATGAATATTTAGGTCTCTTAAAAACAACAACAAAAAGAAACAGCAACTTCAGGAAAGGCTCAGTACTTCACATGGCAGGCAGGGCTATGATCATTTTCTTAAATGTAGTGATTTGGGGAAAAAATCTTAATCAAACTGGTAATAAAAAAGATTAAGGGCCAGACTTTACATCCAGAGTTTTATTTCCTAGTTGTCATAAGTACCACATCAATATTCTTTGTGAAGTTTTAAATGGTTGTACTGGGTCCTGTTCCAAAAGAAAAAGCTGGCACCTTGGTTTATTGAGCAGGGTAAAAGTACTAAATAAAGAGATCAAAACACCACTCCCAATGACCAAGAGGACCCATACTTCATTCTGCTTCTGAGATCAAAGGAAAACAATATCTACTGCAATTAAGATGTTTGTGTGCCCTTTTACATGTTGTGTCTAGTTCATATGCCATAACATAATTGGAGACGTCTTGTTTTTATCAATTCCCTTTTCATTGTTTAAACAAAGCTAATGAAAATGGAGACAGAACAACAGCGGTAAAAATACACTCTAAATTGGAAAAAAACATGTTTTGGTGCTCATTGCTTCCCCAAATTTGTTTTGGATAATATCAAAAAATTAGAGGACATATATTTACACTCAGGCAGACCTGTTTTTATATGCCTGAGATGCCTTTTATAACAAATGTATGTGCTGCAAAGAGCACAATCTGCACCTGGCCACACCAGGCGCAGTATCAGAGCTTCAGCTAACATAAATTGACACTTATATATATGGAACTGAAACTAACCCCACCCCCATCTTTCAGTTAAAAATTCTCTCTCCTACTTAAATTAAATCAGATTTTATTTATCTTAGAATTTCTTGTGCTTGAGATAACAGAGAACTGGCTAGCTTAATATTCTGGTAAGACAATAAAAGCAGCAACACATAGAACACACTTCTAATATATATGTAACACACAACCAATTTCTGATATGGATAGAAGGATGAACACAACAGGTAGTGGTGATTGTGATTACAGGGGAGATGGTTAAAAAAAACCCTCTTGAGTGGCAAAATGAAAACATGTAAGAACTCCAAGTATACTGAATAGTAAATTGGTCCATTTTCTGAGATAAACTTACTGGCCCAGACACTATTTACCTACGTCAGTTTAGGACACTTATGTTAAGTCTGATTGTAGCCATATACTGATAATTAGAACTGGGTGAAAATTATGTCAAATATATTTGTTTTAAGTGGCAAATGATTTTTTTAAACTAAAATGAACATATTTTTACAGAAAAAAATCTTTTGTGTTGTGATATTACATTTGCTATCAACATTTTTAAGAGTAAAAATTTTAAAAATGTTCAATTTTTTTCTTAAATAGGGCTTTTTTCCCCCCCACTTCAATCTACCTCACTTTTAATTTTCCCTTGTTCTGGGGAAAAGAGTATAAAATAAAAAGCATGTTTTTTTTTTTTTTATCTAGACCAACATTTTTTCTTCAAAATGCCATGTGGAAAGATCTTTGAAAGAAGCTTTAATTCCTTTGAATTTTGCAAAATATTTTTCAAATTATCAACCTACTGTAGTAGTAGCAATAACAGGCCTTTGGTGGGGCAGCTATTTAAGGCACCAACACTCCCACATACAAGCCACATCCTTACTGCATTAACTTGCTGTCTAAGGGCACCTATACACATGATGGACCTCTGCTCTATGGCAGACTTCTCCACTGAATCTGCTGGAGTGTGCTAATTAGCACACTCCAGAAGCATCTGCATCACATGTATGCTGCATCCCCACATTTCAAAATGGTGGTGGGGGCACTTTAAATAAAACTAATTGAAATAGCTTTAGTTAAAGTGCCCCTGCTACCATTTTAAAGTGTAGGATGCTGAATATATGTGATGCTGACAGTGCTTTAATTAGAGTGGCTCTCAGAGCTGCTCTAATGAACACCACCCCCCATCCTGGAGCACATGTATAGAAGCCCCAAATTTTGCTCATTCAGATAAGTAGCTCTCTAGAAAATACTGCAGTACAGGAATGTCAAAGATTCAGCCCATAAGTGGGATTTAGCCCATGGAACTGCTTCATCCAGCCCCTATGGTGGCCCTGGGTCTCAAGTGGACCCAGGCATGTGCTGGACTGCCTTTGCACACATGGCCCAGGACACACTCTACACACAGTGCCCTCACACTGCATCTACTCCTCCTGCCTGCCAGATCTGGCACCTATGGTGTTTGCTCTGCCTGGTCCAATATGTTAACCACACAATGCCCATTCCAGCTGGTCCAGGGTAGGGGCCACATGCAACACGGGTCCTGATGCAGGCACCGCATATGGCACAGTCCCAGGCCAACCAGAGTAGGCACCAGATCCAGCATACAGGAGAGAGGAGTCCGTGGGTCCAGTCTGGCCTGCAGAGCCAGCCCTATGACATTCATCTGGTCTGTGGATGACTGGCCCCACACCACTCACTTGGCCCATGGGGTCAGATGGATTTAGCATCTATCCTGTAATATAAAGTTGGATGATGAGTAATTAGGCATTTCTTGTTCCAAAAGAAAATTGCAGAAGCAGATAAACTGGCTGCTGCAGAAGACTCAGAGAGTGGGAAAGCTAGTGCTGAATGGGTATGATTACAAGCCCGGGCCTATGTGGATAAAATATCCTCCCACAAGGGGTTTGTTTTATCACCATTAATGGGGGGTTTATAAATTCAGTATCTGGTGGAATTTTTATTTTCTACTTTCCTCATCTATACATTCTTTTCCAGTCCACATCCATGAACATAGGTGGACAAAGAAACTATGATTGCGGGGGTGGGGGCTGAGTGTGTGTCTGCACATCCCCTCCCCACCAAAAAGTAAGTCTGTTATGGGGAATGGGCATGGTGGGGGGGAAGATCAAGGAAGCCACAGTGAGGGAAGGAGCAGGGCAGAGACAGGGAAGGGGCTGGGGTGAATAGGCTCTGGGCTGGGGGGAGGTTGTGTGAAGCTCAGAGGGGGGAGCAGGGGTGTTCATTCAGGGGAGCAGTGGTCATCACTGCATGCATCCCCAGGCTAGGCACAGGGTACATGTACCCCCTGAATCTGTGTGCAAGGTGGAGGTGGCTGCCACTGTTAGATGCACTCAGCACCCTGCTGCCAGTGGTGGGAGGCATGTGGCATTGTGCGGCTGCTGGGGCATAGGCAGTAGGGTGCAGAGCACAGCCTGCAGCAGCAGCCACCTCAACCCCAAACAGAGCATGGATCGGGGAGCACATATCCCCTTTGCCTGCCCCAGGGGTGTGCTCAGTATTGGGAACTCTCCCTCCTGTGCAGCTCTGGATGAGCTGCATGGGCAGTGAGTGTCCCATGATTCACCCCAGGGCCCCGTTCCCCGTCACACCTGCAGGGGCCTTGATCTGCCTCTCCATGCCCCTTCCCTCCCCCACGCCTCTTCCCATCCACACATTTACCTGCTCATCTGGGGACTGCTCCACACACGGCTAGGCCTGGCTGAGTTCCCAGCTGCCTGTAGGCTCCAGCTGCCTGTCTCTGTCTGTGCACACCCCTCCCCCCCCCACCAGGCTGAAGCTGCCCAGAGCCCATATGTCTGGGTTGCCTGCATTTAGGGGGGCTAAACCATCTTAGACCTTGCCTTCCATCACTTATGTCCAAACATTTATAAACTGTTTGGCATGGATAACTACAGGATTCTGCATCATTAACATAATTAAAAAATACAACCATGGGCACCCAACTTTTCCCCAAGAAAGCGTATATTAGGAGTTAGTATGATAAGATAGTATGAACAGGACAGGACAGAGACTGAGATTTTTTTAAAGGCGAAGTCCTACCATTTTTTTACTTGACTTTAGAAAAACTCTCTACATTCATGATTAGAGAACCGTAATTTTATTTCCACCTTCACAGTTGCATGTATGAATAAAAATAAGTATTGGCTACTTAAAGAAACATGTAACCAGCTAATTACTTAGAGAAAAATGCAGTGGTATTTAACAAATGTTTGAAGGTAATATGTTAAAACTGAAGAACAGCAATCTTTAATTCCTGCTTAACATGTTGGGTTGGGAGTCTTCTTCACTGCTGACCATGGTACTCCAAGGCTATGCAGACTTCACTTCTAGCATTATTTTGGACGTTATCATACCCAAGGAAACTGTCTGTGTTTTGAATAGGTTTGACATCTGGGATTCATATTAGTGCTTCTGGGTGCAACTACATGAGAAGCTTACTGTGCAGTAGATTATTTAGCTGCACAGTTAATATTTTGGCATCTACACATGTACACTATTATGCTAGAGTAACTTTATTTACTTCACAGTGGGATAGTACTTGTATTTACAAGTAGTATCTTGCTGTGGAGTAAAAAACTCGGTAGCAGCACGTGTAGATGCTGCCCTGGCTGGCTAGGCCATGAGGCTGCTTCACTGCAGGGCCTGTGCTTCATCCTTATGCCCTAGCCAGTCCCTCTGCAGCATGATGAGGTGTGAGGAGCAGCCCCAGGCTAGTCCTCAGGGCCCCCAGCTAGCCGGGGCTCCTCCGATCCATCTCAACCTGCTGCAGTCCCACATGCAGACTCAAATGGCAATAAACTCTGGAGTTTATTGCTCTAGAGTTCATTGCTCCCAGGCCCATGTTCAAATGGCATGCCTGGGAGCAATGAACTCTGGAGTTTACTGCTTTGCATTAATTGCATATGTAAACGCAGCCTCTATGTAAGACTAAGAGATGCTACAAGATAGGCAATGTATTCCTTTCTGAGAGGAATTTTGCGTGTAAAGGACTAGAAATACATGTACAAAATTGATTAGACATTTTTATGTTTTTGATAACAAATCAACTTATATTTGCACAGCTAGGAGTATGTGGACTCAGCTGTATATTAAATTCTAGTTAAAAGTAACTTGTGATCATTGTAGGAATGCCTTTCTCTGCAAATATTAATTAAACCTTATGACCTACATTCTTTCACTGTACATAAAATGAGTAATTTTATTTCAGCCACAGCATATCAAATACACATATTAAGGGTACAGGCCTGCAAGAAATTCTGCATAGGTGCCACCTCCCCAGTGAAAGTGAATGGGGCTTCACATGGATGAAGGAGATCTGTCTATATAGAGAGCATGTCTACCTGTGCATTTATGCTGGTTTAAATTTACCACACAGTAAATTACTGTGCAGTAAGCAAGAATAAGCTCACATCTACACATGCAGGTGGCCTGGACCTAAATTTAGTCCCAGGTCAGAACTGCCTTCCATATGCCCCTGTGGCCACTGGGGTGGGGGAGCTCCAAACTCTGGCCACACGACTGTCAGCCTTTGGGACTAACTTTAGTCCCAAGTTAAAGCCAGTGGTGGCTGCCAGCACTTGGTAGTTCCAAGTTGAAGCCAAAAAGGCAGCCAGCCAGGAGCCCTGGGGCTGGCCCAAGCCATTCCCATAGTGGCTGGACAGATTAAGCAGGGAGGCTTCCTGGGTTACTGTGCAGTAATGCATCTACACGTGCATTACTGTGAAGTAACTAATCGGGCATAAATTTGATACCTGCATGATGCAGGTATCAAATATTCTCTCAAATTCGGGTAAGTCACTATATTTACTGTGCAGTATGGGCATGCATGTGCAGATGTGTGCCTGTGCTGCTCAGTAATTTTGGTTACTGTGCAGTAATTGTGCATGTGTAGATGTGGCCAGAGCTGACTTAGAGCTCAGTCCTACAGATAAATTGTAGACTTTGAAGCAAATAACTACAATGATAGCATCATACTCAGTATAGCTTCTGAATAATGTCAAGTTTGTACTGCCCGTAGCCATTCCAGAACTCTTTTGGTACTGTAGACATATATGGTTCTCTTTTATACTGTAGTCTATCTCATTTACTCCCCCTACTCTTCCAGCTTCACAAGACTTACCTAAAATAGGTAAAATATTCACCAAGTCAGTAAATGTTTCTCTACACAATGAACAGTCATAATATCAACATCCCAAAACCACCTAGATAGTTTTTTCACTTGGTGTACATTTGTTATCCCATATTCACTAGGTACATCTACACAAGAAGCTACTGTGCAGAATCGTTGGTGGGTACTAACCCTGATGTGCCACTGCTGTGTAGTAGTAATGAGCTACTATGCAGTAGATCATTGTCACTGTGCAGCAGTGTCTGAAAAACAGCATGTGGGGTATATCTACTGAACTTGTGTAGATGCATAGTGTACTGTGCAGTAACACTAGTTACTGTGCAGTCATTTAGTACTAGCATAAGCAATTACTAAATGACTGCACAGTAACAACTGCACAGTCTGCCGCTCATGCAGATGCAGCCACTGTGACCCAACAGCGGTGCTGAGCTCTGTAAAAGGCATCAGATACATCAAGCATGAGCTTTCCAGCTGAAAAAATGCAGAAACTAGTTTCAATAAAAATAAAACTCAAATCATATACTTACCTCTCTTGAGCTAAACAGCTAGACAAAATTTGGGGCCTACCTATGTTGTACTGCTTAACAGAAGAGTTTGATGATGGAATAAATCTGTTCATGAACAAAGACTTGTTTTCTTGATAAATGCAAGCACCAAACAGGATGAGACGGTTTCTTTACTCACAGTCCCAACCACCTTTTCAGGTATCATCAACATCACTTTATAGCAAAAATTGCTTTCTGTGAGCTTTTTACAGGATCATGTTCCCAGTGTGTTTGTTCACATAACATCCTTGGGTCTCCTGCCCCTTCCCCATGTCTTTTTGTATAACATGAAAAACAGGATAGAAAAATACTTACTGGCTCCAATACACTTTCAGATAGACATAGTTTCCTCATGGTCTGCAGCCTATTGATTGCCTTCTTGTGGTGATTTCTCATCTGTGTAATCCTTTCTGTATCTTCTCTGTATTAGGAACTTCCAAGTTGGTAAGAACTTTTCTTGTTTGTCACTTATCAATCCATCTTGCTAATGCAAAAATCAAACAGTAGGAGAGTTTTTTGGCTTTCAGTCCCAAGCCATTTACAGTCATCACCTAAGCCAAAATCTTTCACTCCAGGCTGTTCCAAGAACCAAGTTCCAATACTTATTCTAGTTGTTCTGAACCTTTTTTGACTTAAGACATGCAGACAATTCTTCCTCTTAGTTTTCTGTAGTTTTTGACTACAGAAAAATCATGCAGCAATTATGTAGCAAAGTACTCAGACAAACCACAACATAGAAGAATTTTTTAATATTATGGGCATGTTTACATGTGCAATTATGACACTAGTATAAATTGTGGAGTTTATTGCTCTAGGGCTTATTGCTCCTAGGTGCACTGTTGGAACGCGCACCTAAGAGCAATAAACTCTGGAGCAATCAGCTCCTCAATTTATTCAGGCTCAGCATGTGGAGCTGGGTTGGAGCAGCCCAGCTAGCAAGGGGCCCCAGGTTGCTCTCCCCTGGCTCAACATGCTGTGGAGAGGCTGGCTGGGGCACAAGGGAGCTTCACTATGGGGCTAACTGGCAGGCAGTCCCTGCACTGAAGGACCCTCATGCCCCAGCGAGCCATGACAGTGTCCACGTGTGCTGCTGTGGAGTAAATTAATGTACTCCAACCTAATAGGGGAGCACATGTAGATGCCTAAATATTTACTGTGAAGTTAATTAATCAACTGTGCAGTAAACTTCTTGTGAAGACGTGCCCTCTGACTTCCTATTTGAAATCTCTGGGTTTATCTTGTGAATCATGTTTGCACATCTAACAGCACTAATATTTTGTGGCACCCTGCAGCACCCTTGAAACTATCTCAATACCCTCACTGAGAACCACTAACTTTACTTTCCACTACTCTTTGCTTTTTTGCTGTTTCTGCTGTCAAAGACAGACACACATGCTTCCACAGCCAAACATTTTGCAGTGAATCCTCTCCCCACTAACATGCCTTGTATGTGCCTTTGTTTTGCATGAAGGCTCCTACTTTTGACTGTCTAGTTTGAGGAGGTATATTATTTGTTTCTTATATTTATCAGTTCCAACTAAGTTTAACCCCAACCATAGTAAAACCAAAAAGTATTTTGTAAGATGGGGGCATATGTATAAATTAATCTTGTGGGTATTTTATTGGCACTTGTTTGAAATGGTTTAACTCATCTTGCTCACCTTTGGTGAATATTCGTTCACCCATTTTTCCCTCTTGTTCCCCCCCTCCCTCCCCTTCTCTACCCATTGTTTTCCTAATTTCCATCTATGTACATTCTCACGGATCTGTCACATTTTTAGTGTCTTTCATTCCTTGGAGATCTCAAAACAGGAGCAGAGTCTCTCTAAGCCTGAAGAAGGGTACTCATGTCCAAAAGCTTGCAAAGAACTTTGTTCCAACGGCTCAAGTGGCCTAATAAAAGTCATCACATCTACCCAAAGAACCTTACTGCATCTAGGACTTTGTCAGCTATGAGTAATGTGACCATCTCACACACTTGCTGAAAAAGCCTTCATTCTAAATGATATCAGCATATATTCCCTTCATAAACAGTATACACAAGAACTCCTGGAACTGGAAGTGTAATTTACATTGCAAATGGGAGGAGAGTACAAATGACACAATGGTTACCTTTTCAGCAGCAGTCTTGAAGAAGGTGCTTGGCATGTAACAAAAAACAGACATCTGAACCAGATGATATGTGAGTGTTAACAGGTGGTTTTCAGTTAATATTTCATCTTCTTATGGGGGGTGGGGCACAGCAGAAGAGAGGAACAAATTTGTTTCCTGAACTTTCAGGAAGGAACAAGCAGATTTCTATTTCCCAATAAATCATGTGTCTGACTGCAAGAAGGATATCTTAATGGTTTAAAACAATTGATAATATAGTACCAGAATACTTGGGTATAGTATCTTTGTACAGAATCTTTGTATAGCCTTTGTACAGTATCTTTCAGCTGTTATAAATCCAGTAACAGATATGTCAAATGAATTTTTAAATTAACTTCATTCAAATTAATGGAATTAAACCAGGGGTGAAGTTGACTAATATTTCCCTTACGGAATTTGCTAGCATAACAAAATTTAGATATTATTACTAAATGTGTTTGCCCCCAACCTATGTAGAATATTACTCGATTTACACTTGATGCCATATTTTAAAATTCATAAAGAATCAAAATGCCTTGCCAAATAAATAATATTTCCTTCTGTTAAACATACATAGTGAATTAAATGCCTCCCTTCATACAGTGCTTATCACATTAGGCAGAATTCATTTTGTCATAAGAGCAGATGGTTTTGTTAGATGAAATGTGTTTCATTCAAGGAAAGGATTGGATTGTTTGACAGAATGCATTTTGTGGATGGATTAGACACAAGAGAGCAACTTGTAGTGTGTTGTCTATGGAAAGTGCCAATGAAATGATTTTTAAAATGTTTTGTATGGAATGGATTGGAGTAGTTTAAAGAATATATTTTATTGATCAAACAGGTTGAAAGCTCTGACAAAAAGTAAAATATATTCACAGAACTCAGTGGCTGCATCCACACAAATGTGGATGTTTTGTTCCCAGGGGACAAGTAGTACTGGTGCACCTTAGGCCATAGCTGCTTTTCCCTGAGAAACATGTGTGGCATGTGCATTTTGGCACATGGCGAGTTACCCCAGGTGGGGTAGGGGAGGCTGGGACCAACACTGCTGGCCCCAGCAGCCTTACCAGGGTCCTGAGGGCTTCCCAGGGCTGCAGTAGCAGTGATTCTGTTGCATGGAGTCTGGCCAGCAGCGATCTGCAGCTTGGCTCTGGGCGGCCTGGCTCCACTTTTAAGCAGCACATGTTGTCTGTGTATGCGCTGTTCCGCTTTTTTTTCTGTGGGTTTTTTTGACTCCTGGATATCCAGGGGGGGAAAAAAAACCCTTAGGAAAAAAAAACTGAGCAGAACACATATGGACAGCACACCCTTGCAGTGCAGAAAACATCTGAATGTGCGGTATGTGACACCACAGACGGATTTGCGGTGCCACATGCTGTATAGCCACACTCATCTGGATGCAGCCAGTATGTTCGTGAGGGAGCTTAATTTATGTGTAAACTCAAAACATTGCGTTTTCCCCCCTATGCTTCAAATGCTCTGTCAGGACAATGCAGCTTTCTCTACCTTTCTCAGCCCTCTGCCTGCCTGCCTGCTTGCTTGCTTGCTTGCTTGCTTTCTTTAGCAGCAGTTGTTTGGTGGAACTTCTTAATGTGATTCTGTTTACAACACAAAATACAGTGTCAGACTGCTTATATTGGACAAATCATGTATTAGAAGTAGTTCAGTGGTTAGAGCACCAGTTTGGCACTTTAACATAAATCCCCTATCAGTCACACACCTCCTGTGTGACCTGTGGCTTCACAAAGGGAACAGAGACTTTACATTGAAACACCTAATCATTCACTAGTGTCATACACAGCTCACATAGTTATATGCTCCCTGTACAATACATGGGAAGACTTAGACACCTAAGAGAAGAGTTCACAAAATGCTGGGTGAGGAAGTTAGCTAGGGAATGGTGGACAGTTTAGTGACTTAAGGCATCTAACTGAAGACTGGAGGAGAAGATGGCTTTGGGGTCTTTGGGATTCTCACCCATGTAGTTTTTCTTGAAGTTAAGACTGGCCTGGATCAGATGTCTGTTTGCTCTCCAAAAACAGCGGAAGTGATGGGGGTAACTGTTAGAGTACTCACCTGGGATTTGTGTGAGGGACAGGTTCTGATCTCTCTTCTGCTTAATTGGAATTGAAATGAGGTCTCTTAACACTTACGGTAATTGCCATAGCCACAGGGCAAATAAGTATTCTGGGTTGTCTCATTCCCTTCTGTTGCAACTCTTTCATTTTGCATGAGCAGGGGGTTCAACTAGATGACCTCCAGAGGTCCCTTCCAATCCTTATTTTCTATGATTCTATAATAATTAAACAGTCATTGGACCAAAAACAGAAAAATCAAGAGACTGATTCTAGCAGGGGTGGGCAAAATATGGCCTGTGGGCTGAATCTGCTGGGGTTGCCAGATGGAGCCAGCACCCGAGCAAGTGGAGTCTCCATGGAAACTGGCCCAGGACCACTGTGGACAGGATGCACTTAGCTAGGCAGATGGGATGGGGCCATGGGGAGGTAGAGAATGGTGTCTGGGAGTGGTATGGGTGGCCAGGGCCAAAGCTGGGGCTGGGATCATGAGCGAGGGCCAGGATTGTGGGGTGGTGACAGTGTGGGACTGGGGTCGAGGGCAGAGCCGTAACTGCTCTCTGTAGGCTCCTTCTCATGGATCTGGTGCCTGTCGTAGGATTGTGCGGGGAGCAGATCACAGCTCTGACCAGGCCCAGGCCATGCACTGTCACCGCCCCATGTTCCTGGTCCCTCACCATCTGTCCTGCTCCTGGATGCTGCTCCCTGCCCATCCCCATCCCCATCCCATCTGCCTGGCCAAGCGCTCTGCCTGTGGAGACTCCACCTGGCCATGGAGACCCCACCTGCCCACCCACTCTGTGTGGCACCCCTCACAGTGGCTGAGGCCAGATAAGATCAATTTTCCCCATCCCCTGAGCTGCTCTGGGCCAGATCAGCACCCCTTTCCCCCCAGCCAGCCCACAACTGCTCACCAAAATTCCTAAACTGGTTCCTTTGGTTAAAATAATTTCCCACCTCTTCTTTACAGCGTGGCGGCTGTGGATCTTATGTGGGATATGGAAGTATCAGGTTCCTTTCCATGTGTTGTGAAATATTTAATTATTTAGGAAGAGTATCAAGTGAAGGAAGGATTGGAACTCATGTCTTACACATTCAAGATAAGAGACATAACCATCTGAACCTGTTGTTTGCAGTAAGATGTAGGGTGCCTTAGCCACCTTCCTGGGTTTCATATATATGTATTCAGTGCATGGGTTAGCTGATGAGTTGTAAGTTGCCAAAGACTAAGGATTTTATGGATTTAAGCCTCTAACTCTGATCCATAAAATGGAGACATAGATGGGTATAGATAAATAAAGAGTATATACTCCTTTTATTCCTCAGCAAATTGTTGTGTATTAAGTGCTACCTAGAAGAAGAATTATGTACAGAAAATCCATCACTCTATTTCAGTGAAAACCAGGGACCTAAAAGCATATCCAAGAGAATAAGTGTCTTAAAAACCCCCAGAGAATTATAACTGAACCATGAAAACACATTGCATTTTACAGTTAGGGAGGTTCTAAGTGAATTCAATGCCTTCTAGACGGGATCTGTTAGCAGAAAGAAAAACAGTAACATAGCTGTATTTGATTTGATTCTACGTGTGTTTAGGTCCTCAAGGACCTACTTGAATTGTTCCAATAAGCTCACTGAAGGTTTAATTTAAGATAAGTGTCTGCTATTCATACACATATTAAACAGAAGATTTTGAACAACAAAGAAGCTTATAGATTTTGTTGTTGTCTTTATTCCCTGTTTCATTAGTTTTATCATCCCTTGTTTGTCTCTAACACTCTCGTAAAAGTTCATAATGCTGAATAAGGCCAGCTTGAAAAGTTTATAAATTATTCATGAATGATGTTAACTGACCAAAGTTAATAAAGATTCATTAAAATTCATAAAACAGTTCATTTATATTTTATAAGAGACTATGAACATAAAATAAGACAATTTTCTAAACACGGATGCTTCATGAACTTAAAAAAAGTTAGGACTTTTTTGAGTGTTAATTAGTGGAATACAGAGGGGGAAAAGTCATAATAAATGTAAAATGTTTGAATCTTTTTTGAGTAGTTCTAACATATTAATTAACCCATGAATAATTCAATGTACCTTGAAGAAAATATTCTATAAATGGTTAAGAAAGAAAGGTCTGCTCTGGGTTGGGCATCACAGTCCTTTAATGGTACTAAGTAGCTGTAGCAATAAAATTCTCTATCCAAAACACAGGCACGAACATGGAAAATGTTGGGAAGGGATTTTGCCAGGTAATATATTAGAGGCAGATGTATGGCAGAAAACAAGAAGAAAAGAAGAATCACTAGAAAAGGAGGCCTGGGAGACAGTAAGGGTGACTTCAATACAGCTATAAAATCACTGGTGGCGTAAACATGAGGATATCTGAGGTTTGGGTCAAGTGCTGGAAATGTGAACAGATAAATCATTTCCTTGTTTTTGATTTTCCATATGTTCAAAGAATCAGAAAGTGAATAGTATTTGCAAATAATAAGCTAACTATCTTAATCTTTTACATCTAAAGTGATCTTCAGTTGTGTGCACAATTCTGTTGGATAGGCAGTTCGGTCCTAAGCATCTGATCATATTCTTATTAAAATCCTTAGATATTTTATGATTGGCTCCTAAATTTCATAAAGATGTGTATGACAGAATGCATTATACAGGCAGGGTTTGCAGACATAATAAGGTGTATGGTCTGAATAGTCTTCTGATAAATCTCTTATATTTAGTGATTTCCATTTATTGTCTGAACAATTTGTATGTGTAAGGAGAACACCTGATAATCCTACAGACAATTATACACAACTCTCAGGAATATCACTAATCATTATATATAGGAACCAAAATTGACTTGATTCCTAGTTCATCATTCTAAAAGCTCAACTACAGTCCTGAAAGTTGCTAACATTAAATAGAATGAAGATGAGACTTCCCTAGAAATTACATTTGAATAGAATGACTCTGATCTCTAGAACTATTAATTAAAAGAGTCTGTTGCCACCAGGTCCCACAACAATGGCAGGCTGCATGTGGGAACACGGGCTTGACTGGTCAGCACACCATTTCTGTATAAAGGTCAAGGCCCTGTGAGCACAGTGGTTCCATGTCACTGACCACAACTGCCGGTTGGGGGCTGCCCGAAAGGCCATGTTGTTTATGCAGCAGTTCAGCACATCCTTGCACCCCAGGACCCTGAGTGGAGCTGTGCCACGTTCTCCAGAATAGGCGGCCTGCTGGAGCCTCTGCCACAGCCTGGCAGGGGCAACAAATCCTCAGTGGAGGGGACCCCTTGGGGCACCAGGAGCACTTCTCCCCATTGTCCCCATGCCCAGCATTGTCCAGCAGCTCCAGCAGCCCAGGCCAGCACCCATGGATGACTGGTGCCGCCTTAGGTGGGGGGGGGTGACACATGCTCCCCCAGCAACCAGTCAGCAAATGGGGGGGCTTCCCCTGTGACTAATCTCACCGACCAGGGTGGGGTCCCCCCATGGCCTAAGTGGCAAGCATGGCCAGTCAGAGGGTGCACTGGTGCTCTCAGGAGGTACATGTGCACCCCCGTGCACACGCTAAGCATTGCCACTGCCGGCACCTACCCTGTCAGCTCTGGATGAGCAGCCTCATCCATCCAGCACAGTGATAGCATGACACACACTGATGAGCTCCAGCTCCTTCCTGGAGAGGACCCCTGTCCAGCTAGCCAGATGCTGCATCCTTGCACCCCAGGACACTCCTGAGAGCTGTACATTGTCACCGCCAGTGGGGAAAAGACTTAAGCCAACAGGCACACCTGCCACAGCCACCAGGTAAGCCCCACACTAGGATGAGGGCCCTCCCATCCTGGCCTCTACCTTGCCCCTGCCTCCTCTTCTCTACCAGCCTGACTGAGTACCTTGTGGCCCCCAGACTTCCCCCACACAGCACTCAAGGAGGTGGGAGGAAATGCAAAACTTGAGCAGCCAGTGCCCCCACAGGTAGGCAGTTATGGGCCTCTTACACATGGAGAATGTGTTGATGTTACCCTCGACTGTGGGGGGCAGGGACATGTAGCACAGTCACAGTCCCCTGCAAGTGGCAGTGAACATTGCAGGGAATTGTGGGCTTGCCTGTTGTGCCACCCAAGCTCAGGGTTCCACGCTAGGTTCTTAAATGCACATGAGGCACCATGGCAATCAGCCACAGCAGGGTATACTGGGTTGGGCACCCATCAGTTCACACAAGCAGCTTGTTGCAATGCACCCAGGACACTCTGATCAGGGGCATGCTTGGGGCACAGGGCATGCCTGTGGGGGGTGTCCCAGGGAGCTGCTTCAGAGAGGATCCCTGACAGGAGGACAGAAGCACCTCCAGCTCTGCCTCCCAGTCAGTCAGGAGCCCCTTACCCTCTGAGCCTAGGTGCTGTGGGCCTGGTGGCAATGGAGTAGATAGCTTGGCCTCCAGGGGGAGAAGAGGGGGATTTAGTCTGAAGCGGTGACAGCAGGTACTGCCAGGTACCAGAAGCCAGGCCTGTCTCAGCCTGGGAAGGGAGTGGGATAGACAGATTGTCTGTGGCAAGCACCCAGCAACCCATCTGCCCCTGCAGAGTGAGCAGGAATAAGGGGCTCATCCAGCAGCCACCTGTGCCAGGGTCTGCCTGGCCAACTTTCCATGGTCCCTGGGCACTTCTGCACAGAGACAATCCTAGCAGGGTGTGGGGCCTGGGGCAAATCAGCCTGTGCACAGCCAAGACAAGAAAAAGTCAGTGGGGGAGGGGAGTGAGGGGTGGTGAGCAGCAAGACATGAAGCTGGAGGTGGTGGCGGCAGCGGCAGCATGAAGTCACCAGCACTAGGTGGGCCCTGCAGAAGGGGCTGTGGCCACTCCACCTAGATCTATGGGGCCACCCAAAGCACAGGGCCCAGGGCAGTCACCCTGATTCCCCCCCTCCACCAGGAACGACCCTGCTTGTGCACACACAACCCCCAATCTGCGGCTGGGCAGATCATGTTATCTGAGAAATGTTGCAAACTCTTACAAGCAGCCTCTTTCTCCTAGCTCTGCAGGTCCATCAGCTGGAAGCAGGAAAGAGCTGCTTGTAGGGATGCGCCTTCAGGGCCATGGCCCACCTTGGCTGTGGCCCTCCATTTGTGCCGGCTCACCCAGGACCCTAATGTTGGACTGGTTGGTCACTGTGGCAAAGGAGTGGCTGGTGGATTCTTTGGCCTGGCACATGTAGGCCTTCATACACAACTGGGAGAGGGATCAGGATAAGGCTGGGAGGACCAGAAATTCAGGGAGAAGCTCCTGGCCCTCCAGATGAGGCACATCAACCTCCTTGAGAGGATGCTGGGGGTCCAGGAGTAGCAGGCTTCCATGGTGACCAAGGCAATGAAGTCTATGGAGGAGGACTGCTGGATGCTGGCAGTCTCCTTTCTCCTGCCCACTGCCCAGTCCCTAGCCCTAGCCCTGCCAGACCCCCGGCAGTTGCCTGCTGCCCAGCTGCAAGTGCCCCAGTGGGCTTGGGCTGGCCAGGTCCCCCTGCCCCTGACAGGTCACCCCTCAGCCAGCCTTCTGACCCTCCCTCCCACTTGCCCAGGATCCATGTGGCTCTCAAGCAGGAATTCCCTATAGCAGGGCCAGCACTGCATGCAGGCCCTGGCCCCAGGCTGCAAAAAGGGAGACTCCCATGCCAGAAGACAGCAGATGTTCTCAACCCTGGGTGAGCCTCCCACCCACTGGCACTGCCACATTATATGCACCTGCAGTGGTGTAGCCAGAGGCTGGGGTGTGGGGTGCCTGTCTCTGGGCTTTGCTGCATAGGCAGCTGCACCCCACTGTCCCTCACCCGGGGAAGGCACACAGCACATGTTGTACATAGTATGCATGGGAAAGAGGATGCTTTATTGGTGATGGGTGAGGTGGTTTGTAGTGAGGCTCTGTTTGGGAGGGAGGGTAGGACGGGATCTTTGCTTTTGGAGAGGAATATATTGCTTTGCAGAAAACTGCCCACCTTGAGTATAGTGCTGGGGTGTGCAGTGTGGCTGGGTTATGTGGCTGACCAGCCAATTGGCCTACAGTGGGGGGGTGCAGGAGGACGTGGTCTGCCAGTGCCTCTCACACATGGTGCCTTGGCCCCTACTTGTCTAGTGCCTTGGTGGTGTGGGGAGGGCTGTCACTGTCACTGCGACTACAGCTGGTGCTCCTGCTGCCAGGCATTCTCTGCCTACTATTCCTCCTTTGCCCACACCGAATGGGACAGCTCTCTCCAGCCCTTGCAGATGTTATGCAGTACACAGCCCATGATGGTGACTTGGGGGATGTTGGCTTTTGTGATGTCAAGGTGGGGGGTGATGGTGTGTCAGTGTTCATTTAGACACCCAAAGGCACATTCCACCAGCACACAGGTCCAGACCAGGCACCTGTTAAAATGTGTCTGGAGGGGATCCATCTGGCTGGTGTAGGGCTGCATGAGAGCCGGGGAAGGAGTGGATAGGCGGGGTCCCTGATAAGGAGGGGCAGGACTGCCACCTTGTCCAGCTAGAGGTCCAGCATCCCAGGTGTGAAGCACTTACTCTCCACCAGGGCTGGCAGGAAGAAGTTTGGAACATGCCAGCATTGTGGGTGCTACCAGTTCAGCTGACTCTCATGTTGGTGAAGGTTCCCTTGGTGGTTGACAATGGCCTGCAGCATGACAGAATCAAAGTCTGCCTGGTGGTAGTAGAAGCAGTCATTTTGGTGCGAGCAGTTGACAGGGATATGGGCCCCATCCAGGGCCCAGATGCAGTGGGAGAAACCCAGGGCACAGAACCCTGCCACCACATACAGGGACTCATGGACCTGGAGCATGGTGTGCCCCAGCACATCCTGGAGGGCCCCACAGACCTTCAGAATGGCCTCCCTAGTGGTCACCATGGCAACACTGAAGAGATGGCCAACATAACACAGGCTGATGGGCATGGACAGCTTGAACACAGTGATGGCCAGCTGGGTCTCTATGGGGATGAGTGGCTGCATGGTGGTGTGGGTAGAGCTGGTTGAGAAGCTCCTGGAAGGTGGCCCAGGTAATCCAGAATGAGTCCAATCACTGCTTATCATCCCAGGTGCGCTGGACAATATTCAGCCACTAGCCCTGGCTGGCAGAGTGGGTTCACAGGTGGTGGGGCTGGACCCCTAGGAGCTCATGGATGGCACTGATGGTGGCATCCGTGTGTGAATCATTGGTGTTTCTGCCAGGGTATAGGTGATGGGCCAGGGACTGGACGGTATCAGCACAGAGGCAGGGGGAATCAGACACAGTGGTGAGCCTGGGCAGATGGCCATGTAGCACAGGGATTAGACAGGACTGAGACTGACCTGGGACAGGCATTGAATCATGGTGAGCAGGGTGGCAATCATAAGCCTGGGGTGTGGGTCATCACTCCTGGGGCTTTGGTGACAGAGTCAGAAAGGGCTGTGCCAGAATGCTCTAGAGTGTTCCAGGCCAGAAATGTAGGTGGCCAGGGAACACAACATGAGGCTGGCTTTTAGAAAGTGCCCCTGGCCCCAGGCTGCTGTGGCCAAAACCTCCAGTTCCCCCTGTCTGTTTCAGGGGGGTGGATCAGGGCCAGAAAAGACCTGGAGCAGGCTAGTGCCATGAGGAACAAATCTCGTCCCAAATAGCTGCATGTGTAGACCCCTGCCCAGGGCTGATTTACTATGCAGTAAATTACTGAGCAGTAAACCCATATGGCATTAATTGCACATGTAGGTGCACCCTCCTGTGTCATTAATAATGTTGGCTGTTACAGGTAACCTGACAAGAAGTATCACAAGCTTTAAAAAAGAATTAAATAGATTCTTGGGAATTTATTCCTCCATCACTTGCACTGTATAGATATCTCTGTTACCAGTCTACTGCTAATTATAGCTTAAGCTCAGTACCATATGTGAGTTTCACTGTTGTACAGTAAGCATATGGATGATTGTTGACATAGGTAGTAGTATGTGTAGGCGTGTATGTTTATTTTTATAAATCTTCGTCAGTTACTCATGGCATCCTTAGTAAAAATGTTCAACAATGCTACAGCCTCCCACAAAGTTTCCTTATGTGGCCTGCTGTTAATGGAATGAGTAGGTGTAACTGTAGGTTCTGCCTAAATCTGCAAGGGTATGGTTAAGTATTTGGTCAGTAGTTTTATTCAGACCAAGCAAATCATTTCAAATACTTTAACCTTGTTGGAGAAGAGACATTTCTTAATAATCTACCGTCTTTGAAGAAAGGCTTCTGGCTAGTGAAGACTTTTACATTATTATAACCTTTATCATTGCAAAAATACTTTCCTCAAAGTGATAAGAATTCAGAGGCCCAACCTTTCAATAGGCCCGGTGCTTATATGTGAGAAGGAAGAAGTGTAAGGAGGATGAGACCACTAGGGCAAGAGGTATTCAAAATAACCTATACACACTTTAGACATTATGAGTACAGAGATGCATTGATCGATAGTACTGATTTTTTAGGAAGGAAAAAGCATAATTTAAAATGTTCACTATTATAGGTGCTCAAAACGCCCGCCATTAACATCTAAGTACTTATTGTACCAGCAAATAGGGCTGTGCAAAGCTTTGGTCCCTGATTTAATTCAGCCTGATTCAGTGGCCGAGTCTCCAAATCTGAATCAAATCAGAGGACCCTTTAATCTCTCTGAATCTATTTAGAACCCTCCGAATCAATTTGGAGAGATTTGGCAATTAGTTCATAGATACAGCTTTAAATGTTTTTCCTACATGCCTCTAGCTAGCAGGGACTCTGATTGCTGCAGCGCTGGAGCAGGTGCAGCATCCCATGGAAGCACAGGGGTATCCCCAGCATGCTCGGCAGCAGACCTGGAAGTAGACCAGAAGCACTTCTGGTCCACTTTCTGTTCCACTGGGGAACATGCAGAGGAGGCCTCCCACACCTCCTGTCTTTGTGACTGGTGCCTCCTGGGGCTGGGGGGGCACCCAGGGTCTCTGGGTGGCCGATTGCTGGGCCTGGGGGCCTCCCAGCATGCTCCCTGGCAGAACTGGAAGTGGGCTGGAAGTACTTCTGGTCCACTTCCAGTTTTGCTGCTGAGCATGCTGGGGAGCACCCCACTGTGCTCTGGTGGGATGCTCCATGTGCCCCAACACCAGTGATCACTAGCTGCACTGTTACCTCAAGGTATGTAGAAAAAAACTTTTAAAGCTGTGCCTGTGCCCAAATCACTGATTCACCAAATCAGCTTTGAATTTTCATATTTGGATTCAGCTGAATCGAATCAGAGACAGTGATCCGAATCAACAGATAGATACATTGTCCCTGATTCGTGCCAAATCTGAATCTGAATCAAATAGGGTCTGTTTCACACAGCCCTACCAGCAAACAACAGAAGAATTAATATATATCCTTTTTTTTTAATTGAGGCACCCTGAATTTTAGTTCTTGTATGCATATCTGGTTTAAGATTTTTTAGGAAATAGTTGTGTATATATATTCAATCAATTTATCTTTGTATACACAAATATAAACCCCATATGTGGAATGCACTTACCTCATTCCTGTTCTGACATTTCCACAATAGCCTGAACATGAAATGGCAGAACAAGAAATCATCCACGGACTGGACTGCGTTAATTAGGGTTAGCCACGTCTTGACAGCAGAAAAAAGATGTTGCCATATATAGTAAAGTGATGGATACTTGTTCTGAGGTGCAGGGTGAAGTGGAAGTTAGGCTTGTTGAAAGCCTCCGAGTGAAGTCAGAGGGGAGAGTAGCAGGTGGAATGTTGTGGTGGGCAGCAGGCCACCAGACCAGGAAAAGGAGGTGCATGAAACCTAGAAACAATTGATAGACTCTTCCAAATCATGTGACCTGGTTTTCAAGGGAGGTTTTAATTATCAGAACATCTGCTTAGAGTGAAACACAGAACTACACAAGTGGTCCAGTCAATTCTTGGTGTGTGTTGAGGATACTCATAGTGGACAGGCCAACTAGGAAGAAGAGCTCCTTTACTTCCTGGTTCCAAATAGGGATGAATTGGTTGAGAATGTTAAGTTGGAGGGTAAGTTGGGTGACCGTGAACACAAAATGATAGATTTCCAGATCCTAAGAGGAGGAAGGGAGGAGAGGAACAGAATAAAGATACTGGATTCATAGAAACAGTCTGTAGCCAGACAGCCAAGCTGTTACAGGCTCTCAGGCCCTATGTTTACAATGCGAGCTGGACTGATTCTCCACCTTCCCAGGACATGTTCCTCTCTTCAGGGTACCCTCTGTTGTTCAAACCATGGAATGGGTGATATGTTACCACAAGAGTGTTGGCTCACCGGCACTGGTCCTGGTCTACGGTTGCTCTCCAGAGGGATCACCAGGGAGTCTTGCTCTGTCTAGGATACACACTCACCTCCAGTTGCTCCACAGACACTAGATATTCACCAAATACCCTTAATCTCATCCAGTCGCAGATTCAATAGACTTAAGCAGTCTCTTGTCAGACGCAAGGCCTCAAACTCACAAGTCTCTCTCCTCAGAGATGCACCAAACTCACACAAGGCACACGGCATTCCTCACACACAACTCACACACACACACAGAGCAGAGCTCAGGCCCCTTTTTAACCCTCAAAATTGCCCCATATTCACAATCCAATCACATCTCTAAAGTACCTGGCACTCAAACTCCCATGCTGCACCTGGGAAGAGGGAACCAGCATTATGGTTATAGGTTAGGGGCTGACCCTCTCAGCAGCACAGAGGCAGAGAGGGATCTTGAAGTCAGGATTGACTCCAGAATGAATATGAGTCGCCAATGCGATGAAGTAATAGGGTGAGCCAACTGCACCCTGTCATGCATCAACAGGGGCATCACTAACAGGTCCAGAGAGGTCTTGCTCCCCCTCTATGCAGTGCTGGTCAGGCCGCAGCTGGAGTACTGTGTCCAGTTCTGGGCGCCGCACTTCAAGAGGGACATGGAGAACCTGGAGAGGGTCCAGAGGAGGGCCACTCGCATGGCTGAGGGCCTCCGTGGCCAGCCCT
The DNA here is from genome assembly GCF_001723895.1 of Crocodylus porosus. NCBI lineage: Eukaryota > Metazoa > Chordata > Crocodylia > Crocodylidae > Crocodylus > Crocodylus porosus. The sequence goes on from NW_017728948.1 coordinate 25,191,134, forward strand.
ATGAGGAGAGGCTGAGGGACCTGAATCTCTTCAGTCTCCACAAAAGGAGACTGAGGGGGGATCTTGTGGCTGCCTACAACCTTATCAGGGGCCACCAGCAGGGACTTAGGGACAGTCTGTTCACCAGGGCCCCCCTTGGAGTCACCAGGAACAATGGCCACAAGCTGAGGGAGGATAGGTTTAGGTTAGATATTAGGAAGAACTACTTCACTGTAGGGGTGGCCAGAGCCTGGAATAGGCTTCCCGGAGAGGTGGTGCTCTCGCCTTCCCTGGAGATCTTCAAGAGGAGACTGGATAGGCACCTGGCTGGGGTCTTATGACCCCTCCCACCCCCAGTGCTCCTTCCTGCCCATGGCGGGGGGTCAGACTCGATGATCTGTCTAGGTCCCTTCCAACTCACTGATTCTATGATTCTATAAAACGCTCATCCAATTGGTGCTTCCATCAGTCATCACATTGAAACAAACTTATTAGTCTGTACACTTCTGACCAATCATCATTCACTTTACCTCAGGGAATAGTGGGCTCTACTTTTGGTGCCAAAATCCCTGTTGCCGGGTCTTTTCTGTGTGCGCTAATATATGAATGGTGTTTGCAAGCATTAACACAGCTGTCACTCAGTGCCCGTCACTGTCATATACCATGAATGGGGCTTTGTGTTCTGGATTTTGCCCTATCCCCAAATTTGCAGCCCCTGAGCCATAAGAGACAGCTCTGCAAGATGGATTCAACCTATGGGCTGTAAGTTTAACATCCCTGATATAGACAATAGTGAGGCGAAGAAAACAAAATAATGTTGAAAATGTGAAGCACCATTCATTTAAATGGTAGCCATCATTATTTATGTTTATTTTTTAAATTATGTGCAGAGTGAAAAAGCACACAGATAAGAAAGTTCAAAGTCAATTCAAAGCATACAAAAATTAAGCAAAGGATTCTGACACATGGGGGGGGATATTTTTAAAGTCAAATTTTCAGCCATCAGTGATAGCTACTAATTTTCAAATGGTGGAATGGGGAACACACACAGTTGCAAAAACTAATCCTATTTTGGAAAACAAATCCTAAAGTGTAAAATGGGTCAGTGACATGCATGTATCTACCTTATTCCAGTGCACAAGTTCTTGTTGTCTTTTGTAGAGTTTGTCAATGTAAAAATGATCAAATACTCAAATTTAGAGGGTTGCAGGTATTTTAAACAACAGAATAGTTGGCCAAATTTTGACAAGGCTCAGTAGTTGATATTTCCAAACCTAACATCTTCCTTTGTGTTTGAATGGTGGTGTAAAGTGTCTATCCTCAAAGAAAAAGCCAACAGCATTTTGATCTTTAGTTGTTTCAAAGAGAGAAAACTGCTTGTTAAAAGTTTCAGATTCTTTGCAGGTTTGTTCAGGTTCTGCAATCGTAAAGGGAAAGCCAGGGACATAACGGCTGCAATGGTCTCTGTATTTCTTCTTCTTTTGATTATGGGCCTTGTTGCACAGTAATTTTGGGTGGCTCTTGGAGCTTTTAACCCCTGGACAGTCTGTACATCAATACCTTAAAGTGGTTTTAAGCACTCGTTATGAAGCTCAAAGTTACACCACTCCAGGGTAGGATTATCTATGATCTGCACTACCCAGCTCCTGTTCCATTAAGATATGGCCACCCCAGAGATGTGCTGCCCAAGTTAGAAGTCCTCCAGTGTCCCATGATCTCTCACACCCCCTGTAAAGCAAGGATAGAAGCCAGTCCTGGTTCACCAGCACTCTAGTGGCAACTCACAACTACAGCTTCTAGTCCTGCTCCTGCTCACCAGGCCTGTAGTGGCAAGTCAGAAGGTTTCTAGACAGAGGGTGTGACTGCCCCAAACCCTAGCTAGCGCTAACACTGACCAACATTTGTGCAGGTGTAACAAGGCTCTCCAGGACTTAGAGCTAAGAATCATCTTTTCTATACCAGGTGGTTTGAACTTGTTCACTTAGTCCTGCAAGGCACTTCCACAACATAAAAATGTCTTTATGGTTGTATCTCATTCCAGGTTCACACCACAAGATAGCCTCTTCTTGTCAGATCATGCCTCGTTTGGCTCTCACTCTTTCCTTTCAAAATCCCAATCCTCTCCTTAATCTCTCTTTTTGTGAAGAGAATTATAGGAATGATATTCCTGGGATTTCAGCAGAAATATTTCAGGTAAAAAAAATCCCTGAAAAGCAGGCACTTTTGCAAAATAATTGTTTAATTGAAACCCAATTTTCACTCGAGACACTGGTAATGAACAATTTTAAACCAGCCCTACACTCAAACTACAAGCCTGCAGAGAAAACAAAGTAGAAACATTAAGATAAATAAGAAAAGAATTCAGAAGTGAGATATATATTGTTCTGAGTCTGGATGTTGCTTAGACTTACAGCTGACAGCAAGATTCAGGAAGGTCACACCCTGGAGACTGGGACAATTTTCTAGGGAAGAGAGAAAAATGCTGAAAGGCTTCACGATCATGAAATGGCATAGAGCTGGCAATTCCATGCAATAAAAGCTGACAAGACAACAGAGCCAGATGAATAACATCCTATCATTATGAAAGAAGTAGCAGGGGAAGGAGGAAAGCCTTTAGCAAATATTATGGGTAGCTTATCACAGAGAGAGGAAGTACCAAGAGTGGTGGATAACTCATATAGTTCAAAAGTTTAACAAAGGATCAAAGGAATAAGCCTGATTCCAACTGTTGGCAGCTTGCTAGAAGCATTCATATGGGATGAAGCTATATAACATTTACAGATGTATTATTTGGTAAAGGACAGTTTATGCCTCTAGCACAGAAAGGAGCACGCACCAAGATGCCCCTTAGTTGAATCAGAGCTATACAGTTTTGAATTTCTAAGCAAAGACGAGGGTGGGTGCAATTTATTTGGATCTCATTAGATGTTTGTATATGAGATAGATATACAAAAGTATTCAAATGTGTAGGGGGAAAACTTAAAATTAATGAAAAATTGGGGGTGGAGCAGGAAACAGTAATTGGTAATGAAAGAAAAATATTTAATGGTGCACTTATGTAGATGTTTGTTAAGCCCAAACCATATGTTTCTTAAGCCTATACTGTTTTGGATTTAAAGACCTCTCTTTTGAGGACACAAAACCGATGAACAGAAAAAAAATCAAAAGAGAATAAGTGATTAAAGATGCAAATTTGGGGGAGAAATAGGGGAGAAAAAAAACAATGCAAAAAAGTGGACTAATTAGACAAAAGACCATTAGGGAATTTTGAAACCTAATCTAAATTAAGTGCTATAGAGAAAACAGACTGTGAATGTGACCAGGGTTGAAACCTTCTGTGACTCCTGATGATGACTCACCCACCATGATGTTAAGACTATGGCATTAAGCTATTAAGGCAGGGGCAGATATTAAGACCATCAGTGACTTGGACGAGGGGGTAAAAAGCACCCTGTTCAAATTTGCTGATGACACTAAGATGTCGGGGGATGTGGGCATGCTAGAAAGGAGGAATAGGCTACAATCGGACCTAGACAGGTTACAGGGGTGGGCGGATAAGAATAGGATGGGATTCAACACCGACAAGTG
>NW_017728948.1:25195334-25201692 GCF_001723895.1 Crocodylus porosus
CCAGATCCTAGCTGCCCTGACCGTGAAGTAGCGCCTCCTGATATCTAGCCTAAATCTACCCTCTGCCAGCTTGTGACCGTTATTCCTGGTCATTCCTAGCAGTGCTTGGGGGAACTGCTGATCCCCCCTGACTAGTTTGTAACAGGTCACTAGATCCCCCCTCAGCCTTCTCTTGTGGAGAAGTGCCGCATAGAGGGGGAGGATCACCTCCTTGGACCTGCTTGAGATGCACCTGTGGATGCATGACAAAGTATGGTTGGCCTTCCTGGCTGCATCCCCACACTGCCAGCCCATGTTCATCTTGGAGTCAGTGATGACTCCAAGATCCTTTTCCACCTCTGTACTGACAAGAAGGGAGTTCCCTAGCCTATAGGTAAGTTGCCAGTTGTCCCTCCCCAGGTACATCACTTTGCACTTGTCGGTGTTGAATCCCATCCTATTCTTATCCGCCCACCCCTGTAACCTGTCTAGGTCCGATTGTAGCCTATTCCTCCTTTCTAGCATGCCCACATCCCCCGACATCTTAGTGTCATCAGCAAATTTGAACAGGGTGCTTTTTACCCCCTCGTCCAAGTCACTGATGAAGATGTTAAACAGTGCGGGTCCAAGGACCGAGCCCTGCAGAACCCCACTGCCCACATCCCTCCAGGTCGAAAATGACCCATCCACCACCACTCCCTGGGTGCAGCCCTCCAGCCAGTTGGTGACCCGTCTGACTGTGTAGGTGTCGACACCACAGCCCCCCAGTTTCTTAATGAGAACGGGGTGAGAGACAGTGTTGAAGGCCTCCCGAAAGTCCAGGAAGACTATGTCCACTGCTACCCTCGCATCTAATGATTTGGTGATCTGATCATAGAAGGCCACCAGGTTGGTCTGACAGGGCCTGCCACTGATGAACCCATGTTGATTGCCCCTAGGCATGAAATCCTCTGCTGGCCCCTTGTGGATGTGTGCCAGAATAAATTTCTCAAACAGCTTGCCTAGGATCGAGGTAAAACTAACTGGCCTATAGTTTCCTGGGTCCTCCTTCTTACCCTTTTTGAAGATGGGAACCACATTGGCCCTCTTCCAGTCCTCTGGCACCACACCAGAGCACCATGAGTGCTCGTAAAGCCAGGGGTAGAGCCAGGGGTTCTGCAATGACCTTAGCCAATTCCTTTAGTACTCTAGGGTGGAGATTGTCTGGACCGGCTGACTTGTGCTGTGACACGCTAATGCACAGAGAATTAATCTACTGTGCATTTAGCGTCTCATGTACATGCACCCAGTTTGAAGCTGCAAGTACAATGTAGGAAGGGGGAGCTGTAAGGTGTCTATGCCCTGCAGAGTGAAGTGGCACATATAGCTTAGGAATATACAGTTTCCACGAGCACTTCCAAGGGTGCCCAGGTATATAACTGGAGCTTACAAAATCAGGAAGTCTCTTCCCAATCTCAGGCACACCTTTAAAAACCAGGCATACACCTGGGAGCTGCACTTCCATGTTTGGAAAGAAAGTTACCCAGTCTCTGGGTCCTGGCACATTGGGACCTTTAAAGTGCATGGCTGCCTCACCACACACCTTAAAGTTCCCCAGGACCCAGATACCAGGGAGACTCTCCCTGGTGTCCGGATACGAGCACCCGGGGAGGTTTAAAAAACCTGGCTGCAGCTGCCTTTTGTAAAGCCCCTGTGTGCTGGGATGAACTTTGCAGGGCATGGGTAGTCAGGGCCTTCCGGTTCCCCAGCTGCTCATGCCCACACTATGAAATGATGACTAGAACTGGGGAGCAGGAAACTCCCAGGTCTTCAGCTACAGCTTCTATAGGTGCCCTGAGGACTTAAAAAAGTGGATGTGCAGTGGGGAGCCTTTCCATGATGTCAGGCTCACAATGCTGTGCCCTGGACCCTGGAGTAGCCTCATGCCAGATATGATGCTCAGCTGAGCATTGCAATCTGTCGTGGGTCATTCTGGATATTCCACACATTCATCTTAAGGTATGATAAAAATGTGACACAAAGATGTTATACATCATGGGTGCAGAGTAGACCAATTAGCTCTATAGTAAAGCATCATCATCTACATGTGAGCTGCTATTAGGGCACAGTAAATTAATTATCTCAGCAGTTAACTCCAGCCTGAACTGTGGCAAAGATTATCACATTACTTTAATAGCATGTGTAGATGCACTTATATGTGGAAAATCATTGTGACTTGTTTGCTATATTACCACACCATAAAGTGGCTTTAATGTGTTACTGTTTACGTTGTAACTAACAGCTTATTCATGTCTTAACACCTTATATATGTTTTAAATGTAATGTGCCAGGAATGCATTACCTTTATTGTTGTAAAAGAACTTACACAAGGAGAATAATTAATTAATTAGTTTCTGCTTTGAACAAAATAACTTACTAATGTTGCATCCAGTCCCCCATCTGTCATAGAGTAAGGTGTGGGCCAGATGACACAGTGCCAAAAGCTGGATCTGACCTGTGGGACAGGACTTGTTAACTTGAGAATGTTGTGAGAGGGAGTGTCAAAAGCCTTTCTAATGTCAAGGTATACAACATCCACTGCTCTCCTCCTATACACAGAGTCTGTCACCTTATCATAGAAAGAAGTTGGGCTAGTCCTCTAACTGACCCAAGAAGTCTACAGGCCAAAGAGACATAAAGCTCTGCTTGACCTGGTACTGGCTACTGGGGATGACCTAATCAGCAACCTAGTAATTGATGGGAAGCTGGGTGACAGCGACCACGAGTTGATCACCTTCATCATCTGCCATAAAGCTGGCAAATCAGTCAGCAACACTGAAGTCCTTGACTTCAGGAAAGCTAACTTTGACAAGCTCAGGAGGCTTGTCAGGGAGGCCCTAAGGGACCACAACCCCAGGGGAAGGGAGTTCAGGAAGAGTGGTTGCTCCTCAAGGGAGCGATCCTCAATGCACAAGCTAATTGGATTCCATCTCGAAGGAAAGGCAGCAAGAGGGTACAGCAGCCCCCCTGGCTCTCCAGGGATCTAGCAGACTGCCTGAAGCTAAAAAGAAAGGCCTACAAAAGATGGAGGATGGGATTCACCTCCAAGGAGGAATATTCTGCACTGGTCCAGTTCTGCAGGGAACAAACCAGGAAAGCCAAGGCTGCAACTGAACTCCAACTAGCTTTGAGGATCAAGGACAATAAAAAGTCCTTTTTCAGATATGCGGGGAGCCAGAGGAAAAGCAAGAGCAACATTGGACCCCTGCTGAACCAGATGGGGCAACTGACAACTGATCCCCAGGAAAAAGCCAACCTATTAAATGGATACTTTGTGTCGGTCTTTCATCAGTCCCATGGGATGCCCATGTCCACTATGGGACAGGGAGGTCTGGGTGAGGGTGATCCCCTGCCCTCCATAAATGCCGACCTCGTGAAGGAACACCTTGAGAGGATGGATACCTTCAAGTCAGCCGGCCCTGACAATCTATACCCCAGGGTGCTCAAGGAGCTAGCGAGCATCATAGCCCAGCCTCTGGCAAGGATCTTTGAAAACTCCTGGTGCTCTAGTATACTGCCTGAAGACTGGAAGGCCAATGTGGTGCCTATCTTCAAGAAAGGGAGGAAAGTGGATCGGGCTAACTATAGGCCCATCAGCCTGAGTTCTATCCCAGGGAAGATCTTAGAAAAGTTTATTAAAGAGGCCATCTTTAATGGACTGGCTGACACCAACATCCTGAGGGATAGCCAGCATCGGTTTGTTGTGGGTAGGTCTTGCTTGACCAATCTCATTTCCTTCCGTGACCAGGTGACCTATCACCTGGACAAGGGAAAAGAAATTGATGTCATATATCTTGACTTCAAAAAAGCCTTCAATCTGGCATTCCATGATTACCTCTTGGTGAAACTGGCCAATTGTGGCCTTGGGTCCACCATGATCCACTGCCTGGGAAATTGGCTCCGTGGTCGGACCCAGAGGGTAGTACTTGATGGAAGTCAATCATCATGGTGCCCTGTGACCGGTGGGGTCCCCCAAGGCTCTGTCCTTGGATCCAAATTGTTCAACATCTTCATTAATGATGTGGACATTGGAGTCAGAAGCAGACCGGCCAAGTTTGCTGATGACACCAAATTTTGGAGCAAAGCATCCACGCCAGAAGACAGGTGGGTGATAAAGGCTGACCTGGACAGGCTCAGCAAATGAGCGGATGAGAACCTGATGGTGTTTAACACTGAAAAATGCAAGGTTCTCCACCTTGGGAGGAAAAACCTGAAGCATCCTTATAGACTTGGCAGTACTACTCTGGCTAGCACTACGGAAGAAAGAGACTTGGGGGTCATCATTGACCACAAGACGAACATGAGCCTGCAATGTGATGCTGCAGTTAGTAAAGCAACCAAAACACTGGCTTGCATCCATAGATACTTCTCAAGCAAATCCCGGTATGTCATTCTCCCCTTGTACTTAGCCTTGGTGAGGCTGCAACTGGAGTACTGCATCCAGTTTTGGGCTCCACAATTCAAAAAGGATGTGGAGAAGCTTGAAAGAATCCAGAGAAGAGCCACGTGCATGTTCAGAGGTCAGGAAAACAGACCTTACGACAACAGGCTGAGACCCATGGGGCTCTTTAGCCTGGAAAAGTGCAGGATCAGGGGTGACCTGATGGCCACTTATAAGTTTATCAGAGGTGACCACCAGTTTCTGGGGGAACGTTTGTTCACCAGAGTGCCCCAAGGGATGACGAGGTTGAGTGGTTATAAACTACTGCAAGGTCATTTCAGGGTGGACATAAGGAAGAATTTCTTTACTGTTCGAGCCCCCAAGGTCTGGAACAGCCTGCCATCAGAGGTGGTTCAAGCACGTACATTGAACACCTTCAAGAGCAAATTGGATGCTTATCTTGCTGGGATCCAATGACCCCAGCAGACTTCCCTCTCTTTGGGTGGGGGGCTGGACTCGATGATCTTCTGAGGTCCCTTCCAGCCCTACTGTCTATGAAATCTATGAAATCTAGTCAGGCATGACTTGCTCTTGGTGAATCCATGCTGGATGTTCCTAATCACCCTGTTCTCCTCTCAGTGCTTCACAATACCTTTCTTGAGGACCTGCACCATGATGTTTCCAAGGATCAAGGTCAGACTGACTTGTCTGTAATTCTCTGGACCCTCCTTGTTCCCTTTCTTAAAAATATGAATTATATTTGCTCTTTTCTAATCATCCAGGGCCTCACTCAACCTCCAAAGAGAATGGTTCTAAAATTATTTCAGCCAGGTCCTTTCCTAGCCTAGTATACCAGCAAACGCTATCTGATCCCACTGAGTTGAAAGCATCTAGCTTTTTGAAGTAATCCCTACCTGTCCACCCACTGCTCTAGGCTATTTGTTTCCTTCCCTAGTTTTGCTCCCAATGGCATTTATCATTTGATAGCTGCCCCTATTTGTGAAGACCAAAGTAATAATGGCATTAAAGACTTTAGATTTTTCCATGTCATCCATAACTAAATTGTCTTCTGAATTCTGTAAAGGGCTTATGGTTTCTTTGCTTTTCCTCTTACTTTTTGATATACTTGTAGAATCCCTTTTCATTGACTTTTATGGTTCTTTCTTTCCAGTTGCATCTCATATTGGCCTTTGCCTTCCTAATTTTCTCTCTGTATGCCCATGTCATATTCATATTCTCTTCCCAAATAATATGATCAACCTTCCACTTTTATAGGATTCCTTTTTGAGTTTCAGCTCATTGGAGAGATTTTTTTTAGCCAGGATGGCTTCCTGTTGATTCTATTCACATAAGGATAGATTCCTTTTGTCCCCTTAAAAGGACCTCCTTCAAATTCAGCCAGCTTTCCTGGATTACTATCTCCTCAGCCTCCCGGGGGATTCTGTCTACCAGTTTCCTGAATAACCATGCTCCTTGCCCACTTGCCTAAGGGGCCCTGCTGGCTGAGCCTGTGGCTGCACTCCTGACCGAGCCACTGAAGTGCCAAGGGGGAAGGGCCCTTGATGGAGCAGCACCTCCTGTCAGTGTTCTGGAGCGTGATCGTCTTCCTAGTTGGGGGGCTGCAAGTGGAGTCAGAGCAACTATGGACTGTGTGCAGCAGCACCATGACTCAGAGGGGGCCATTGACCCCCAAAATCCCCCAGTGCAACTGCCACATACCCATACAGTCTGCAACATGCCCCTGTTACCTCTCAGCTCCATGTTCTTGGGGAACCCTGACACAGGACGCAGACTGTCTGACTCACAAAGAATCCCACCCCCCTCTACCTAAACAGAAACTGGTTAAGATGCAGTGAGAGACACACCTAAAACCCTCCAGATAAGGGTGACAAGAGTGAAACAACTGCCCTAGGTCTCATTTGCATCTGAGATGGAACCAGATGACCATTCATTTACATG
>NW_017728948.1:25202627-25208441 GCF_001723895.1 Crocodylus porosus
AAGGGGAATCACCCACTTGTCTGTTTCAAAGGATTTCTCAGACTCTCTAAGGTTACAAGTGTATTTATACTTAAGACAGAGAAAGAGATAAAAAATACATCTTGGAGAAACAAAACAATAGTAAATTACACAGAAACTTAGGAACTTTACTTAAACAAACTATCTATGCACAGGGCAAGATATCAAGATAACCTAAGGATAACCCAAGGTGTGCAGGATTCCTTATCTCAGAATATTTGACTGAATTAAGCAGTATCAGCACTTCTGGTCTTTGTCTGTTTTTCTAGTCAAGTAAGCTAATTACTTCTACTTGGGACGCTGGAAAAGACGGATCGTCTCCCTTCAAGGATTGTGCTGAGAACTTTACTTGTCATCTTTGCAACCCAAGTGCCTTGGACTGGTGACATCCCAGCTCTCTCCCTCTCTTTTCTCTTTTCTCTTTAGGCATAAATTTCTGAACCTGAACTGTATTAATTAAGTTTGACCTAAGTTTCCCCAAATACTTAGTGAAACCAGGATAATACTGTAATTGTTTGTGTTTGTTTTTCCTTTGCATGTCTATTACTATTAGTGCCGTTATATATTTCATATACTTAGTAATAAATAACTTTTAGTGTCAAACTGGTGGTAACAGGGTATATTTTCCCTTTGCTACTTCTCCTTCCCCACTTGCTCTGCAACAATGCTTCTTTTACCTAAGCTAAAGATCCCTGTGAAGCCCAAAAGTACTGTGGGGTCTGCTCATCAAGAGGCTAAAAGGTTGGGTCGTGCTTAGTTTGAAATACATAAGGGGATCAGCTTGTACAGGCTGACTGACCCAGTTTGGCTCAGACGTGCCCTAATGAACTGAATGCTGGCCCATGAAGGTGTCATCTGGACACCCAGCCAGATTCAGAGGTATTCTTTTTACCTGTGTGCTTGTGTTTGACTGTAGTTTATTGTTGCTCTGATGAACTGACTCTTGGCATATGAGGGTGTCAGCCTGTCCATGCTGATCAACCCGGTGGGTCAGGCGTGTCACGTTAATCTGTGTGTGTTTGTGTGTATGACTGATTTGGTGACTGGAGGAACCCAGCCCCACTGAAACTGAGTCCTGCGAGATAGCTCCATTGGGAGTGAGGGCTTGCAGAAGAGAGAGAGACATCTCTGTATAGAAACACAAGTAACACAAGCAGCACATTAATAGAATTGCCAAGACCCTAGAAACGTATCCATAATAAATGAGCACACCCCAACGTAATGGGCAAATCCTGTAACAAAATTGGTGGAGAAGGCTGGCAGCACATGACCCTAATCATGTGGTAATTGTTGAGTAGTTGCTGCAGATTGGTAAACTGAGGCACCAATCTGAGAGCTTTATTTTCCTTTTTCTTTTTTCCTCTTTTCTTTCTTATCAGACCAAGCTCCTTCAGCAAGGTCCCTCTCTCATAGAACCTCCTGTAACTGTTAAGTTAAGAACTGTGCTGGAATAACTTTAAGACTGTGCTATAGAATTAAGAGTTGTGCTTTAGAACTAAGATTGTTGAATAATACTGCGTCAGCGTGAAATCTCAGTGACTGTGTAAAAGAGGCTTTTTGATAGTGATCATTAGTGTGATAAGGGGAATGGAGATGTCTGGAAAAACCCCTTTAACTGCTTGTTTGAGGCAGGAGAAACCCTGCAGGTTAGAGAGAAGGGTAATGAAGAAGGGAAAATGTCCCCTGAGTGAGGCAGGTTTGGGTTTTGAACATATTGCACCACTCTTAAGACACGTAGTAGTGCAAGAGTTGTAGCTGCTGCCTGGGCATTGTTTTATGCATGTTTGGAAATGATTGAAATGTTGAAGGGGAAGCAGGAATTGGAGCTTGAAAAAGAACAGTTACAATAGTGTTTGAAAGATTGTGAGATAAGCCGGTGTGATTTTGTAGCAGAAAAGCTTAAACTGGTAACTTTACTTAGAGATATACAGGAAGACAGAGACAAGGCCAGCAAGACTTTAGAGCTGTATAAGAAAGAATTAACATACACAAAAGTGTTGTTAGAAGAAGTGAGAGCTCCAACTCATTTCCTGGCAGAGGAAAACACAGCAGCAAAGACTGCAGCAAGCCATCAGAAGTGTCAGGCGGAGATCAGTAAATTGCGTGCCCAACTTAGTGCCCGTAAGACAGTGGTAGCAGCTGTAATATTGAGAGAGGATTGTGACTTTGAGTCCCCTGGGAAAGTAGAGATACACCCTGATGCAGTCCCTAAAAGCCCATTCAACCCCGATTGGCCCTACATGCATAATGTTGCCCCTGTTACCACAAAGGAGGTTAAACACCTAGTTGCAGGAGATGATCTTCCCACAATGGAGATGGTTTCCCAGTCAAGCCAAGGGTATTGCTGAGAGACTGGGGCCACTGAACAGAGACACTGCCATTGTGTGGCTGGCTCGTGTTTGGCAAATGTACCCCTCTGCTGATGGCATAGACTTAACTCAATGGGCTCAGTTATGTGCCTCTCCTTGTGATGAAGATGCTCAGGACATGAGCACAGGTTCTTGAGAGCGAACTGCTCCTGGACCCCAGGAATGGATGATAAGCACTCTTAAAATATTACTGCCTGCTTCTTCCCTTAAGAAATTGTATGTAATGGAAGAGCAGAAGCCCGGAGAAGCCCCAGAATCTTACCTGATCCAAAAGAAAATGCTAGCAGCTCTCTCGGATTCATTACCCCAGACAGAAGAGAATGGAGTTATCGCTTTCCATTATCAGAGACCTGAATTACTACAGAACACCTATGCAGGGTTAAATTCCCAGACAAAAATGACCAAAGGGGTTGTGGATTTAGAACACATAACCTGGAATGAATTAGTGGCAAAAATCAAACAGGCAGGAGATTTGCTGTGAGAGACTGGTGTTTTAAAGAGACAAGCAGGCAAAAAGATTACATGAGAGCCTGTGCAAATAATGGTCCTCACTCTGCCAGTCACCCTCCCAATTCTAATCCCCCTTTGCCTCACAACCCTGGGCAACAACAACCCAAGGAGACCCTTAGGAGAATGATTTGGAAAGAGCTAGTGAATTTAGGGGAAGGTATGGGAAAATATGATCCCCAGCCCATTAGTGTCTGGCTTAATGCTTTGTCTCAAGCCATACGGAGAGCAGAGTTAATGCAGGGAGCACCCCCTCAGCCCACTGCCCCAGTACAGAGTGCATCCCATGTGCCAGCGCCAGACCCCTGCCTCCTCTCCTGAGTGGAGGCTCTCGAGGGAGTCTGCTAATCAATAGGGGTGCCCGGTTCTCCTCGGACCTTTCCAGCTGGTCGCAAGACTTCAGTGTGATATATGAGGGAGACCCACTGTGAGGGCTACAGTGGGGAACCCAGGGATGTGAGCCCAATTGCTAGTGGACACTGGATCCTTGGTAAATATTCTAAGTCCCTGGTGGATCTCTGGAGGGAGACCCACCACGAAACATGTTCAGCTCAGTGGATATGGGGGAGAAATTCATTCCTGTCTAGCAGGATGTTCCCTTGCAAACTGACAGATTGCAAGGAAAAGTACAGTGCTGTGCTCAAGAGGGAAATGAGAAGGGAATCCTAGGAGTTCCTTTCCTCCAGGCATGTCAGCTAACTGTAACTGTAGCTAATGGGGTGTTATAGAAGTTAAAAGGAGGACCTGCAGAAGTCTCTGCTGTGCATCATTGTGCTGCCAGAAAGGTACCTACTGCCACTCTAACCTCCATTAGTGATCCATGGGTACAGGAATTTCTCAGTTGTGTACTAAACATAAGGCAGAGTGTGGAAAAATAAATGCTGAAGTTTTGATTGAAGGAAAAGATCCCCCTCCTCAAAGGCAGTATAGATACCCAGCTGCAGCAGAGGAAGGCATTAATGATACTATAGACTGTCTCTTAGAACAAGGAGTGCTTGTGCCTATGCAAAGTATTTGCAATTCTCCAATATGACCAGTCCTTAAAGCAGATGGGGTCACTTATATGACAATAGATTTCTGTGCCTTAAATACAGCCACCCCTGCCACTGCTCCTGTGGTAGCTAAATACAATGAGATCTTAACAGCAGTAGCAGCTGGCTCCAAGTGGTTCTCTGTAATTGATTTGGCTAATGCTTTCATGGCTATCCCCCTCCATCCTTCATGTTGGTGTAAGTTTGCTTTTACCTATAGGGGATAACAATATGTCTTCAGCCAAACTCCCCAAGGTTTCCATTCTTCCTGTAGTATTTGTCATGCCCAGATCACACAAATGTGGAACTGTTTGAGCCCTAAACACCACTCACATGTAATTTCATACGTGGATGACATTTTGATACACCCCCCCCCCTTCAGAAATGAACAGAGAAAGTCACGAAGGAAGTTCTGACTATAATACAGGAAACTGGATATAAGGTAAATAGAGAAAAGGCTCAGTTAGCACAGCAACAAGTGAAATACCTGGGTGTATGTCTTGGAAAGGATGGCAGGACTCCAGATCAGCAAAGGGTAGAAACAGTAGGAAAGCTGCCTGCTTCCATAGACACACTCTTTATGAGCTCTTTTGGGAACTTTTAACTTCTCCAGAGAGTTCATTGAAATATTCTCTGACAAAGCTAAGCCTCTGTACAAATTATTAATGAAAAACAGGATTTGGGAATGAGGAGCAGACCAACAAACTGCCTTGGCTACCTTAAAACAAGATTTAGCTTGTGCAGCAAAGAAACACTCTTTGACTCACACCTGGGATGGTCCTGGCTTTATTGTAAATTGAGCCAGCCCCAATGTTTATCAGGTTGTAATCCTGAATGGAAAAGGTAGAAAACCTTGGAGAAAATGGTTTCATTCTTCACAGCTCAAAGAATGGAAGGGTAAACCACCGGACCATCAAGGAATAGGGTAAACAGTCTTCTCTATCCTGCCAGCCACCCTTCTTGGCTAGCAGGAAGGAACAGCTTCAAGCCATTGGAAAATATGTGTCAGATAGGCTTGTCAGTGCCTACCCCGATGTTGAGGCAGGAAAAGGCCAAAGAAGTGCCCAGCTTGTTATGGCCACCCTCTTGTAGATCAATGCTCCACTTTTACCCAGAAATGTTGATCCCAGCTTCTCCAAGCATATACAGGGAGTGTGGGAGTTTGTTTTTCTTCTCTGTGTCCCCTCACAGGTCTCCAAACACGAACTATGACATCCCATAGCTGCACCAAAGCATTGCTGTGCATAGGTAGCTGGAGTCTGATGTCCAGACTCTATTCTGAACCTGCAATGCCTCTGAAACTCTGGAAGTGTGTGCCAGTTGGAGCCCGGGAAATAAAATGGCTGTGCCACATGCATGGCTTCTATGGAAATGGAAGCAACCCTCTGGCCCTACAGTGTCGCTACCAGTTCTACACTGCTAACCTCGCCCCAGGCTGCCCCGGCAAAGCTTTGCCAATTGCACACAGAGTGCCACTGGGAAGCCACTCCAGTTTTGTTTTGGAACTAAAGCTATCCCAGGCTCAAGTCCGTTCTTCTGTAAGCCATCGTGGACTCGACAGGAACCTGTACCATAAGGGATTGGATTGCACCAGTAGAAGCAGGAGTCTCTTTAATTGATGCTGTAAATATACAAATTCTTGCTAATAAACTGTCATATGCCACTGTGTGCTTGTGTCTAACTGTAGTTTATTGTTGCTCTGATGATTTGATTCTTGGCATATGAGGGTGTCAGCCTGTCCATGCTGATCAACCCAGCCAGGTCAAGTGTGTCATGTTAATCTGTGTGTGTTTGTGTGTATGACTGATTTGGTGACTGGAGGAACCCAGCCCCACTGAAACTGAGTCCTGCAAGATAGCTCCACTGTGGTTGAGGACTTGCAGAAGGGA
>NW_017728948.1:25208541-25211492 GCF_001723895.1 Crocodylus porosus
CTTCTGGGACACTGTGACAGGGGCTCCAGCAGGCAGAGGGGGAACAACCACCCTCCCTGCCCCTTCTGCCTCAGGCAAAATGCCAGCTGGTGTCTGGTCATGTTGCCACTGCTGTGGCAGTGAGGGTGGAGGGCCTGGCAGTCCTGGGCTTGGTCCTGTGCAGGTGGGACAGGGAGAGGGAATTAAACCCCTCCCTGGCCAGTTCAGTCTAGGCTACCTCTTTCCCCCAGCACTCTTTCCTGCCCAGGGCAGGGCATTGGACTCTATGTCCTACTGATGTCCCTTCCAATCCTAACATCTATGAATCTATGATAGATAAGAATATCTGACTCTCACCTGTAGACTATTCATTATTTTATAATCCCTTACATATCCTTTATTAGGCAGCTCTTCACTACATAGAACAGCCCCATTATTTCTAGTCTTTCATCATACGAAAATCACTGAATGCCTGTAATCAATAGTGTTGCCTATATCCATACCACATCCAATACATCCCTGTATATTTTGTATCCATTTTAGATACTTATAAGCAGTACAGACTTTAAATACATTGGAGCCAAGGCCCAGTAGAATGACCTAAACTACCAAAGTTAGGCACCCACTATTCCTATATAGTCAGTATTAAGATTTAAGCATCTTGGTTCAGAAAACCCTGATTGGGTGGAAGCCTACAGCTTGAGGAACCTGAGTGCACAGAAGGGCAGGAGTTCTACACTCAACATTACCTATCTGACTATTCCCATTCAACTTTTTCTAGGTGGCCCCCTTTTATACATGCAGTTTTATTAAATCAGCCTTCTAAGGTAACTGTTTCCCTCTATGGATTGTATAGGGGACCTACACACACTCATATCAGTTTTAGATACCTCTCTGGAGTGAGAGGTCATAATACTTGACTTGAAGGCATTCCTGGTGAGGAATCTGCAGGTACAAGGTAATCTAGGGGATAGTGACCATTGATTGATTGAATTCACTATCCGGCAAAGGGTGGGTAAACTAACAAGCAGGGCTGACCAATTAGCCTTCAGGAAGGCTAACTTCAATATGCTCAGGAGATTATTTAGTGAGGAATTAAAGCTCAAGAGCTTTGGTGAAATGGGGGTCTGGGAAGAGTGGTCGTTCCTCAAGGGAGTGATTCTAAGGGCACAGGAGGAGACAATCCCATTGTGCATAAAAGGAGGCCTTCTTGGCTGAACAGGGAAGTCCAGGAAAGCCTAAGGGCAAAGAAAGAGGGATACAGGCTGTGGAAACGGGGGGGTAGCTACCAAGGAAGAGTATATTTCCCTGGCTTGCACCTGCAGGGAATCAGTTAAGAAGGCCAAAGCGGGATTATAATTTAGGTTGGTGACATAAATTAAGGACAACAAAACATCCTTCTTCAGGAATATAGGGAGCAAAGGGATGGCGCAGGACCTCCACAGGACAAACTAGGGCTGTTAGTGACAGAGAGGAAGGACAAAGCTGAGCCCTTCAGTGAGTTATTTGCATCTGTATTCCTAGACACAGATAAAGACAAGTCTCTCAATTGGACCATAGATAGACACAGGAGGGACACCAGCCCACCAACTGTTAGTGCAGGTTTAGTGAAGGGGCGCTTGAAGGGGCTGGATGTGTTCAAATCAGCGGGCCTGGATGAACTTCATCAAAGGGTGTTGAAGGCATTGGGTAGTGTCATAGCAGAGCTGTTGGCATGGCTGTTTGAGCAATCATGGTGCTCCTGTCAGGTCACAGAGGACAAGAAAAGGATCAATGTGGTCCCTATTTTCAGGAAGGGGAGGAGGCAGGAGCCGGGAAACTATAGGCCAGTTAGTCTCACCTCTATCCTTGGGAAAACTCTGGAAAAAATTATTAAGGATCACATTTGTGGGAACCCAGCAGGGGAAATAATGCTGAAAAGAAATCAGCACGGATTCACTGCAGGTAGATCATGCATGACTAACCTTCTTTTTTACCAGGTCACAAAATGCTTAGGTGCAGGAGTTGAGGTCAGTCATCAACACAGACTTTAAGAAGGCCTTCAATACAGTATCACATTCTGTTTTTGTAAATAAACTGACAAGCTGTGATGCAGATGATTAAATGGTCAGGTGGGTGGCAAATTGGCTTAGGGGTCACACCCACAGAGTTGTTGTGGATGGTCGGTATCAACCTGGAAAGATGTGGGCAGTTGAGTCCCGTTAGGCTCAGTCCTTGGACTGGTGCTAGTCAATGTCTTGGATGAGGGTGTAAAGAGCACCCTGTCCAAGTTCACAGATCATACCATACTATGGGGCAACGTTAACACAGCAGAGGGTTAGGAATGGATCCAGGCAGATCTGGACAGGTTGGAAAAATGGGCAGAATGAAATAGAATGTAGTTTAACAAAGACAAGTGCAAAGTGCTGCACCTGGGCAAAAAGAACCACCAACACACTTACAGGCTGGGGGTTGACCTTCCCAGAAGCACAGCAGTGGAAAGGATCTTGGAGTCATAGTTTACTCTAAGGTGAACATGAGTCTTCAATGTGATGAAGTGATCAACAAAGCTAACCGTACTCTATCATGTATTAGCAGATGCGTGACGAACAGGTCGAGGGAGGTGATGCTTCCCCTCTATGCAGCACTGGTCAGGCCACAGTTGGAGTACTGCATCCAGTTTCGGACACCACACTTCAAGAGGGATGAGAGGGTTCAGAGGAGGGCTACTTGTATGGTTAGAGGCCTGCAAGGCAACACCCTAATAGGAGAGACTGAGAGACCTAGCTCCCTTTAGCCTTTGCAAGAGAAGGTTGAGAGGTGATTTTTTGGTTGCCTATAAATTCATCAGGGGAGGGCAGCAGGGAATAGGGGATGCTGTATTTACTAGAGCACCCCCGGGAGTAACTAGGAACAATGGCCACAAATTGACGGAGAGCAGATTTAGGTTGGACATCAGAAATAACTTCTTCACAGTAAGGGTTGCCAGAATC
>NW_017728948.1:25211997-25213126 GCF_001723895.1 Crocodylus porosus
TTCCCCTGCACTTGGGCAGGAAAGACTGCTTCTTTTCTTTTAAAGAAGATGTGCTAGCTTATCCCTATTGTTCTAAACATGTTAGAATTCTTTTTTTAAACTCAAATTAACCTACTTAACTTAGCATTGGAGCAGAACTTAGGGTTTACAATTTCTTAGGGCCTTTTAAAAGACCTTTGCAACCTTTTCCTTTGCCTTTAATATAGCAACTGACTGAACTGTATACATTTTTGTTCTAGTATCAATTGCTGGCTCTAAATATATTCAGAAACACTATGCTTTCAATTCTCAGAGTGTTTCTGAAGACTTTTAGTACAATTAAATTGATTTTGTATCGTGTGAATCCAATGATAATTTTAATGATGCTATTATTAGATAAAAGCTCTTTGGTAAGATACACTGGAAGAAAATTGCTCTAAAGAAAACTATGTATCATTACTATATCATTATAATTTTTTACTTTTACATGAATTGGATAGCAGAACAGTGTTAAGGACAATGATTAATATTGGCTCATAACCTGCTTGTTTTATTTCTAAGGATGTGAAGATTATGATAAAAATATTGGTTATTTATGTATAAAACTTTGAATTGTTCTTCTATTGTTTTTTGTCTTGACTTTTACGCTATTTCTTGGTTTTGTTGCTGGTACAATATGATGATGCAGCAGATTGTGCTACTCCACCATATCGTTGCACAATGGAAATAGATATAAGGTAGATGCAGCTCTCAGAGCCATGCAGGCATGGAAGAGGAGGAAATGACTCATTATACCAGGGCAATGGGGAGATCTAGCACCTCCATGTTTCCTTGGTGCTAGATCTCCACCCTGAAAGCTTGCTTACAAATTGTTTTTCAATTATTTAAGTTTACCTAATAAAAGATATCAGATTCACCCAAAGAACCTTTTCTGGTTATGTCCTTAGACAAACATGGCTACAACCTACACCCCTGAACATGGGAGATTACAAATAGGAATTCATAGTCAAAAAGCATTCTGATCTGTTGTGGTCTTTCTGAATTTTTTGGGAGGAAAAAAGAAAAAAAAACATTCTTTATTATTTTTCTGTAGTCCAAAATTGTGATTCATAGTTTCATAGCTTCTAGGCTCAGAAGGGACCTGAGCAGA
>NW_017728948.1:25213226-25221801 GCF_001723895.1 Crocodylus porosus
TTAAACATGATGGCTTTGCTGTCTGGTGTGACGACCAAAGGCTAAAAACTGGCATGTTTCAAGGGATGCCCGGATTCTAATGAGGAGGACTCTAATGACATTAAGATGTATATAATAAAGTTATATCCAGTATTTAGCATAGGATGTAGCACTTCTTTCCAAGAAGTGAGAAAGAGCATTTTGTGCCCAAATGCTTGTTTAATATCTCTTCCAACTATATGGTTTATTCAATAAAAGATTCTTCCTTGGGGGATTCAGTGGCAGCTAGGAAAGCAGTCATTTGTTCATAGTAGAGACTGAGGAGGGTTGGCACTTAGGTGGATTCAGAGCCTACTTAAGCCAATGGAAATCCTTCTGTGAGTTCATTTAGCTTAACAGTAAGTCCTAGATTTCTTTATCTGAATACTACATTAAAAGTAATGTGATATATCTTGGGTATTAAAGAAGAAAAATATTCACAGAGAAAATAAGGACCCCTCTATACATTCAGGTACAGGCGTGATGGGATCTGATGCGCAATATACACATCATGTTTCCTGTACTGCCAGAAGCGCATGACAGGAGGCATGCTTGTAGGATCACAAGTTAGATCCCATTACATCTTGTTACCAGTGCACGGGGAGCCTGGGATCATGATTCGGGGCTCCACCTGCACTGGCAAGTAGCAAACTTCTGTGGCTGGCAGCCCCCCTTGGCTATGGTCTCCTAGCTTCAGGGATGCCTGGAGAAGCGCCCTTGTGACTGGTAGCACTGTCAGCTGTGAGCTCCCAAGCTCTGGAGGGCAAATGGACCCCCAGCTGAGAGTCCTGATCGGCTGAAGGGGTTCTGAGCTGCAGAGGTTCCTGACCACATGTTTAATTAATGGCAATAGTAATGATCCACAAAGTTAATCCACGTATTTTGTGGAATAATTTTGTGTCTTATTCCCCCTTTTGCCACTCCATTAATTGATTAAATGTATGGCTGGGTGACAACTTAAGATGTGATTAACTGTTTAATCATGTCTTAAGTGTAATGCGTAGATGGAGTCATAGAAAACAGGAAATATATACAATGTGGAGGAGAAAGAATGAGAGTTATTTTGAATATTTAAAAGGTCTGGCACTGGTAGTTTTCATCTTAGATAATGGTCTTAAGAAGTTCAAGTTATTAGAAACCTTTCCCCACCCATGTTAACTCCACCCACATTTACTCCACTTAATAAAGTATGAGTTATGATTATATCAATTTTTTTTATGCAGATTGTAATTTAATTACTTTTATCATTCAGGCAGCTATGTGTGTAATATTGCCAAACACTTTCATAGAAATTCTATTCTTCGGCAAGGGTCTGTGGAGGCTAGGGGCAAGGAAGAAAGCAAGTAGAGACCAATAGACATTTTTTGCTGTTAACACTGAAGGAGATATGAGTAAGTTTATGCTCCTGAGTAGCCTCATTAAATTTGCTTAAATTAAATATATTTAGAACAGTGGAAATTAAAAATTAGAACTAATGATTATGGTTGTTCAAAATGTGATCATTTTTTCCACAGAGAATCCTGACTTTTTTGGCTCCAAATGGAAAACCAAAACCCCCAAAATCTTGATTTGGAAATGCTGCTGCTGTACTTTATGGCCCTGTAGAGGTGGGTTCACTGACAGGAACATCTTCCCTTGTACTCCATCAACTTCCTTCCTGTGGAAAGGCTATAGTGTATCATGAAAAATCACAGTCCCCAGATGTTCTAAGACAGTTGAACTACAATTCATGAGACCCATGGCAGTAATGTCAATTAGAAACACTCAGAGTATAGCTGAAAAAAATACAGCTTTTGTTAAAAAAAATGGAAATACTTTTTAGTATTTAAATTTTAAAGAAAACATTTTAAAAGACCATAAGAAATTTGTGGAAATGTTTCTTTTTTTTAATCAAAGATAATTATTCCAACAAATATATTTTTTCTAAAAGAAAAAATATACCAGTTTTGTTAGTACTGATGGTCCTTGGGAATTAAGAATACACATCTGTAACTTTACGTCAAGAAA
This sequence comes from Crocodylus porosus, assembly GCF_001723895.1. Taxonomy (NCBI): domain Eukaryota; kingdom Metazoa; phylum Chordata; order Crocodylia; family Crocodylidae; genus Crocodylus; species Crocodylus porosus. The sequence goes on from NW_017728948.1 coordinate 25,215,252, forward strand.
TGCTAGCAGAGGTCTGTCTGTCAGATTCTCTTTCTCTCTGCAGTACAGTTTCTGGAGTCTCAAAGCCATTGCTAGAAGAGCTTCTAGTTTGTTTCCTTTAAATCTTCAACACCAAACTGCTCTCATAATGTCATCTCATTCCTCTCTGTTTTCTTCTCTATTCTCCTTCTGGAAAAAAAAGATGAAAATGCATAAGAAAGGGCTCTAGTATTGCCGTGTTCCAGCACGTTTTCAGGTTTTTTTGTAAGGTGAAATGCCACTAGATTTTTTCCCCTCTCTTTCTGTAACATCAGAATATTTTAAGCAGACTCTAAGGATCTCACACTGCATTGAAGGCAATGGCAGCAATTGCAGCAGGACTAAAGATTACAGATACCTATGTAATGCAATATAATTTAAGTAATTTCTCCACATGCTAACCCTGAGAAGCTAGCTTAATTTTCTTCACAAACTCTAAGCCCCCGCTTTCAAGTAAGAAACACACTTGATGCAGAGAAATCCAGATAAAGTTCCTTTCTTTTTCCAGTCCTCTCAAACTGGGAATTTTCCAACCTCCTAATGTGAAAAGTTCCTGACCCACTTTTTTCTGAACTCTATTCCGTTAGACACAGCAGAGTGCACAGTGGAAAAGACAGAACAACCCTGTTTCACAAGTAATGGCTTGCTTTTTCCCAAGACAATTTCCTCCTGTATCAGTGACAATTTGCCCTGTCATAATGGGATGTTGTCTGCAAGAATCTTTACCATGTATAAATGATATCTATAAAAATAACACCACCAAATGTAGTCATCAAGCCTAACACAGGAATATTTTTCAATAGTGATGGACGAATGTAAAAATATTTCTCAGTCTAATTAGGTGTTGGACTATTTATGTCAAATATTAAACATTAATATATTTCTGACAAAATATTTTATTAATATGATTCTGGTTAATAATTCCCCAAACTTTTTTGGATACTTCAAGGACCTTGCCTATGACTTTTGGAAGTAATACTAATATCATCAAATCAGTCATCCAGGGAAGGGGCTTAAAACTTGTTCTCTCATATCTCAAGCAAGATTCCTTAACACTATACAGTTGGCCATTCTACATTGTAGAGCTTTTTGTTTTGGTTTGTTTTTTAAACATTTAAGAAAAGGTCTTGCTCTTGATTTTATCCTTATGTCCAACACAAAATCTTTTGGTATCTTAAAACCATTTGTGGGATGAAAAAAAAAGATCTCCACTAAAGTATAATGTCAAACTATGCTTCAACCACGTGGAATGAGCAAAACAGAACTTCTAGGAACTTCTGAGACACCGCTAAGGGGAATTTATAGAGACATTTTCATAGAGGTTTTATGGAATTCTAATTAAGGATATACATTCTCAAGACAAGTGTGTAGATTATGTAGAATTACCTCTTGAGATCCCTGGTGATTTCCATTCTTAGGATCCATGAGATTTTTCAATATGGCAAATCCTTAAACCCTGTATTTGACTCTGGAATTTCAAATTATAAATCAACCCTCAAAATAGAGAAAAACAGAGAAAAAAAATCTATCCCAACTAGAGCTGTTTGTGTTTAGTAAGGGCATATGCCACAATTTTGTTTGATTTTGCTTTGTTATTTTTTCTTTAGATATTGAAGTCTCAAGTGTGTTATCAAACTATTGTTGTTAACAGAATATTATTACACTCTCATTCACATCAACAGTTTTAGCCCACAAATTTGCCATAGCAAATGGGTGATGCGGAAAAACAGTTAAAATGGCTTGGTATTTAATAACACAGGTATCTGTCATTTACAAATCATAGGATTGCTAATTAATAGGTAGGGAGTACAACTGCTATGAAAAACATATGTTTCATATCAGCCCACATTATTTATCATGATTTTTGTCCTGTGGACACTTGTGTTCTAAGAAGTGGAGGAAAAACATCAGTCCACAAAGGCCACCTACACCCCTTGTTACCTAAATAGGGAAATAGCCTAGTCAGGGATCTCTGCAGACAGGCACAGGGCTGCAGCTGCAGGTTGCCAGGGCAACTGGTCAATGAGGTAACTGGCCAACACCTGCAGCTGGTCGGGTAACCACAACCAAATGCAGGCAGCACTAGGGGACCATTTAAGACCAGGGCTGGGGCCAGAGGGGGCAGTCTCTCCCTGGGTGCCACCAGAGAAAGAGTGCCTGCCCAGGGGAGCCCAGGATGCTAGGTTAGTAAGGGCTTATACTCGTAAGAGGGCACAAGGCTGCTGTATGTTAATATTTCTGTTATAGTCCAGGGACTTTTATTTATGTTAGGTTACCAGTGGTTTACTGATGAGGCTGTAGGGGAGGTGGAAGCCTCATTAGTGTCTGGGGAGGAGCATTTGACTGCCTTGAGACTAACAGGGGCCCAGCACCAGAGAGGGCACACAGAGAGGCCAGGGCCCCAGTATACAGGAGCCAGGGGCCTGGTAACTTGCAAATGGACAAGGGACGCTAGTGCCTTGGAGCCTGGTCCTATCCAGTGGGCCTAGGCTAGTAGGCCTAGCTAGATTGAAGGGGAAGAGGCTGGGGAGGCTGAGGCCCCAACAAAGTGACACTGTACTGGTAGCATGCGTGAGGCATGGGGCATGGTAGAGGGGAACTTATGGAACCATGCAATTAGCACGTAAGGCTTTGGATGCCCAGCTGATCACTGTAGACTACAGATGCCCAGCCAGGGGCCTGAGATTATAGAGGCTCAGCCAGGAGCCTAAGACTAGTGGGATCGAGGCCTAGAAAAGATCTGGGGGCCAGCCTCCCTCTTAATTTATTATTCATCAATGCGTGGCAGATGAGACAGGAAAAGTGCCCTAGGTGTGGCACAAGGCATTCTTGCAGAGCCGCCAGGGGGCATCATAGTCACCCCTGGGACTCCACCATGCTACAGAGAGGCACAAGGTCAATGGGAAGCATCAATAAATTAGTATCATCAATCTTCTACATGAATAATCATTGAGCCAAGACCACACTATATATCAGAGTACACAAATTCATCCTTCCCTACGAGCATACCCAAACTTACCAAGGAGTCACATTAGATCATTTCCTCACCTATAGACATTGTATTCAGAAGGTCAGCAGTAGGGCCTCATGTGGGTAGCTGTGCTAAGACATTTAGCTAGCATGACATGGGGTGCCATCTTCAAAATGAAACCGATTCCTACAGCACTTTATACCAACACCAAATGAGTCCCCCACTGGATATGACCATGACAAAGAAGCATGAATCAAGGTGAACAGATCTGGATATAGATGCTTCAAAACAATACTGTACAAGATGATCATCTTGGACATCCCCCTGTGTGTATGTGGTGTCCAGCAAACAGCACAGCACTTAATTGAAAGCTGAAATTTTTACAAATGCCCAGAAAGGGTAGATGAAATCTCAACACAGTGATAATACCAGACAGTGGCTCATGCCCAGATAGAAGGAATAAGGGGCCAGGATGGAAACAGGGGCTTCACTGGCTCTTGTCCATGTGAGCCTGGGGCAGTGGGACTGAGCCAGTGCTTGGGCAGACCACACAATCTCTGGTGGAGGCTAAAGCACTGCACTGGGAAGGTGGGTAAGCGGGGTGTCATAAAGTCCCATGGGTTGCTGGCGGAATGTGATGTAATGTGACTTGTGATGGGATCTGATACTGATGTTCTTTACAGTGCTTTAGCTTACACTGCTGAAGTCTGGTACCACATCCTGCTTCTGCCATTTTTAGAACATCTATTTGCCTAGACCGTGTGTTTGGTTATGGCTGTAGAGTGCTTTCTGTACACTTACCAGGCAATATGTATAACTTCTGTACCTGCCCTAAGTGCTCAACAATTTCTGAAAAAAAGGTTGTTTTAGGAGTCTTGAATTTGGCAATTAAAACTTTGGGAATCTAAAATTATGAGATCCTTTTGAAAAATGTGAATCAATTTCTATAGCTCATGGTTTTATTTGAACTGGCTGCATATAGATAAAGGCTCCATATACCACTACAAGTGATGGGACTAAACTAGAGTTTGAACCCCAAACTCTGAAAATCAAGTTTAAATTTAACCATTACCCAGGCATGGCTGGTGAACTCAGACTGGTGAGGCGGCGGAGTGTCCCATGGGAGCAGTGGGGTGAGGTGGGGGTTGCAGCCTGCCAGGAGCAGGGAGTTTTGCTGCCTCCATGCTACTGGCCAGAGTGCCTGGCTGGCTGCAACCCCTGCCTGCTCCCATGAATTGCTCCACCACCCCACCAGTCTGAGTTCACCGGTCACACCTGCCATTACCACTCCTCCAGTATGGTCAATTGACTTGGAATTATTTTTAAAGACAAAAACTGATTAAACTTTATCTCTATTTGTATATTTGAGGCTAATAATTTCAGCAACAGAAGGAATTTGGGTGCTAGCAATGTGTCATACTAGGTATATAGATCTCTATCTGTGCATGTTCATATAGTAAATTTTGACCTCAGGAGAACAGAAAAAACAACCATCATCTATAACTAAATGGATATGACAGCAAGCTTACACAGTGCTGCAGGCAAGTGTCTTGGAACAGGGTTCACTGTAATGAAATTTCAAGATTTGGAGTAACACAGTGTGAAAACAACACCTACAGTTTCATTGGGTTGGAAATGTCAGTATATCACAGATAATAGAATCACCCAGTGTATTTATGACACTCCATATATAGGCCATGGATTGGCCATTACAAAAAGGCTGAGTGTGGTGTGCAAATACTTATTCATATTCACAGAGAAAGATATTAATGAAAATCATTTAATTAAAAATACAGTGTCAGCCTTATGAGTGTTTAACTTTATTGTTATTTAAATGCATACTTAGGTTAAAATACTCACTTTTTAAATATAGATCCTGAGTAAATCTCTTATTTAATCAAAATAAGTTGCTGTATAATATACAAATGTAAGCAGCCCCCCTGAGAGTAAGGTGCTCCCCTCCCCTATTTTTTTGGGTGTCCCTTCCCTTAAGTGGCACCTGGGGCACGTGCTCTTCTCACCGTCCCCATGGTATACTGCTGAATCAGATTATACATTCTATGAGACAGAAGTCATTTCCAACCATTGCTGAGCGCAGCATCTAACCCCAGCGGGTCCTGATGTCAATAAGTGCTTCCAGGAACTCCTGTAACACAAACAATAAATATTCTAGAGATGGTCAGAAAATATTTAAAGTCAAATAGAGGTAAGAAAGGAAGAACAATATGCTTCTAGAGTCCTAATCTGTTCCTAGGTATCAATAATTCTGAGAATATGCCACTCTGTGGTGAAAAAGTCCTGATCTTATAAATGCTCAAAATTTTTTTGTGAGATAAGTTTTTTTATTAAACAAAAAAATGTTTTGTTCAAAGAATTTTTTTCACAGGAAAGTGTAATTTCCAACCACTTGTCTACATTCTCCACTTTTTATAATAGTGTTTTTGAAATGTAAGAATAACAACAAGCAAAAATAAAGGCCAAAACAAGTTTGAATAAATATTGTGATCACAGAACTCTTCCTAGTCCAGTGCTTTACCTACCTAAGATGCACTTTGATTTGCAGGCAGTGCGAACCCAGTAACTCCCCTTAAAATCACACAAAAGGAAATTAAATTTATAAAATCATTTACTCTAGTTAAAATATGCAAAAATAATATATGATCCCAAGCCTGATATTTCTTATTTCTTACTTCTTACCTACTCAGTTGTACCTAATTTCTCAAATCTCTCATTTATAGCAATGCTTGTCTTGCTCTGTTCTGATCATTTTGAAAGTCTGGCTTTAAAACTCGATTTGCTTTGTTTTTGGAATTTAAGATTTTTAGACTTAACAAGTATTGGAACGAAACCAACTAATCTTGAACAGATAATTAGAATTTCCTTTTACCAGAGAAGAAACAAATCATGAGGAAATAATACTTCAGCTATTTGTTCCTTGTGAATATTTATCAGTTTGAAGTTTGGCAAAAAGAAAAGGAAGGCCAACTATGGGAGAAAAAGGGGATTAACCAAAAAGTGCATTTTCTACATGAGCCTCACTTTTAAAAGCTGTGGTTTGACGTAGGTTCCAGCACTCGGGAGCTAGGAGCAGTGGGAAGAGTAAGGACACAGGCACACGTGTGTCTTGCACACACGTGTGCCCCCTTACCTGACCCGGAGCAGAGGCGAGAGCAGCAGAGGCGAGAGGAGCAGCAGTGGGGGCAGCAGCAGCTGATCCCCCTAAGGTAAGTGGGGCAGAGGGGCCGACGCAGCTGAGCCGGATCCGGAGGGGAAGCCCCCTGGATCCCTCTTAGCTGAGCCGGTAGGGAGCTGCGCTCCCGAGCCGCGCGAACAGAGCGCGCAAACAGGCGTGGCCTGTAAAAGCATGCTGGCGTTTGCACCGGCGTTCACGCAGGAGGGGGAGCAGGAGGGGCCGAGAGACCAACTCTTGTTAGAGCAGGCCAGAGGACCTGAACTCAGCTAGGAACTCCTACGATGGTGTTGACACGGAGTGCTGCCAGGGCCCCTGCCCGGAGGGCACGGCCTTCCCGGGGCTTGTCTGAGGCCTCCACTCCACCCTGG
>NW_017728948.1:25222796-25244925 GCF_001723895.1 Crocodylus porosus
CAGCTTCCAAGAGAAGTGGTGCAGGCTCCTACCCTGGGGGTGTTTAAGAGGAGGTTAGATGAACATCTTGCTGGGCTCATTTGACCCCAATATTCTTTCCTGCCATGGCAGGGGGTCGGACTAGATGATCTGGTCAGGTCCCTTCTGACCCTAGAAACTATGAAACTATGAAATATTCAAAAAAAAATTGACCGTTTTTTTAAAAAGAAAATAATTGGCAAAAATAACGCATTGGAAAAAGCAACAAACATGGGCAATATGTTAAGAGTGTATTTGAGAATTCTATGAGCATCTGCCTGTCTTCCCAAGAAAAAAGGGTAATGTGGCAAAAGGGGTTGTTGAGAAAGGAACAGGCAAATTACTGTTTAAAATACCCAAATCATGTAGATATGCATTTGTCATGTATCACAGATGAATCAGGACTCTATTCAAGAGGTGCACTTCCTAACACTGTGTAACCTGGGAAAGTCCCCAGAGTGAGTGTCATCCCCCCTCACCAGGCAAAAGCCAGCAGGGCACATGCTTTGGGTGTGGAAACTGCAGTCTACTTGCAGTTCTCTCCCACCTATCGTGTCTCGATAGAGGAGGAACAGAAAGCAATGTCTTAGGTAGAAATGGAATATAGGTAATATATAAAAAGGTAGTGAACCAAAGTGAATATTTACAGGTTATAAATGCATATAACTATATACACACCCAAATACAAACAGGTATGCATAATAATCCCAAATGATATGAACAGATAAGTACAACCATAGATGGCACTCTAAAATACAGGGCATACAGTTAACAGCTAATAAACACTCCAAAATTGCACAGTGTGTATCATCGTGACTCACCCCACAGTAGCGTTGGCTCACATGCCTGGCCTCATGCCGTGATTGGAGACTCAAGCCGCCTCGCTGTGGTTCCCAGGATCTCAGTCCCTCACAGACCCTCTGCACAGCTATGCCTGCACTGCAGCCTGGCCTCATGCCAGGGTTGGAGACCCAAGCTGCAATTCCCAAGGTCCCAGTCCCTCATTGACCCTCCATGCATCAACACCTGCACTGCATCCCAGCCTCATGCCAGGGGTTGGAAACCCAAGCCACCTTCCTGTGGCTTCGAGGGCCCCGGTCCTTCGCAAACCCTCTGTGCAGCGATGCCTTCACTACAGCCCAACCTTGTGCTGGGGGTTGCCTCACTGCACCTCACAGGGTCCTGGTCCCTTGTAGATCCTCTGCGCAGAGACGCCTGCACAACCTACCACTTCTGTCCAGCAGTGGATGCTTTTGGGCTCTTCTGGGCAGCTGGATACACTCACTGGGCAGCTTTCCCAGCTCTTCTTGGGCCTGGGACCCCTTCCTTCTTCTTTATCCTTTGCTGACTGCACCCTGTGCTCAGCACACAGCTGCTTATATCCTCTTCTGGGGCTCTGCCCCAGATTGAAAATGAACCAATTAGGGGGGCTGAAACTGAAGCTCCCTATTAAGTCCACTCCTTCCCCACTTTTGGAGTAGAGGGGGAGCAAACTCTCCTCCTGGCTTCTCTTCTGCCTGTCTTTGATTGGTGGGTTTTGCCCCACCAATCGCATTTGTAGTCTCCTAATCCTGGAGACCCAGGCAAAGCCCAGCAAGCCCATCACAACTGTTTACGGTAACTCTGAAATACATCACTTTTCCTCAATCAAACATGTCTGTTATCTATACGGTCCTCACTCTCATATTCCCTGAGTGTATCTGAAGTATTAAAACATAGAAATAACAGTGGCAATCTGCCTCTTCCTTCTAAACTTGCTAGAGAAACAACTGGATTAACGTATAGGAATTTTGCTTGCTTTTATGTGTATCTAAAGAAAACAACAGAAAGCTAAATCAAAGATAATGAGTTTTCCATTTATATCTGAGAGTGGTGGTATCCACATTCATTAATATTTCTTGTGAAAGTGAGCTCCATACCCTAAGTCAAGTTTCAGTTAATTTTCTGTCTCTTGTATTCTTGAGTTTCCCACTATTGGTTGAGACTTACTATTCAGGTTTTAATGTGGGTGTTGTGAAATTAATGGCTATTAGAATAATTCCTTGGAAGCCTTTTGCTATAAAGAGAAAGAACTAGAATATATTCAGTAAGGATCCAATGTAGAAAAATGCTTTAATATGTCATATTTTTTTTAGGGAAAATAATTTCCAAGTGAAAATGTCCATACTGTTTAAATTGTGTAGAAAACTCAGTGGGAAATACCAGTAATACCAGTTGGGTAATTATTATAACACTTAAGTTTGCAAGGATTAAATGACTGTGCAATACCAACTGTGCAATCAGCATCTCATAGACATGACCACTGTGAACGTAAATCCCAGAGCAGCAGACACTTAAATGTGCATAAGTCTTTACTTATATCTGTACAATAGGAATATCTGCTTGAATAAAGTTGGGTGTGTGTGAAAGACTTTGAAAGCTGGAGTGTACATGTGAAAATGGAAAAGGATAAGGCCTTTGTAGCACCTACTTGCCATAGATATGAAGAACAGCGGAATCATTTCTTATGGATCTTACCTATCTAACTGACCTCCACTGAAGTCATTAGGTAGTAGTCAGTCACTTGAGTGGGGACTGATTTCACCTCCAATCCCTTAGCTCTGGCATGACAGCTATTTTTCTTGCTTGCTCTTTCTTTTTGAAATGCTCTGAATACCTACCCCCATCAATGAGAAGTAGAAGAAATTTAGAACTATCTGCCTTGGTCTTCCATTTCTTCCTGCTGTGGAACCATGCACCTGCATACTGGTCTTGGAGCTTTATTGCATATATAGCTTGTATTAGCACATGTCTGCTGTGACTCTGTTGTCTGACATTTTTTCCTAACTGGGCACATATACATGTTCATTAATGCACCCTACTTACTGCACATTAAGGTTTTCACTTAGTTAATCAAGTACTAATTCAATTCACAGTAATTCATGCTACCGCACAGCAGTGCTGGCGCATGTTGAGTTGCTTTTTTTAAACTTACTATACAGTAGCCTAATAACACTGCACAGTGGTGTATTAGTATGGCTTTTGACTGGCACACTACTGCACAGTGTTATCTACTGCACAGTAAACATCTTGTAGATGACGTGCCCTTTGTATACTGAATCTTAGAAAATGTACAACAGTGACTTTTATAACTTATATAAAACTTATCAACTGGACTTAAAAATGGAGATCTGATGGAAAAGTATTAATTTATCCCTATGCTAGGAACAGATCAATAAGATAAAAGCATATGCTTTTCAAAATATGGGTAATTGTAATTTTATTGAGCTTTTCTTTTACTGAGCAAGAGGCATTTTTTTTGTATTCTGAAAGCTATAATTCCTTCATCTATCACTATGCAAAGACTTTGATGAGATTAAAAAAGCAGTTGCATATTCCTTCACTTCCCTAGCAATGCAAGCCATCAGAGGCAGTAGAAAAAATGCAGAGGCATGACATTTTTGTTAAAAGGTCATTGGCGTTAAAGCTTCCTGGACTGAAAGTTGATTCACATCTGAGCTTCTTTAAGACCTCAGTCCATCTTATGGTAATTAAAGGAAGTTGAGTTTATTTTGTTACATTTTCTGAAATCCTCCATCCTTCCTATTTTTGATCTTACTACTGGTAAAAATAGATGAAACACTTTCCATCAAGGAAATGAACTGTGGTATAACATTGTACCCAAAGACAGGGAACCAAGTGGAAGCCAGGTAATCTTCTTTCCACTGTTCCCTCCAAAAGGTTTTTGAGTGCTATCAATCTCAAATGCCTACAAAATTGTGAAGCACACCAAAATGTGCAAGTCATTTTGTGATATATAATGTGTTTCATGGTGCTGTGTGTCTTGTTTGGCTGTAAAACATGATCATGTTTTCCATGTGACATAATTGTTGTATATTATGTCTCCTCTAGGACTCTGGAGAGGATCAATCACCTCCCATCTCCGCTCATAGTGTCCAGACCACTTTCTTAAGATTTGTCAGTAGAACCTGTAAAACCAATTTAGTAACTCTGGCCAAATCCTAGAGTGCTGGTCACCTTTGAAATGATTGGTCTGCATTAGCAATGTGTTCCAATACTGCTGCTTCTTGATTAGGACCCTGTGATGAGGTCAGAAAAGTTATTTAAGGTTCAGGCCACCTGGGCTGGGGGGTTCTCTCTTTGTTTTTTCCCCTGGGTCCCCTGAGGAGGGGACAGGGAATGCTGGAGCTTGCTGGAGCCTGAGGCCAGGTGGTACAGAGAGTCTGGGTTTCAAGTCAAGTAGCCATGTGGGGTTTGGACTAGGAATCCAGGACAGGACTTGGTAGCTCACCCCCACAGCCATTCAGGCAGAAGCAGAGATTGGCACTCCACAGCAGCTTGGTGAAGTCACATTAGTGGGAGTCCAGGAAAGGAGAAGAGATTGTTGCTCCCCAGCAGCTTGGCAGACTTGCATCAGTTCACAAAAGGGGCCTTCGCAATGCAAAGGGAACAGGCGCCCCCAGTGGACAATGATGGTGAAGGAGATGGCACACTCAAATTCCTGAGGATTAAATTATTTTGGGTCAAGACTCCAAGCCTCGGGTAAAAGGCTCTCTAATAGGGGTAGGGGTGATACAGGGTATACTTTGAACCAGGACAGTGTTTTTGTTTTTCTTGACCGTATGCTGTGTTCTGGTGTTTGCCTCTATAATAAATCAGGGGTTTGTGTTCATATCCTGTGTGAGGGAAGGGTTGTTGGCTTTATTGGACAGCCTAGTGATTAGTGTTTCCCAGGTTGTCTGGGTGGGGGCTCAAGCCAAAGTGAAATCTATTTAGTACCCCAAAATTGAACATGGCCCTTGTTGCTGCTGACAGGTGCCCAGCAGAAGGGTTACAATTAAGATATCAGGAATAAAAGGCTTTAAAAAAATTAGATATTAATACTGCCAGTAATAAATGTTGATTTCCTTTCACTTGCTTTCTTTGGGCACATGTGATTTGATGTATTCTGATTAGAATGTGTCAGAGCAGACTCAGTTAATCAATTATTTGATTAAACAAGTCTGCTGGAGCATTCTAATCAGAAGATGCCAACATGCTTCAGTGTCTCACATATGCAGTGTCCCCACATTTCAAAATGGCAGCAGGGTCACTTTAACTAATGCTCATCAAACAAGCTTTAGTTAAAGTGCCCCTACCACCATTTTGAACTGTGGGATGCTGAATGCATAAGATGCTGTTGGCATTTTAATTAGGCTCCAGAGAGCCGCTCTAATTAAAACGTCACTCCCCACCCTGGCAAACATGAAAACATGTCCTTCGTTTTAAAACTTTAAGATACATTGTTTGTATCCTAAAGGACCCAGAATTTCTTTGTGCCCAGAAAGGCCTTGGTTTTATTTTCTTTACTTTGTTTTGTAACTAAAACTGAAGTACTCAAATAATTGCATGTCCCCATCAGCTGAGGCTTTAATAAAAAAAACACCAAATATCCCATCACTCATAATAAAATCACAGAAGCTGGCAAAATTGTGTTTTATACAGTACCAATCTAACTTCTCTGATTTCAGAAGACTTATTTTTGCTTTATATTGGTGTTTCTGTGGACCACTCTACCTGTACAGGTTAAAGCTTGGTGGAATCTAATGCATGATCCATACAATTGCACATCCTGCCATACCATATGTCCATGGCAAGAGGCATGATTGTGTGGATCACACATAAATTCCTATCATGCCCTCTTGATGGTGCAGGGGGAGCCTGATCCTAGCCCTCCCCCTCCACTCCCTGTACTAGCAAGGAGAAAACTCCCTGGCTGGGAGCCCAGATCAGCTGATGGGGCTCCTGGCTGCAAGGGTGCACTATGTGAACTTCCCCCTCTTCACCTCCCGCTCAACAACTTGGAGATTGCAAATCCTGTGATCTCCAAGTCCCAGGGATGCATGAAGTCCCCTATAGCTGGGAGATCATAGCAGCTGTAGTCTCCCAGCTGCAGGGGTACATGGGTCCCCTGCACATGGGAGCCCCCCTGTCAGCTGGGAGCTCCCAGGCTCATAGGTACCCCCACAACTGGGAGTTCCAGTTGGCTGACAGGCCTCCCAGCCACAGGGATCCCTGGCCACACATTCAATTAATGACATGATAGGAAGCAGCTACAAAGCTACACATATTACATATTTTTTTGTGGAATACTATAGCTTATTGCTATTTTTATCACTGATCAATTGATTGAATGTTAACCACACCTAAAGTGTAACACGTAACTCTCTCCCCTTCTCCCTCTCTCTGATTATCTGTCCATTTCTTTCTGTGACAGTATATAATACCCTCCTATGACCTCCATTTCAGCAAATTCATTTTCGTTAACCTTTACAAGTGATTTTTTCTTGTCCATATTTTGTATCCTTTTCACTTCAAGTTGTTTAAAAAAGCAATTGTGCTTTTGATAGAAGGAGATTCTTTACAAGTTAAGTCACAACCATTTTTAGATATATCCCTATCCCTTGTAGACAAGGGCCCAAATGAAAACTTTGAATGTGAATACCCTCAAATTTGAGATGGGGCAAAGTCTGTTTTGCTTTACATTTCCTTTGACTGTCTTTATGACCTATCCAAGGAACAACCACAGCAGAGATTATGTTTATATCATTGCAGAGCTGGCTTGTATTGATACAAGCAATACATCTTGTATAAGGGGCAATCCAGGGTAGTGGAAGACCATAGATAGAAAGTGGTGAGGGGTGAGAATAGCCATGAGACCAGCACAACTGCAGTTCTATGAGCATATTGAAGTAAAGATGAAAGCTGCTTGCCTCGAAGTTACTCAATATGTACATCTACAGGTGCACTTTATAGTGGCGTAAATTAATTAGCTCCTCAGTAAAGCATAATGTCTACATTTGTGATGGTATTAATGCATAGTAAATTAATTCTTCTGTAAGATAGCACTTACATCATAAGATAGTCAAGGACAGTACTATCTTATGGCAGAGTAATTTACTGTACCAAAATACATATTGTGGATGCTGAATGCGGGTATAAGTTGTACCCAGTCAGCTGCATCAGTCAGGGGCCTGCTCTGCCCTAGCTCAAATTGCTGCTGTCCTGGGCATATGTGTAGATGTTGCATCTTGGAACAGTTTCCTCCAGCTTAAATGGTGCCAGGATATATTGCATCACATTAATTGCATGTGTAGATGCATCCAGTATGAGAGGCACAAGCTGGCTTCTCTTTATGTTGGTTTTTATGTTGATATTGGTGCAGGCATTTACCTGGTTAGGGATTATGTGGCTATTATCAGTGTTTACCTTTAAATTAAGTCCCTAATTAGTGAGGATTTCGCTACAAGCCTGTAGCCTGGTGCTTCAGAAACCTGTATATGTCAGTACTCTGTTGACATGACCAGGCCTATTGCCAGCAATTGATCTGCTTATGCCAATAAATTGAATGGTTTGGGGTCTTAGTTATATCATTCCAAGTTAGTCTGTTAATAATTGTTCATTCTTCATCAAAAACTTATAGTCAAATTATGTTTGGAAACTGTTAATTTACTCCCTCTCAATTTCTATTCCTTCTTCCGCCATCACATTTCTCTTCAGTCTCTTTTTCTTTTGTAATAAATTCTTAATGCTGCTGAAGGGAACTCTGGCCCTGAATAATAATAATTTCCATGTTATTGTCAGTTTCTTGTCTCTAGCACTGTGAAGTTCATTTTAGCTTTCAATATTTTGACAACTTTGCTTTGCTTTCTCAAGCTTGAGGCTTCCATGTTTCTCTTCTACTATCCATTTTAATACCAGAATGTGGAATTGCTAATAGCTTATTAAGAACAGCACCAGACGAATGAATTTGCAGGTAAGGAGGAGTTCAGAAAACAAGCAAAACCCGTGATGAAACGGAAGGGATTGATTAGAAAGGAAGCTTAAGAGTTAAACGTTAAATATTTGCTAAATAACCATCAGAGAAAGGGGACAAAACTGCAAATATCTGAAGACTGTTAACAATGAAGGACACAGAGGGAATTATTTAGGGATGGTGGGAGAAACTATAGCTAGGTGTAATAGAATGGAACCAAGATAATTAAAATGTAAGTGAAATTTAGGGCAAAAAATCCCAAGTAAGTGGAGTTGTTAGAGAGTGGAACAATTTTCTAAGGGAACAGCTACAGCCAAATTGCTTGAAAATGTTTAAACAAGATTAGGCTAAGTGCTAGAAAATATGCTGTGAGGAGCAATCATACACTGCAATGAGAACAGGGTAAACTAGATGCTCTGGCAGATCCATTTAATTCAGTGGGTTTGAGGATATATCACAGCATGCCCATCTGGTTTGCAAGTAAATGAGTACATTGTGCCATGATTAAATATTCCAGATACAAGAGTTTGTTATGACTTGAGTGATTTGGATCTATGGATTGCAGTCTGTTCTCAGCTACAGTAGTTTAAATCTGAAGTAGTCCTATTTCGATCAACAGTCTTTCTGGATTTGCATCAGTGTTAATGGGAATTGAATTGGGCCCTGTTGCTCAAATCTGGAAGAAAACTGCTAAAAAAACATTTCCCTTTTGGAAGTTTTGAGATGGTGAATATATGAGATAAGCTTTTTAAGATCCTATACTACATTCTTAAGATACATAAGAAGTTCGTAGCCATCTAGATATGGTTCTCATCACTGTAATATCAGAGAACCTCACAAACATTAATGTTTCTTCTGATACCTTGTGTGTTAGAAAGTGCTACTGGGATGTGTTCTTATTCACAGATAACTGAAACCTGGAAAGATTAAGGGCCATATTTAATTACTTCCCCCTCCCCTGCCCACACTACCCCAGAAGCTTGGGGAAAGCACTTGTATAATTTTTAGTATTATCTAATAGATGCCCCTTCTGCACAACTGCAGATTGGTGCTTGTGCATAAAGAGGTGGCTTTTGCATTCACCCTTAAGCAATTTATGTGTGCACAGGAGTGCTTCCAAAATCTGAGAGTGCAGTTTATCTCAGATAAATTGTCCCTTTGACAGATGTTAATTTAAAGGTATGATGGGATCTGATGCCTGTCCCAGCAATCGGACATCCTGCTATGTCATGTGTGCATGGCAGTATATGAGATTTTGGGGATTAGGGATCAGATCCCAATCATGCCCTGCTGCTGTGGCCAATGGTGCTCTTCCAATTTGCCGTGCATATGCATTCCATACAGAGCCAGGTGCCAGGCTTTGAACATGCCAAGCACAGGGTGGAGGAAGCCCATCAGCTCCCCCTTACAGAAACTTTCAATGCTCTGGGTAACCCCAGTTTGTTCAGGCCACCCCAGATCTTATACCAACAATGAGCTGATTGTTGGCATCGGGATCAGGCAGCCCTGGACTTGAATTGTGTCAGGGCTGTCCCTCTCCCAGTACTGATTGTTGGCATGGAGACTAGAGCATGCCACATGTCCAATTTAAGTTGCCATGCAAATTAGCCACAAAGATGTTCCAGATTATATGGAACATATAATAGCACCATGAATCAGCTGCATATGTGGCATGTTGTCATTTATGGCATGACTAACACATTGGCATGTCTGCCAGGGGCCTGCAGGTCTCCAGAGAATGGCAAGGCTCCTGAGCTTTAACCCTGGATCTTTATTTGTATGGCAAATAATGAAATACCTTGGAGTGAAGCTTTTTTGCATCATTACACAGCTGCTTTTCAGCAAAGGGATGTTTATGAGCATCTAAACTGGTTATGTGTTCACTAATTTGGAGGCTGCATTGAAGCCCATAATGAGATGTTACCTCATGCATTTCCTAGCTATATTCTGTTCATCATTATGGTATCAAGTAGTAGGATTTTTGAATGTTTGTAGAAGAAATAGATTTACAATTCCTGTTGACTTACAATTATATTTGAGTACCTTCCCTAAGAGCTTCCAATTCCAAGGGCTGCCCCATCCAACCACCTTATATTCCAAATATATTAACAAACAGAACTACAAAATTATTTTTAAAATAACTCATTATGTGGGAAAAGGATTTGTTTGTGGTGCACATAGTTCTAAGAGGCTGGTTAGATTATTATTACACAGTATTTTAGAAACCCCATCAGTGTGATGTTCTATAGCTATGTTTATAAATAAAATGGCATATTTCCTGGATGTTTCATGTGTTTCTGTGAAGTAGTGCCAAACAGAATATGTTCCAACAACAGTCAGATTATAGAGCTTGTCTTCAACCTTGAGGGACTGTACATGTTTCCATAGCATTTCATCAGAGGTAACTTATGTTATTGGAAGCCTAACTTTTATTAAACTAAATTGAATTTAAGAGCTCTAAAACAAACATTAACCCTAAAACTAACAACTATGACAGAAATCTAACAGCACAGTTACCTGGTTAATGGATCATACCTTGTAATTTATAGTGCATGATGTGATTAATGGGGTATCTATGCATAAACTAGATAAAATGCAGATATAGATTATACTAGAATAGTGACAAGTATTGAAATAAGAACCACTCTGGAATGCTGGGATTCTTAATTCATGGAAGTTAATAATACTTGAAACCCTTCAAAGTTTTGAAAAAAAATAAGTGTGGGTCCAAATAGTAATTTATCCTCATTATGACCTATGTGGACATTCTGTCAGCATTTAGGGGAAATTACAAACACTGGGCAAATTCCAGAATGCTTACTTAGGTTTTACCAGGTGCATGTACACAAGAAGCTACCGCACCGTCATTGCTGTGCGTTTATTTAGTACTTGTATTAGTGAGTACTAAATATATGCACAGTAACTGGAGTTACTGTACAGGAATGCTGGTGAATGTCTTTTAGGTGACACTAGTGCTCAGTAGCCTAATAATACTGTGCAGTAGTGTATTAGCACTGTCCCTGCTGAGCCATGCTACTCACAGTATTTTTCAGCTACTAAGCAGTCAACATCTCATGTAGACATGCCCACAAGGTCCTAACTCAAGAAGAATTCACATTGAAGTCAAAGCAAATGTTGCCTGAGTAACAACAGTGTGGGAATCAGGATTTCACTTTTTGGAACAGAACATTTCACAAATCTCTGGCTAAAACTGAAGTATATACCAGTACCTCAGAGCTCAGGAGAGCACATGTACTAATGTGCTCCCAGTCCTTGACCTGGTCTGTGGTCCTGTAGCATCAGGCACCCTTATGCAGACAGCCAACAGTCCAATGGGACTGGAACAGCCTCCAGAAATCAGTAAGAGTTAGGGATATTGTGGTGGCAAGGACTGTGGATGCTCGTCCAAACCCCCGAGAGGCTTGTCTAACCCCAAGAGAAAGGGCAGAGAGCACCAGGGGAGCCGGGTGACTCAACCGAAAGGTGGAGTGAGCCAGACAGGTGCAATACATAGTGCCCCACACTGCTTTTTGAGTTCTCTGTCAATTAAGCTTGGTGGTACCTGGCAGATGACATCAGATGCAAGGGCTACCACAGGAAATTTAAAAGGCACAGATGGTGCTGGGGGTGGTGGGGTTGGGACTTGACACTGGGCAAACTGAGCCCCTGTATAAGAGATGCTGTAGGATGCAAAAGCTGTGGGGCACCAAAGTATCTGGGTCCTCACTACAATAGAGCCAGAAGAAGACAAGGAGCCACTGTCTGACTCCCTGCTCCCCCTTAGGTCCCTTACCAAAAAGGGGGATGAGAAGGGAGATTGCCTGAGGGGTTTGCCTGAGCCTCTCATAAGCAGTCTCTTTCTTGTTTTCTTTTCCTTTTGATTTTTTTTTTGAAAGACCCTTTGGGTGAACCAGTAAGGGATCCTTCCTAGGAGGAGAAAGCCCAGTTCAGGGGGCCCTGGGATTAGGGTTAGAGTAGGAGGCAAGCAAAACACCAAGTACACCCTCACTGGATCCTGAGATGGTCCCAGCCAGTGGTGGACGAATAGGGTCAGAAAGCCGAAACAGCTATTACAGGCCATAATGTATAGATATCACTGGTTGGTGAATGGATGGCATGTAGGGGAGATGGAGCCCCAAGTCAGCTGTGGCAGGACCATGAGTACCCCAACAGGGGGCCACCTATTATACCACTGAACCCCTTTGATTCTTTTTGATACCATCAAGATGTGGCAGGAAAGTTAGGGGAAGGGCCCTGCTCAGAGTATTCACATGGTTGTTTACCAGCTAGGTGGTGGCTTGACAGATATAATAACCACTCTCCCTTCTTTCTGTCTATGAATTCTGTCTATTCAGATTTTGGAAAACTTAGCAGAATAAGAAGACATAAAATCAGCTCTGAGCTACCAGAGCTACATGATGTTGATCTTCCCATAGCCAGCTTCACTGATAATAGAGCTACAATATGAAATGGCATGAAGCAGCTGTATTAGATTGAAGAAATGGAGTATAAGTCACAGTTGTCCATATTGTACAGTAGGTTGCAATTTTGCCTAACCTTTAATGTACAGTGGACCACTCCATAATTCTGATAATATCAAAATGACAGACCAGTTTTGCTTGGCATTGAGAGCTGAGAACACTCCCTAACATAAGGAGTTCATTAGGCCAAACAAACTGCTTTGTAGTCCAGTGGGTGTGGGAGATCAGAGTTCCACTCTTTGGTCTAACATTGCTGTATGACATAGACCAGGGAATTAACCTTTGGTCTTGTACCTCTCAAGAGAGTGCTGTAATCACTAGACTATAGAGTAGAAAGGTTATTTTGTTTTCAGTGTCTTCTGTTAGAGCTATTCTGCTCTACCTTAATATGAATTCAATGTTCATGGGAGCAGGGACTCGACCCTTGATTTATCATGTTCCAGGAGAATATTTTGACAACAGGACTGTGGAATGGACTCTCTTGTTTTGAATGGAAAACAATGTTGTTGGAAAATTTTATAGTGGATCTAGTATGGGATGTGTAGTCCATGTTACAAGATTGGCTGCCTTACAATATGTGTATACCACAAGCCTGCCATGCTGAGAGTATGTGCTAATTAAGCCTATCAACATATCTCTACATACCTTTTCAGTTCAGAAGGTAGCTTGTGTGAAGCTCTGTAATGTATCTGAGGGCATATCTGCCTTACCCAGTAAGTATGTCCTGTAGACATTGCTTTAGAGTGATTTTGTCCACAGGCTCAAATCAATTGTCTTAAGCATGTACCTCATGTAAGTTTTTGAGATTAAATATACAGGTGGGTATCCAACTTTGCAAATAAGGTATTGCATTAAAGAACTTTTTTTGACAAGCAGACAAGCATTGTTTTCAAGCCAGTTGTATTCTATGAAAAGGTTCAGACTGCATAATCACACATTAAAATAAGTTGGAACTCTTAGTATGGTAAATATTTCAGAACTTTTTAAACCTGCGCTGATTTTTTCGATATTTTTTCTAGCCATTTTTGAGCTAACATATCCATTTTAAACTAATCATTATTATATATGTCAATAGCCTTCATTTATAAAACATCTTCAAACCACAAGTGGCTGTTAATCATGGTTTTGCTAAACATATCACATTAGAAGACTCCACAGCACTGAATCTATCCAATAGTACATAATGTTCCTCTGTATAACCCAGCTGACATAATGAGATATAATTATCCTTTTCAATTGTTCATTTTAAATGGTAATTGTATTTTAAATTACTCTGCAATTTAACAAAATCATGAAATATAATTGCCACATTTCAACATGTGTATGTTATAGAATATGATCATTTTCGAAACTTATATGTATTTTTCTCTTTTTATTTTAAATTTCCAGATAACATAATCTGAATGAATATCTATTGTTCTTTGTTAGACATCTTGATAATTTATCAACTGTATTCAGTAAGAAGTGGGCAGTCTTGAAACTTCAAAAGCCATAAATATAAACATCCTTTCTGAAGATTTCTTTGTGAACGAACTTAAAGTTAAATTCCCCTCAATAATAACTGTTTCATAAATTTCATTTCTTGTTCTTTTATGAATAACAATATTTAACTGCACCTGTTACAGTTATGTACAGCATCCCTTCTTGGATCTAAGGTGCATGGATTTAGGTCCCCTCAAAGCTGTTCAAAATCTCCATGTCTGTCATCTGCACATGCTTCTTAAAGTTGCACAGACCAGTAGAATGAAACATGAAATGGTCACTTCTAGGTGAAAACTGAACACCTTGAGGTGGATGGACATACATGGCGCTGTTTGCTGAGGATTCTATGACGACATAATATTCTATCTTCACTGTCTCACAAAAAAATCAGTAAACAAAGTGTGAATAGATGCATCTACATGTGTGCTTTACTGCAGTTGACTAATTAGCTCCATAATAAAGCATCAGCACCTACATGTGTGCCACTGTTAGAGCACAGTAAGCTAATTAACTCCATCATAAGACAGGAATCCCAGGGACAGTACTATCTTACAGTGGAGTCATTTACTGCACTGCAATGCATGTGTGGGTGGTAATCAGGACAGCAGCACTTTGAGCTAGGGCAGAGCAGCCCCAGGGGGCAGCTACATGGCTTTGCAGTTTCAGCACTTTCATGCTTCCAGCCTGTCCCTCCTACACCCTCCTCTGCTACCCAGAGCCTGAGGCTGGTCCCCAGAGCATGCTGCCAGCCCAGGGCTGCTCTGCCCTAGCTCAAAGTGCTGCTGTCCTGGGTGCACATGTAGACACTGTTTGATGAAAGCTGTTTGATGGGTGCAGACGTGTAGACAGGAACAGTTTGGTCTGGAGTTTATCACGTCAAATTAATTGCACATGTAGGTGCACCCAGTGTGCGTGTCCACACATGTCGCGCATGCTCTCGCAGCAGGTTAAATAGGAGCAACACAAATGTGAACTGGGGATTTTTGCCTCAGCACACATGCCCGAATATGCAGTTTGGTGTGGGGAAAGTTGTGTCATTGGGGGCAAAATAACCCTGCCCAGCTCCTCCTGGATCTGCAGCCAGGGGTAGCTAGAGCCTAGGGCCAGCAGGGCCAGCAGTACAAAAAGCTGCCCTGGCAAGCAGCTCAGAGCTACGCTCTTAGGAGATTCTGGGATCAACATCCTCCTAGCCCTGGCCAAGTGGGCCCTGTACATGACCAGGAAGGAGGCTCTGGCCAGAAAGGTGCCTGGGGATTGTAGGGCCACATTCTTCTCACAGGACTGCACACGCTTCTGAGTGGAGCACTACTGGGCAGTGTCCACTGGCTCCTTGGCTGACTTTGAGGACCAGTGGGTGTAGCCCAGGGGGCTCTGCTGGGATTCCCCCTCAGGAACACCCGTTTTCACATTTTTACCCTTTGACCCTCACATCATTCCTGTCCTGGTGTTTTTTTGTCTTTGTTGTCCCAAGAATTTTGTTGTAGCATTCACCCATTAGCCTTCATACAATAGGAGCTACTAGTTAGCCAGGTGGGCCTTAGGGCCCATGGTAATTGAATGTTACAAATAGACAGGAGCTTTTGGGATCTGGCCAACTGGCATCTGGAGACACTAGCCCCTTGTGCCAGCTGGACTGCTGAAACAGCCCTAACCAAGAGTTTCCTGCAGCAATTTGGCAATAGGGGCTGCTGCCTGGCTATGACCTGCTGCCACCTGTGACAGCATGTGGTCCCAAGGATGAGTGCCTGCCAGACCTAGGTGGGGACTGCATGGGTGCAGCAGAGGCATCTGCACCTCTGAGACAGCTGCCAGTGGACCGTGGCTGCACAGTTGGCCTTGGTGCAGCACTACTGCCATGTGTGCTGCCACTCTGCCATCTGGACAGCTATTGCCCAGAAGATATTCTCAGTGTGGCGGCCTGCTTTGAACTGTCAAAGCATGTCCTTCTGGCCCCAAGTGGCCAGGACATCAGCAACCTCCATCTGGGTCCTGGGTGCCAGCCCTTTTCTCTGCCTGAGTCCTGCCACTTGCCTCACTAGCAGGAATTGTTGTGTTCCCTATTTTAAAACTACAAAATCTCATTAAAAAAATCCCACATTCACTCTTTAAAATACCCGCAAATCCATGTTCTTCCACAGTTAAAACAAAAGACCACTATATATACATTAAATATATATAAAGAGGGGAAGATAGAGAGAGAGATCAGTTGGGCAATGTTTTATTGATATATCCTCTACTTACCTAAAACACAGCCTGGGTCTAGGTTGCTGTACCCTGCATTGCTGTTTGTCCTGCATGGGCAAGGGGCAGGTATAGAGATGTTCTGGCCAGCTACCAGAGTGTGTCTTTGGAGAATCCAAGCTTCCAGTTGCCCTGTCCTGCTTTTTTCCCTTTTTTTTTTTGTTTAATACCTGGATATCCAGGTATCACATTTTGAGCCCACACTGAAAACATGTAGCATGGGGAACTTGAGGCCAGTGAAATAGCCCAAGGTGCTGATTGTCTCTCTGCATAACTGTGACCCCAATCAGATGTCTATATGGATCACACATATGGATTAATTCTTCTTAAAAACAAATCAATAAGGAAAGCAGATATTGTATTTTCTTGCATATAGCACACCCTGTAATACAGTATACATCTTGTTTTTGAAAGGCAGAACAGAAAAGAAGAACTTTCCTTGTAATAAGTAACTGAATGGCAGCAGCTAGGGAGGTGAATCTGCTCATTGTTTTCATCCCTATGGCTCACATGCAGACTTTACTTTCAGTTTCACCATTAAGTGGCACAACCTGATTTTACATTATTTCACATATGTAGTGCACAATACAATTTCCAGCAGCTGTTTTTTTGGGAAAAGATGTATGTTGTATACAATAAAATGGTAATCTACATTTTACAGAAAGGAAACTGAGGCACTGAGAGATTAATCAAACTCAAACTGAATCAAGTATCAAAGCCAAATTGCCCAGTCTAGTAATTAAATCAGTGACATTTGTCATGCATCTGAAAATATGTTTGGTAATGAAACTTTTAATAATGATTTTCTCAACTTGTGGGGGTTTGTAGAATGTGGAAATTACATGTATGTTTTATTCATAAATATTTATAAACAGCATATACCTTTGGACTGTTGGTTTGATATTAACCTACCTGATTGCTAGAAGTTAAATTGAAAGAGGCTGTTAAAGAAAAAATCAGCAAAAAACAAAATGATGACACAAACTGGATTCCTGGAGGAATGAAATGTTTTGGGTTTTTTGGGGAGAGTGGGGGGCAGGGTTGGGTTTTTTTCATTTATTGGGGAACATTCCCTATCTGCCCATCTGACAAACAATAAGGCAGACATTCTCTGCACTCAGGGAATAAACTAGACCATCCTGAGCAATGCCTAAGGGTGCATACAAACATTCAAATAAAGTAGTTGAAGTTCAAATCCAGGGTGGGTTTTGGGAGGGTGTGGAAGCATAGGGGGTGATAGAAGACTGTGCCATTTCTGTGGGGAGGGAATGGAGGTCTCTGAGGGGTGGGTCTAGACCCTGCTAGGCCATGTTCAGGGTTGGGGGGGTGGGGGCTGATCTCCAGGGCGGTGGAGATAGGTTGTGTCTGGTCAGGAAGGGTAAACAAGGCTTGGGGACACTGGGCAGGGGCAGGGTAGGCTGTGCCTGTGCTTGTGCCTGTGCCTGTGCCTGTGCCAGAGGTGGGGCAGGGGTCTTCAGGGAGTATGGGGTGTGGTGGGCCAGGTTGTGTCTATATGGGAGAGGAAGGGTTGTAGATCTTTGAGGAGGCTAGGGGTGGGTAAAGGTGGCTCTAGATCAGAAGTGGGAAAAATACAGCTCACAGGCCAGAATTGGCCTACCAGTTTATTATTTTATCTAGTCCATAGGGCCCCTGAAAAATTTAGAAAATTAATATTTATCTACTCCTGGCTGCCTGCCAAAGATGAGGCAGTAGGACCCAGGGGCAGGACTTCCAGTTACAAGATGGAAATCAGGGGATGGGGCACCTGCCAAAGGGCTGGGCTATCCATGCAACCCTCAACAGCCTGTTAAAACTTGGTAAGTAGCCTACACCCGAAATAATATGGATATGCTCCCAGCTCCCCCCAACTCACAGCAGGGATGAAGCCCACTCATGTCCTGGGTCCTGGCCTCAACCTTGCTTACAGGCTCTGTAGTGGCAAGTCAGTGCTGTGCAGTCAAGAAACAGTATTAATTAATCCTTGATGTGTGTCTGCTCATAGCATGCTTTAATTTTAACTTCATTTGACATTCCACATATGCAATATGGTCTAAATGTAACATGTAATTTCACTCTTGCAGTGTCTTGCTACATGACATGAAAAATACATTTATATAACTTAAACTTAAGCTTTATCCCTTATATTTACCACAGTCTAGTAATTTATAGCAGCAGAGAGCTATATGTCACATACCTACATGTAAACTAGTCTCTATTTTCCTCTATTTCCAAGTATCCGTGAGCCTGGAGAAAACTGTATTCTTAGGCCCACCTATCTGGACTGCAATGAAGTCCAAACACTTAAAGCTGTCTTGATGCAGGGGAAACTCTACGGTTTATAGGAACAAGTGCTGGTGCTATCTAAATTAATATTTTCAGAAGGAGCATAATGAAGTTCTCATGTGGAAAAATAACATTTCTTTATGCTTAGAGGATGCCACTGTTAAAGGAAACTAAAATCTTGCTAGGCAAGTATTTCTCTCATATTCATTAAAATAAATGTAATTCCTGATTGATGCTATTTTCTATTTTCTTTTTTGATCTTTTTTAAATATCAGAACTAAAATAACTTCATTCAATTCTCTGGTATTTCTGCAGACCTCAAGAATTTGTTTAAAAACAAACCAAAAATAAACCAACCAACCAAACAAAACCAACAGTATTTCATAGAGCAGTATTTCAAACACTTCCTTAAACTAGTTCCTTTAAAATTCTTGGGTGTAACTTATCCTGGTCTATCCATTTTGATTTGGACAATAAAAAAGTTTAATTTTAACAGTAGCTGCCTTCCATGTGCAATTGTAGCAGATGACAAACTTTCTCTTCCATCAGCAAAGCCTTCTGAAAAACTTCATTCCAAATAGGGAAAAGAAAGGTCTCTAAAACATTTCTGCCTTTTCTGTATAATTAATTTTACTGTTTATATCTAGCAATAGACCAGACCTGTATCTTACTGAAGTTGTGTGTATTTTTGGTCCCAATATTTAAATAAAAATGGTTTCTTATTGACCTTGAAATTAACCACCGGTATTTCAATTATCCTTTAGTTGTCCTTATCAGTTCTCTGCATTTATTTTAATTTGCAACTTGTATGCATTGCCATTTACTTCCCTTTTCTCTCCTTATCTTTTTCCAAATGTTTTATCTCCAGTTCCATCTTTATTTTTAACTGAGATGGCACCTTTACCAACTCTTTTCAGTTTCCATGGAATCAGTGTATTTCGTATATCCAATAGGTTGCTTTTGAGCAAGTATAATTTTTGTTTGTCATTTAACCCAATAATTGCTTTAAATTTAACATATTTGATCCTTTTTGTTGTCCTGAATATCCATACTACTAGTTGATGCCTTATTTTTTCTGCATGGGGTAATTTTAACTAGATTATGGTCACTTGTATCTAGGCAATTGATAATTTTTTAGGTCAGTGATTCATTCATCTTTGTCCATCAGAATGAGGTCAGGTACTGAGTTTCCCAGTATGAGGTGCATGTTTTTTGTAGTAAGATATTGTCAGCTATTATTTTTAAACTCTCTACGGGTACTTGTTATTGGCCACATGAACTGTCCAGGAAATGTCCTTATGTGTTCTTTTAAGGTAATACACGATTCCACCATTTACTGTCTTGTTACATGAAGAACAGGATTTTTAAATCAATTTAGACTTCATTCAATATTATTAGGCTAATACATTAATCAAATAGCAAACTTGGAAAAAGCACAACAAAAATTTTAACTGTAATCTCTTGGTGCCAGAGGGTCAGTGCTCCCACTGTTAAGTGCTGATGCATTTGCCATTGCTACTGTGAAGTCAACCTCCAGGTGTCACAGAGGTATATTAACTTAAAATAGCCTGATGCACTGTTTCTCAGCCTGAGAGCTGCAGCCCAAGGCTAGTCACAATGGATTTATTATGAGGCTGTGGCCTATTTCTGCTAATTCATAGCAAAAGGAATCCTTTCTGTTATGGCAGTGATGCTGTGATTGCCCCTCTCACTGCCTCCCATACATCCTTATGAGTTTCAAATGGCTTTGATACAAGATTCAGAGAGTGAAGAGAGGTGCATATTGTCATTGGACTTAGACAAATCTTAAGGTCCCTTCCAATCTCATGATTCTATGATCACCAACACATCCAAATTGCTGGTCAAGATATCTGGACTCTCTCTCCAATTTAGACATCTGGTTATCTAATATTTACTCCTTCTCTTCTTCAGTTCTCCAGTATTTTGTACTTCATGTGCTGGAGCATCAATTCTAATCACAGACAATTTAGTGTTGTGAAACTCAGTAAAGCAAACCAATCAAATGTGATTCCTTGGCTGAAATGTAAAACTGAAATCCTGTTAAGTGACTCAGATGCCCACAAACTTGCTATTTGGCAGTTCAGTTATGAGTGTGAGGTCTTTGGACTTAGAGATCACCCTGGAGGTGGAATTTCAGTGGTCAACTGTAGAGATCCTTAACAGGGTCAGATATTCAAAAACCAGTCTGGGCTGATTGCACCAAATGAAACCAAAGCTCTGGGAGCTTCCAGCCATTCTCATTAATTTCATCAACACCGAATATGTGGCCACTGCCTCCCTTTCACCCTGATGTAACTATGCTCAAAATCTATCAGATCATTGTGGAGTTCTTCCATGTAGCCATATTCTTACTCCCACTGGTAATAATTTGTTCCTTAATTAATATTTCATAGAAGTATCTTTGAAATCTCCAGGATGTAATTAATATTTACTGATATATGGAGTAAAGAAATAAACTACTTTTTTTAGTTTGTCCCTTCCCATCCCCAATACTTATGATAGGCAAAAGACTGTCAGAGATAGCCTTCAAGCACTGTGGGACTGGTGTGATAAGAACAAAGATATTTGGAGCGTTGCTTGTGTTGAAAAAAAATAAAACCACATGGCATAAATATAAAGATGCAGACATTCTTTTCTAAAACTGTAAAATGACTTCACATAACACTACTTTAAATTTACTCTTTTTATAAGAGAGGAGGAAATATATTAAAATCCCTGACCCTTCCCACCTGTCCTCCTCCCTGATGCTGCTCCTTGCCTACCCATGGTCCCATCCTATCCACTCAGTCACTCAGCCCTGCTCACAGTCTCCATGGAGACTTTCACCCACCTACCCACTTCATCCAGCATCCCTGGATCAGCCTAGTACTCTACCACTTAGGGAATGTGCTGACCTGGCCTGATGTGGTGGGGGGGCATAGGCAGTGGAAGTGGGGAGGGCTAAGGGGTCTTAGACTCCCAAACGTAGGGCAGTGGTAGGGCTACAAGGCAGCCTGGCAGCTGCAGTAGGGGTGGGGAGGGGTGTGCATGCAGTGATGAGGGAGGGAGTAGGGCTGCAGTTGGAAGAGGGACAAGCACTGCACAGCTGGAGTGGGGTGGGGCATGGGACTGAGTTGTGAGTGGCTTGTCTAGATGGCATAGCTACTGATTCTATGTGCACCCTGGGATGCATGAGGGGGGCCATGTGCCCCCAGATCTGCATGAGGCAGAGCAGGCTGCTGCTGCGGGTTGGGGCCGGGGCTCTACCAGGCTCTTCCCAGACAGGGACTGGGCTGCACTGTGCTTGGGGTGGGCAGCAGCACTGCTGGGAGGGGGGCTATGGGGTGGCTGGAGCCACCCCAAAATTCATCATAGCCCCCGCAAACCCCGCTTCCAGCCCCACCTGCCCTGAGCACAGCATGGCTCAGCCCCCACTGGGAAGACCCCAACACAGCCTTGGTCCCAGCCCACAGTGGCAGCCTGCCCTGTCCCATGCAGATCCAGGGGCACACACACCCCATGCCCTCCCAGTACACATGCAGTGGTGGGAGCCACCACCCCCTCCTTGTGCCCCCTGAATGAGCCACTCACAGCTCGATCCCATGCTCCATACCCCATCCCAGCTGTGCAGGGCCTACACCAACACCACCCCCTCCCCAAACATTCCTTTCCCCTCACCTACCCTTTCCCCCACAGATTTACTTGCTGGGGAGGCAGGGCAAGAGTGTACATGCTCATCCCCTCCCACAAATATTTTTTGTCTCCCTCCACCTATGTGGGAAGTGAAGGGGATGGATGCTGACCTGGCCCACAACAGCTCACCAAATCT
>NW_017728948.1:25245530-25248668 GCF_001723895.1 Crocodylus porosus
GCTGTGACTCCGCCACCTGCTGCAACCCTGCCACTCACCACTCCATCATCCTCTGGAGCTCCCCACGGCTATGCTGCCTACAGGGGCCCGCTGTGCCGCTGCCGCCTGCTGGGGCTCTGTTGCCCACCAGATCCTGCCTTGGTCTGACCATGGCTCTGCAGCCTGCTGGAGCCTACTACCCACAGTGGCTCTGCTGCCTGCTGGGTCCTTCTGGGGCCTGGCTGCAGCTCTACCACCCACCGGTGCTCACCTCCTGCTGTGGCTCTGTCACCTCTTGGGTCCCACCATCTCCCTACTGCCCACTGGGGCCTAGCTGCAACTCTGCTACCTGTCAGAGACTGCCATGGCCCCCTTCCCAATAGGGCTTTGCCGCCTACCAGGTCCTGCTACCCACTGTGACTTGCACACCTACCGGGTCCCTCCTGTGGCTCTGCCATCTACTGGCTCTTGCCACTCACTGAGGCCCAGCTCTGCCACCTAACGGGGCCTGCCACCTGCTACTGCTCTGCCACCCATCACAACCCCACCAACTGCTGAATCCTGTGACGTCTCTGCTGCCCACCTGGGGCCCACTGCAGACCCGCCACCCACTAGGGCCTGGCCACAGCTCTGCCATCTGTTGGGAACCACTCTGCTACTTGCTGGGGCCTGCCATGGCCCCGCTGTCCACTGGGGACCACTGTGGCTCCATTGCTCACCGTGGCTCTGCCACCTGCTGTGCACCACATGGGTCCCACCACTCCCTGCAGCTGCCACTTCCCAGGCTACTCCCCACAGCCCTCCTGCCACCACCTTGCTCCATGCAGCACCCACTGCTCCCTGCAACCACCACTTCCAGCCGATCCCTCTGTCCAATCTTACCTTATTTTCCACTCAGACAGAGGGCGGGGGAACAGCTCCCAGAGGAAGCTGCAGAGGCTTCTGGTTGGAAGCTGATGGCAGGAAGTGGGCATGGGGCTGGGTGAAGCTGGGCTAGCTTTGTTGCTCAACCACAGGCTCCCACTGGGTCCTGCTGCTGCTGGTCACCTGTCATCTTTGACAGGTGGCCATGGGCAGATATAAATTAATTTTGTAAATTTTGTAAAGGCCCCCTGGGCTGGATAGAATGGGCTGCTGGGCCAAAGATTCAAACTGCACAGGAAAACACATAACCTACCAAACAGCATGAATAATGAATGGAAAACAGTTACCAGCAGTACTCCTCCCTCTCCCACCCCAAAATAGATAATTTATTTGCCAAAATATGTAGTTTGGAGTTGCTCAAAGCTATTTGTGAATTCTTTCCAAATTGGCAAATAATATGTAATGACAAAATAATTGTCACCTTGGCACACAACACTACCTGTGGCTGCCATGGAATAGTGGGATCCTGGGGTGCCCATTAGCAGTGACCTCGCCCAGCCCTTCTAGTGACTGTGGCAGGTTCCTAGAGAAAAGGGTCTCCCTGGTCAGAGGATGAGTCTTGCAAACATATGATTAAGTATATATGGAATTTAATTATATACAATATAAATTACAAATAACCAAGAAAGTTTAACTCATAAAGGCTATTAAAGGGAACATACAATACACAACCCAGAACTCCAGTGATGACAGTCACAACATATAACCTTTTTTTAGAATACTTCTAACCTAAAAGGAGACCAATAATCACAGATAGATAATAAAGCACCAACATTGAGGTAATTGAGTTACAGGCTTACAGGCTTGCTCATACTTCTTTACACACGTATTCAATATCTTTTATACACAAGGATGAATATGATGGTTCTCTGTACACTTAGCAGCCAGGGACGATGCCTTGAGAGGAATAGCCACTTCCTTGCCCCTCTCACTGGAGCTGTGGGCATGTCTTCCTTGTCTTGGGTACCTCTGTACTTGCTTCAAGCATCACACACTGCAGGCCATTGCGCCCTCACTTGCATCTCTGCAGTATACCTCTCTCCACCCTGATCCATGTCCCCTGACACAGCAGGCAGCAGGACCTGGGCTGCTGGCTCAGGCAGTCACCCTGGCCAGTACAAACACACATAGGTGATGCATAGCGGGAAAGTGGAGGTGCTGAGATTGGCTCTTGCCAGCTGGAGAGTGGGGGCTCCAAGAGAAGCACTGGTGGCACTTCTGGTTTTGTCATGAGCACTTTCAGTTTTGCCACCAGTGCTTCTGGGGTCAGCAACTGGCCACTGGGGGACCCTCCCTGGTTGGGGATCGGCTGCTAGGGGACCCCCACAGTTGGGGATCAGCCACTGGTGCCCCACCCAGACTCAGGAGGAACCAGTTGCCCAAGCACATACATCCCACTGGGCAATTGGGGGAGGGTTGTATCACCTCCTTGTTCTGGCTTTCTCACAAGAAGCCTCACCCCAGGTAAGTAGGGTCTAGTGTCCCCTAAACATGCCTTTCCCTACCATGACTCCAAATAGGCTGCTCTGACTCCCTGCAGTCTGTGTCTCTCCTCCTTCAACCCCACACCACCCACAGGAAGCATCTCCTCAATGCTCTGGGTGGTCTCGCTTGCCCTTTCATTTCTTTCCCCCACTGTTCCAGGGTGGCCTGCCTTTGCTTTGGGAGGACAGGGACTTTGGAGCAAAAGGGTGACTTCCCTTTGGGCATGATCCTGCTGGTGCCAGGCTGAGGAGGAGCAAGGGCAAGGGGGTGGCGCCTGTGGAGATGCATCAGAATCCCCATGGTGCTCATGTGTTTTGTTCCGGTACCACAGCCTCCTCTGAAGTGCCTTCTGGGGAAGGAGACCTGGCTCTAGGGGAAACTTGAGAGATGTGGAGCGCACACCCATCTGATTCCCCCTTCTTCCCCAGAATTTCCCTTTCTAGGGCACTCAGATCCAGCTCCAGCTCCAGCTCCAGCTCTTCCTCTGGCACTGGAAGGCTCAGCATGGGAAGTGAAATGAAGGTGGAGGAGACTGTCATGCTGGTGCTGGTGCTGGTGCTGGTGCTGCTGCTTGTTGTCATGGTGGTGGTGGTGGGGATTATGGCTGGTGCCCTTGGAGTGTATTCAGTCTCAGGCACAGGCAATGGCATTGGCACTGCTTCCCTCTCCTTGCTGCCTCTGGAAGCCTCATCCCTGCTAGTTGTAGGAAAGAGGCTGCATCTCAGTTTGGGGTGGGGAACTTACACTTCA
>NW_017728948.1:25248794-25261824 GCF_001723895.1 Crocodylus porosus
GTATAGAAATAAAATACAAATGTATCTCCCTCCCTATATAAATTCTATAGTGTAATATCCAATATAATTATGAAATTGAAAAGAATAAATCAACAAATATGGTAATAAAATAAAAGGGTCTAGAAGAAAGCAAAAGGTATTGTGGAATCCCACTTGCTGGGCTAGGCTAGCAAGTAGGAAGTCATTCAGATCCATGCTAGTAGTAGCCTTCATTGTCTAATGCTCCCTCTAATGCTCCTGAGCTGCTGGAAGACACAACTCAGTATCTGTCAGACCCCAAGGCAGAAAACAGGCCAGTTCAAATCCTGCTGCTTTTTTGCTGTTTTTCCATCTCTCTCCCAGAGCACTAGAATTAGAAGGGACCTCAGGAAAGGATCACAGTCACTGGCCAGCTACACAGTCAATATGAGAGCAGTTCTTTCCCCCTCTTCCTCCTCCCTCGTCTTACTTTCTGTTTCCCTGCAGACAAGTCCAGTTTGAGCTTTCAAACTCAATATATTTCAAAACTTTTGAAATGTTTCGACTGCCCTTGTTTCATTTTGAGGCTCTTACAAATCCCTTCATTTCATTTTGATTTCATTGTTTCAAGCTCAAAACAAATTGACACTGTCAAAATGAAACAACCGGTGACATTTTGCACAGCCTTTCTTCTTATAACATGCTAAAATGTTTCATTTTGACATTTTTTCTAAAAACATTTTTCATTTTCTTGCAATATTTCAAAACTGAATTTATCTTAATTAAATTTGGAAAGCAGGGTTTAAGAAAGCCTTCAAATCTTAAATTTTTCAGTTTGTGTTAAGTAAAACCTTTTCATTTCCCTCAAAATGGCTTAGGGAAGCTTTTATTTTTTTTTCAGGAACACAAATATAAATTAGTTTTCTATTGACCAAATGCAATAAAAATTATAATAAAAATTTGAGTCTTTTCAGAAATCCAGAAAAAAAATCAGTTATTTGCATAGATTTTGATAGGGAGCACTGGAAAACTGGGGCTTTGAATACTCATAAAAGACTCAGGTCTATTTCAAGTGTAGCAGAAAACTCAAATCCTACACTTGGCAGTCCAAGTGGCCTTGGTACTCATTGGAATGGAGAAAGTCAATGTTGAATTCTGATTCCTGTACTGTAGCTTTTTATCCCAAGGTGTCCAGAGGAATTACAGAAAGCCCCAAGGGAGAAATTCAATAGAATTTTGAACATCTGGAGGAAATGAATTTGAAGCTGAAAACATAAAAATGTCATCACTGGTAATTGTTTGGTTGTAGTGGTAGAATTGGTAGCTTGTCTGACATCAGGATAACACAAGGTTTGTGAGTTTATCATTGATTTTATGCCCTTGCATGCCATTTTTTTACTGCATGTATGCTCTGCTCAGCTTTCAAGGGAGCTCTAAATGATACTATTGTATAGAATTCTTTCCCCCCCCGCCACAATTCTCTCCTTTGGGAGTAAAGGGAATGGGACCAAAGGAACAGGGTCTAGTTCTGGCACAGATACAGGAACAGGGACTTCCATCCTTTTATACAGCCTGAGTAGTGCAAAGGACCTCAACTGAAAATCCAGTCCCTATATCTGCAAGAGGAAGAATTGAAATAAAATAAATAAAATAAAAAGAAACCCACCAAAGTCCTCTTATTTGCAAAAGCCTTCACATACTTAAATTAATTTTAATGAAAGATGGTAACTGTAAAATGCTGAGGAGTGTTATGCTTGTCAGAACCCATGGATCCCACCCCACCATATGCTTTCCTTTGCCCCCACACAGTTTCTTCTACGTGTTCAGACTGTGGTGATTTTGCAGCTTAAATCTTACTATGTTACTCTGTAGATACTTGGAATTTATGACTCAGTCTCACTTTCGTACTAAGTCAGGACATTTTTACAGCCTGAGTGATTAGTTAACCTTTGCCACCATTCACTGAGTCACAGCACCTTTTTTATTTAAAGAGAATCAAAAATAGTTATTGCTGATGGAAGCAGAGCTGTGTGACACAGTCATTGCAGTCCTCAGGTTATGAAACAGATATTACATACAGACAGGAGAAATTCAGGCTTCAACTAAAAGTTCAGGAAGCTTATAACTAAGTCTACTGATCTGGGTCATTGAACAACGTATGGGAACTGTCAGAAAATGTACAGGATGGTTGTCAATGTACTAGGGATTTGATGAAAAAATGGTAAGATAAAAGAAAAAGTATCATAGAGGATCACTGAGTACATGGGATACATCTGTAAAACAATTTTGATATAAAACTTGGTTGTGTCATATATTCATCAGGCACTTTGGTTGAAACAAACATACTATGTCTCTTGATTCATAGCATTGCTTATGCACATGCTTAGCTTTAATTATATAACTAAGTGTACTAAACAAAACCTTGGCTTAGAAAAATACCTGCATATTCTTAACAATCTTTGAAAGTTATTTTAAAAATAGTTTCATAGGATTTTAAGAAGCAAATTAATTTCCTCTCCCTGTTCCTCCCTCCCCCTCCTGCTACTTCTGTCATGTGGAATCAATGTTGTCTCACATTCAGACATCTTTAGATCCGTATCATAAAGTTCAGTTCAGCTTATATCTGGTCTTAGTTTCCACATCAATTTTGTTTTATCTGTGTTAGATCCTAGGGGCAGTTTTAACTGAACAACTTTTTATCAGGTGTATATTTAATAATGTGAAATATCACTAGGCTTTGAATGTTTCATATCAGAATGGCATATATTCTAAACTTACAAAAGAAATCTTGTAATTACAATCTCCTGACATTGGGTGCTTTTTATGCCAGTAGATTTAAGATGATTAGTTAGTTACCACTGTCTCATATTTTGAAGAGTAATCCCCCATTTTTGTCATTCATTTTCATGATAATGTGAAAAATATATTTTTTCTCAACTTCTGAAAATGTGCTTTACTAAAGAAGGAAAAGGCAATCAGGAAGCTAATGCAGAAGTTTAAGAAATTTCTGGGAAGAGTGTTCATTGCTCAAACCTAGAAATTTTACAGAATTTAGATTTTCAAAGTGAAATACGTATTTAGATTCCAGATTGTAAGAACTTGATCCCTTGGGTATGCAACACCAACTTTGTTCACCAGAAAGAAAATTCCTGATTTTTTGGAAGCTTTCATAGGAAAATGAAGAAATTGTCAGTTGCAAAACTAGAAATTGAGAAATTGTTAATGCAAAACTGGAAAGAGATTGAAAATTGACTTAATTCAGGATTGCAGCTTTAAGGGACTAACCATACACAACCAGCTCATGAAGTGGTATTCTAGTATTCTGTGGGGCAGAAGTGTACTGTTACCCAGTGTGTCCACAGGTGACACAGGGAAGGTTAGCTGTAAAATAAGCAGGGGTAGGTCTGACAAATAAGTAGTCATGGACCAAGTAGCAGCAGCACCACCAAGTTGTCATGAGGATAGCAGATGGCAATGAATTTCTTCCTGAAAAGCCAATATAATAAGTTTGCTTAGCCCCCAGCTATGAGTCCACAAGTTCTCAACAGCAGAGCAGGCAGAAGAAGGTGTTAAAATCTCAACAGCTGTGAAGGTGGATGAGGCTGCAGCAAAATTAGATCCCCAATTGTCTTGGTCTTTTTGCAATTGGATCAAGATCCCATTCTTTTAAGAGTTATGTGGAAGCTGATGAGCAGCAGCTTTTCCACAATAAAGAAGTCATGCACAGGTGTCTTCCATGCCAATACACTCCTTAAGCCTTTTAGCAACCAGATAATGTTGATGGGAGCATGATTGTGAGGTCTGGAAGCTCCTAGTCATGAACTGGTACAAAGACAGCAGTTACAAGAAGGTTGTCTAGCACTCAGAAGAGACAGGAGTGCAGTTCAGCAGCTGTAACCAAGTAGCCCTCTTCAGGATCTGCTCTGTTCACCCCACATGGGGAGGCGGCTAGAAAAGGTGTCCTAAGCATAGCCTGTCTAATAGAGTATTCTGTATTTCTTCCTGACTGGATAACTGTGTCCAGTGAGATGACCTTTGCTGTGGTTGAAAATACCACTGAAGATGCACCATTATGTTTGGGACCTGAAACATCAGGACCCTTATGGACAACCCTCATAGTGAACACTCAGACAACCACGCTGCAATTGTGGCCCAACAACTCACGTGAGACAACATCAACATAGCTGCACTGAGTGAGACTTGGTAAGCGGGAGATGGGCAGCACAGAGAACATGGAGGTGGCTATACCTTTTTCAGGAAGGGTAAACAGGAAGGAAAATGCTGACTTCACAGAGTTGGCTTTGCCATTAAGAAAAACCAACTCAATGAGTCCCTTATTGGAATTAATGAGTACCTCATGGCTCTCTATCTTAAACTGGCAGGGAGCCAACATGCCACTGTCATCAGTGTGTATTCCCTGACTCTTGATGCAGCTGATGAAACCAAGGAAGAATTTTATGCCAACCTTGACCAAGTTCTTTCTGATGTTCTGGAGGGAGACAGAGTTACTCTATTTAGTGATTTCAATCCCAGAGTCAGAAGGGAATCAAACCTCTGGAATGGAAAAATTGGCAAGAATGAAGCAGGAAAGGTCAACTCTAATAGCATCCTCCTATTGACCAAATGCATGGAAAATAGACTATCACCAACATTCTGTTCCACCAGAAAAACAGGGACAAGACATCATGGCAACATCCACTATCAAGGCACCTGATTGACTATGTCATCCTGCATGACCAGGATTGCAAAGACCCCTGCATCACTCAAGCTATGGTAGGAGCTGATAATTTCTGGACTGATCACTGGCTTATTCTCTTTGTTATTGTCAAGGAAAAATCTTAAGTTTGGTGCTGCCATCACAGGGAGTTGAAACTACAGACAAGCCCCCAGAATGTGCCCTCTGGGTGACCTGGAGGCTTGTCAATCACAGAGCATAAGGTAATCTGATCTAATGCACATGCTCAGTTCACTGACTGCATGATGTAATTTGACTAGAAATTTCTCTGAGAAAAGAACTCTGATTGGCCACTAAATTCTTATAAAAGGTTTGTGAGCCGCCACCCGGCTGTGGTGAGGTAGTGTGTGTATGTTTTGGAGGAGAGACTGCTCGATCCTGTGAGCAAAGGCTGCCTTTGCAGGGACTGTCTCACAGGGAGAGAGCGATCCTGTGAGCAGAGGCTGTGGACAGCGGGTGGAGCGACTCGTCTTTTCGATCTCGGTTACGGGACTGTTTGGCTTCGATTTTGGCTTCAGCTTACTTTGTTTTGGCTTCTCAGCTCCGACCTAGGTTTATGGACGGTCTTTTGGACTGGCGTCATGACCCCATTCCTCAATTCACTAAGTTACAGTTTTTGTTGTTTGTTATCCCATTCATGAGCTGTTGACCAGCCCTGGGACTAGCTAGTGGGCAGCCGCACCTATCCCTCGGGGGGTAGAAAGCAAGGGCTCACTAGTGAACCCCGTGGGCCAACAGACCCCTTTGTTGTTCGCTATACTGTAACTGAAGAAATACCTGAGCCCCCGCTTCCCAAGCGTGAGTACATAAATTATCTTTGTTTAAACTTCCCGTACAGCTCACACTCCACCGCAGCTAATCCCACCTGTTCATATTCCAGTTGCCACCCCGGCCCACCGTGACCTTGGGGCCCGATTCACTCGGTGTTCGGTTACCCTGACAGTTATGTCCAGGAATCCAGATTTTCCATTTCCCATGGAAAAACAGAGAAAACCATGGATTTTCCCCTTTACTGAGAAAATGTGGATTTCTCATTTTACCAGAGAAACTGGTAGAATTTCCAGTTTTGCAAAGAGCTCCCTGCAGGCTTGCAAAGAGGCAGCAGGAGAAGGGTGATTAGGTAGGGGGTGCCATGAGCATATATATGGGGCACAGATCTCCCCTGCCCCCAGGAGTGCACAGAATGGTGGGGATCTGCCCCCCCAACCTGAGCATGTAACATCAGATCCAAAGCCAAGCTCATGTTTTATCAAGCAATTGTGATCCTCACCCAGCTGAGTCATGTGGAGCTGAGTCATGGACAATGTACAGGAGACATCTATAGTTGTTGTTAGATAAGTTTTAAGGGGTAGGTGCATAATGGTTGTGGCCTGCATCTGTCTGATGTCTTACCGGAATGAGTCATCAGGGTACAGGACAGTACCACCACTACCAAATTCCAGTGTTCTGATTTCTTGTGCCATGGTGCCTTGTTCTTCTCTTCAATACTGGGAGCTGTATGTGTGAGTTGGTGAATGTCCAGGTTGGTCCTCTTGGAGGATTATCTTTGTGGGGCTACGCCTCCCCTTACATCCTACTTTTACCACTTCAAGGATGATACTCATCTGTGCTTGGATTTCATGTTGCCCAAATATGCCACTGACAGTTAACTGCTGGCTTTTCCAATAACAATTTCTATGAGTTTAAATCAATTCATTTGGGTTCTAGGAGAACATCCTCAAATCAATCCATAGCAGGTGCATGGATCAATCTATTTTAATAAGTCCATTTA
This sequence comes from Crocodylus porosus, assembly GCF_001723895.1. Lineage (NCBI taxonomy): Eukaryota > Metazoa > Chordata > Crocodylia > Crocodylidae > Crocodylus > Crocodylus porosus. The sequence continues at coordinate 25,255,259 of NW_017728948.1, forward strand.
GAGTCCTTAATGCAGTCAACTTAAATCAATTCATCCCCAGGTTCATGGATCATCAATCCCAAACAGTTCAATGAGGGTCCATGAGACCATTAACTTAAATCAATTCAACCCAGGTTCATGGGCCAATAAATCTGGGCAAGTTCAATAAGGGTCCATAAGACAATTAACTTAAATCAATTAAACTTAGGTTTATGGGTCAAATTACTTGACTCCCTTGCAGGGTTTAACAGCCCTGCCTGAATGTCTGTTCCACCCTGGCTTAGCTTCTAAGGGTCAAGGTCAATGGGCTTTACAAGGAGGGAGCTCTCCCTCCTGCCACCGTTCCCAGCACAGTGAGAGAGAAGCACATACAAAAAAGGAAAAAAAATGGGGGGAAAAAAAACAATCAGAGGAGCAAGTGCTCCTGTGGTAATTCTTTTTTCCTGCATCTTTCCTTTTGGTTGCTTGCCTCTGTCTTCACTGCTTCGGTCCATGTGCAGCTGAACTAGGGCAATTCCCTGGTGCAGTGTGTCCAGGGTTCTCATAGTGGTCCCCTGACAACTCTGGCCAGTGGGCCCACTCTTTTCACTCACAGATAGCCATGGGATGTGGTGAGCTGAGAAGGCTTTTGGCATCCCCTCTCTCTTCTCTCCTGGTCCTCTCCTGGCTGCCCCTCTCAGGGGGCAGAAATACCCATCTTCATGTTCTCTATGCCAATTCAAAAGAAGTACATGCTGCAGAAATGTGGCAGTGCTCGCAATGTTCCAGAGGAGCCTTTTTCTGCACCTGCAATAAGTGTCCCTCTCTTGGGATTCCCAGGGCTTTTTCCTCACGTCACTCTTTTCCCCGCATAGAAGTACCATTAGCACTGCCTCCAGAAGATGCTCCAAATCCAGTGGGAAGAGAGACACACCAATGTTAGCATCCTCCTGCAAGCAAATACCACAAGTATTGAGGCAACAATCATTCAGCATCAATTTCATTGGACTAGCCATATCATCCAGATGTCTGACTCTCAGTGGTGGATTTATGGTTAGTGGGGCCGTGTGATCCAAGCAGGGTGCAGGGTCACATCTCCTGTGCCACAGCATGTCCGCAGGGGAAGTAGCACTGCACACCAGCCACAGGGGAGGGGTGGTGGCTGAAATTTCCAGCTGGAATGGCCAAAGACATGAACAACACACTGAGTGGGATGAAGGGCCACAAACCAAATGTGGGAGGCTGTTTGGCAGCAGTGGCAGTGTCGGTGGCAGGAACCCCTGTTGTTGAGGGCCTGTAGCCACCACACGGTTTGTTTCATGGTAAATCTGCCACTGCTGACTCCATACTTCCAAAGCAAGTTTTATTCCCCTAGCTCAGCCAATGTGTACACTCAAGAGGAGGGCAGACAAAGCACTTCAGTGACATCATCAAGGCCAACTTAAAAAAAATACAACAATGATATCAACTCATGGGAGACTATCATGCAGGACTGCCTCAAATGGAGGAAGTGTGTTACAGGGATCTCAGTAGTTTGAAACCTCATAGATCCACAGATTCTTAGATTGTAAGGCTGGAAGGGACATAAGAATATCATCAGAGCCAGCCCCCTGCACAAGGCAGGAAAGACAACTGGGGTCAGGTGACCCCAGCAAGGTGACAGTCCAGTCTCCTCTTGAAGATTTCCAGGGTAGGTGATTGCACCACCTCTGGAGGGAGCTTATTCTACAGTCTGGACTCCCTAACTGTGAAGAAGTTTTTCCTAACATTGAGCCTGATATGGTTTTCCAGGAGTTTGTGGCCATTACTTCTAGTTTTCCCCAAGGGTGTCCTGGTGAACAGTTGTTCACCGAGCCCTTGATGTACTCCCCTGATGTAGTGGTAAATTGCTACCAAGTCTCCTCTCAGCCTTCTCTTTTCCAGGCTGAAGAATCTCAGATCCCTCAGCCTTTCCTCATATAGCTTGCTGTGCAAGTCTCTGATAATATGGGTGGCCTTTCTCTGGACTCTCTCAATCTTTATCATGACCTTGTTAAAGTGTGGTACAGGACACAGTACTCCAGCTGGGGTCACACCAATGCTGAGTAGAGTGGAAGAATCACTTCCTCAGTTTTGCTGGAGATGCATTGATTGATGCATGCCAGGGTATTATTAGCCCTGCTGGCTACAGCATCACACTGCCAGCTCATATTCATACTGTGGTCTATTATTACCACCAGGTGCCTTTCATTTGTGGTGCTGGTCATTTTCACACCACCAAGCCTGTAGGTGTGTAAGGGGTTGTTCATCCTGAGGTGGAGCACTTTACATTTCTCAATGTTGAACTTCATCTGATTTTGAACCACCCAACTTGCTAACCTGTCTAGATCCATCTGTATCTGTAGCCTATCTTCAAGCATGACCATGATTCCCCATAACTTGGTGTTGTCTGTGAACTTGGCCAGTTAGATCTTCACTGCCACATCCAAATCATTGATAAAAATGTTGAAAAGTATTGGACCAAGCACCCACCCCTGTGTAACACTGCTGGCCACTTCTCACCAGGACAACACAGATCCATTCATTAGGACTCTCTGGGTTCTATCCCACAGCCAGATTCCTACCCACCTGTCTCACAGTTAAGTCCACAATCCTCCTATTTTCTCACAAGAACATTGTGGGATACCAGATCAAAAGCTTTTTGGACATCAAGGTATACAATGTCAACCTCTTCTCTTTTAACTAGGTGGATAATAAAAGGGGATAAGGTTGGTAAGAGAAGACCTGCCCACAATGAAGCCATGCTGGCTCTCATTGAGCTGGCTGTCTACTTTCTGCAAACCTATCACACCTAGACTCTTTAATGCATTTTTCCAGGATTTTCCCTGGGATAGAAGTTAGGCTAATTGGCCTATAGTCACCTGGGTCCTCCCTCTTCCCCTTCTTGAAGCCGGGCACAACATTGACCCTCTTCCAGTCCTCAGGGAGCTTATTGAAGCACCATGAGTTTTGGAAGAGATTCACCACGGATTCCATGATTACTTCGGTCAGCACCTTCAGCACTCTGAGATGGCGTTCATCCAGTCCTGCTGACTTATATACACCTAATTTTTTGAAATTGGTCACACACCAGTTCTATGGCAATAATAGGAAGGCAGTCATTCCTGCCCTGCTCATTTTGTACCCTATCTGGCACGATTTTCCCCTTGGCCTGGTGAAATACCAAAGCAAAATAGTCATTCAGGAGTTCAGTTTTCTCCTGAGTGCTCATAACCAGCTGTCCTGTGTTGCTGAACAATGGCCCTACACTCCTATTTCTTTTCCTCCAGTTCCCTGTATACCTAAAGAAGGACTTCTTGTTGTCCTTGATTCACCTTGATAATTTAAGTTCAGTTACCACTTTAGCTTTTTTACCCTGTTCCCTACAAGTGAGGGCCATTGTTGTATAGTTCTCCTTGGGGCCTTTCCCAAACTTCCATTGTCTGTACACCTCTTTCTTCTTTCTTAGGAGGACTGTGATTTCCCTGTTTAGCTAAGAGGGTTTCCCAGCTCTTTTGGTACCTTTCCTCTACATGGGAATGGACTTCCTTTATGATTCAAGGACTGTGTCCTTAAGGAATGACCACTTTTCATGCACTTCTTTGTCTTTGGTCCCTGGTCTCTCAGCACTATTTCAAAACAAGAAGGAGCTGCTTTTCACCCTTACCCCATTCTGGCATCTATTTTACGAATTGATTAGATCTCAGACCCAATATCTTAGCAGTAAATTTAACCAATGAATATTTAGCTGGTCAAATTAGGGAAAAAAAACAAAAAACAAGATTCAACTTTGGTATGATGAAGAAATCCTCTGCGTATTTAACTGTTAGGAATAAAGAGATTGAAAGGAAAATCAGTGAAATAATAATCTCCAACATATGTCTTGTATTGTTTGATACTTCCTAGTACAATGGGGAACTAGAACAGGGCCTAAACACCAGAGCTTATGACTTAGACTTGAAGACAGGATATAAATGAACCCTTATAGACTAACTAAAAAAGGTATATATAGAGAGAGCACAAGCTTTTGTGAACCCAAATTCACTGCTTCATGTTTAGGATTTTGACACCAGAGATCAAATGTGCATAATATTGGCAATGTGGCCCTATGCACAATGCCAAAACCTAAAACTAACGTTAACAATGGACTTCTGTCTACCCAAATTTATCAAGCATGTCCTTTATCTCCTCTATTCACTGACTTAGTAATTAAACAGCAGAATACTAGAATCCTTCTTCTTTGGCAATCCCTCACAGTTGAGGATGATTGTTTTTCATGATTGTCTTATCTGTGTGTCTGAAAATGGCTGATGAGGTCTATCTGGGATTGGCAGACTCTACTGCAGCTTGAACATGTGTTTTCACAGGGGGTGGGTGGTGGTGGATTTTTGATTTGATCCATGACATGCTGTTTCTGCTGCTCCCACTTTTCTATCCCATGTTGTCCTTCCTTCCTGACCTGCATCAAACAGCTCTTCCTGGCTCAGGAGCTGCATGGCCAACCAGAGGTAATGCTCTCCTACACTTGATTCTGGCCAAAGGAGACAACTTGGTGATTGACTTAAATATAGAGAGTAGCCTGGACGACAGTGACCATGAAACCATTACATTCACTGTCCATCACAAGGCAGACAAATCAGACAGCAGAGTTGAAGTTTTGGACTTAAAAAATGCAAATTTCAACAAGCTGAGGTCACTAGTAGGGGGTGCTTGTGCTGCTCACTGTAGTCCCTACAATGTGTTTTTATTTCTTATAATGATTTATATTTCTGGTACTTATGTTCTCATTTCTAATGTGCTGGGTTTCTCATTCCTCTTAGAAGTAGCTTTTCATTCCCCATTTCAGCCAACGTTCAACTCCTGTATTTTTTCCCTTTTAAATTCAACACCCCTTAGGTTTTCCAGACAAAGCCAACTGAACCTAAAAAATACATAGAGGGTATTTCTAATGTGGTCCTGTCATGGTCTGACTTAATGCCAGGGCCTGTTTGAACATCTGTATTTCAATATAGGTCAAAAGTATAATATATGCCATGCAGGGAACAGACTGACTTTTTCAATCAGGGACTTGATCCATCTCCCATTGAAGTCAGTAGAAGCAGGAGTTGGTGCCAAGTGAGGAAGGAACAGATTTTCATTACTAATAAACTTTGCTGAAGTACTCATCTTTCCTTCTCTTTACTTCTCTTAAATCATCTCTTAAATCACAAAGGAGAAAGCCCCACATAATTCCCCCCTAAAATCAATAATTGCTGCATTAAAAGAAAATAAAACTACAAGCACATTTACAGTAAGCCAACAATAAAGAAAATTAGGCATGGCTATCTGGGATGATAAAAAGAATTGATTGGAGCAGATGGAAGCAGATCTCTTCAGGAAATTAACAGCTTCTTCAGCCGACAGATTGTTCTTATAATTTAAAATTAAAGCATCTAATAAATTCACAGTGTAAGAGTAGGTGCGAGACAAATGAATAAATACTGACCCCTACCATATGACAGCAGCCCTGGAATTCAGGAGGGCAGATTTCAATGAGGTAAGGAGAATAGTTGGGGAGACGTTGAGGTCCCAGAGGGGAGGGGAGTCAGGTGTCCAAGAAGAGTGGTCGTTCCTTAAGGAGATGATCCTCCAAGCCCAAAGGGAGGTAGTCCCAACACAGATCAAAAAGGGCAAGAGGGTGCAAAAGCCCCCATGGCTCACCAAAACCATCTAGGAATGTCGCCTAGCTAAAAAGGAGGTGTACACCCATTTGAAGTGAAGGGCCATCACCAGGGAAGACTATACCTCTGTTGCTCAGGGCTGTAGGGGGGCGGTCAGGAAGGCCAAGGCAGTGATGGAACTGGGACCAGAAACCTGGATCAAGGACAACAAGAAGTCCTTTTTTAAATACATAGGGTGTAAAAAGAAGGTACCGGGTAATGTGGGGCCTCTGCAGGACACACTAGAAAATCTGGTCATCGCACCAGACAGCAATGCTAACCTATTTAACAATTTCTTTGCTCCACTTTTCTGATCAGGGACCAGATCACCCCCCCCGCCATCGGGCCCCCCGTAGGCCCCATGCAAGGCACACCTAGGTCAGTGAGGACCTAGTCAGGGAACTTCTGGTGGGACTGGACATATTTAAATCAGCAGGTCCTGATGATCTCCACCCCAGAGAGCTGAGGGAATTAGCAGAGGTCATTGTGGGAGCCCTGGCATGGCTTTACGAGCACTCATGGTGCTCTGGCATGGTGCCAGAGGACTGGAAAAGGGCCAACATGGTTCCCATCATCAAAAAAGGGAGGAAGGAGGACCCCGGAAACTATAGGCCAGTTAGTCTTACCTTGGTCCTGGGTAAGCTTTTTTCAGAGAATTATTCTGGTGCGTGTCCACGAGGGGCCAGCAGGGGAGATTATGCTTAGGGGCAACCAACATGGGTTCATTAGAGGCAGGCCCTGCCAGACCCACAAAATACTTAGACACAGGTGTCGCAGTGGATGTAGTCTTTCTGGACTTTAGGAAGGCCTTCGACACTGTCTCTCACCCCATTCTCATTAAAAAACTAGGAGACTGTGACGTCAACACCTACACAGTCAATGGGTCACTAA
>NW_017728948.1:25262097-25278606 GCF_001723895.1 Crocodylus porosus
TCAGGCTGCAGCTGGAGTACAACATTCAGTTCTGGGCGCTGCACTTCAGAAGGGATGTGGACAACATGGAGAAGGTCCAGAGGAGAGCCACCCTCCTGTTCAGCCTCCACAAGAGAAGGCTGAGGGGGGATCTAGTGGCCATTTACAAACTAGTCAGAGGGGACCAGCAGGCATTGGGAGAGTCCTTGTTCCCCCAAGCACCAGGAGTACAAGAAATAGTGGTCACAAGCTGGCACAGGGTAGATTCAGGCTAGATATTAGGAGGCACTACTTCACTGTCAGGGCCGCTAGAATCTGGAACCAGCTTCCAAGAGAAGTGGTGCTACCCTTGGGGTCTTTAAGAGGAGGCTGGATGTACACCTTGCTGGGGTCGTTTGACCCCAGTACTCTTTCCTGCCATGGCAGGGGGTTGGACTTGCTGCTGCTCAGGTTCCTTCCGACCCTACCAACTATGAAACTATGACACAGTTATAATCTTTTGTAACAGTGACTTACATCATATGACTGATGCGAGAAAATAAAGATGATCCCTTACCATTGTTTGTGTTTGTCACACCTCTAAATCATGCAAAAATCTAGGCTTGACTATTTTTGATACACCTATCTACATAAAGGGAGCTACTGTTAAAATGGAATTACAGCTTTCCTTTCTTCTACTGCAAATTATTTTGTTTGTATTTAAAATAAAAGCTGGTGAGAAATATATATAGAAAGGCGGAGAAGACAAATAGCAGACCAGGAAAAAAGGAAAGGGAAGAATAAAAGCAGTGATGCTTGATTGAATAAATTACTAAATTCCTTAAGTACAAAACCTTTTCATCTGCCCATCAGTTGTATCTGCAATTATTCCATGAATAAATGTAAAATTAATCAAATACATGTGAGAATTTTAAAATTTCCAGTTATTCAGTGATGCATGTTAGTGCATCATTATCTTTGATGATATCGTTTGGCTTGGATGAACTACGATGTTAAGCATCTTTTCTCAAATGTTAGTATGGTATGAGAAATTACCTTTTGAACTCATGGAATGTCACCTGAATTCAGTTAATATCTTAGTGGTAAGGCCATGCCTAGGTCACATGGCCTTGCTTTAGCATGTCAGAAACATTCTAGCTCTCTTTGTTCAACATAAAAATAACTGAAAAATGAATAGATGGCTTCATTTGGATAGAAATAGTGTTATGAATGTAAATGATTTCCATCACAGTCTGACAAAATGTTAAGACTGGCTTCATGTTGGAGTAATATTGTATCTGTGATGGTCTGTGGGTGATATTTTTTATTGGACCAACTGCATACCTGAGAGAGATTTAGATAAGCCTCAGGCATAAAGTACCCTTCCTCAGGTCAGAGAAAGAAGCAGACACAGCTTAAATGAAATAGCAAATAGAAAAATGTCTTGTGTAAAACTCCATATGTAAATAAAAACAACCTGTTTAGAGAGATGGTGTAGGGCTCTGAAATAGGAGAAAAGAGATGCAATGTGGAGCAAATGAGAGAAATGCAGAAAGGTTAACCAGATTAATGGAAGAGCAATATCATCTGAGGGTCTCTGCACTTTATTAGTAGGTAGATCATAACGAGCCAGAAAGCCAATGTTTCTGTTTAGTCCCTGTTTTTTAGCATTCAGTAAGGTTATGAAATGTTATCCCCAGGGCTGTCTTCTGAAGGTAGTTTACAAATTTCCCTTGAGTCATGGTTACAAATGAAATAAATTTATTTTATTGACAATCTGCAAACTTTTTTACTGACAGAAAACATTTTTACTAATATATATTTTTACTGACGTATTTTAATACAGTATAAATGTAACCCTTCTGCCAGGCCCCATATGACAATAATGAAGGTTGGGTTCACATTTAGGGGTTTAACACCAACATTCTAAATCTAGTTTGAGCCCCTTCCAGAAATGTGGGAAAATAAATTTTAACTAAATGTTCTAAAGTGAACAGACTTCCCCACTCACATGAAACATTCAACTGAAACAGGGTTTATTACCATAGAGAAAGGGATAAACACACAACCTTAAAGAAAACTTTAGCCATTAAACATTAAGCAAAACCCAAACAAACAATACTTTCAGTCACTAAGGCCCCCTCTATATGTGCAAGTAAAGGCACAATTGGATCTAATGCATGATCCATAAATTTGTGTTGCCTTCCATGCCACACATGCACGACAGGAGGTATGACTGTGGGATCACACATTAAATCCAATCGCACCTTATTGCCAGTCTAGGGGAAAGCCCGATCCTGGGTTCCCCCTGCATTGGCAACAAGCAGGCTCCCAGGGCTGGGGGACCCTTTTGATGATAGGCACCTCACAGGCTCTCAGTACTGGCTCCAGCATACATGCAACCGTCACCAAGACTCCTGCACCTGAGAGGGCTCTTGGTCTGGGCTGCATGTGTGGCACAACTGGGACAAAGAGCCTCATCAGCTGTGGTACTCTCAGCCCCAGCAGCTATGGGGTGCTGCTGCAGGCTCCCAGCCATGGTAATGCAAGGAGCACCCCAAGTTTGGGAGATCACAATAGTTGTGATCTCCCAGCTGCTACCTGGAGCATTCCCTGACCCCTGTGGTTGGGAAACTGCATTAGCTGTTATCTCCCAGGCCCACGGATGCATTGTGCTCCCTAACAGCTGGGAGATTGCAGCAACTGTGGTCTCACTGAAGTAGAACTGCCTACATGTGCAAATTAAAGCTGGGTAGAAACCAGATGTAAAGTTATTACACATTTTGAACAATAACTTTATAGCTGTTTGGACTTTTTTAAGGCACCATAGTTGATTTGCATGTGTAGCCAGCCTAAATTTATTGCACAATTGACAAGGTCATTGCACAATAGAAATAACATGTAGAGGCCTAGAAAAATCAGCCCTGGGGAGCTACCACCTTGCCCAATGCTTTAGGAAGAGATACACACCCAGGGGTGCATCTGGGGGCTCTACCAGATGCCAGCTGAAAAGAACACCAAGATGGTAAGTCCCAGGTTCACAAACAGTAAACAAGTACCCCAAGCCTCAGAATTTGCATACTAATGGGGATATACAAAGAAGGAATACACAGTTAGCTTATAGAACATAATCATAACCTACATACATAAGCAAGGTTACATCAAGGAAGTGCAAAAATACATACACCCAAGAATTACAGCTAAGAATTATTTGAACCATCCTCAGAATCCTTCTATTTGTGATCATACATTGAAATACCAACATTATCAACCATTGCATCAGTATTTTGCAATAGCTATTTCCCCCTTTTGGCCCCTCCCTTTCTGTCCTGCCTGGTGTCTCAAGCTGCTCAGGTCTGTGGGACACTGCCTATTTTTGAGGTTGAACAGCCATTGCAGACAGCACAGGCAGACAGCACCTGGTTGGGAGGGAGGGACCTAATGAGGTGTCCATGGGCTACAAAACTCTGAAAGAAAGAGCTCTCGCAGGTTGCTGTGCTCCCACTCAGACACAAAATGGCACTGCCATGTTCAATCTGCTCATCCAAATTTTTTGCATTTAGCCTTATTCTGACAACAGCTCTTCAATCAAGCTCCTGTTTTCTTTCTTTTTTTTAAGGACAGATCCATTTTTAATGGATTTCAAGGATAAGCCTTTTTTAGACTGTCCATAAATTAACGGACAGTTGGCAACTCTGTCTTGAGCATTAGGGTTGTGAGGTTAGAAAGATAGTTGTTTTATGAAAAGTGTTTTCCTATCCATTTTCACATGCCCTATCTTTAATCCTTTTAAATGGATGAATGTTGTCTATTGTGGCAGGGGAGATGAGATAACAGGTTTTCTCTTTGTTGTGTGTCCCATTTGGTGTCTTTTGATTAGTGGTAGTTTGCTTCTGATGATGACTTGGGCAAGGTTAGGAGTCCGCTTGAAAGCCAAGAGCAGGAGAAGGAGAGTGGGAATGGAAGTAGGGTGGGAATATTTCTCTCAAGATCTGATCTTTTTTACCATAGGGGCTAGGCATAAACAGTCAAAAACCCAAGGTTGAATCAATTAAGTCTTTACAGATTAGTCTAAAATGCACAGATTAAATTGAAACAGAGGTAAACAGACATTTCCGTTTCATTCCGGAAATACAACAACATGCCTGCAGTGGCTAAGGCCAGAAGCCAGAGTGCACTAGACCATGGCTTTCTAGCTGTGTGTTTACTGGCTCTTCCTGCTGCCCCTGAGGTCTCTGAGATTTGCAGTCCAGAATTAAAGCAGCAGGACTCTTCAGGGTTGCTCATCACTTCCTCTTCCTGCTTCCAGGTGCCTCTGGGATTTGTAGTCCACAGTTGCAGCCAGCAGTAAGTTTGAGCAAGGGAAAGGGGTGTTTAACTCCCTTCTTGGCCCCAGCCCCCAGCCAGAGTTTACCCTGCACTCTGTAGACTGGGCTTGCCCCCCCCCACTGCTTCAGCTAAGGAGCAGAGGGGCAGGAGAAAGCCCTGCTCTATGGAGAAGATAGCACAGCCCCGCACAGGGATGAAAACCATGCTGGGATGCCAGGGAAATGTGATTTAACTTGAACAAGGAAGGTGTCTGGATCAGAAGTTTCATAAACTTGTTTATCTTAAACCAGTTTCAGCCATTTTGAATCTGGTTTATGTGCACTGAGCTTCTATTCTGTTACAGATTTAAATGAATTCTTGATCACTTAAATTGGTTTATGTATAACTTCTGTCCCTAGCCAGGCTGTCCTATCTGCCATGTAGCTCAAGCTGTGTCTTGAGCTCAGGAAAATTGTTTCATGCCCAAAAGCTTGTCTAAATCTCTCTCAACTAAATAGTTATTCCATTAAAATGTATCATTCACAAAAGCCCATGTTTACTGCAAGATTGTCTTTATAAATCCTAGGGGATTAATGCAGAATCAATGCAATGTCACAGTTTAGTAAACTGGATACCAGGTGTTGTAATATGCATTCAGCCATCACCAATAGAATGAAACATCAAAGAAATCTTAAGTTCGTGCTATCTATAAACTCCTGACCAATACATTTATTCATTTTGTTGTCTATAAATGGATTAAAACCAAAGTGTTTTTATTATACCAAGGGTTCAAAAGAAAGATAATCCTTATCAAGATCTTACTCTTTGAGGCAGATATATTCACAGGACTCAAACTAACACTGGTCTGTTTATTTTTTGTTTTTGTTTTTCTCTTTGAAAGTGTTGTGAGGATGCATTTTACTGAAACATTTAAAATTGTATTTTATACAGCTGTTAAGGTAACATTGCATGACTTAGCAGGGAGACTTTATATATAGAATTATTACTGTTCATTACAACCAAATTGTTTATATGGGTGTTATTGCATGTTACTTTTCTAACATGTTAATGGGATCTTAAAATGAGAGTGTCTGCACATTAAGCAGTAAAAGAAGAGCTAAGTACCCTTTTCTTGTTTCAGGGATAGGGTCTTGTTACACTTTACACTGTGACCCACACTTGACTTCCTGCCTCTGGGGCAGGGGGCTGGATTCGATGATCTTCTGAGGTCCCTTCCAGCCCTAATGTCTATGAAATCTTTGAAATCTATGAAATGTTGATTAGTGTTGGCACTAGCCTGAGTTTGGAGCAGTCACACTGCAGACTGGCAGGGGGCTGAAAGACTGAAAGGCAAGACTCTCATTCTCCCATTCCAGGCTTCACTCCTGACCCCCAGGGCTCCCCTGGTTACCCCCTGCCTTTGAGGTCTCCCCTCTGCCACCCTGTCTCCCCGCCCCCCACCTCCAGGACATTAAGTTACTTGTGGCTGCCGGCACTCTCTCCCAGGGGAGCAGGTAGGGAAGAGTTAACCTGCCCTGCTTCCCTCGTCTCTGTAGCTCATCCCTCCTGTCTCTAGACACCTGGGGCTCACCATCCCCCCCCCAACAATACTCTCAGTCACTTAAAGTTTACCTTCCCACCCCCAGCCCCTAAGGGCTCTCCCACAACCCCCTGGTTTCTCAGGACTCCCTCTTTACTTATGCTGATAGCACTGTCTCAGCACCAGGTATGCAAGCAGCAGGCAGGGAGGGGTCTCTGGGATGAGCTGAAGGGCTGTGGCAGGTGAGTGGGAAGCCACAAGGAGGGGTGGGCAAGTAGGCCCCAATCTGGGCTATATGGAGGGCTGGCTGGGCCCTAATCTGGGCTGAGAGGTGGCAGATGCTAATCCTGGCCAGGGGATCTGGTGGGACCCCAATCTAGGTTGTGAGAGCTGGTGGGCCCCCAATCCAGGCAAGAGGGATGGTCAGAGGGCCCTGATCTAGGTGGAGGCCTGGGGGTGGGACTCTGATCTAGGACAGAGGAAGCTAGTGGGTCCCAATCCAGGCAGGAATGGGACTTTTAGGGCTTGACCCTGGAGCCTATATTGTTCTAGAAATCCATGAAACAAAACTGGCATGGACCAGACTTGTGGCTCCTGGCCATGCCTCTGCTCACCAGCCCTCTAGGGCAGGGGCAGGCAATTATTTCAGGCAGAGGGCCGCTTACTGAGTTTTGGCAAGCCATCAAGGGCTGTATGACAGGCAGCCAGGGGCAGATAAATATAAATTTTCTAAATGTTTTAGGGGCCCCACAGAATGGCCTGAAGGGCTACATCTAGCCCATGGGCCACATTTTGCACACCCCTGGTCTAGGGGCATATCAATGCAGTACGCATTACAGAGGGAAACACTGTCGCAAAGTTACACATCTACCAGAGGAGGAGATGCTATGTATTGTGGTTTTTTCATGTAAATATGTTCCATTTTTCAACAAATCACCACTTTTAAGAGAAGGATATTTTGAATCTGTTTCTTTAGAAGTTTGAGAGCAGCCAGTATAGAAGTATGTTATTTAAAAAAATAAAATTGAGGCAATGTTCAGAGATGCAGTTATTACACATACAAATACTGAATTACTGTTTGTGTTGAGAAGTGTTGTGAAGGCCACATTATACTAGATGCTGAACAAACAGAATAACAAAAAGATTGTTCTTTTCTCAGGAAACCCACAACCTAGGTACCAAATGAGAGAGAAAAGGGGATGGAAGAAGCTGATGAGAGCAAAAGGAAGCAACAGAATAGTAATGAGTAGTGGCTATAGGATGCCAACTGACTGCCCATTGTAGAGTTTTTTGTTGCTGTCATAGCGCAGGTGAGTTATAAGGAAGTGTTGGGACAGGGGCTGTGGTGGCTTTGTGGATTCACATGGGGAGCAACTAGCAGCATGAGAGAAAGCAGGTGTTATACTGGTTCTAATTTGTAGCCTCATAATGGTTTTTCCAGGCTGGCAAAAATACTTAGAGCATCCCACAATGTGTAGATTAAAAAAAAAAAAAAAATTAAGTCAGTCCTATGTTCAAAAGGCCCTTATATCTCCCACAGTGCAAAGCTTGGAGTACTGCATGGAGTACAGAAGAGTGGTCAGGATCAGGGGAGTGTAATTTCCACCTCTGCATTAGTAAAGATAAATTTGAAACCTTCACATTTTAAGGCATTAATCATATGATCAGTCATTATTATGAACTTCATATTTGAAAAATCACACTTAGTTTAAATTTGTTATGCAATAATTACCCTAGTCTACAATAGCTGCAGCAGCTGAAATTGAAGCAAAATCTGAAATCCTTCAGTATGCTGTAGTTTTATCATTGTAAAACTAGTTACGTTTACAGTTTTTAAATATAGATATTAAAGAAGCAAGCAAGAATGCAAATGGCTCCTGCAGCCCTTTTCTATGTAGTATAGCACTCAACATATTGCTGAACCACAGTCCAGAAATAACATCTCTTTATTAAATCTTAAATAAAGGAACTTATATTTAACTTTACCATTATCTAAGTATCATCTTGCACCTGAGCATGAGTGGTAGAGATTGAAAAACTGAAAAGGAGTTAGGAGAAAGCCTAACACTTACCTATTGAAACTTCTCCCTTTGAAATCATAAGGAGTTCTGTGGAATAACTGGATTGTAAAGGAGAATACATGCTTTTAATCTGACTCACATGCCCAGGTTTCTATAGGGCGGTAAATGGAGGGCATTTCTCTGAAACAAGCTCTATTGGATCAGTTCCACATGTTCAGGAAGATTGCCAATACCTTACCCTTAGCCTAGGAGATGACTTCCTTCACAAGGAAACCAATTTTGCTGCATTTATGCCCTACTTAATGACTTCATACTATTTTTGTAAAAGTGCTTTTGATAGCATAAATACTAATGCTTTATATTAAGATTATTTCTCAAAGATAGTTGGAAAGAGACAGGAAGGGGCATATTTTTTTCTAGCATAGAACCAAAAATAATCAGGCAGACTGTTCACAGGAAATAGGGACTACATGGCTGCACTTATGGGAGGATCTAAGATTTTGAAAAGGGGGTGCAGATGGTATGGCACATCATCTCATAATGCAACATACATTTCAGTTAAAGAGAAACTAGATTCTTCACTCTTGTGAAGTACTATATTATTCAATTGAAGATCAAAGTAAAAAATATATAACTATTAGTATGAGAACTAATTTGCTAGATTATAGTTTTAAAAAGCACAAAAAAACTACACAAAAATAGTCAACATAGTAAAAAGATAGAGTGACATTAGTCCTATAGTCATTATAGATCAATGTAAATCTCTTATTTAGATTCATAAAGCAAAATCTAGTCTTTGAGATCATCTTGACAGTGCCTTTAATACTGCACTGTCAGTCAACTCTACACCTGAGTTAATATTAGTACACTTCAGTTAATTTTTTTAACTAGAGCTAAAAACAGTTTGTAGACCTGAGATAGAAGAGACTTTACAAGGAATGAATGGCTAACAAACAGAAGAGAGGACACGGTGAATAGTGAAACATCAAGGCTAAGTACAGTCAAAAAGCCGAAGGTTGAACTGATTCAATCTTTGCAGATTTCTCTAACGTGCATAGATTGAATAGATAAGAAATTGAACACATTTCAAACAGGAAAGGCAGCCAGAATGCACACATTTCAAACAGGAAAGGCAGCCAGACCCCTGCAGTGGCCTATACCAAAAGATTGGGAGGGCTAGAGCACACCTCCTAGCCTGCTGGCCAGTGCAGAGAGTAGGGAGGCCTCAGATTCCTGAAGCCATGATCTCCCAGACAGCTGAGCAAGGGTGAGTGGAACCCCCACCTCCACTCTGTACAGATCCCCAGCTGGGAGCAGCCCCAGAAAGGGGAGAGGGGCTTCACTCTGCCCCCCCAATGGGGCTAATGTCTCCTAGCCACACCCTTTCTCTCAGCCTCCTAACTTGCCAAGGGGGGAGGGAAACTTACACCCGGGCTTGGCTCCACCACAACAGCCAAGATCCATGTCCTCTCAGCCTACGGCTGGCTGGGGGAATGCCCACAGCAAGGAGCCAAGGCTGGGGGGTTGGCTCTGCCTTCCAAAGTGTGGAGCTGGGCTGAATTCCCCTAGCCATGCCCCTTTCTCAACCTTCAGCTGGCTAAGGGTAGTGGGGAGGAGGAGCCTCCACTGGGGTTTGGCTCCACCCCCAGAGACAGGAAGAAGGTGCCACGCCTGCTCCTCAGCCTCCAGGCTGGATGGGGGGAAGCCTGCAGCAGGGCTTGGCTCCATACCCCAGAGCTGGGAACAGGGCTGGATTCCTCTCGCCATGCCCCTATTCTTCACCTTCCAGCTGGCTGAGGGGAGAGGAATGGAGGAGTGGGGGCTTGGTTCTACACCCCCAGAGCTGAGGCCAGGAGCCATGCCCCCTCCTCAGCCTCTGGGCTGGCTAGGGGTGAAGAGGAAGAAGCCCACACCAAGGTGTGGCTCTTCCTCTCAGAGCTGGGAGACATGCCCCCCTCTCAACCAGTGTAGATAGGTGTTCCAGCTCTGCTTCTGGCTCTGGGTGGCTGAGAATTGAGCATGGCTAGGGGACTCCTGCCACACCCCCACCTCTGGGGGTGGAGCCAAGCCCCACTGCAGACTTCTCCCCACTCCCCCCAATCTGGAGGCTGACTCTTGGATCCTTCCTCCTGGCTCTAAGGTTCAAGCCACTCCTCAGTGTAGGCTTCTTCTCCGCCCCACCTCTCCCCCAGCTAGCTCTGAAGCTGAGAAGGTTGTATGGCACCTGGCTCTGGTGGTGGAGAAAAGCACTGATGCAGGTTTCTCTCTCCTCCCAGGCAGCTGGGAGGCAGAGAAGGGGGCATGGCTTCTGGCCCTCAGCTCTGGGAGGAAAGCCAAACCTTGGTGAAAGCTTCCCTCCCTCCCCCAAACACCCTAGAGGCTGAGATGGGGACATAGCTCCCAGCTCTAAGAGGTAGAGTCAAGACCCCACTGCAAGTTCCCCCTCCCTTCCCCAGGCTAGAAGCACCAGATTGGGGTGCTGGTTCCCTCCCCCACCCCCACTGGCAACACTCAGCTGGGGTTATGGTGCCCAGCCAGAGGGGTGGGTTTCCCTCCCACACACATACACACCTCTTCCTCAGCCACCCAGAAGAGTGATAGTCCTCTGGCTAAGGTACAGAGGGATGGGGTGGACCCTGGTTACTGAAGCAAACAACACAGCCCAGGGCTGCAATGAATCATGGGATGCTGGGAGACTGTGAGTTAACTTGAACCAGGAGGGAATCAGGGACAGAAGTTCCATAACCTGGTTTGACCTAAATCAGGTAAGTGTGACATCCAACCAGGTTCATCTTAAAACAGTTTTGGCCATTCTGAAAGTGGTTTATGTGCATTGACCTTCTGTTCTGTTGCAAGTTTAAACCAGTTCCCTACCAGTTAAACTAGTTTATGTGTAACTTCTGTCCCTAGCCTAGATCATTAAAAAAGATAGAGGATCATTAACACTTATTGAGTGGAGAGAGATCATCAGGAATCGAGGAGATAATAATGAACCATGAAGCAAACTGACTCTCTTACCTCTCGCTGAATAGAAATGTTGCTGTCCTTCTCAGGCAGTTGGGTTAAAAGTGTTGATGGAGCACGACTCCTAGTATGTTGCGACCTACCACTGCATCCCCCTCAATCTGCCCCTGCCTGCCATAAATGTAGGGGTATTAGGGATAACATTAAACTTGTGAATCACAGGGAGATGGGAAACCTGTCATATTTTAATGGTATAAACTCCATAATTTAATAGTGGAGGTAGGTTGACTTGTTCTCTTCTCATTCTCTCCTTGATACCTGACAGTATTATCTCCGCTATCTCCACTTCTTCAACTGCACTCTCACTTCCACTACAATAATTAATGGATTCCTCATACTATCACTATATGAAAGGAACATTTCTCTGTTTCTGGTTCCCTTCATCTCCCTGATGTAAGTACACATTGTTGTCCTCTCCCTAGGTTCCTAAACCTCAGGTAACTACAAGGTAATTCTTGTATTACCTTGCAGGCAATTCCTATATGCCCTGGCCTAGATAAGTACACATGCTTGTTTAACATACTTCCCAGTTTAAAAGGGCACTTAAATTCCATTAATTTCAGTAATTACAGTTGTTTTCTCATGCAAGTGTTTTCCTAAATAGGAGCCTTATTATCCTTTCAATGGCATCACACCTTCTCCTCTGTCTTTTTTTGTCATTCCCTCTACACTTTGCTTTTAAATCTGTTTAACTATTTCAAGGGGTTTGTCACAGGGCAGGGATCCAGGAGCAGCCGTGATCTCTCCTGGCGCCCCTTACCGAGCCAAGTGGGTGTCCATGCACCCTTGTTATCTCGCCCGCCATGACTTTGATGGTGAAAGTATTATAAGGGAGGCTGCCTTTTACCCCCTTGGGCACGGTACCCCCTGGGTGTACTCCCGCCAGTACCCTGTCTGCCACTGATTCTGGGTACTCCCGTCACAGGGCTACGCATGGCTCCTACCACCCCTAATACCACGCCCCAAGCCTCTCGGATATTCCAGACGTTCTTGAGTCTACTTTGCCTAGTGGCCCCTCCTGGGGCCTTTCCACTGTACACTTGCCCCCCTCCTGGGGCCTCTCCCACACAGACAGTGCCCCACTGGGGCCTGTCTCTCTGCACTCATGCCCGCCCGCACTGGGGCCTATCTCCGCATGATTCCTGCAGTCGGGGCTCAGGTGGCCATAGCCGTGCCTGGCCCCCGGACCCCTTTTCAGATCCTACACCCGACTCAGGCTTCTCAGAATCAGGGCTCAAGTGGCCTCAGCCTCACCTGGCTCCCAGACCCCTTTCCTGGGTCTTATGCCCCACTGGGGCTTTTCCCTATTGGTAGTCAGGCAGCCTCAGCCTTACCTGGCCCCCAGGCCCCTTTCTCTGGGTCTTGTGCCCAACTGAGCCTTTTGCCTGCGCCCACACTGGGCTCCTCCCAATACTGTACAGTTGCCCTCCCTGGGGCTATATGGTCACCCTCCCTGGGGCTCACTGTGATTCTCTCAATTGGGGCTCAGGTGGCCGTAGCTGTACCTGGCCCCCAGGCCCGCCTCCTCAGGTCACTCACCTGCACTGGGCTCCTTGCCCTGCATGACACTGCCTCACTGGGGCCGGAGTATATGCAAACCCCAAGACGCAACACCACTCTCCAGCACCAAACTGCTGTGCCTCCTCTGGCACAGATTGCTGTGCCCTCCCAGGGCACCAGGAACCCCCATGCCTCCTCCACCCCTTATAGCCTTACCCGGTCCTCCAGTCTTAACAACAAAGAACAAAACAATATCATAAGCCAACTGGCTACAAGTCAAGAACTAAGCCACCTGGATAAACATAAACTCTAAACCATCAAGGAGTTTCTCCTCCCAAAAATCCCTACCAGGGCTTCCTTCCCCCAGTCTACTCCCAACGGAAACTGCTCAAGCCACCGGGCTTCTTTCTTCTACTCGCTTCCACCAAGCTCTTACTTCCTCAGCAGCCAGAGGGGGAACTGACCTCTGGCCTCAGCCTGGCTGTTGTTATATAGGCCAGGCCCTGTCCCCTTCTGGTCAGCTGACCAGACTGGTTGCCCCAGCAACCCGCACCTGGGCTGCCCTGGTGACTGGCAGCTGAGCCTATATTACTGCTGTCAGTAGCAGGCACCTTAGTGCCCTGCTACAGGGTTCACTACCAAGTCTGCAGATGACTTCTGAATCAACCTATTAGTCTTTTGCCTTCACTGATGCTACCCTTGATACTTGGAAATGTGTCTTATTTGGCCACCAGATACCATTTTGGAAATGCCATTTTAAAAAATTCTCATACTAAAAAATTATTTCCTTATACAGCAGATGTCTCTTCATCCATCATATCTTTTTCAAAAGCTTCTCCTGTCTTCTGTATTTTCTTTGTTATCAGCCATGATACTCAATATAGAGGTTAAGGCAGGAGGAAGATTTTTAGAGGGTTTTTTTAAGTATCATAAAGATTAACTGCACTCTGTAAATTTTTATTAGTATTGCTATTAGGTATTAAATTTCAGGCTGGGAAGTATCATCTGCTAACCCTCTGTGACATATGCATTTAAGCACACCTAAATTTAATGTGCATTAGCTTAATGCGCATTAAGTAGGTTTAGACACACATCAATTTTCTTGACTTTCAGTCCTGTACCTTATGAAAAAAAACTCTTTTCCATGCTTCGCCTTGAAAAATTCATTCTCAGAAGGAAAGTCCAGGAGAATGCCACATTCTTAAAAGCAGGAAGAAGGTCAAGAAGAAGATACCAGTATGACAGCCCGAGGAGGTGGGGTGGAAGCTACACATGCAGGCATTAAAGCTCATTAACTCTGTGTGTGGACTGACTTGGGACTTAAGTTAGTCCCAAGTCAGTCCACGCACATGGCATTAATGTAGTTTAATGAGTCTACATGTCCATTAATGTGCTTTACCTATTTGCACCTAAATTTGATACCTGCATAGGCGCAAACAGCCTAAAATTCTCCTTTTTTGAAGTGCATTATAAACATTTCAACAAGAATTATACCAGAATTATATATTTCAACAAGAAACATTAGAGAAAATTTTTTAAAAATGTATAGCAGGTCCACTAAAAATATTGCAAAGTTGAAACAGCTTTCAAACTGCAATTTTTTTTGGCAAGTTGTTTTCCCATTAGTAAACAAAGTCACTTCTGTGACAAATAAACAAGAACAGTGTTGTTTTCTTCAAAGCCTTCTGATTGTGTTTGTTTTCATTATAGAGTGCACTGAGCACATTTTCTAATATGTTAGTTGCAATCACTGTTTCCACTAACATCTTATTGTTGAAAAGCTATTGTCAATATGTTGAGACAAGGCTGAAAAATAACTGGTGATTTTTTTTTTTGGATGTTCCAAAAGCTTAGAAAAGGAAATAATATTTCATGAGTTTCTCCATCAAGCAGGATGGGACTTTTTGAATAAGCAAAAAGCTGTAGCACACACCTGCAGAAACTTTGGACATTTATAGACGTGCTCTGGGAGTTGTGGGGGAGGGAGTGCTTTAACTAGTACAGCTCCGAGAGCCATGCTAATTAAAAGCTCCCGAAGTGTCACATGTATCAGTGTCCCTACAGTGAAAAATGGATGTGGGGCACTTGAACTAAAACTTGTTGAACAAGCTTTAGTTTAAAGCACCCCCACCACCATTTTTTAGCATGGGGACACTGATACATGTGATGCTGGACTCTGCTAGAGTGGAGTAATTACCATGCTCTGATGCGCTGTAATGACAGTGCATTGGAACAGCCTCCCTGCATGTATCTAGTACAGATCTGAGGTGGCTCAACCTTCTGCTCAGGGGTTAGATCAGCTCCAGAATCAGGAAAATGCAACCCTCTCTGGCTTTATGATAAACAGAGCTCATCATGAACAAGAGGTGTAGGCCAAAATTGTATTTCTGAGGCACCTGCAACCATCTTGAGATTATAAGTGTGTCACTTAAAAATAAATAAAAAGATAAAGTGCTTAACTGAAGATTACACCAACTAGATGCTTTTGGACATTGAAAAGGTTTTAAATTGAGTCACTGAGTCAAAGAAATGACTAATAACTCCTCTTCAAAAATTTCTCACCTGGTGAAGAAATGATGTCTGAGAGCAAGTCTCAGAGTTACTCAGAATCCTATAATTGTATTCAGGTTCTTATGCCAGGCTCACCGTCACAGTACCCAAGGACCATTTAGCATTGAAAAGCTCCAGATGTTAAAACCAAAATTATATTGACCCACAGACTGCTATATGATTTTACTGTTCAGTGTTGCTATTTCCTGAGTAACCCTATTAATGCAGAAAATTGCTGGAAGGAATGGGTTTTACAGGCAGCACACTGTAAATAAATAAGATATGCATTTTGTTTTAAGTGCACCCTTCTTTATCTTCACTCATTAGTGGATAAACCATTTTATTGGCTTAATGGACCTATTGTGATCACTTTTCTTCCTTCACAGAATCTTCTGATGGTTGCTACAGTTCACATTATATGCAGAGAGAGACAGAGAAAAAAAGTAACAAAGCATTTTGGAACTTCAGTAGGTTGTGTCTTTTTAAATTTAAAAATAAGCCTTGAAAATAACAAAGTAATTCATTTCAAATGCTTTCCATTGTCCTTAGTCTTATCTGATGCTTCTGTTCTTTTAAGTGTTTCTTAACAAAGTTAAATCAACATCATCTCTAACCAAAGTTACTGGTCTGGCATTTTCTTGTGGGACAATCCTTCTTTTAATCTGATTCTGAGAAAAGCAGTGGGATACCCCCACTCTATAATTTATTTGCAAAAAGCAGCAATGGAGGTATTATCCTAACCTTCCATAGGCACGTCCACACATACAACTACATGCATTTGCATCAGGTCAAATAGAAGCAGTGCAAATTTGAGCTAGGGCTTTTTGCCTCCGCACACATGCTCAGACATGCACTTTGTTGTGAAGCAAATTGTGCTACTTTGGACAAAATAACCCTGCCTGGCTCCTCCTGGATCTGCAGTCAGGGGGAGCTAGAGCCTGGGGCCAGCACCTGTGTTGTCCCCAGCTGTATAAAAAGCTGCCCTGTCCTGGCCCCAGCAGTACAAAATCCTGCCCTGTCAAGGAACTCAGGGCTACTAGTTCTGAGCTTCTGGGGCCCAGCCAACTGGTACCTGGGGACACTACCCCTTGGGCCATCTGGACTGCTGAAGCAGCCCTGAGTGTTCCCTGCACCCTCTACCTACTGCAACAGTCTGGCAGTGGGGGCTGCTGCCTGACTAAGACCTGCTGCACACGTGCCAGACCTACATGATGACTGCACAGCCAGTAGAGGCTGGGCCAGCTGCCAGTGGGCTGTGGATGCAGGGTTGGCCTTTGTGCTGCAGTGCTGCTATGTGTGCCCCTGCAAGGCCATCTGGGCAGCTGCTGCCCAGGAGATGTTCCCAGTGTGGTGGCCTGCTTTAAACTGTCAAAGCATGCCCTCCTGGCTCTAGTTGGTCAGGAGGTCAGCCACAGCCAGCTATGCTCAGAGTGCCAGCTCTGAGCAGGCAGGGTCCTGCCACTGGCCTCCCTAGCAGGAATTCTGGTGTTCCCTATTGGAAAACTGGAAAATCCCTGATAAAAAAATCCCAAAGTCACTCTGTAAAATACCCTGAAATCCATGTTCCTCCACAATTAAAACAAAAGACCACCACACACACATACACAC
>NW_017728948.1:25279061-25347137 GCF_001723895.1 Crocodylus porosus
GGGGTAGAGCAGGGATTGGGGGGCTTAGGGGCCAGACAGAGGGTAGGGCTGGGCAGGGCAGGGATTGGGAGGGCTGGGCATAGTCCCCTTCCCCCTCCTCCAGGCCCCCCTCCCCCTTCTTTATTGGCACTGGGGCTCTGCTGCTGGCGCACTGCCTACTCTGCATGGGCAAGCAGCGTGCTTTAGCACCAGGGCAAGAGCCCACCACAGAGATGCTATGGCAGCCAGAGCATCTCTGTGGAGGACCTAGCCTCCAGTTGCCTCAGGGCATGGTCTGGGACTGTGCCTTGCCCCCCTTTTTTTAGCCCTTTTTTTTGGGCGGGGGTTGACCCCTGGATATCCAGGAGTCTAATTTTGCCCCTGCACTGTAAACTTGCAGTGGGGGGAACCTTTTCCTGTTCCTGCACATGCCTCTTGCAGCATCTCAAAGGGGTTTGAGATACTGCAAGAGGCACATGTGGGTTTGTCTGGACACGAAGGCAATTTTTCAGAAGGCAATTTTTTACAGTTAGGGTGGCCAAAATCTGGAACCAATGTCCCAGGGAAGTGGTCCTTGCACCTCCCTTGGACAAATTCAAGAGGAGATTGGATGATTACCTGCCTGGGGTCTTGTGAATCCAGCATTCATTCCTGCCTGTGGCAGGCGGTCAGGCTAGATGATCTGTTCAGGTCCCTCCTGACCCTAGTTACTATGAAACTATGACACATCCCACATAGGTAACAGAATTCTTCTTTATTTGATATAATGGGATTTTCCCTTTCTACCTGACAGCATCAGCTCAAGCCAAAGGGCATGAGAGCAAAAGCAGAGAAAAGGGGAGAGAGGCCTTGGGTAAGGAGTATGATGAGTACACTTTTAATTATATTTCCCAGAAAAATACCAAAGTATAGCAGATTGTGGCTTTATAGCCCTTAAGAGCAGTCACTCTCTTGTATATCATGGCCACTCAGAACTTCACAGCATTGAGAGAACTTTGTTTCTTCTACTTCAAATGAGGGAGAGGAAAATCTGCAATATAAGGCCAGTGATCCATGGCTGAACAGCCTAATTCTAGCTGTGTAAAGAACAGCATTGTAAGCTACAGTGGCTATGTGCAGAGTTTGTCTATAGTACACTTTTCAGCTGTTTAAGTAGACTAAGTATCTTTTGATTTTCAGGATACATCTGTAATCTAGCATAGCCAACATTTATAAATTGACAAGCAGGACCAGATCCTATTCTACATACAAGGCACATAAGTGGACTTAGGTACCTATGTGAGATCCTATTCTATGGATCCTGAGCCTCTGAAAAAGAATCAAGAGAAAAGGTGGATTTCCCTCTTTGGTGTATTTTTGTCACTTAGGCTAAGATAATGGTGTGTTATGAAGAAAGGTGTATTGATGTTCTTTGAGGCTAGAAGGGAGCAGTGAGCAGGGTAGAATACCAAACTGATGAAATAGGATCTGACGCAATATTCTTTCATTGTGGAAAATTTGTAACATAGATATCCATATCAAAACAATAGAAAGTGATAAATGCTTGAAGTATGCCTCTAGCGAGAGAGAGAGAGAGTGAAGAATGATGTCACCTTTCTTTAAACTTGTAATTAAGGTTTAAGACTATGTTGCCTGTTATGAATGGGTTTTTTTGGTTCATTTGATGACATGTCAGGCTGGAAGGGACCTCCAGAGCTCATCTAGTCCAACCCCTATCTGGGGCAGGATTATTCCTATCCAAACCAAACCAAACCAACTAGATGCTTTTTGCACTGAAAAGCAAAAGCTGTAGCACACACCTGCAGAAACTTTGGACATTTATAGACGTGCTCTGGGAGGTGGGGGAAGGGACTGCCATATCCAAACCAAAATGATTTAAAATTAAATGTGTCACTATACCAGGATCAAGGTAGAGGAGCACCAACATGGAATGAATTCTTTATATTCAAAGGACAATTATGGGTTGTGAATCCCAAGAGGATTATTTGTCTTCCTATAGCTGTGACTCAGCCACCTAAGCTTTAAAAAAACTCAAGTTTTCAGACAGTTCCCTATCTTATTGCCTCCAATGCAGGTCCTTACTCATCATGTTGACTTTTGAATCCCATTTTAAAGCTCCTAACTCTCCTCATTCACTACCTAGGGAACAAAATGCCTCTGTACTTTGGATTCTACTCTGCAAAGTCAGTTGCCTCAATATGTCGATGGATCTCCTCAAAAGAAGAGTAATACAAAGAGTGATTTTTGACAGACAAATAATGAATATTACAATTTTTAAATTCCTATTAATTTCCACTATTTCATCCTTTTTACCAAGGTTAGTTTATGTCTCCACTTCAAGAATATGGGCTCTAGGTACTTTGATGATTAACAGAAGAAACTGTTAAATTACAACATTTCAAGATCCGTTGTAATTGTTACAAGACAATTTAAATGCAGGTCCTTTATGGGGTTTTTAATTATGCCTCACCTTGTTGTTTTAGTTTAAATGAGATAGGGCATTACATTGCATAAACTGCACTCAGGAGCTACTGCTTTCTGTGCTGTCATAGCTACATCTATTCTGTGTTGTTCTTAGATGGTTGGCTCCTGGAGAAACTCTTGAGCACTGAAAAGTGAAGAGGGTGGCCACTGTATTGCTTGTTTAATACAGATGTATTTTTATAACATCCCTTCCTTCTTTAGCTTCCTGGAAGGAGGAAAACACACCTCTTCCAGGTTTGGCTGGATTCAAAATGAGCTGTAGTCATTCTTTAAATGACTCAGCTCCTTCAAAGCTTTCCCTAGCAGTTTCAGCTCATCAAAAAGTTTGTTATTACATGTACAATAGGGTTGTAATTCTTCTTTGATGAAACTGCTTTTGTCTTAAGTTCTCAAAACAGCTTTAGAGTTTTAACTTTTTCCTTTTTAGTCAATTTTCTGAAATGTCCCTTTAATTTCTTCAGGGCTTAATCAACTGTTGACATTTCAAATAAATGCAAACATTCCTATTCTTTATAAATAACTTAAAACAGTTTTTTTCCCAACTTCTTTAGTTCTTTAAGAGTGCCTTTACATTTAAATAGCCATTTCAGAAAGTATTGTCTCTTCTTAAGAGCCACCTCTCTAAAGACTCTTATTTGAATTTGTTAAGGAAAATACTTTAAGATTTTCAGGTAATTAACTAACCTCCTAATTATTATTATGCTCAGACAGATACATGTAATGGAAACCAATCTAACCAGAGCTTTGGATTCCATGCTAGTACATGAAGTATCCCATTATTTATATAACAATGAAATTTGGATGTTGTTATAAAATGTATTTTCTTAAGATTCACAATATTTGCAACTGTACATCTGTAGAGATTTGTCACTACAGCATTTAAAAAACTAAGGTTTGTATAAATGAAATTCAACATGAGTTAGATGAAAATAACCAGCTTCTGTGAAATATTTTCCAACCACTGGTGCTTTCCTTAGTCCAAAAGCTGTAAGCATTTTTATAAGAAAATACTTTACATTAAAAAATAATTAGCACCTATTTAACTTTCAATTACAGGGCTTCTTTCCTGCAAATATAAAGGGAAAAGAAGTCTGAATGTATTAGTTGGTTTTATAGGTCAGTTAATATATCCCCTACATTTCTGTTTGCTAAAAAGAATATACTTTTTGGCTTTTTTCAAACAGTGAGGAAGCTCTCTCTCTCTCCAAACAATCATCTTGCAAAGTTGATAAAGATCCTGTCTACACTAAGCTAGGACTTTCAGTAAAGTGGCCTGTTCTTTCAAGAAATATTCTTGTGGGTTGTCTTGACTTTTGACTAAATGGTTCCTAGCATTAAAATCTTTTTGTAGTACATATACATTTTCCAACTAAAAGCATCTATTGAATGTTTTATTCAAAAGATAAATCTAGTTAACCAATTCTTTTATGCATTTTTTAAAACATGGCATAAAGGAAAAGAGTATTAAAAGCTGAAGTAAGATAGAAGTTATTAAGTTACACCTGACATTCTGTGTAACAACTTGGGTGTGATAAACATAGTTTTATGGCCTGAAAGGTGTCATCTTTCTTGTCATTTGAATTGCCCTGGCAAATGTAAGAAACCTTCTGGAATGTCTTTGACTACTTTGGACCTATCTTTTAATAAAATAAACCACCAAAAACATCAGCATGAGGTGTTAAACTAGGTTCACCAGAGGATGGACCAAAGCCCTCAGGTGCATGGGGAAGCAGGTGACCTGGAGGAAGCACAAGCAGGAAAGGGCAACAGGAGAGGCCGTCTCATTCTTCCTGAGAAAAGCTAGCTACCTCAGATGTCTGTACAAGAATGCACAGAGCCTGGGAAAAAAACAGAAAGAATTGGAAGTGCTTTCACAGAACTACGATACGTTTGGAATAACACAGACTTGGCAGGATAGCTCACATGACTGAAGCACTGTCATGGATGGATATATGCTGTTCAGGAAGGTCAGGCTGGGGAGAAGAGGAGGATTTACTCTTTGTGTAAAAGAGCTGTATGATTGCTTGGAGCATGAAAACCATGTGCCACTGGAGGCTGGGGGGTGAGGGGCACAGCGAGTTCCCACAGGCTGTGGTGGTGCTGCTGCTGGTGGTGGAGTGAGTAGCAACTGCCCACAGGCAGTGTCGGCAATGCTTTTTTGCAGGGGGTGCACTGCCAATGGCTTGGAGATACAGTCTGAAATTAGAGATAGGCCTGTTGAAAGTCTCTGGGTTAGGATCAGAGGGGAGAACAAAAAGGGTGGGTGTCTGCTACAGGCCACCAGACGTGGAGAATGAGGCTTTCTTCAAACAGCTAGCGGAAGCTCTCAGATCGCAGGCACTGGTTTTAATGGGAGATGTCAATCAACCTGGCCTCTGCTGGGAGGGTAATACATTAGTGCACAGGCAATCCAGGAAGTTTTTGGAGAATGTTGGGGACAACTTCCAGGTGCAAGTGTTGGAGAGGCTAACTAGGGGCCATGCTCTTCTTGACCTGTTCACAAACAGGGAAGAATTGGTGGGGAATGTAGAAATGCATAGCAACTTGGGGAGCAGTGACCGTGACTGAGGTCAGGATTCAGGGAAAAGATGCAGGACTTTGCACTTCTTATTGAACCTCAGGAGATTTCTTTCAGTCTAATCCTCCAATTGGTCCAGGTCACTCTGAATCCTAGCCCTACCCTCCAGCATATCTACTACTCTCCCCAGGTTGCTGTCATCTGCAAACTTACTGGGGTACACTCTATGCCATCTTTCAGGTTGTTGATGAAGACATGGAACAGAACCCACCCCAGGACCACCCCCTCAGGCACTTCACTTAATAACAGCTACCACCTAGACATCAAGCCACTGATTACTGTCCTTTGAGCCTGATGATTCACAGTTTTCTATCCACCTTACAATCCATTCATCCAACATGTACTTCTTTAGCTTGCTTGCAAGAATTCTGTGGGAGACCATATCAAATGCCTTGCTAAAGTCAAGGTATATCACGTCCACTGCTCTCCCTGCATCCATATAGCCAGTTATCTCATCACAGAAGGCAATCAGATTGGTCAGGCATAACTTGACCCTGGTGAATACATGCTCACTGTCCCTAATCATGTTCTTCTCCTCCAAATGCTTATAAATGAATTTCTGGAGGAACTGATCCATGACTTTTCCAGAGACTGAGGTGAGGCTGACCAGTCTGTTCCCCAGATTCTGTTTCCTTCCTTTCTAAAACATGGGCACTACATCTGCCCTTTTCCAATCATCTGGACCTCTCCCATTCACCACAAGTTTTCAAAGGTAATGGCCAGTGTCTCTGTAAATACATTTCCCAACTACCTGAGCACCCTTGGGTGCACTGAATCCAGCTCCATGGGCATGTACATGTACAACTTCTCATGCACAGCTTCTCTAAATAATCCCTAACCTGTTATTTTGCCACCATTGGATACTGACCTCCCAAACTGGCTGTCCTGAGGTGCAGTAGTCTAGGAGCTGACCTTGCCTATGAAGACTGACGAAGAAAAGGCATTGAGAACTTCAGTCTTTTCTGCATTCTCTGTCACTAGGTTGTCTTCCCCATTTACTAAGGAGCCCACATTTTCCCTGATCTTCCTCTTGTTGTTGACTTTCTTATTACCCTTCATGCCCCTTGTTACCTGCAATTCCAATTCCACTTTGGCCTTCCAGATTGCATCCCTAAATACCCAAGCAATATTCTTATACCCCTCCCTAGTTGTTTGTGCAAGTTTTGACTTCTTGTAACCTACCTTTTTGTGTTTTAGCTTACTGAAGAGTTCCCTGATAAGCCAAGCTGGTCTTCTGCCACACTTTCTAGTCTTCCTGCACATTGGGATGGTTTTTTCCTGTGCCCTCAGTAAGTTTCTTTAAAGTACAACCATCTCTCTTGGACTCATTTCCACCTCCCAAGGCATCCTGACTTTTAGTTTCCTGAGGAAGTAACAAGGCTGTTTTTCTGAAGTCCAGGGTCAATACTCTCGCTGCTCTCTTTCCTTTCTCTCCGATGCACTCCTACAGACTGGGGATTTACTTGCTATGCAGCAACTCAGCAGAAAGGACAATAAGCTGAAAATGCATCAATAGTGTGCCCTTGTTGCAAAGAAAGCTAACAGCATACCGGGCTGCATTATCAGGATTGTTGCCAGAAGTTCAAAGGAAATGATTATTCTCCTCTATTCAGCACTGGTAAAGCTACATCTGGAGTACTGTACCCAGTTTTGGGCCCCACACTACAAAAAAGACATGGACAAATTGGAGAGAGTCCAGCAGAGGGTAACAAAAATGGTTAAGGGGTAGGGGCACATGACTTCTGAGGAGAAGCTGAGGGAACTGGGCTTATTTAGTTTGCAGAAATGAAGACTGAAGGAGGATTTAATAACAGCAAGAAGGGTAATTACAAAGAGCTTGGAGCTAGACTGTTCTCGGTGGTGGCAGATGACAGAATAAGTTGCAGCAAGGGGTCTTTAGGTTAGATACTAGGAAATACTTTTTCACAAGGAGGGTAGTAAAGCTCTGGAACAGACTACCCAGAGAGGTTGTGGAATCTCTGTCCTTGGAGGTTTTTAAGACCTGGGTAGACAAAGCTTTGGCTGGGATGCTGTAGTTGGGGCTGGTCCTGTTTTTAGCTCCCTGATGACCTCCTGAGGTCCCTTCCAATCATAATTTTCTATGAGTCTATATTCCCCAAGTATCTTGGATATGAAAATAATTATATATCAATCTCAAATTCATTGAATTACAGGAAATTTTATAATGACCTAACATTATAATAATAAATTACAAAACAACTATTTCAATAACCATTTTTACATCAAATGTTAACATTTCCCATCTGCAGCATCATACACTGATGGCTTTTGACCAGTTAAAGAAATTCCTAGGGAAGTTTTTAAAGGACAAGAACTTGACATGTTAGGCTGTGATCTTTGTGTTGGAATTTTTCCCCTATATCTCACGTCTCTACATGTGGTTTTAATATCAAGGCCCCCATGTGACCTTAATTGTCACTTTGTTGCATTAGGAGGAAAGATACAGATTTTTCTACAGCCTAGAAAATGTGGGGCTTTAAAAATGAATTGGTATGAACCCTATATTCTTACTGGAATATATAAAAAATACATATTTTACTGACGTCAAATGGAGCCAACTTCAGGGAAATTAATAGAGCTGTTATCGCAGGTGATTATTTTAGGCCCGTTACTTCATCAACGATTGGTTTAAGATATAGCATGGAACTAATGCTAAGAATCTTCTCTCTCCCATTAGAAATGCATCTTTTCCTCTCCACTATTCAAATACACTACAGAAACTATTTATTCTTTGGGGTTCTGAACTCGAAAAAAAGCAGTAGGGTGTTATACACAGGCATAAGCTGAGGCTGTATATAACTGTAAGTTATAAATACAGTGGGGGACCTGTCCTATTTATATATCCTACTAGTTAGGAGGTGAATCCTGAGGTGGTTCTGATGTGGAACTACAGTATGGAAGACCTTCAGAATAACTGATTTACACTGAATCCTTCAAAATACCAAGCGTTTTGCAAAGGTAACATGTAATATGCAGACACAGATTTATTGTAAATACATTAAATAAACTTCCAGCAAATTCCCACAGGGAATTCTACCTCCATTTCAATGTCACCATCTATTCATGCAGCTTAATGGTTTGAGGAGTCCATTAGAGAGGAAATAGATGTTATAAAGATTCTACCTATTATGCACTAACAAGGTTTATTTTACCTGTGAATGTGGACCTCATGATTCTTAGGCCACTTTTGGCTTCATGGATGGGTTTTACTCTGATTGTGCCCTACTAAACACCTTTTCATTTTTGACCAAAGGAAAGTACAAGACAAGGAGCCAGCAGGATCTTTATGGTCAACCTGTACTGATATTATTCATATTCAAATGGGAAAATTGGCCTGCAGAATACTCAACATTATGAATAGTTATCTTCACGCACACAGCCCTTAGCACTTATTCATTCAGTCTTTCATCACATAGTTGTGCATTCGAAATTCTATTCAATATCACTTGTCAGACATATGTTAAAAAATGATTGTGCTAAAATTTTTTTTGTGTAACTCCATCTTGCATCTGAACTAGGTACCTATTACCATTAAAAAGCACCCCTCTGTAATATTTTATATTACATTAAATGGATAGTTTTTCTTCCATAGATTAGTGAAAGGGTTCTAAATTGATACTTTTTTTGCTAGTACAACAGAGCACACATATCTCATTAAGATTTAAATAAACTATTCATAACAAGCACTGACATTCCTGAATAAACCTCTATATTTACACATTTGTTTGATACTTGCAGTAGTTTCAATACTGTAATCAAACATATTTTAGCCTATGGCTTTCAAAAATGGATATTTATGGATATGACTAGCCATGAAATTCATGGAGTGTTTCTTTTCCCTGGCTGGATCAGTAAAATTTTTAGAAACAAGGGTGAGCAGTTTTTGCAAAACGGATAGCAAATTTCCTTGTTTGCAAATGAGTGCTGTTTTTCTACAGCCCAGAGATGTTCCCTAATATTTGTACAACCAAAATGCCATTATTTTTCTCATAATGTTTGTTTAGAATGTGATATGTACAAAATAAACAGAAGAAAT
This sequence comes from Crocodylus porosus, assembly GCF_001723895.1. Taxonomy (NCBI): domain Eukaryota; kingdom Metazoa; phylum Chordata; order Crocodylia; family Crocodylidae; genus Crocodylus; species Crocodylus porosus. The sequence goes on from NW_017728948.1 coordinate 25,288,160, forward strand.
GTAATTAATATGATTAGATGTGCTGTATTTATTATATGTATCTTTGTTTTAAAGTTACTAGGACTAAATTCTTCTCTTTTTGTCTACCCCTTCCTAATATCCCTCCCTCTTTGGCTTCTTACTTGGGAGAGAATGTTCTAAATTTTAAGAGAACACTTGCTCTGTTCCCTCTGCTTTGCTGCAGTTTTCTTTCAAAATCAAACCTCTGAATTATATAGAAAAGTGTGGTGGCACATTCACATGCAAACTATTTTTAGAGAACATGAATGATTACACCAGATGGTTGTTTAATTCTGCTGACATCTTTACTGTACATTTATGGTTTAATGTAGTATTTCCTTACTTTTTAAATATCAAGGCAGGTCACAGGAAAGGCCGTTATGCTTTATTTCAATTTGATACTCTTTGGGTGCATCTACATGTGCAAATGCTCTGGGGTGGGTTTACTCTAGTGTAATTTACTCTAAAGTAAACCCACCCCAGGCAGGCATCCACACATTTGGAGAAGCAGGAGCAAATTTGCTTCTTATGATAGCAGTCTGCTTCTACCCCTGCCAGCCCTGCACTAGTCCCCTGCAGCAGCCAGGAGGAGCTCTAGGCTCCCCCTGGATACTAGCCAAGTGACTGGCAGGGAGCAAGGGGCCAGGAGACAGCTGTCTCTTGGCAGGGGCTGGGAGATTGCTCCCTAACCCTGGAAGCCGCCTGATACTGGGGCGGGCTCCACCACCAAAGCCCAGGTGGGGACAGTGTCCCCCTACCTTGACAGCAGGGAGCTCCCAGCTCCAGCTGCACTATCACGGAGCAGGGGCCGAGAGATTCTTATCTCCCAAACCCGGCTCCACAATTGCAGAGCAGAGGCTGGGAGTTCCCTGCTTCCAAGACAGGGTAACATTGTCTCTGCCTGGGCTCTGGTGGCAGAGAAGGCTGCTCCAGCAGCAGGCAGCTCCTGAGAGAAAGAAGCTGAAAGCAAATTTTTTTCTAGTTGGTCATCTACATGTGCTGTACTATGCAATAATTATTTGAGAGCAAATTTAAAACATATTTACAAGTAGCAAATTTACTTGAGATGAGAGCAAATTACTGTGTAGTAATCATCTGCATGTGTAGACAATGATGCTTACTGTGCAGTAATTTGCTCTAATCTTGAGTAAAGGGTCTCGTGTAGCTGTGTCCTTTGTAGACACATACAATGCTACAGCTGTTGGATGGTTATCGAGAAGCTAATCAACAGACTACTTAGGAAACTATTTGAGCCAAAGAAGTACTTGCATTAAAAAAAATTACATATTTGACAGATTGTTAGTGTTTTATATACAAAAAAGCACTACTTATTCTGTGATTGCCTCTATTTAATCCTCCAAGATTTGGTAAAATTACCTACTTTAGTCACCCCTGAGTGTGCCTACACATTCATTAATGTGCTGTAGTTAAATTTAGTACTTGTATAACCAAGTACTAAATCAGTGTGCAGTAACCAGTGCCACTATGTAGTAGTGCCAGTGCACAGCTTTTTAGTGACACTAACTGTGCAGTAGCTTAATACTACTCTGCATTGGTCTATTAGCATGTTTTTTGCCCTGCATGCTAATGTACACTAGAATTAGGCTACTGTGCAGTTAGCATCTCATGTAGATGCACCCTCTGTCATTATATACAGAAGTAGAAAAGGAGTTGGGTATTTGATATTTTTTACTTCCCCCATTTTATTTACCTTGACTGCTTTGTGAAGTGGAGGAGGAAAAATATCTCTGTTCCATCTGTTCTACAGGGGAATGAAACAAATTAAACAATTATGTCTTTCCAAATTCTTGAATAAATGGATCAAAGTAAAAGATTTATTCTGTATGAGTTAGTTCTGAATGCTGTAGAGTATACTGCATCAATGTTAATCTAATAATATTTTGTTTAGATGAAGCAGAATGTTTAGTGAAGTCTGATTTCTCCAAAAATGTATCATCCCACACTATTAAGCATAACTCAAGCTATAGTTGGCCAAAAAAAAAAAGGGTTAGGAGTAAGAGCAAGTTTTGTGACATTTTAGCACTTCTGACACAGGTAAGATATGAGCAGCAGAGCAGCTGCATTTTACTTGGCTGCTTACAGATGTGAAAATAAAAAAAAATGGTGCTTTACTTTAAACTCAGTGCATGCCTAGAAGAGGCATTGTGTTAGTTTGACCTGGCTCACCCAACATCTGTATAGACTGGGCACTCCAGTGGTCTTTTTGGCACTTTTATTAATAGCTGATTGAATTAGCTTTAGGTAAAAATGCCAAAAAGCCACCTTGAAGCTCATGATCTATACAGACGCTGGAGAGCTGGGTCAACCTCATGTGCCTCCTCTTCCGGTAAAGTGCTGGGGTTTGGGGGTTTTTTTTCCCCATGTCCGTCAGCAGGTGAAGTCTTCTGTCTTGCTCTTCATGATGCATGCTTTTGTGCTGCTGAAGATTACACATGGCTATGTGAAGTACATGAACATCTCTCCCTACATGAGGCTTTTTTTCCTTTGAACTGTATTGCCCTCATTCCCCTTTGTTGACAAGTTTTACTTTCCCTCAGAACAAAACATTTCTGAAAAATAAGATATAGAAAACAACAGAAAACAGACTTTAAGCAGCATATTTCATGTCACTATCAAATGTTAATATGTATAAAGAACACATGAATTTGGTTTTGTCCTAATTTAAACAAAACAGTTAAGAAAGATCATTTATGCTCCTGAGAATTCTGGAAAGTGCTTGTGTAGAGAAGACTGAATACTGCATTTACTTGAATATAAAATGACCCTGAATCTAGGATGACCCCTCCACCCCATAATAGGTTCTAATATAATAAAAGTTGTACTACTTCCATCTGTCTGTCCGTAATGCTCCAGGCCAACTGTGCATGCATGGCCTGGAGCATTAGGACAGACAAACTGACAGGCAGAGGTGGGTGCCGCGGCCAGCAGAACCAGGCTGTGCTCCTCGGTGCGGGGACCAGCCGTGCGGGGGTGTGGTTTGCAACCATGGGGGTGTGTGGCTTGTGACAGTGCAGGGGGGCATTGCACGTGGCCATGGGGGGGCATGGCACTTGGCTGCAGGGTGCCATGAGGGGAGCAGGCAGTGGGGGTGCAGGCAGCTCCCACCAAATGCAGCACACGGTTGTGGTGCAGGGTGCATCCTCCCATGCATGCTTCCTGCATGGCACCCTGCAGCCACATGGTACATCCCTCCTCATGCTGGGAGCACCAAAACACTGGAGGGCATAGTGCATGGCTGCAGTGTGCTGCGTGGGGAGCATGCACAGGGAACTCACCCCTCCCTGTAGTTGCGTGCTGCAGCTGGTGGGCACAGACTGCATCCTCCTGCCCACTCCCCTCAGGGCTGCCTGTGGCTGTGCACCCACCTCCCCGCAGCCCACAACCAGCAGGTGCTCCCTGTGGGGGAGGGGTGGGCTGCATGGCTGCAGGTTGCCTTGCAGGGAACAGGCGTGGGGGGTGCACCCCACCCCACATACTACAGGCAGCAGGTGCTGCCCTTGCCTCACATGCCCCTTGTGGGACCCTGCCCCAAGACCACACCCCAGTGCTGCAGAAGCTGAAACCAGTTTGAGATAAATGTGGTTGAATGTGGTCTCAGACTTAACTGATTTGGCTCAAACTGGTTTATTCAATGTTTGTCCCAGACCGCTTGATGGTTTAAGTTAAATCAGAGACCCCCAGCATCTTGGCATGCTGTCTGGGCTGGGCTGGCCTGGGCTGTGCTCTCCAGCTGGAGCAGGGGTGGGGTGTAGCCAGACTCTGGCCTGCGATGGCCTCTGAGGCAAATTCCACCCTCCATCCCTCTCCATGCCCATATGCTTCCCTCCATCCTCACTGGCAAACCCTCAGCACTGCAGCTGGGGTTTGCCAGCCCCAGCTGCAGCTCTATGGCTTTTCTGCAACCAGGTAGAGACGGAGTTAATTCCTCCCTCTGTCCAGCTTGCCTGCTGCCAAGGAGGGGACTAATTCCGCAGTGGTCCTGGAGCATGGGACAGAGGCAAGCTAGTTCCCTCTGTGCATATTCGAGACCTGCACATGTGAGGCCAGAGTTAATACCTGCAGGACCAGACTGAAAGGTGGGAAGTGTTGGCAAAGACCTGACAATCATCACACATATGTGCTGAAGACGGAGTTAAGGGAAGTTCCAGACTAAAGAATGCAGAGAGCTACATTTACATTATGAAGCAGAACCTGTAAAACCTAAACAAAGCCTCTCTGAATGCCTGGCTGTAAGGAGACACTCTGCCCTCAGGATTAGAAATCTTATGCAAGGCTTTCTCTTATCTTCTTGCTTTACATGTTAAGTTATACTAATTTGTGCATGCTGTGTTTTACTGGGCTGTATCTTGGCTTAGGCAAAGCTTTTTGGTAGTTCCCTGTTGTGTGCTTTGCAAATTGCTGTGGTCAATACATGCTTGCTTCAGAGACAGGACTTTTTTCTCCATCCCCACTCCTCAGTCTGGCAGCAGCTCCCTCGCGCCCCCCCACACCCCCTCCTCCAGCTCAGGCTGATGGTTGGTATCCTGTTTGTCCTGCTAGCCCCAGCTGGTGCCTGGCCATTCCCCCTCCACTCCAGCAGGGAGTCTTGGAGGGCATCTCTCTTCCCTCCCCTTTGGCAGTGGCTGGCAGGCATGCTCTAACACCCCCCTGGCTTCTGGCTTGGGCCACTGCAGGCGTGTGGCTACATTTCCTGATTTAACAGAGAATGTCTGTCCAGTTATTAATCAGTTTAAACTGCACAGCTTAGACTAATCTGCAAAGAGTGAATCAATTCAGGCTCAGGCTTTTTGAATATCTGTCTCTCACCGTAAAGTCTCATGTGCTCAGAAAACAAAATATACTGCTATTTCTGTGCTGCATCTCCTTCCTAGTGCTTAAGGATTCCTTCCATTTTAAATCCAAAGTAGCTCCCTGGAACTCAGCAGGCATGTTTGGTCTGTGTGTTCTTGCAGAGTATTAGGGCCATAGAGAGAGGAAAGAAAAATGTGGTAACATACACGGGGCTTATAAATTCTGGACCAGTCATAAACATATTGAGCAAGTATGACATATTGATGCCTACAGCTGCTTACATATGGTGTATGGAGAGGAGTAGGACTCAGTCACAAATGTTGATATGCAACACAGAGAATAAATTGCTGCTGGGAAAGTATACCTTTTGTGTAAATGTAAATAATGAATATTCAACATCTTTCAAAGCTAATGCAGCTTCCACATCTTTGTCATTATATTTCTCACTGTCATATTAGTTCTTTTTTATAACCATGTATAAGAAAAAACAGTGATATTAAATTAAAAAATCAATAGACCTAGCTAAATTAAATAAAAAAGGGTATGTCTGCAATGTCAGGTAGAGATATTTGAGCTTAGAAGTGAAGTAAATTAGTCCATATAGAGCTCCATGCTATCATGGCTGAACTGCCAATTGTTTCACCACAAGTAAGTGTAAGGCGTAATAAATGTAGGAATATGTGTGGACATACCCAAAGAGTTGAATGTTCCTAGACTGTTTTGTGCCTAGAAATAGGTAATGGAAGTCTTGTGGTCACCAAAATTTTAAAATCTCTCTCAAAAAACAAGGAATATTGAACATTAAATCTTTTCCAACACATTTTGATGAGTTTGTCAACAATGATACAGAGATTAGTATTGATAGTGTTCTTATACATATAGTCACCTGAGGCCAGACTAAAGAATTCACAGGTTGGGAGGTTTTTTGTGGATACACAATCTGATCCCTTATTCATTGTCTGATACAGTATAGCCTTGATCTAACCTGTTAGCAGAGTATCTAATTGTAGATATAGTACTGAGCAAGTGTTCTAAAGAAGAATGGGTGTTGATACATGTGTGCTGGTGGGAGGTGGGGGCACTTTAATTATGCCCGAAGCATCATATGCATCAGTGTCCCTACACTGAAACTACGGCCCTCATTTTCTGTCCATGCCTCTCAGAGTGTGGTGGAGAGCCCGCAGCCCACGATAGGTGGGATTCACAGCGCCTGCACTGCTCATGTGGGAGCAGGGTGGGGTGGGAGGCCTGTGCAAGATAACACTGTCCTAACATTGTCAATTCTGCTGAGAGAAAATCTAAATTACACCATGATAAAAGGGTTTATGAATGCAAGTACCTTTCTCCTATTCCAGCTTCAACCATTTTAATTGGTTGCATCTGCAATTTCTTCCTTAGGTAATGGAACTACTGGACTGTAGTCCCCATTCTCACCCACTGAGGGGCCATTCCTTCTTGCAGTTTATGACTTTGATCTTCCCATCTGCTTACAGAACATTTGTTGGTATGTACATTTGACAAGCTCAGAACAATAGTGAGGTCCTATTTTACTACCTTTCAGTCTCTTTAAAGGGTATGTGTTCCTTGTACACTGTCTGTAGTTTCTGCTTGGTAATGCTGACCTACCACAGCAGGCACTCACATGTGGCCATACCTCATCTTCTTATAGAAAGTAACAAGTATAGTAAATGTGCCATAGCCACAGTGTCATTATTGCCTAACTAAACAATAACGTTTAAAAGACACTGTAACTATGTTTTCATAAAACACTTTTAATCATCATTTCACTATACCCTCAGTTTTTATTAATACAAGAATAAAACTGTTAATAATTTAACCACAACTGTATTTTAAAGCTACAATTCATCTTCTGACCTTACCTTAGAAAAACCAATTGATATGGAGGCTACAAATATGCATTGGCTTGGTAGCCAAGTTATTTCTCAAAATTGCTAGTGGTAATTAGATAATTTTCTTGCTATTCAAATTGCACTCCGAGCTACATACAAGGAGCTCCAAACAAACTCAGGAGAAGGCACACACATCTGTCTAGGTGCAGTATGTGGTCCAAAGTGTCTCTTTAACTTTGGAGAAGGGATAAACATAGTTTTCCTAAAATATCAAACACATTTTTTAACACAAGAACTTGAAAGATGCCATACTGGTTGAGGCTGCTGGTCTGTCTCACTCAGAGGTGCTCAACCTCTGGTCTATGTTGACTTAGAAATGGTATTTAGAGGTCTGCTTTTTGGGGAAAAAAACAGGTATAGATATAGGTATAGATATATGCATTCAAAGGGTTCAAGGTGAGCAGCAGATTTCTAAGAAGCTTGGATCTCACACTCAGAGTTTCTCTCAGCCCTGGAAACACACAGGGTGTCTAACACAAGAAGACCAATGGATATATACATAGCCTAAGAACTGAGGGGGCATGCCATAACCCAAGATCATAGCCTTCAAGGAAGACAGGTTGTCTAACACAACAAGGCCAACAAGGACACAAAGTCTGGGAACAGAGGGAGGATGTACCATATTGCCCGTAACACGAGATAAAGTGACACCAGCTGCAAGACCCCAGAGCAGCAGGGGGCTGAGTCCCAGTTTTGGGGGTATATACTAAATTAGGAGAATGCCCAGAAGGCTATGTGGATGTGAGATCACAGAGAGACAACCAGCCAGAGATATGAAGAGTCATGAAGAGGGAAGGAGAATATAAAGGAGAGACTTGCTACTAACAAAGGGTCCCTCCTTCTCTTCCTTTCCATCCCTCCCTGTCCCTATCTTTGTCTCATCCCTCCCTGTCCCTCCCCGCTCCTTCTCCTCCCTGTTCCTGTCCCCATCCCCCGGTGAGGGTTCCTGAGGCCATAGATGGAGGGCATAGACGGAGGGCATAAGATCATTAGCCCATCTCATACACCCCTAGGGGTGGGGGGGGGCTCAACAGCCTACCTCCAGACTGCTGACATTTGACACCTAGGAGACAGCATCTCAGAGTGGAGACTACATCCTGGATAGATGTACTTTGACTCCGATGACAGCCCTAGGATTGGTAGCTGCAGAATTGCTTGATCGTTTGTATTGCTTTTTTTTCTGTTATCACTGCGTATCAATAATTTTGCCTATTATTGAATGCAAAGGTTGTGGTCAGTCTGAGGGTGAGTCATCCTCCCCCTTGGAACAAGGTATCTGGATCTTAAATCCAGAGCCAACAGTCTGTGGGCTGAATGTGACCCCAGAGTCATAGGTATCCAGTCCACAGGGCTCCACAGGGATCAGGAAATTTGGTATCAGGGGCGTGGTGGCAATAAATGTGGCCACCCACCCTGGTTGCCAAATTCCCAAACTCCAAGCCCTATGCAGCAGTTTGGGGCCATGTCCCCACCCCCACAACTAGATGAGACTGGGCCATGCCAATTCCTCCACAGGGCTGAGCCACACCCCCTTCCTCCCATTGCAGGACAAGGTTAGAGACAGGATGCCCCCTGCTCCCTTCTGTGTGGCTGAATGGGGCCCTGCTGCAACCGCATTGTGCTGTATCAGGACCATCAGCTGTATTTGGCTCACAGATTACCTGGACACTGTCCACCCAGTAATGGCCAAAAAGGTTGAGCACCATTGATCTAGCTCAATATCTTATATCTCATAGTGACAGAGAAAAAATGCTAATGTGAAGAATCCATTTATGTTTCTACTAGGTAGCAATGCCAGTTTGATGGATACATATTCTAATATATTAGTAATAAAAACCATGCTTATCTCTACAAAAGTGACTCTAGCCTCCAAATGGAAAGAGCATGCTGCTGCTGCTCTGTCAGGTATAGAGAGCTTAAACATAGTGTCAATCTCAGAAATAGCAACAAAGATGAAAAACATTCACCAGCACTGGGAGAGGGAAGGGGGCCCAGGCTGCCCAAGACTCAATGCCAGAAGCAGTATTGACTCTGCTTTCCTTTCAGGGGCAACTTGCTATCCTTGGCCACTGGTAGTCACTGGCAAAGGCACAAGGTCCTAAATGGGTTCCAGGTCAGTTCCACAAGGACATAGGAGCACTCAGCATCAGGGGGAGGGTAGTCCAATAAGCCAGGCCACTCTGGGCCTGGGTCACACTGCAGGTAAGCTATGCATCCTCTGTGAAGATAGGTAGTGCCCTGGGCTTGGGTCCAAGTTACAGAGTGGACAATGTTTCACAGGTTCATTGGCGATGCGTAGGGGGTGCACACGGATGCATGTGCACCCCCTGAGATTGACAGTGCATTCCCTGAGACTGGTCCCCCACCTCCCCCTTGCCGCTGACACTGCCGGCGGCATCTGTGGGCAGTCACCAACTGCTAGTCGGCACTTGCCACCCCCTACTCCCCTCCCCCACTGACACCACTGCGACCACCTGTGGGTGGTTCCTGCTCGGTCTGCCCTCTCCGTCGACCTCAGCGTGGCCACCTGTGGGCAGTCCCCACTTGCCACTGCCATGTCCCTGCTGCTGCCATCTGTGGGCAGTTACCATGCCCCACCCAGCCTCAGGAGGCATGAGGGGTTCATGCACAGGTTTTTTTAATTAGGCATGTGAAAATTAAATCAAGGGGTGGCAGATTTGCACTCAGAATTTTCCTTGCTGTTCCAAGGTTTTGTGTTCATTGAATCCCCACAACTTCTCACCCTCCTCTCCTCCTCAATGCCATAACCACCTGGTGCAGCCAAAATCTTTCCCTGCTCTCCATGTTAAGTGAGAAGAAGGTTCCAAGTTCTGTAGCTGGCAGTGTTTCATAGTTTTTATTTAATAAACACACTAAAAGTTTGGCAGCTTCAACATTTGATTAAAATGAGGCAAGTCTCTTCCTTAGGCTGCTTTCCCTCTGAACCCAGTGTGTACTCCTAGCAGTGGTTGTGAAGGGAGAGGGTAAGCGTTGTAGTGCCCAACCAGCCTGACTTGTGGGCAGTTGTGCCTGTGACACAGGGCCAGAGGAGCCCAGGGCTGGAGACCTATGGCCCAGTAAGTGCCATGGCATAGGTACTCAAAGCCTTATGGCCCTACTCACCTGGGGATGGCTCCTGGTCCATGTAGGTGAGGAGTTACTTGTCTAGGGCTTCCTGGATCTGGACAGCCTGCCACTGTGTGGGGTCAGGGCCACTAGCATCCATAGGAGTGGGGCAAGAAGTACAAGCATCCAGGATGCATGTGCACATGTGAGCACATGGACACACACACTCAGACTATAGGTGTCTGGGACAAACACTGAGAATGCAGGCATCCAGGACACACACACATGCATACGCACACAGAACCCAGGAATCTGACATGCACACAGTATGTGTGCAAGGTGTGCTCAGTGGCATTGTGTGGAAAGGCTGACTGGTGGCTCATTGACATAAGGGTTCATGTCATGATGACCCTCTGCTGTATCAGGTACAGGTGGGTGGTTGCAATCCCTCTGCTTGCCAGCCAGGGTGGCTCAGCCATTCATCTTTGCTTGGGAGGCTTTGGCAGCAGGCCATGTTGAGAGGTGTGTGAGGACACTCCCCATCTGTTGGGCTCAGGTCATGCAGGCAGGTTCTGCACTCCCCCCACCCCCCAGGGGCTAATATGTGGTGGGTTTCTTCCCAACCTAACCTTGGGTGCTTAAAGTAAAGCTTGAAAGTTAAAGTGTTTCTTGCAAGTGTCAGCAAAGAGGTTTTGGAGTGGTTGTATAACATTGATTCTGTGATATGTTCTGGACCACCTTTGGGGGGGTATTGCCACCCTGGCACCTGATCCCCCACTGTGGTCCAGTCCACCTGCCAGTTCTTTTCTGGCCCACCTCACCTTCAGTCTCTTTCCTGCTATGACTTTGATGTTACTTTCTTGTTGTGGGAGGCAATCCCTGAGGCCTGGAGTAACCTTGCTGGGCATCTTGCCTATCTGACCACAGTAGGCCAGCCCCCTACCTTGGTTTCCCTTGTATGTTTCCCCTTTAAGGGAGGGTTACCACAGGTAAGAGCACCTGTAAGGGCTTCAGCTGTTGCAGCCCTCCTGGGATGCTGGTCTCACCACACCAGTCTCAGTCCCTCTGGCTTGGGGATAGCTTCTGTCACCTATAGCAAGGGAGGGCCAACTAGGCACCCCTGCTCCTGGCATCCTCCACTGCTGCAGCCACAACCCAGTTCTCTAGTCTCAAGTTTAAACAAACCAAAAAAACAAACAAACCCCAAAATCCCACAAGCCAACTGCTTCACAAAATAAATTGTCTTTGTCACTTAAGGCAAATATTGGCCACAGACCCTACCTCCATTGGAACCCTCTCACCTCATGTCCCCTGGGTGGTTGCCCTTCTCCCCTCTGCTGGCACCTCTTCTTCCTGCTGCATGCAAGAGCTGCCCCTTGCATTGTTAGAGACTGGGCTTGAATCTCTAAGCCTAGCCTCCTTCCAGCCATATGACTGGATCTTCTACACATAGGGTCCTGGTGCAGCTAATTGTCTTAATAGCTGCCTGGCTTTATTAGTCCTTGGCTCAGTCCCTCTAAGCCATTATCTCTTGCTGCCCTTCCTGACCCTGGGTTTCCTACCCTCTCAGGCCTTCCTAGTTACAGGGGCAGGGGTTCCCTGTTACAACTGAGACAGCTTCATCACTCCCAATCAAGGCAGAAGCATGTTGAGAAAAGCTTACATTGTTCCTGCCCAAGCTGGATCATAGGGAGTTCCTTGGGGGAACCATTTTTTGGTCTATTTAGTCCCATATTCTATCTCAGATATTGGTTAGAACCAGATCCTTCAGAGAAAAAGCCAATAAAGGTTATAAGGGACAATCTTGCCTGAGGCAAGTGGTTGGACCGGGTGACCTATGGATGTCCCTTCCAGTTTTACTTTTCTATGATACTATGATTTCCAATGAATAGCAGAAGCTGCCTTCTAGTCTCTAACAAAGGATGGATTATGTTCACTTCAATTTAAGTCTGCAGAACTGTTGTACAGCCCAGTCATGAGCACTAGACTCTTTTTTTTTTAAATCCTCATCCTCATGATTTTTCTGTGTCAGGGGAATCTAGCTGTCTTAAAAAAAACCCCAAAACCTAAATCAGTGATTCAGGTCTTTTTAAACCTGTAAGCAAATAAAAAGCCTGAGAAAAAATCATGCAATCAAAACTCAGGCTATGTACAAACACTGAGTGCGGAAGTTTGTTTTCCCAGGGCCAAAAAGCAGCTGCACACCTTACCTGGGGTCCTGGGGACCTCCAGGGGCTGCAGTCACAGTGATCCCGTGGCTTACAGCCTGTCCAGCAACTAGAGTGTGGTTCTGGATGGCCAGGTTCCAGGTTTGGGTGGTGTGTGCTGGTTCCACATGTGCCACCCTTTTTTTTCACATGGGTTTTTTGACCCTGGGATCTCCTGGGGTCCACCCCCATGGCTACTTTGTAGTACAGAGAACACCTGAATGTGTGGTGTATGGCACTGCAGATGGGTCTGTAGCACCACATACTGCACAGCTGCATTCGTCTGGACATGGCCTCAGTTTCTTTTGGGAGAATTGCTGTTTGCCAGTAGAAACCAAAAGTGCACAGATGTTCAATTTTTTTGTTCTAGAGCAATAATGACCACTCTGGGAGAAAAAATAACCCATCTACAATAAGGTATAAATAACTCCCAGGAGAGTTTCTCTTGGGAGATTGAACATCTGCATGCTTTCTCTCATCAGACCCAGAGGGAAGGCTCCCATCCCCTCCAGACACCAGAGTTCCCCCCGCTGGAGAAGACTTGGGGCCAGCTACTCCTGCCCCTTGAGTAGACCAGGAAGAGAGAGGAGTAGTTGCTAGCTACTGGCCATCTGTTTCTCACTCTGGAGTTCTAGGTGTGAGTATCAGGTAGAGGCTTTGCTGCACCACTCCCTCCATTCAGCTTCTGGGTATCAGAAGCTGATCACAGGAAGCAGAACCGCCTCCTGTTTGCTTTTCATGCCAGAGTTCCCCATGTGAGAAGCAAGCAGGGGCTTTGTCCTGGAAGTGGGAAGACTGAGAATGTGAAGCACCCACCATACAGAGTGAGTCTCAACAACTGAGACCAACAGTGCTGCCTGCACTTTTTTAAGCAAATCCTCTCAATAGCATAGCACAATAACTATCACCCTTCATTTGATATTAATGTTAGCATCCAACTATGAACCTGGGGGGCTGTCAACAAGTACATATTTTAGGACATAAATAGGCCTTTGATACAAAAACGAAGAAATCACTACAAATGGAAAAAGTTGCAAAAAAAATTAGTGTGTGCATGTGTGTGTCTTCATATACAAACTTGGGATCTTAAGTAGGCTAAATTTAAGATATTTCTACAGAACAGAAAATAAATTTAATCTTCCAAAAATTAATCTGAGCTTCTTTAAATTCTTACGAAAAGAAGTGGCAGTATGTTTTGTGCTGACAAACTACTGTACAAGAACTTGACACAGGACAAAGTTCAATGTGTTTGAGTGGGTAGAAGGCTGTATGAAGTGGATACTGGCCAAGATTAACTGAGATGTTCTTGGAACAAAAAAGCAATCAAAATAAAAGAAACAAATGATACATTATACTATCCCCTAGAGATGGAATATATAAATTCTGTTGGTTCCCTAATGAATGTTAAATTGGCATATGAGATCAAGAGCAATGCATTTTCTAGGAAAGAACAAAGCCTGCATTGTCAGCAAATAGAAAAGTAGCTTTCTACTAAGTTATATAGAGCTTTGTGTATACAGAATACAATCTCCTGTGGCGATTGTTGTAATATTGTACGTGTTTGAATAAAAAAAGACTAGCAAAAGAAGTGGGGTTAATATTTTGCAACAACAATGTACAAACACAGTCAGTTTTTCTGTGCAAATTATAGACACCCTCACTATGTCGAACCATTTCAATGGTCAATTATATGTTCTTGTCATTCTGTAGCAAAAAAATCTGACAAAAGTGGAAAATTGCACCAAATTAATGTATTCTTGTGACAAAAATTCTGATGAGAGCTGAAAGTCATCCACAAACAAACTAAAAATTGGCTTGTTTAGATGCCAGACATAAAATAATCACACAAACGGAGCCAATCATTTGAACTAAAATAAGAGAGAAAGGGGTTGCGTGCATTTATAAAGCAAGAATTCCATTGATTCACACAAATTGCATATCAAAATGGAAACAAGCTTGTAATCTTGAAGAAAACATACTTAATTTGAGTTATTGGCCTCATCAGAACAAGTTCCTCAGCGGCTCATTCTGCATTACCAAATTCTCATAAAATACCTGTCAGGTACAATTTGGAAAGAATCACATCCCCTACATGATATAACTATGCCAGTAGAATCTGTGCTATAAGGTAGCTCTGCTGACAGAGTGCTTTCATCAACATAGTTTTTCATTCAGTAAGATGGTAAACATATTTTGGCAGAAAAACTTCTTGCATTGGTCTATGCTGAATTTCAACTGGGAACTCTAAGTTGGCATAGTGAGCTTGGCAGAAACTGTACTGTAGGCTTGCCCAGAGTACCAAAAACAGACCGTTCTCAGGTTGTTGTATTCTCCTGGGAGAATGGACTCTTACATTCCATGGTGAATGTCCTAAAGATTACCTAACAGGAAGAATCAGCAATGTTTTCTAGAAGTGGAGCCACTTTGACAGAGCTTGACTCTGAGACCAGGTTGATTCCAACCTAGCCAACACTGCCACTGTTGCAATGCTCCTTCACCTGCAGTGTTGTCATCTCTGCTTTTCCTTGTGTCCTGGTCTAAGCCCTCCAGCACTACAATGTCACAGAAGCTCCTTGGCTCTCCATGCAAGATAAAATAGCTTCATGGACTGGATCTGACCTATGAGTCATAGACTGTCATTCCTAACTAAGTGTGTCATGGTCTCTTTCTTCCCTCCAATATTTTCTGCCATGCCAATGAAACCTGCAGTATTTGGAAGGATGTCAAGAGGCGAAGCAGGGACTAGCATGGAAATATTCAACTAAAATGGCTAAAGTTTGACAAAATTATTAGGCACCTTTAATAATAAGCAATGATACCAGTTCATCTGTATAATCATTCATTTAGGATGTCTACTGTTCTTTATAAAAATCCTTTAAAAATGTGCCAAAAAAGTTTGGAGGCAAGTTACAGAAGTCTATTTTTAATTTAAAATTAATGGCTAAGATGTTCATTTTTCAAATAATAGAAGCACTTATTCTACAGCACACGCTAATTGTCAAATTTAGATCAGTTGATGGAATTTTGAAGATACTTAACAGTTTAAAGGAAAAATTTCTTATTTAGCTCTGACCAACAATTGAGATCTATATTCTTTGTTAATGGAGATTATACTAACAGAAGAAAGTAGAAATAACCTTAAACTTTTGTAAGCATTAAAAAAAAAACACTTGGCAGCTTGAAAGTTGTAATGGAATGGATTTTTATTTTATATTTAATTGCTATTGAAGTTTTTAATCCTCATTCAGGAGGTGACCATCTTTTTGTGATGAGAAATCATTTATGACTGTAAGCCAGGTTGCAAAGAAAGCTTTCATAGTGAGAAGAAAAACCTTATCATTAATATTTGTAAATTAAAATACTTTCTGTCATAGCAGAATCATTTTTATAACTGTTAACCAACTGGAGGACAGACTGGGACCCAATTTAGATCTACTTTTGATGTGCTGAATTGGCAGAACTTTTCAACAGAATGAACACCTTCAGCACTGGACTATGCAAAAGCTTCTTTTCTAGTTTAAATGACCACCATTTGTGTAGGAAATTAGTATTTTTGTAACTTCCTAGTGAAAACTATTGAGAACTAAAAACCCAGGTACAAACACCTGACCCCAGATAACAGAGACCTACATTTCTCAGCTGACCTCCAGGAAAACCCAAGGTCCAAACTCCATTAAATGTTTTGGAGTAGTATGTAAAAGTTCCTGGAGAGCTGTGTTAAAAATTATTTCTTCATATTAAATGGACAGCTGACACTGGATATTTTTTGTTTGGGCTGAGCACTGAGTTTGTCCCTATGCACTGTCTGATCAATGTTGTGAGAAATGACTGATCACTAGACCTCACAGCAATGCTCCTTCAGAATAAGGTTTGTGGCAGATATTCAATTATGCTTGAAGGCATTGGTTATCCCAAAACTCTACTACAAGGTTTTTACCCAAGTCCCCATTAGCAGGCTCAATGCAGTTCCAGCAGAACTCATTAGGAATTCAAGGTGGGCGAAAGGTGGTGAGCATCACAAAATGTGTCCCTGTAAGCTAAAAAAAAACACCTTTCACACTAAGTAAAACCAATGTAGCCATTTCCTGATGGGCACACGTATCACCTCCACAGAAGAAGGAATAATAGAGTAAATCATTGTTATTTAGATTCTCTGTTAATCCCCACAGAAATCAGACTAGACAAGCTAATAAGTCTAATACATCTGGTAATATAATTGTAAAATCCAATGACAAGTGTCATTTTCCAAAGAAGTAATGAAAAAACAGCAATAACAATATTTATTTCAAAGACTAAAGTCATTATTGCCTTTCCTACAGAGGGTCATTTCAAAGCATTTTCTTTAAAAAATAAGATGTGCCAGGCAAAATACTGTACTTAATACTTTAGGCTGCCTATACATGTGCTCAGAGGTAGGAGTGGGGGAAACGTTTTAATTAGAGTGGTTTATGGGCAGCCACTCTAATGAAAATGCCATAGCATCATGTGGACTAAGACTCTGCTCATTCAAAAATGGCCACGGGACACTTTATCCAAATCTTATTCAGTGAGGTTTAGTTAAGGTGCCCCATGGCCATTTTTAAATGTGTGGGGACTTAATATACCTGACACTGAGATGATACTGCAGCATTCTAAGTAGAACGCCCATGAGCATGTGTATAGGCAGCCTTATTGTCTGAAATCCCAATATGAGTAAGCAGAGTTGGGGTATTGATTAGCCAGTAGATGTCAGCAGTGAAGCAGTGGCACTTTATATTGAATTGAGTACTTGTTCTGCAAACACTGGAAAAAATGGAGAAATAAGGAAAATAATAAATATCTCAGTTAGTTTGGAAAACTAAAGCACTGTTGGCTGGATTGTTCTTCAAAGCACACCCTTATGCATGAGGTATGTATAATGGCTTTGATGTGGAGGGGAACACACAAGACCTATTACACCTAAATAATAGTCTAAACTACCTGACTATATGATCCTTACCTGACAGAAGCTAATAAGATTTTAAAAGTGGGGGGAACAAAGGTTGGAAGGGAAGGGACATACTTTTTATACAGCCTTTGTTTCTGCAGGCATGGTATGTTGAATAGTAATATATTAATTTTAAAAATTAAGGGACTTGACTGAAACTCATTTTTCAATAAAAATGCACTAAAAAAGTAAAGGTTCTCATGCAGCATGAGGCCCTCCTATCATTCAAAGAAGATTTTGAATTTCAATATTAAATGCAGAAGAAAAAAAATCAAATATTTTGGTAAGGTTTTTTTTTTCTGCCAGGTGATCAATTAAGTAACGTAAGGGGCAGTTTTTGAGAGAAGCAAGACAAAGCATATTGCAGCTGGTGGCACTGGTAAATGAGAGAGTGGTGCTTTTATCTTATCCAGTCTTCAAAGGGAGCAGCTGATGTGGGGAGAGGCATTGTATTGCCAGAAGTGGCATCCTTAAATGAAGATTAAAGTTACAAGGTCCTAATCTTCATGTTACTTCATGCCCTTTAAAGGTTTCTCTTTCTGATCTTTTCAAAACTTCACAAGTATTCGGTGTGTTGACTCTTGGTAACCACAGCATTGCTATGTGGTGAATTACATGCAGTTTAAGGATAAGGTATTGTGTGTTCTTTGATACTCCTAAATTATTCTGTAGCCTTCCTATGTGTTATCTCCTGCACAAGGATTTCATAAACTCTGCAACTCATTTTACTTCTAAAAGAGGAGGAGGAAATATTCCTGCTCTTTCTCCAAGCTGCCATGGAAACAATACTTTTTGCAACTATATCTTCTTATCCATCTTAAAGCAGAAGTGCAGAGTGTTTGATATCTTGAGTCCATGGCCTAGGTTCTTACTAGGCCTGTGCAAAGAAGCAAGTATTCACTTCAGATTTTGATTCGGCCAATTCAGAGGGACAGTGATTTGATTTGATTATTCGAATCACTGTCCCGATTCAATTCGGCTGATTCGGATTCAGAGATTCAGTGCTGATTTGGAGATTTGGCCATAGACTACAATGGGGAATCACTAAAATACCTTCTGATGAATAACTTGAGGGATAGTCTAACTTGGCTAACCCATCTTGCCTAGAAACAGGCTGTAGCATTCCTCTCCCCCACCCCTCGATTGTTAGTCCCTCGCTCGGGCGCTTTGTATTTCCATCTCAACTTTGTCATCTTTTTTCTGGATTCCCCATCCAAAACATCTACTAATAAAAGTCAATCTGTTCTATAGCACTGTCCTCTTTACATCAAATAAATAAACTACAGAGTTGCTGGGCCTTCTCTTAGCATCACTGAAAGGAAGGTAAGAGGGAAAACAAGATCCATAAACTTCTTTTCACAGAGACAGAGAAAAGGGGAGAAAAAGAGACAGAGGACTTCACCATTGAGGGAATGGACTCTCTGACTGTACAGTAGGAAAATAATAATGAATTTTCTCCCTTCTCGGGCCCAAATAAAATGGAACCTTTCCAGTACCATGAGATAGGAGATGAGCTAACTTGCAGCAACAGCAGATTCAACTCAAGACCCAGGAAAGAGTGTAATTGTCTATCATTCCTACTGGTGTTCATCTGAATGCCTCCAAATTAATACATTGGTATAATGAGCTCAGAACACAAGAACAAGAGAATCATTCCATAACATCAAAAGAGGAAAAAATATTTTTTACATAACAAGAAATTACATTGTTAAATTTTTTTTCCCCAGATGAAGTCACTGAGGCCAAGCATTTAAAGAGGTGGCACATTTTGATAGGTATCAAAAACATCTGAAGTTGACAGAATGACAAGTTTGGAAAGCCATTACATCTGACATTTTAGTTTCCATCACAGTGTTTCCAAACCAGGTGTTATGACCCCAAATGAAGTCATGGCATTTGTAAGTGGAATAACAACCCAATGGCAACTCAATTGTAGAAGTAGACTCATAACCAAAAGTTGAGTCACAAGTCTGGAAGTGCCACCAAAAGAGAGGTTGTGTGCTTGGAAGTGGGTCACCAAAGGAAAGGTTTGAGGCCTGATGCTCCAGCTATTAGATGTCAGGATGAAACCCATGTGACTGTGATAGGGAAGCAGAATATAGTGTATCTGCCTGCTGTAGGATTCATACATCCCACTCTTGTGCATCTGACGGTGACTACTCAAAGGGATAGGATCCTAAATTAGTTAGATTTTAGTCTGATCTACCATTGCATTATTGCAATTTTCTTTTGTTCCTTTTATATTTATGGCTTCTATGGCCCTTTTGTCTTCCTTGGAATTTTGCTTGGGTCATTTTACTTCTCCTCCCTTTCAGTAGCCAGGAGAGGGGTTAGTGTTGTTTTCATGTTCTGTGTAAAATGCAGGAAAAGAATAATACTTAGAAAAAAGAGACTCAGTAGACAGAAGGCATCACGGATGCACAGAAAGAGAGGTGGAATTTAGTTTATACTTTTGTCTCAGCACAGCCTTGAAATCCCACCCCAAACTCCAACAATGTCTCTCCAGCATTGAACTAGCTAACTTCTATTCTCACCAAGCCTCGCAACACACCCAGATGCCAGCTGTGCCCTTTCATCAACACAGACTATGCCATCAGTGAACAAAACAACATGGATTATAACATCTGGGGTTCAATCAGTCTCTACCAATGTCATATATTTCACTTGCTTACAGGGCCCTTCTGCTGTCTATGCTGGATAGACTGAGTGATTCCCATATGGAAGACAGAATGGACACTTACCTTATATATCAACTCCAGAAAGGTACCAAAGCCTGTGGCAGAACATCACTGACCTCAGAATAGCTATTCTTAAAAAACACAACTTCAAAAACCAACTTAAATGCAAAACTGCAGAACTAGAAACCATCCACAGACTGGATTTGGTTAAATATGGCCTCAGCAGAGACTGGATTCTTACCCATTAGCTGGACTAGCTTGTTATAACCCCTACATCCCTGAATGGGTAAACTGCTTTGTTTATTCTTTTTGATTTCTTCAACCCACCTTCGACTTTCAGCAGTATCCTTTCTTTCCTCCCCTTTCCCTATTTTTTAAATTTAAACAATGATTTTATTCCTTTGTACTTAATACCCCTGCTCTCTGCAATCCATCCTTAGCATCTGATGAAGTAGGCTGTAGCTTAAAAAGCTCAGCCTAAAGGCCTAAAAGCTTAACAAATGAGTTAGTCTACAAGGTGCCTCCCTTCCCTGTCTTCTGCTTCTCTTCCAATTAAAATCTTTGCTATATTATAGGTCGTTTCCTTTGAGAGAGAGAGTATTTTTCTAACAGATATTTGACTGTTAAACCAAATATTTCTTCAAGTGTAAAAATAACATTGAATTACTTGAGAAGGACTAATCTTCAGATGTCTTTGCTTTTTCATATTCATAAAAAACTACAGAGTAAAAAATAAAAGAGAAGGGGAAAGAAGCATACCCTCCACTGTAAGCACATCACTGGGCAGTTTTTCAAATTAATGCAGTTTAACTATTACATTAACTTAATGGCTATTTTCCCCTACTTTAACCATGTTAAATGTGCCGGCAATAATGAGCTTCTAATGCTGTCTCTTTCAAGTCTCAGAGGCATCTTTAGAGCTCTGCTTATCTCCTGGATCATAAAGCTGCATAATTTAGTATTCAAACAATTCATTTAAAACTGAAGCACTTTGAATTACCGTAAAATTAATCAGAACAAAGAAATCTTAACACGCCATTTCTGTTTATGTCTATTTAAGAAATTTGAAAGTGTAAGTAAGATAAATTAAACTTTACAATAATTTTCTATTTTCTACTTATAGTTCAGGTACTATTACAACAAATATACATAAAATAAAATATGGGCATTTTGTTATAAAAAGTTACAAAGAGTGCTTGAAGATGGTTGTTTTGATGGGACAAACCTTCTACATGGTTCCATATCATTAGCTTAAAGAACTACACCTTTAAAATAAATTGGCATTCTAAAACATTTCCAGATCTTGCAATATGCTGAGGTATTGATGTCTATAGTTGCTACTGCCTCACTATTAATTAGCTATATTAGGTTGTATTGTAACTTACATAACTGTTTTGCTTTACATTTCAATATACTTCTGTGTCAAGGTTTTGCCTCATTTGCTTTGTTTTCTTTTTCAGTGGATTTTGATTTGTATTAGATGGATTGTTGATGACTCTAGGAAGGAAGAGTTGCCAGGAAATTAAGTTTAGAGCCCAACTTTGTCACTAACTCATTCTGTGCCCTTGATCAAGGGAGGCAGAGACGAATGTGCAGAAGGGGGCAATTTAAGTTCACGGTGGGGATTGTTCTTGTACGGGTGCATAGATTATGAGGGAATTTTCAAGGCTAAGAAAGCCTGGCACAGGAGCTCAGAACACTTGATTCTTGCTGTACTCACCCAGGCTGTCTGTGTGTCCTGATTCTTGCTGTGTTCTTTTACACTAGTGTTTTCAAAATGACAGTACTTAGTGTTACTCAGATATGACTTTGACCATCTTTTTTTACAGTCAGAAGAGCCCGTCCATTTCTGAGCCTCACGTGCTGAGATGGAAGTCAAGCAGAGACTGTGTGTGTGCCTATATTACATTCCAACTACTGTTGGGGTGCTTGATGTATTATCAGGGTTGCCTTCCTAATCCCATTCACTCATGCCAGAAGCACCTACTTCTGCTGCTGTTACACAAGCTGGAGACAAAGGTCTTGAGGTCATCCACAAAGGAATGCCATAAGAATAGCTTCACTGCCATATTTCTGGATTTGGTGTTTGTGAGAGTGTGTAGTCCTGGCAGTGTTGGGAATGACACAGACATACTCTATTGTGGTAGGTATTAGGAAGATCAGACCTCTGAAGATTCCAAAATGCAAATGTTCAGGGCCTGTTATGTCCAAGGAATATTATGCCTTTTTAGGGTAGTTGAAGAAATGTTGGAGAAAATAAGTTTAAATGAGATAGGGAGCTAGTGCACTATAGTTTCACCCTGAAACTACCTTTTGCACAAGAAAACAAGGCACTAAAATGCATGGGCTAAATATAACAGTACTTTAAGTAGAAGTAAAAGTCAGCTGATACAAAGATGACAGACAACAAAATCCACAATTCCTTAAGCACCAGCAAAATACCATCTCATATCAGTAGATCTCTTTAAGTCTTGGGCACCATCGCTGCATGTTCATTCTCACTTATTAATTAAAAGAAGACTGGTGGTAAAGAAATGAGTTGAAGAAGGAGGTAGAGACCAAAGTTGTTGAATTGGGATATAATAATTCATATGACAGACTGATAAATCTGCATAGTTGTATGTGCATCCACTGAAAAGAGAATTGTTTCATTAGGATAAAGCTGGGAATAATCAAAACAAGCATGACAAGCTTATCTGAAAATGAACTCCCAATTTGTGGGGCTGACGATGTTTTAAACTCTGTCTAAATCTGCAGTCATTGTTTGTGTGTTGTTATGAATTAAGTTTGATAAAGAATAGAGGGGAAAATGGTAGCAAAGCAGGACCTTTTAAAAATTATCTTTCTATTTTTAAAAATGTAGGTTTCTCCCCTCCAAAGTAAGCAATTGTTTCTGGAAAAAAACAAACAATGAATGACATTTAAAAATCAAGAGAACTAACATTGATATCAGTAATAACATGAAGGGTCTTGATACATCAGTAAGCATGGTGCTCACTGTGTAATAGTTACATATAATACACATTACCTCTGTAATGTGACACCTATGGCCTAGGTACAGATACTCAGGAAGGTTAGGAGGAAGTTAGGAGGAGGTTCGATTGAGCTAAAAATGGCCATCCAATCTAAAGTGTGTCAGGTTGTTGGAGGAGGTTGGGTGGTGTGGAGAAATCTACAGGGAGATCTGGAGGGTAAGCTGTGGGAGGGATGGGGAATTGCAGGGAGCAGGCAGTATCTGCAGGGGGATCAGGGAATTGGGCAGGAAAACAGGGTCTAGGGAGGGACACAAGTGGTGTCCATGGAAGAGATCGGGGGGGAGGGACGTTTAGAGGGGTCTGGGACTGTTTGGCAGGATCAGGACAGCTTGTAGGGTTTGCAGGGGGCACTTGGGAGGAATGGTGGTCTCTCTTTTCCACCCCCTGGGACCAGAGGCTATGTTTAGCCCCCCAGCTCCCAGATGAACAACACCTCTATCCCACCTACCCTTCCCCTCCCAACTTACTTGTTTAGCTCCTGGCACTGGCAAATGCTGGTAAAACCATCACTGGGAGTGGCTTGCAGAATGGGGAGTGTGGCAGACAGGGAGGGGAGTTGTTCATCTGGGGGCATGGGGAAATGGGCTAAAAATAGCCCACTGCCAGGGAGGGGGTAGGAAAAGTGCAGCCCTGGGGTTGGGGCTGGTACGTGGGCTTTCCCAGACCTGGGCTTGTGAAGTTCAGGATAGTTAGGTCAGTTTTAAAATGACCAACCTGATCTAAGTTAGGTGTACCTTGGAAGTAGGGTTAATTTAGATTGGGTCAGCCATTTTTAGACCAGTCTAACTGTCCTGAACTTCTATACAGTTTACTCTTAGATCAAGTTAACTAGTGTAAGCTCCTTTTTACATTTTATAAGTGAGAAAGTTTTATTTTTCATCTGAATAGACTTGTCATATTGAAAAGTATATTAATTATAGAGGTTTTAATGTCAAAGATTTTTTTAATTAATCAAAATAAGCATAAGGTTTCATGGGCCTGGGTTTTTTGTTTTGGTTTGGTTTTTGTTTGTTTGTTTTGGTTATAGTCCACAAGAAAATTCAAGTTTGACATTTTATCAGTTCAGGATGGTAACACTTCTAAAAAGACTTTCCCTTCCCATCTCTGGAGACAGGGTCATAGAATCAGAGGTAATGTTTTAATTATATTTTTTTTCATTTATGACCAGTTACTATTATTAGCGGTCTACAAAACGTGAGGCAGCTGACTGATTTCATGGGCAGATCATGGGATCAACTGGCATTTTCAAGGGCTTATCATAGCGGAAGCCATCCCTATGCCTCTGATTGGCCAAGGGGCCCTTGTGGCCTCACTCCTCATTGCTGATTGGCCGCAAGGGCTGTCCATCATGTGGCCCCACCCCTCACTGCAAATTAATGGTGAGGGGTGGAGCTGCATGACAGGCAGCCCTCTTAGCCAATCAGTGGTGAGGGGCAGGGGTGACAGCCGTCTTGGTACCTAACACTGGTCTTTGTTCCATCTGGTGCATAACCTGTGCTGAATAGACTTGGTTTATCACCTCCTGTGTGTTGCATACAGCACTTGTGTTGCTGCAAACCAAAATTGTATTTGTTTTTTGCAATAGCATTTCATTTTTTACTTTGAATTTCTGTTCCACCATAATTCCACATCCTTCTTAATAGAGCTAGTGCCAAGTTAGTTATCCTCCTTTTGAATCAATGTTTTTGCTTTCAGGTGTGTGGCACTTAGTGGGCATGTCTGCATGTTCATTAATGTAAAATAATTACTGCATATTTAATTTAGTATTTGCTTAATGATGTACTAACAATATAGTCACTATTCCTGTGTCCAAAAAATTAATGAACTTGCTAAAAAAAACCCCACTAGAGCCAGAATAGACCTTTGTAAAGCCCCATTTGAGACCTCCTTCCAATCTGATATTGATCCATTAATACCTTTCCTCTGAAGTTATTCACTGAATCACCTAACGTTAATACTATCTAGTTGTCTTTTCTCTAGCTTACTTAGGAGGATGGTATGTAGACATATGTCAGAAGTGACACTGAAGTCTCCTGCATTCATCTTATCTGGCAAACTAGTTACCCCATAAAAACACAAAGTCAAGTAGGTTTGATGTTATTTCTTTTAAGAAATCTATGTCTGCTGCTAGAGATGGACCCTTCAACTTCCATATATTTACAAATTGAATGCTCTGCAATTTTTTTCTGGTAAATTACCAGTTATTGAAGTCAAACTGACTGGACTGCAATTCCCTGTGTCCTCTATTTAGAGCTTTCTTAAAGATGGGAAAAATGTTAGCTTTTCTTCAGGCTTTGTTGCCTTCTTTGTCATTCATGAGTTTGGGTATGGTGCAATACACATTTTTAGTGGCTACAGAAAGGAAGAGGGAGTTACTGTTCCAGACCAAGCAGCACATGTTACGTTGTAATTTTCACAAGTGCATGATTCTGTAGCAATACAAGTATAGCTATCCAACTTGAGAAGGCAGCTGGCCATTTTTGTGGGCTCATCACTAGGGATCTGGGTTATCCATTTCCCTGGATTTTCCCCGTACCAGAGGACAATGTGTATTTCTCATTTTAAAGGAGAAACCCATGAATTTTGTAGTTTTGCCAAGAGTTCTCTGCAGGCTGACAGAGTTCTAGCCTGCAAGGGGCTGGAGGCAGCAGGCAGAGGTGTCATGTGCATGTATGGCCACCAGGTAGCCATGGAGCATGCCTGCCAAGCAGCCTTGAGAGCAGCTCCCACAGGTAACTGTGGTGGGGGATTAAAACCCCCATATGGAGGGAGTTGGACAGGGCTGGGGCTGCAGGTTCTGCCCAGTTGGGCAGTGCACAGGGCATGGGGCCCAGGGCCACAATGCATGGCCACAGGGCCCCAGTGGGGAGTAAGATGGGGCCACAGGTGGCTCGTCTAAGTCATGAAGGGAGGATGGGGCTGGCTCCTTCCTGCTGCATGCACTCCCAGGGGGACAAGAAAGACCTGTGCCCCCCAGATCTGTGCACAGGGTGGGGGCAGGTATAGGCTGCCCATCACGGGCTTGGGCTCCCACCCTGATGCCCTCTCTTGGGGCCTTCACAGTCCAGTACGTATGACACAGCACTGCAGAGCACAGTGGGGCCAGGTGGGGCTCTCCTTGCTGCTGTAAACCCTGCACTGCCCTGGTGATGTGTCCCCTGTCTGCATGGCAGCAGTGGCCTGCACTGCCACCCCTGCTACTGCCGCAGGTGCAGGGAATGCTTCACCAAGGTAGGACAGAGCTCACAGTGGCAAGGACATCCCAGCACAGCCCCGCTGTTCCCTGCAGTGCTAGGTCACACCCACTGGACTGCAGAGGCTCCTGGAAAGGGCAGCAGAGCAGGAGCCTGAGCCCCCAGTGGGTAGCCCACACATGCTGCATACACAGATCTGGGGGCACAGGTCCCCCCTGCTCCCAGGGAGTGCACAGAGTGGCAGGGAGATGCCCCACCCTCCTAATCCTGCCACTCTGCTACAGCAGCCACTGCCTTCTGCTGGGGGCAGCAGCCTGTGGTCCTATAGCCTTGACAGCTATGGGCCCCCTCCAGTAGGGCTGGAGGGGGCAAGGGGAACCATCAGGGCTGGGGGGACTGTGGGGGAGATTGAGGGGCACCATCAGGGCCTGAGGGGCCGTGAGGGGAAATGAGGGGCGTTAGCAGGGCCAAGGGGTGTGGGGGAGGGGTGAGGAGCAGCAGCAGGGGGAGAGGGGGGGCTGTGTGGGGGCTGTACAGGGGAGTGAGGGGTCTCTCATTTTATTAATGGATTTTGGAGATTTTATCACAGAATTTGCTATTTTTTATCAGGAGAAACCAGGATCCTGGCTGATCACAGCAGGTTCTCTCCATGCCTCTGATTGGCTGAGGGCCCCTAGTGGCCCCATAATTTGTTGCTGATTAGTTGTGAGGGCTTTCCATCATAAGGCCCCACCCCTTGCTGCCAATTGGTGGTGGATGGGGCCACATGGCAGGCAGCCCTCTCAGCCAATCAATGGCAAGGGGCAGCAGCCATCTTGGGTTCCCCTTCGTGTGTGTTGTTCCCCCTCTTCCAGCCTGGCAGACTATATGGCTGAGCCACAGTACCATGAGGAATGCTAGCTTCCTTTGGGGAGTCAGCATTTTATTTATTTTCAGTATTTTTTTTCCTAAGAATTTCCTAGGCATTGCCAGATTTCATGGGCAATGCTGGATTTTATGATTTCCACAAAATCTGTGAAATTGTGATTTTGGTAGGTCCCTAAGTATAGCACAGTCCCTCCAGCTTTAACCCTACTTCATCTAGTGTCAACGCTGAGATGATGCATCTCACTTGTATTGCTACCAGCAGGACTACTGACATGCAATAGTTACAAGGTGACTGCTGCCACATGCTCCCAGGCATCAGCTTACCCCCTTCATCCTTCTTTGAAGCCACTGCAAATTTCATTCATCCATACCGTTTGTAAATTCATCTAGTTCCTTCAGCACCTAAGATGAATTTTGTTAGGACCTTCTGACTTAAATTTATTCGGGTTACTTAATGATTCTTTAAGGCATCATTTCCTTACCATGATCTGCGCCCCTCTATTCTTTGTTTACATATTCATTTTTCTATTTGCAGGAATTTTTTCCTTTATGAAAATAGAACAAGCAGGCATTGAACAGCTCTACTTTTGTGTCATCTGTTAATAATTCACTTTCTCCATTGGACCATAATTTCCCTGATGATTGTTTTGCATCTGATATATTGCTAGATTCACTGCTTTTCTTAAGTGAAAATCAAAGAATTAAATCATCCCAGGTGAATACATGGTTTCAAGCTTAACCTCCACATATAGTTGATTTACTATAGTTTTGTTTATTCTTTGATAATTTCTTTAAGTGCTATCCAAGGGATTATGTACATGCAAGCACAATAGTTTAACAGAAATTAAGTTTTTCATAGTTCAGGGAAACATACAGGCAGATCTGAAGAAATGTCTTCACGGAAATCACTTTTTCTAATAATCAAAATATACAGATTTATGAATAGAATCAGACTATTTCCAGACTTGGCTCTAACTAAGAACTAACAACTACTGTTAATATCTTATAACTATAATATAAATAGATATTTGGAAATCTTTTTTACAATGTTTAGGAATAAAATTCTGACTTTTAAAGTCTGGCAAAATAAATATTTCGTCCAATAAATAGTTACAATTCTGAACAGTTTTTACATTTTGAAATAGATCTACCCACCCATATAATATTCTTGTGCAAGTTGTCTTTGGAAATTAATATTAGGACCTCCAGGTCTAAAAGGATGTATCTATGCTGTTTGAAGACCATGTCTCTTGGTTGAGAGACAGCAGAAGAAATATAAACGTTTAATACAGGTAACCACTAGAAAGGAAAAGAGAGATACTTTGTTAGAATGAGTTA
The DNA here is from genome assembly GCF_001723895.1 of Crocodylus porosus. Classification (NCBI taxonomy): domain Eukaryota; kingdom Metazoa; phylum Chordata; order Crocodylia; family Crocodylidae; genus Crocodylus; species Crocodylus porosus. The sequence continues at coordinate 25,316,233 of NW_017728948.1, forward strand.
GTATAAGCCTGGGGGCTCTGTGTTCCTTTAAGAGAAGAAGCAGTCTAGCATGAACAATGCATGCCCCCAGTGGCTGGGGTGGCATGGCAGTGGTAGGAACACAGTGGCAATAAGCAAGGAGCTCCCACAGACCCTGCCAGTGCTGTTAGGGGCAGGGGTGGTGGTGAGCACTGACCAAGGGTCAGCAACCACCCACAGTTGCCACCAGCAGCGGCGGCAGTGGCCAGCAGGGATCACGGACCATTCACAGATGCCACCGGTGGCACCAGTGGTGGGTAGTGAGCGGCAACCACCCACAGGCGCTGCTGACAGTGTCAATGGCAACTTTTTGTAGGGGGTGCACTTCCACGCTTGGGTTTCATGGGATTACTGAGGCTCAGGGAGCTCACATGGAGTCAGGCTGGGAGGTATGCAAGCCCAAAAGGTAAAAGAGCTGCTTTTACTGTGGTGATTTATATTATACCCTGGGAGCTTATGTTTACATTACTATTTATACTGGTGGTTTGGGTTGGAACTGTAAGGAGTTGTTATGGAACTCCCATGAGAGGCACATGATTGCCTTGAGGCTTGCCAGGGGCAGGCTCAAGGCCTGAGCTGTTGTTGAGAACAAAGAGCAGTGCAGTGAAATGGGCTGGGGTCTGGTGCCAAACAGGGTTCTGGGACCTGGCAGACAAGGGTCAGGGGCCCAGTGACAAGAAAGGCCAAGTGAGAGTTAGTGCCTCAAAGCCAGTGGGCCAAAGCTAGAAGCCAGTGATACAGTGGGGCCAGGCTAGAAGGCCTAGGAAGATTAAAGGGGTGGAGGCTGAGGAGCCCAAAGACCCAACAGAGGAAACAACATTATAGTAACACCAGTGAGGCATAGGGTGTAGTGTAGGGTAGGATTGGAGCTGTGCAATTAGCCCTTAAGGCTTTGGGTGCCTTGCTGGGCACAGTTGACTATCGAGGCTGGGGACTATAGAGGACTTGTAGGATGGCGGGGACTCTAGTAGAGGTTCAGTGGAACTGGCGACACACCAAGGCCCATGGGCAGCCTTCCTATTTATCATTATACCAGCAAGGCATGGCAGGTGAGATGGGAGGGTGCCCTAGGGGCAGAGCAAGGCATGTTTGTGGAGCCACCAGGGGGCATTACAGCCACCCCTGGGACCCTGACATGGTATAGTTATATCTACAAAACAAAGTCTGGGAAGTGTTGAATCTGTGGCTTCTTAGTTATTCATAGAAGTAAAAAAAAATACAGCTAGAGTGTTTTCCACTGGGGGGGGAAAAAGTTTAAAAAGTTGGTATTCTGTATGACTACAAGGTGGATACAAATTGTGATAGAAAACTAAGCACGATTTGTCTCTATTGGGTGCAGGCAGAAAAATATTTTCATTCTTTTTGATGAGGATATATTTTCTTTAATATGAGGTTATTACAAAAGTGTTATTTTTTTCCTTAGTTCCTTTAAGTTTCTTCATCTCATTTTACAGGAAACAGATTGGATAAATGAGTAACACAATAGGGGCTCAATTGTATTCCCATTGACATCAATAACAAAAACTTATATGTTATAGCAGAATCTGGCAATTATATCCACTGTGTAATGGGATATAGTTCCTAAATAGGCACTTAGATCTAGAATTCCCACACTTTCAGGAAGTTTGGATTCTAAACCAAACTTTTTACAGACCAGGCAAAACTCACATCCCAGCCCCAAACACCTTGGCTAAGTACAGACATAAACATTTTCTGAGATGGAACTAATTCAATATACCCAGGTTTCTCTAAGATGCACAGATTGAACTAGGAGTGAACAGAATGCACATATACTCTTGTGGGAGACATGCAGATGCCTGCACTGACCAGACCAGAAGGCAGGGGGTGCTCATGCACGCTCCCCAGTGGGGCCTCTTTCCCCAGTCCCCAGCCCCTTTCCCCAGCCCCCACCAGCAGCCCTAGCAGCAGCAGGGGAACAACCCCCAGCTGTGCTTATTGGATTGGGGGAGGTAGGGCTAGGCCAAGGGGTGGGGGGTCTCTGCTCCTCCACCACCCTGATTCTGCCCAGCTGGCTGCTTGGTGCCAGCCTCTCCAAACCTGAAAAAGCATAGCTGAGGAGCCTCTGCTCCCCCTCACCCCTGGCACTGTCTGACTCAGCTGACAGCCCATATGGTTCTCAGCCCTGGTCCTGCCTGCTGATGTTAGCTGAGCTTGGCAGGATGGAGGGAAGGATGGGGGAGTGCAGGCTACCTTCAGCTGTGCATGCTCATGTCGGGGTGGGCTAGACCTGCAGAGAGGGAGCTTCTTCTCCCCCCACCCCCACTCTTGGCACTGAGTGGCTTGGCTGACAGTCCTGGTGCAGCTCTCAGCCACAGCTCTTGCCTGCCTGTGTCAGCTCTCCACCCTTCCTCCCTCCCTGCCTGGCTCTGCTGACATGGGCAGGCTGAGAGCTGTGTAGGCTCAGCCCAGCCAGACAGTGTTTGGGTGTGGACCAGAGGCCTTTGCCCCATGATCATGCCCCAGCCCGCCCACTCTCCCTGCCAACCCAAACGAGCACAGCTGATGAGGAGGCCTCCATTCCTCCAGCCCCATCACCACTGGCAGATGCAGAGGACACAGGACAGGAAAGCAGAGGCTTTTCTGCCTTTGGAATATGACAGCTCAGGGAACGGGGGTGGCTTGGCATGCAAAGAATCATGGGATGCTAGAGGATAGAGTGGTAACTTGAGTTGGGAAAGGATCCAGGACAGAATTTTGATAGACTTCAACTGAAATCAGTTAAGTCTGATCCTACATTCATTCAGGTCTATCTTAAACTGGTTTTGGCCTTTTTAAACTGGTTTGTACACACTGAATTTCTGGTCTGTTACTGGTTTTAATCAGTTTCTGCTCACATAAACTGGTTTATGTGTAATGTCTGTCCCTAGCCCTTTCTTGAATCTTGAACAATTGTCAGACTTGGCTCTAAGAAGCTTGCTTAATAGCTCTAGGATGTGTATGTCTTGCATTTGCTGTGCAGGTCTAGTCAATGCCCTGGGCACTGTTGTTTTTCACCTTAACAAAAGGGGGAAAAAGTTTATAAAAATACTGGTAAAGTAATCTACTCTGCTTCCTGAATTCCACAAGTTAAAATAAAGGCTTGAATTCCACAAGGCAGGTAGGGTTACCTTTGTCTTCACAACAGAGTTAACATGCACAGACTGACTGGGGCGGGTTTTTGTTTGTTTGTTTGGGGGGGGGTGTTTTTCAGTTATGTCTTTTTTTTGTCAGTGTTTCTGGGGGGCAGTCATGTTGAGGGCCACACAGTCTTATAACTGAGGGAGAGGCCTTGAAGAGAAAACTACAATAAACATATTCCATTTATGAAGTAAAAGATAGAAGGCTCATCTGTCTGCAGTCCCATGTACAAAGATGATGTGGTGGTGTCAGGAGCCTTCCACCTCTGTGTGGGCCATCATCTCTGGTCCACCAGATCCACATGAGCTATTGCAGTAAGTTCTTGAGAAGGTGTCCTTTTCTGCCACCGTGTCTCTTTACAATTAATACCTGAAGAAGACCAAAGATACAGTACAGCTAGTGTCCATTCTAGCCTGTAAAACCACTGCCTTCAAAGCCACAGTAATCATCCTGTGACTTCAGCAGCGAAGAATCCAACTGCATATTCCTGCCTGCCACTCAAAAATTGGACCTGAAGGCCTTTCACTCTTTCATTTTAAGAGAATGTGAAATTATTTCTCAAGAAACTGCACCTCCGTCTCAAACAAGAAAAGCATAATAAAACCAGACAAAAATAAAATGGATTCAGCTGAAGTTCAAAAACTTCTTAAAAATATTAGTATGGAAAGGCACAAATACCAGTGAGTTGATAACAAACACACTGAATCTCAGCCCAGCATGAATCAAAGTGACAGTTATGAAGCCTTGGAAAATGGCAATTGTAATGAAAACTTCTACTGACCCTTAACTAATAGTGTCAGAAACCCAACAGTGTTTAATTATTAAAATCAGCACATGTCCTGTACTAGCAGCTCAGAATTTCAAACTGTTCTGTCTGATGAAGAGGAGGAAAAAATAAATAGCAGCTGCAAACAATACTTCTTTATTTAATCTCATCTGCTTTTTTCCTTTTACTGGTTGCTTTTCCCTAACAGAGTTAGAAAGCTTATTATGACAACATTTTCCACAGGCTTGTTAAAAATCAATGTTTCCTCTAATAAGAAAAGCTTCATAGAATAGAACAATTGAGAATTATTGAGTAGCATTTGGTCTGTTTGCCTAATAGGGAAAAAGGAAGAAAAGAAATGTTTTGCTTATGGGAGGATATACCATACAGTAACATACCATTGTCAGACTAATTAAGAAATGATTTATACCCTTGCTAGTATTAGTGGCAGGGTACTGCCATAGACTGTCTTTGTTTCAACAAACGCCAAGGGAAAGCAACCTGGGTATGCGTTTAGCATGTATGAGCATGCTAAAAAATGTTCAGATGCTAGAGAATGAGTGGTGTCTGTCAAAGATAGCATTCTTAAGGTTGGTATTAACTGTAAGTGCTGGGGGGGGGAATCACTGTGCAGAAGGGTTTTTGGTCTGCTTTGCCAGGTGTATTTAACTTTTTTTAGAGTGATGAAGAAGGGGCCCCCTGAATACTCTCATAGGCCATGTCCAGATGTCCATAAACGTTTGGTTATCCAGGAACAATTAGCAGCGCTGCACCTTGCACCATCACTACTTGTCCCTGGGGAATGGTAGTGCTATGCACACTTCGGTGCACAGCAAGTTACCCCAGGGGCAGTACAGGAAGCTGGGGACAGCACTAGGCTGGCTCCAGCAGCCTTACCTGGGGTCCTGGGAGACTCCTGGGACTGCAGCAGTGGTGATCCTGCTGCATGGAACCTGGCTGGCAGCCACAGCACAACTCCACTTTTCTTTTCTGCAGGTTTTCTGCAGAATATCCAGTGGTCAAAAAAAACCCAAACTCTCCATGCTGCTCCCTGCAGCATGGAGAACAACTGAATGTGCAGTATGTGGTGCTGCAGGCATGTCTGCTGCACCACATATTGCATGGCTGTGCTCATCTGGACATGACCATAGTGTTTATAGAATAAACTCAGTTGTGGTCATTCTGTATATCAGGCAAAGTTTTCATAGAAAACTTTTATATCACCAGGCTGTCAAACTTTCCCATACCTCACCTCTGCTTCAGAATTGAACTTGGAAAAAGAAAAACATTTACTCAACAAGTTTTCTCTTGTCTTAATTTAGTGCAGGCTTGCTAGATTTATGAGTCTCATCTGAATTTAGTTCAAACCAATGAGAATGGTAAAGAGAAAAGGAAACACACAAATAGAAGATAAATTTAATTTTTTTTGTTTCTGTGAGAGATGTGTAAGAGGCACCTGCTCTCAGTCCATTCTTCCTGTATCTCCCTGGCTTATTGACTCTCCACCCCATTCAAATTAAAGCAGTTTTCCCTATAACTCCCCATAGTGGCTCTTTTATGCCTTGAAGCATGATGCTTTCCATTGTCTCAAAATAAGTATACAATATCTAATGTACTTGTGGATGTATTTTATGTCTTTTATACATATCTATTTTTGTCTGAAATCATATCTAGTATTTGGTTTCAATGTAATCTTGTGGTGATGAGTTCCACAGGTCAATTATGGCATTGCATAACAATATATTTCCTTAAACTGCTTTTTTTCTTGCCTTTCAATGGCATTGTATATTTCCATTTTAAAAGATTAAATCCCTTCTGATCTCCTTTGATTAATGCACTTCCTTGTTTTTCCTTTAATCCTTTTTTACAATGTATACAGCACATCTGCAATTTATGCCAAAGGAAACTTTGAGAGTCACCTCAATGTTTTGTCTTTGAACACTGAAGAGGGGGTGGGGGAAAAACCACACTTGAAAAGGTTAGTAGTGGTTTTATTATTATTTGTATTCTGACAGCATCTAGGTGCTCCATTATGTTAAGTATGGCCCAAATCCAGTTAATGCCCTGAGTAGTTTGTAATCTTAAGAGAAAAACATGTGAGTGAGGAAACAGAAGCCAAACAGCTCATTTAAGCTCACAGGGCACGGTAGGTACTGAATTAGGTTTTCTGGGGCATGTGTAGATGAAATAGGGGCCCTAAATTAAAGCGGTGGGTTTTAAAAAACACCGCTTCAGTTGAGGACTGATTAAACCCCCGTGTTGTGCATACAGCCCATTGACTTACCTAGCTCCCTAGCAGGGAGGGGAAGGCAAGCTGCCGATGGGCAGAGTGGTCCCTGGGCTGCAGAGGGGGCTGGTGCTTCCCTCTGCAGCAGCTACGCCCTTCCCACCCTCAGGCAGCACCTGCCTGCAGGCACCCAGCTCATGCGGTCTTGAGAGGGCTCTGCAACTGTGGAGGGAAGCACCGGGCCCTCATGCAACTCAGGCAGGTAGGCTCCAGGGGAGAGGGGAGGGCAGGTGAGGGAGGGAAGATCAGGCTCGCCACTTTTCTTGGGCGGAGCTGCTTTCCTGGGCTGCTGCCAGGCTGCTTGCTGGGCTTTCTAAAGAGCCGTGGAGCTGCACAGAGGCTGATGCGGCTGTAGGGGCAGAAAACTAAAACTCCTCAAAGGTATAAGGATGTCTCATTATTTGAGTACATATGTCCCCTCACTTTACTCTAAAATGTAAAACTTAATATTCTTTTATAAAATCATTCTCTGGATTTTTAGCAGTAGCTGTGTTGGTCTAAGGACATAGGCAGGAAAGTTTCTTTGAGTAGATGTGATATCTTCTATTAGACCAACTGAGTATTTGGAAAAAAGACTTCAGCAAGCTTTTGGGTGCAAACACCCTTCTTCAAGCATAGGGAGTCTATCCTGTTCCGAGACTCCAAGAAATGAGAGAAGCTAAAAGTATGGCAGGTTGTCAGTGAGAATGTAAATAGGTAGAATTTAGGTAAAGCAAAGAGGTAAAACAGAGAGGGGAGGGGGAAGGGGAAGAGAGCGGGGGGGAAAGGCTTTCTTTTTTCTTTTTCTTATGAGATCAGGCACCAAAAATATTTTTCTTACTGTATTTTCCTAGTATAAAACTAGTTCCCAAACTTTACAGCTGCAACTCATAGGTATCTTTTCTGTGTTACTGTAACAGGGAACCATTGCCCTGTTACTGGAAAAGACAAGGTTTTTGTAGCACATACTCAGGCAACCAGCAAAGATGGGGCTAAGGAACAACTCTGTAGTTAAGTCAGCTAACAGGGGAGGTGTATGACCAGAAAGGGGCAGGGATTTAGTAGAATATAAGCTAGAGCCAGGGTTAGGGGTTAGACCTAGGAGGCAACAGGATGAGGAAGCCTTGCTGTGAGATGGCTGCTACTGATGCCAGAAACTCACACACTGGAATTACTGGGCTTTGATAGCTATATCCTTGCAGGGAGCTTTGGGAATGCAAAGAGGGAGTGCAGCCAGAGAGATATGATCCAGGGCTCAAAAGAACTGTGGTAGGCAGCTAGGCTAGGGACAGATATTACACATAAACCATTTTAAGTGATCAGAAACTGGTTTAAACCTGTAACAGAACAAGTTCAGTGCACATAAACCAGTTTGACATAAACCTGGTTGAATGTAGTATCAGACTTAACTGATTTGGGTCAAACCAGTTTATGCAATGCCTGTCCTAGACCCCTTGCTGGTTTAAGTTAAACCAGACTCCCCCAGCATCCTGCATTGCTCTCTGGGCTGGGCCGGGCTGCTCTCTGCTCCACAGCAGAGCTGGTCCCTCCCCTCTGCTCCCTGGCTGGAGCTTGGCAGAGACTGCAGACACCTGCCTGGCTTTCCCCTGCTCTCCCCTCCCCTCCCCTCCCCATCCCCTCTGCTTACACATACACCTCTCAGCATTAGCTAGCAGACCACATTCTGGCTACAGTCCGTGCTGTGGCAGACAGGACAAAGGCATAATCAACAAGTAATATCCCTCTCTTGCTTTCTTAATGGGGTGATAAACACTGAGTTATCAATTCCCTGCTGGGCTGCTCACGTGGGGGGAGGGAGGAACCCCTCCCTGATCAGAGCATCCTGCTGAGGCCTGGCCACAAACCCCTCAGCTCAGCACTATTGAAAGGAAGGGAGGACTGCTCTAGTGCTCCCTGGCTTCTAGTCTGAGCCACTGCAGGTATATGCCTGCATTTCTGGAAAGTTTATACAGTTAAAAACTGATTCAGTCTAGCCAGGTTAAACTGACCTGCAAAGATTGAATCAATTCAGGCTTAAGCTTTTTGAATGTCTGTCCCTAATTCTGGTGGGATGGGTGCCTGTGTTGCTGCCAGAAAGCTTTATTTTGTCTTCAGGTTCTGCCTGGAGAATCAGGGAAATAGCAAAGGGGTAGTTTGGAGGTCCCAGCAGTGCTTGAGACAGGCACATATAGAGAAAAGAAAGAAAGGAGAAACCAGAGAAGGCTCAGAAGGAATAGAAGGGCCAGGGGAAACTCAGTAGAAGAAAGGGAGAGATGGGGAAGGCTCAGTGAGAAAGAACAGCCAGGAAAGCTCAGAGGAAGAAAGAGAGTCAGAGAAGACTCCAGTAGAGAAGAAGAGCCCGGAGAAGGCTTAAAAGCCATGGAGAGGTGAGAGACAAGAGGATGGGGAAATAAGCAAAGGAGACAGTGAAAACTAAGGCCTGAGTCCAACAGATCAGTAGAATGTTAAAGACACGGCAACTGGGAAAAGGCAAGAAGCCATGAGCAGACTGAATGGTGATCCTCCAGTGCCCGCTTATGGAAGATGTGTAGCTTCTACAAGGCATGGGCATGACTATGTGTGCGGCTGGAGGTCACAACTTAAAAGCCCCTAATGCAATCAATGTCAGGACAGTCGACCACTAGAGAAGAGAGAGCATATTAGGTTCATCAGTCTCTGAGGGCAGCCTCCTTTTCAATAAGTTTCCAGAAAGATTGGCAGGTGGAAAAGCAAGACGAGAGCTTGAGAGATAGGGAAGAGAGAGAGCCTGGCAGGGATAAGGCAGCTTTTAGGGGGCATCGCAAGGGCTCTCAGTCATCTAACCTGTTATAGTTACCTTGCATTTACCTACAGACACTAAGCCAAATTTATCTCATGTATATGAGTGAAATCAGTACAATGGCTCTAGGTTTGTATCAGTGCAACTCAGTATAAATTGAACTCTTTTGATCCTCCAGTAAGATTTGCATACACAGCTCAGTCTATCTGAGGCTTTATTTTTAAGAGAATTGGTACTTTTATTTTTAAATCGAAATTAAATTTAATGGCATAGTCCTTGCAGTTCACCATATATGGAAACTTGGAATAAATATAGCTATCAAAGCCCAGTAATTCCAGTGTGTGAGTTTCTTCATACAGACATTTCAGATGGTATTTTAAATCCAAATACATAGGAGAAAAAAAAAAATCACTTAGGTTTACTTTAACATTAATTGTATGGATTATTGGTAGGTTTGCTGCAATAGTGACATGACCAGAGTGGAAATAATTGCCTCTCAATATTATTTTAGGATACTCAGCTAAAAAACATCCAAATGGAGTTAAATTCTCCACTCCAATGACTTGAATGCATACACCATAGACTGATTTGGCCCACTTAGAGAAATGATGTGATTTGTTACCATAGAGCTGAATCTCCTTTTAAAAAACATTCTACCATAGCTGACATGCATATTAAGTAATACAGCTGCAGCCATCTGTAGGAGCTAATAATGAATTTCCCCCTTTATTGCTGTGGCTTATTTTTTTCTGCCTTTCTGTTTATATTTATATTACAGGAAAAAAATCATTTTTTTAGAAAGGGTTGCAGTTACTTTCCTTCCTTTGTATATTACTGTCAGTAAAATGATCAGTGCAACTGTTATCATTGTTTCTCACACTAACTACAGTATGTGCATTGTCAGAAGAAATTTACTGAAATGGTAAATTAAATCAGAACATAAAGTGAAATTTCCCTGTTTTTCTGTTGAAGACTTAAGCATAGGAAAGAGAAAAATTTCAGAGAAAACTACAGAAAAACACTTAGAGCAGAGGAATGAATAAGAAAACTAGGAGTGGTTTTTTTCAGCTTTTCCTAAAAGAAACTCAGACTTAATCTTTAGAAATTTAAGTCTCCAAAAGAATATACTTATGTATTATGTATTTATTTTGTTATTCTCATTCTTAACACTGCATGTGTGAACTTGGCAACATATTTTCTGTTTCTATGAAGAAGGGAACAGTCCTATTGAAGAATGTTTTGAAAAGATGGTAAAGAAAATGTGCTGTTATGTTTTTGTTTTTTAACCCTGATTCAGAATCATATCAGTTCAGGATAGCACTTTTATATCTGTTAACAGTTACACATTTGTTTCTAATAGGACTGGATGTAGGTGCATATTTAAGTGTTTTCTTGCACTGGGGCCTGTACCTGTATGGCAAGAAGATTAACAGCACCATAGGGAGGACTCATTTTACTTTGGGATTCACTGGGAACAATATTCACTTCAGTAACACAAATTTCAACTTATTTTCTTAAAGTTGCTATTTCTGTACTTGCTGTTCAGTGAGGTTGGTTTCCACTAGGGCTGTGCAAAGCTTCAGTAGCTGATTAAATTTGGAGGAGATTTGGCTTGATTCGGCAGCTTAATCTACAAATCCAGATTGAATTGGGAGACCTATTAATCTCTCCAAACTGAATCAGAAGCCTTCAAATTGATTCAGAGATATTTGGAGATTCAGCCATAGACTGTACAGGCAGGCACTAGGCAGTGCCGGGGGGGAACAGCTGGGGGACTAGCTGGATGAGCCCCGGCTTGAGCCAGCAGCCCCAAGAGAAGCCTCAGCTTGTCTGGCTGCTGCCCTGGCTGCCCCCCTCATTGGGGTGAGGCAGGAAGTGCTGGCAGTCCTGGGAGAAGCTGCAGGGGCTGGGAGGAATGATTGAGGACCTGGGGGATTGAACCGGGTTTGATTCCTCAGCTCCCTGATCATTCCCTGCAGCTCCCATGGCTTTTCTCAGGGCTGCCAGCACTGCTTGCCTCACCCTGGGAGGGGAGGAGGCAGCTGGGGAAGCAGCTGGACAAGCTGTGCTTGATCCGAGCCACCCCAGGAGAAGCTGCGGGGGCTGAGGGGAATGATCAGGGAGCTGTGGGAATGATTGGAGAACTGAGGGGAATGAACAGAGGCTTCCCCCCAGCTCCCGGTTTGATTCCCCAGCTCCCCGATCTTTCCCCAGCTCCCAATCATTCCCCATAGCTTCTCCCTGGGCTACCAGCACTGCCTACCTCACCTTGGTGGGGGGGCAGCCAGGGGAGCAGGGCTGCCGGCTCAAGCCAGGGCTCATCTAGCTGCTCCCACTGGTTGCTGCCTGCCTGTGTAGTTTGTAGCTGAATAAGATTCAGTGCCAAATATCTTCGGATTTGGATTCAGCCAGTTTGAATCAGGACAGTGATTTGAGTCACTGTCCCTCCAAATTGCTGAAGTGAATACTTTCTGCTTCACACAGGCCTAATTTCCACTGGCCACCTACACACTGCTGCATTCTACATCACATCCTGTTCTGGAAGGCACAAAACACCATAGAGAGGGATTTTCTGCTGTTCCTTGAAGCAAATTGCTTGTGGTTATTGTCTATTTTAGATCCATTTGTGGTTCTGGTTTCCAAAGTATCTTTAATGGAATTTTTTCTTCCAGCACTTGTCTGAAGTAGAGAATAGGGATAGGCAATTTTGGGGCCAATAAAGTATTTAGGAAAAGTGTACGACATTCTTGAATCCCAATTTTTTTATAGTCTTGGTTTAGCCAAAAAAGTTTTGTAATGTAAGTGCCATTCACAAGATGATGGTACATGGATCCCCTAGCCAGGGACTACGGTATTTATTTGTTTTGTAGGATATATAGACTTAAATTCCTTCTCTGTCTCATTGAAAAAAGACTTGAACCTGAAGTCTTACACCCCAGCGGACTATAAGCTATTCTAACATGAACACTGTTTTCAAACTCTTCTGTTGAAGCTTTGCATAGAACTACTTTGCATAAAGTGCCTATTGGGCCAGGCAGCATGTGAAATGACTTAAAGCATTTATACACATACTTTTGTCTGCTTTGATGTGCCAGCGACCTTTGATGTGTTTTAATTCAAAAGCATGCCACTGCCATTTTCTCAGCACTGATGTGCATTTTGCCATTTATACAAATGTATGTGCTGCAGCACTAGGTGCTTTTAAACCACCCGTGCTATGATGCAAGCATGTGTACAAATGCCCTTAGTGCTCAGGGCACTCCATTTCAAAGGAGAACTTAGCTGTATGTCTGGGGCAGCTGCATGTCACCCAGGCCAACACCAGCTAGCTGCCATGGTGTTAATTTCAGTGGTGTGACCAACCAGAACTGAAGTTGTGGTGGTCTTTGCACCTTTGGTTATGCTACTGCTCTTTTCCATAGTAGACAGAGAAGAGATATGAAAATTGATCTCCACTGTCGCAGTTCTCCCTGCTAAGTACTGGCCTATTAAGTAGAATGGCATCACCTGATCCTCGCTCTGTTTTGTGTGAGATACATCTGGATCTAGCCAGTACTATTTTCAGAAAAGGGTTCACAGCTCTGAGTTCCAAGTACAGGGAACCTCTTGACTCTCCTTGAGGTTTTGGCCTTCACCTTTCCCCTCTCCCTGGTTTTTCCTACTGTTTAGCTGATGGGTTTTCCCGGTTAGCACATTGGCTTCTCTGAATTCAGCAAGCGTTTGTTCTCTCATTGCCCTGATTGGATGGGTATATCTTCTACATTACAATGTGTTGCTGAACCAGCTTTTAAAGTTCATAATAGTTTATCATGACATATTCAGATTTAGGTCAGCTGGAAGAAAGAAATGTTTTTTGGGGGTAGAGATTCAAAACTGTATCTAAATGATATTGCTTTTATGTGGTATGTGCAGTGGTATTATATCCTTATTTCATTCTCTACATAATGGGTCTCACACAACTGAAAGTAAGTGAATTACTGGTAACTACATTTTCCTGAACAAATAAATCTTCTCTTTGATGCAGCACTGTAAATAATGAATCTACTGAACATGTTTACACCTTGCCCTTCAAAGAAGATTGATAATAATCTATGGATTTTAATGCTAAAATGCCTTAGATGTTGAGGCATTGTGTACAGTGAAAGACAGACCCTTTTATTTATTTATTTTTATAGCATCCTTAAAAGTAAAATCTGTCTGTTTGTTAAAGAAAAATACAATAGAGATGTGAAATTAAAGAAGATTTCATTAAAATGGACACACATATTTTGTAGCCCTATGGATCAAGTGAATAATCAATATTTCCAGCATTTCAGGATTACTTCTACTAGGAGGAGAAATGTAACTAAGAAAGTCTGATTGATTGCAAAACCCCATGTAACTGCAGCGGAGGGTAAACTGTCATAGATTAGCTTTCATTTATCCAGTATTGGTATCCAAAAAAGGACCTAGGTGCCAATGTTCTACCAACGCCTGTGTCTACATGGTCAACTTAACATGCCTTGCAGCAGTGCCCTCAGGTACACTACAATCACACTACATTGAACAAACTGCCTTCTGACTGGAAATAGTGTAGCGACATTTGTGTAGCACTTCAGGTGGTCCACTCAGTACTTGAGACATGTTAATTTACCCCTCCTGCCCCCCCCCCCCGCAAGGCACCATGTAGACACAGCTGCCCTGCTTCTGATTTAAGAGGCAGCCCATTCAAAGTAGTATGATGTGGTTAAGAGCAACACCATCAAGCACAGTCAATGTATTGTGTAGATACGTCCTAATTTACATTCAGTTCTTTTTCTGTGTGACAGGGGGCAAACTCCCAAGCCTGGACACAGTGCCGGCCCACCTGCCTGTCTTTGGACAAGCTGCCTGCCTTACTCTCCTGCCATGCCTTGTTGTTAAATAATTAGGATGTTAATTAGGGTGGAGTCTGCCCTACAAGTGCCCTGCTGTTCATGAGTGGTAAACACATGACTCTGACCTTCCCTTATGACGTCCCATGCCTTGCAGCTGTTCCTGTGAGTTGTGCTATGCTTCAGCTTGAGGCCAGGCTCAACTTAGTGCAGAGTTAACTCTCTCTCATACTGCCCTGTTCAAGGGCCTCACTCATACAGCACCCCTCTCACCGGGGGTCTCTCACTCCACCCTCTCTCATCGGGTGTCTTTCACTCATGCCCCTTCTTGGGTCACATTCACCCTGCCCTGCTCCCTTGAGTGACCACATGGTCACCACATGGCAGGCTTGACTCTGCACACCTCAGTCTGTCCTGGCTTGGCCTTTTGGGACTCTCCCATAACCCTCATCTGAACGGTGCCTGGGCAGTTAGCAAAACACTGAGCTAACTCCGCCCCTGGCCCTCAACGAGTAACATCGCCTACTAGTTCACAATTCTGGGGTGGTGACTCCCGCTTTCACTCATGGCTCTATATGCCACCTCATATGGCCTCAGGCCCACTTGCAGCCTCAGGCACGCTAAGGCTTACCTGGACCTCTTTGCCCATTCTCGCAGGGCCTCCACTCGCGCCCCTCAGTCAGGGCCTCCACTCCCTCCCCCTATCCTGGAGCTCAGGGTCTTACACCCCTATGGGCTCAGGTGCCTCCTATGGGTGAGCCTGGCCCAACTACATTCTGGGGTCTTAACCCCTGCAGGCTCAGGTGCCACCCATGGGTGTGCTTGGCCCCACTGCCCTCCAATCTTACTATAACCCACTGAATGGTGGGGGATGGGATTTTCAGGTGCCCCTACTTGCCTTTCACCGGGGAGGTAACTGGCCTGGCATTTCCTGGGGGGATCCCTTGCCACAGGGAGTCCCACCAGGCCACTCTTCTCTGGCAGGGTGCAGTTTCAGGTCATGCCCAGGACCAGGTCATGCTCCAGCCACCCCCATAGCTCCTGCTTTTACCTCCAAAATGTTCCATGAGCAGCATGGCATCTGAGTGGTGTTGCTTCTTCTTCAGCTGCTGGCAGCAAACTGCTGTCCCAGCCCTGAGAGAGAATCTTAAAATGGCCACCTCATGACAGCTAGCCTGCACCTGTCTTCTTCCTGCTCTCCTTAAAGTGGCAGACACCAAAGGAGCTGTACCACCCTGCCCCCTCCTAAATGGTC
This sequence comes from Crocodylus porosus, assembly GCF_001723895.1. NCBI lineage: Eukaryota > Metazoa > Chordata > Crocodylia > Crocodylidae > Crocodylus > Crocodylus porosus. The sequence continues at coordinate 25,331,308 of NW_017728948.1, forward strand.
CCTGAGGAAGCAGCTTTCCCTGCTGCCCACACAGCAGATTCACTCAGAGCCTGCAACAACCCTTAAGCGGTGATCACCCCAGTGGTGCTCCACCACATTCTGGAATACACCTTTTTTGTACCCTGGGTACATCTACATGTGAAATTAATGTGAAACAACAAAATCCAGTGCATATCACACCAGAGTTTATTGCTCTTGGGTGCCACATCTTCATGTGTGCCCGGGATCATTGCATGTTGAGTTATATCAGAGCAGCCTTCACTGGCAGGAGCTCAGCGGGGTCAGTCTGCCAGCAGGGTGAGCTGCTCCAACCTGGCTCAACATACTGGGGAGGGGCCGGCTGGAGCACAAGGGTGCTCCGGTGCAGGGCTAGCCAGCAGGCGATTCCACACTGAAGTACCTGTGTACCCCAGCCAGCCCTGTTAATGGCTACAAGTGCACTGCTGTGCATCAGAGAATGCCACTGCAGGATAGTACTTGGATTTACAAGTACTAACCTGCAGCACAGTTAATTAGCTTCCTGTGGCCAGTACAGCTGTATGTATAGACAATAAAATTTTACTGTGGAGCTAATTAAGCAGCTCTCCAGTAAAAATCTTGTGTAGATGCACCCACCCTGGGCACATCAAGATGAGCATGCATATGTGGTATGTGGTGCTGCAGGCCCATCTGTGGCACTGCATACCACATGCACTGCCCATTGCAGGTGTTCCTCATGCTGCTAATTTGCATAGATTTGGTATAAAAAAACCCCATACGTAAAAAAAGCAGGGCAGCACATGCCATCCAAAACCAGAGCCTGACTAGTCAAAGCCTCACTCGGGCTTCCATCTTGCTGCAGGATCACTGTGACTGTAGCTCCCAGAGACCCCAGAATTCCAGATAAGGCTGGTGGGGCCAGTCCAGGTGCTGGCCCCATCCTCCCCTACCCAATTCAGGGCAATGTGCTGCACATCAGAGTGTGCATGCACAATGATTCCCTAGGGACAAATAGCAGTGGTACATATTGTGCTGCTGCTGTTTGTCCTTGGGGAAACACACATTTCCACTCATGGGAATGTGAGCCCTGAATGCCAGTTCCTTTTTCTGGAATACACTTTTTTCTCTCCCTGAGTGCTTTTCTGGTAGGTTATCTTATGCCATTTCAAAATGAACTAAAAAAAGACTAACAGAAGAGGACTGCCCACTTGGTAAACTTATAAAGGATAGCTATTGCTATTTTGGGTTATTTCCCAGAGTGAATAAGACTTATATCTGAGATCCTCACTATTGTCTAGGCAGGATTCTGTCTTCCCGATTTATTTGTGAAATCCCCATATTTTGCAGAAGACAGTGTCTTTCACTTCAGTGTTGAAAATCAAGCTTAGATTTTGATTACAGAAAAGGGAAATATGAATAATTGTTGAACCAAAATAATAATTACAAATCATTAGTTGTATTTTTTCATTTTTTTGTGGGAAAACAAAAAATGGAGAAAAAACAAGTCCCTGTTCTACCTGGTCTATTACATTAATTAAGGCAATGAATAGTCTTGAAGACAACAGGCATTTTTTTCAATGGTTTAGAAATTCCTTGATTCTAGGAACAACATGTCAAACTCTGAGAAAAGAGTGTACTTTTTAATTTCTGCAGAACCATAACTGAAATAGGGACCGAACACCTGCCACTTGGTTTGCAAATGGAAAGTAACTTGTTTGTTCCAAAATTTGGAATGCATAATGGCTTATGTTGTATGACATTCCAAGATATTGAGCTTTAGGGCTTGTGTAGGTGAAAAACTTACTGTGAAGCAAGCTAAGCAGCGAATTTACAGCACCTTAAGTGCTTCACACTAACTCTGTGCCTTGTGGTATGGGGCACTTGGTACATGTAAAATCGTTGGAATGGTCTGAAGTATTAAAGTTAGAATGTCTTCTGAGCAGCCACAAAATAATGTTTATTATGAACCCTACATGAACAACTTGAACTCTAAAGGTTTCTTCTCTAAAGGTTTCTGCCACTAAAGGTCTCTTGAGCAGGAGTTCTGGCCTGCTGTGCTGGAATGATTTTTCCCATATTTTCAACAGCACATGAAAACAGGTGAGCACAGACAAAAGTGCCAATAGGCTAAGGTGAGGTGAGGTGAGGTGAGGATGTGAATTCCAAACCCTCTTTGACCAGATGCTGGCATCATATCCAATCTATTTCTATATCTCCAGGGGCTTACCAGAGATGACAAGTGATGGGACCAAGCAAATCCTTATTGCGACTGCTCTAATCTAATCTATAGCTACTCCATACTTTGGCAGCACAAACTACTGGCTGGTGAGGTGCTGCTTTGAGGGCTATGATACTGCCATGGCATTACAGTGGCCCACTTGCTGGAGGCACAAAATAATGCCAGGCAAATTGGGGGGCTGCAGGCCCAGTATCATGCCACCTCATCACCGCTGAGCACTACTAGTGAGCTTATACAGGTGGGAGTAGCTCATTCTTGGAACCTGGGATGTTGATCAATGGCAGAAAAATTTTAGGTTGCACCATAACACAATCATAGACATTGGACTTTAGTGCCCTATCCTTCCTTCCTTCTTATGTACTTGTAACAAGGTATTTAGCAGAATTTGCAGATCCATTGGAATCTGATATGGCTATGCAGTGAGCACTTCTGCTAAGGCCTACTATGGCACCCTGTATCCACTGAGAGACATATAGCACTAGTGATTTGGAAACTGGTGCACACCAAGTCTCCATTCTGTTGCCAACCAGTGGCATGGGCAGACAGTGGCAATGATGGCCATGCACAAACTATGCAACAGCATACCTGGGGGCCTGGGGCCTTGGTGAGCCACAGGAGGTGGAGACTCACAGGAATTCATTGCTGGTTTTGAACAAATGGGCTTCCTGAACTGCACTGGGGCAATCAGTTGGACCCACATTCCCATTCTGTGCCCCCTTACCACATCTTAGATTACATAAATCATAAGAGGTTCTATTCAGTTATACTAAGGAAGTCATGGACCACTGGGGGTACTTCATTAATCTCAGTATTGGGTGATTGGATCAGGTACATGATACCTGCATATTCAGGAACTCTGGTTTCCCAAAATTAGGGACTGTTGGGTGTCATCCTTGGTGCTCCCACCATAGACTTGGGTGGGATGACTGTTTTTTCCAATGCTTTCCCCTTGATATGAGCCATAAGTGTAGTCTTCAAAAAAACCAAAAAACAACAGCACCCTGGGCTATATTAACAGGAGTGTCATTTGCAAATCAAGGGAGTGATTCTTCCACTCTATTTAGTGTTTGTGAGGCCTTACCTGGAGTACTGTGGGACATGAATGATGACAACGTTCCCTGATGCTGGACCATCCATGCCTACCTCCACAGGGAAGCGTGCAGGACTGCTACCAGCCATACTAATAGTGCCTAGTGATAAGCATAACAATGCTTATCACTAAGCACTGTTAGCATGGCTGGTAGCCATTCTCCCTTCCCCAGAAGCACTGTTAGCACTATATATGGATATAGTGATAAGTTCTATTCTACATGTTCCCCCCACTTCTTAGGTCTTTACCCCCTTCGACATTTCTCTGCTTGTGCTCAGAACTCCTTTGATTGTGTGTTTCTGTTTGTTATTGCCCTGAAATGCTGTCCTGAAAGGGGAAGCAGGGAACTGTTCATTGTGTGTGGGGGAGTTCTGCTGAGCCTGTCCCTAGGTACCGGCAGACAGAATTCAGCTGGCAATAACAAATATCTGCAGACCAGCTTTCAGGGGACTCTGACCCCCAAAATTCACCAAAGTACTGCAATGCATGTGGGGCGTCTGGAGACAGAGGGAAGGCTGGGGCAGGCTGGAGTGAATGTGAGTAGAGTAGTTTACTAGGCTTAACATGTCCTGATTCTGGACATATTCTTTGACTTATTTTTAATTCATTTGCTTATTTTAAAGTAGTTAAATAATGTAAAGCTTAATGGTTAACTATAAGTTAACTAGAGTTCTTCTCTAGTTGATCAAGGTGTGATGGCAACTGCACAGAGCTTTCATTCTCTTGCATTCCCTATTCTCTGTCCCCTTCTCCCCACAAACTTTAAATTTTATGTAGAGGATGTTCTGATTGAGAGTTTTGACAAATTGCGCATATGTCCATAGAAGCCTGTTCAAGGAAATGATAGAACTCTTTAAATATGACCACCAGAAATGACACTAGATGAACATAAATAATATGGCTCCAAGTAGGTCCAAAATATTTATAACATCTGACACTGAGCGTGGCTACTTCAAAATATGCTTCAGACTTGGAGCATGAGTGTATCTAAGTTACTAAAGAAACATTTATCCTACTCCCATGACTAAATTATGACCAAGATTTTCTGTTCCAAGGACATTTACATTGTACACTTCAGACTGTGTGTTCTCTGTGGCAGGTTTTAAGTAGAAATGGTTTTTAGGGGGCACTCCCACAATAGAAATATTTAACCTTAAATGACTGAATTAAATAAGCAGAAAAAAGAAGGTGTCCTAAAATTCATTTCCCTAAGTATGTATCCCCGTTGGCTGCAGACCATAAGAAAACTTTGCACATGACTGCCCTCTTCATTTCATTCTCTTGCATTCTGTTATTTAGGCCATTGCATAACGAGAATACAAAATACTCTACTTCCTTCTGAGCAAATGAAAATTAATTTGCATTGTTAGCAAATTTTCAAGGCAGGGAATGTATATTACACACCTTGTGAAGGTACACTTTATGTTTCTGTAAAAGGATGGACTTGGAATGCGAACGAACAAATAAAGCACTTAAAAATAACAGCACTTTGTAGCGGATCTACTATGACTATTTTATCTATCCATTCTGCTCTGGAAGCAACATTATTGTAACCTTGTGTTTCCTTCAGGTTTAAAGTGACAACACTAACTTGATTTTCAAATGCCCTAAACCATATGAAGTCCTTTGTATACTGGTGCAAAATGACTGTATGTTGTCCACTTCTAAAAGGTATGCAAAAGGAGGAATGGAAAAGCAAAATGAAAGAGGAAATATAAATGGGAAAAAGGAAAAGAAAGAATAAAACCCCATGAAGAATATCTCTACTATATCTCTTTGTTTGCAGGAGGTGTTAAAGATGGAAATAGTTGCGCAAAGTTATACTATTTTAAATATAGGATCAGAGAGTTATACAAAATCTTAAAAAGATGTTTGCACCCCAAAATGAGGGAACAGCTATGTAGTAGTAATAGTAAACTACAGTCTTTGTGACTAAACTGCTTACATAGCACTGCTTGGGAGAGAGCACTTATAATTCAAACTTTCAGTGGAGACAATGTTACAGAACTTTAGCAGGGCAGAAATATACTTCCAACCTATTTATTCATGTATGCTGCTCTCTATGAGCTGTTAGGGCAAGTGTTCTGAATGCTGTAGTCTATGACACCAAATCTAGAATGAATTTACCTAGGTAGTTAATCATTGTTATGATGTCTCGATGTATTTTTCCAAAGTCTGCAGTATACCTAATTTCTCTCTGCAAACCAACAGCAGATAATTACCTTCTAGGGTTGTTATTTTATTCACTGAAAACTGACACTTCCTCCTGTTTTAGTATCAGTTCATTGTGCAGAATTCTTTGTAGTGCTTTAATTAACCTGGCATGATGATCTCACAACAGCCCCAAATAAAATTAACCTCAAACACTCATATGCTATTGTTATAAGAGATAGCTTGGGTAATAAACACGTACCATATGGTAATCTTTAAAAATAAAACCTGTGAACCGGCAAATTTAATGTGATGATCTTGGCATACTTATTGTTAAGATTGCAAAAATCAAAAATAATCTAGGCTTATACAACACTGTTCACCTCAAAGGATCCCAACATATTTTCCCAATGCTGTTTACCTATTTAAAATCTGCTTGGCTACCCTTAAAAGCAGCCACTTTCATAATAGAATGCAGTAGCTATTTTAATAGAGGGCAGCAAATTGGAATAGCAATTTTAGGGCAAGTAATGAAGATAAATGGCATACCTTATTTAAACTGCAGGGGCAGAAGGTAATTACCCCAATTTAAATCTGACTCCGATACCAGAGCTAGCACTTCTCTTGCAAAAAGGTGTCAATCATTATATTGTGATTAAGTATCATTAGAATAAAAACATTTTAGATGCCTTATAACAAACACTGGCTAAACAAGTAGAATTTTAGAAGGTAAAAGTTTATAATTGAATTGCTGTTCTCAAGAATATCAGACAAACACCATTCTATTCCTGCCACTGGACAGCTAAAGATTAAGAGCAGGACCCAGTGCAACATCTAGATGTCTAAAATAGTACTGAGGTGGATTTCAGGAGTCCAAGTCCAAAAAAGCAATCCAGAAAACCTATGTTCAGCAGCCACAATACTCATTAGATGTCCATACTACAAATACTTATTTGGATATACATTGTCACAGCATTTCTCTGGTTCCATTTACATGTGGGAGATACTTGCTCTGAGTAGCTAGGTACCTGACTTCTGCCTAAGCTCTGATGGGATTCAGATTCAAGGCAGAGCAGATTTTAAAGCCCTTCTAAGTCTCTTGCCCATTATATATTCTCTGAGTGCAGCTACTGCACTCTGGCATAACTGAGTTCAGTGGGGAATGCAGCAGTCACGGTCACTTTCACTCAACAAATGTGGTTAATGCTGATGCTGCCACCACACTGCCACTCTCAGGTGAGTACTCCAATAAGCAGGATGCATTCAGGCTTCTTCTCACTTTCTCTCTTTACAATCCTCAAATATTGCACTTTGGCTATACACTGGCTCATATTTAACATGTGAAGGCTAGAGGGTGTCTTCTCCATGGCTATTTTGTAGTTGAAAGCTAGGACATGTTCTTGGGAAGTGGGAGATGTCAGCTCCCAGACTACTGCACTGGGCAGCACAGTGTGGGGAGGAGGTGAGCCATCCCCGGTGGAACAGGTTAAGGACCATTTAGATAATCTGGACATCTACAAGTCCATGGGGCCAGATGGGATGCACCTGAGGCTGCTGAGGGAGTTGGTTGCTGCGATTGCAGAGCCACTGGCCATCATCTTTGAAAATTCATGGTGATCAAGAGAGAATCCTGGATGATTGGAAATAGGCAAACATAGTGCCCATATTTAAGAAGGGAAGAAGGAGGATCCAAGGAATTACAGACCAGTCAGCTTCACCTCCGTACCTGGAAAAATCAGGGAGCAGATCCTCAGGGAATCCATTTCTAAGCACTTGGAGAACAAGGTGATTAGGAACAGTCAGTATGGATTCACTAAGGGCAAGTCATGCCTGACCAACCTAATTGCCTTCTATGATGAGATGACTGGTTCTGTGGATGTGGGGAGACTGGTGGATGTGGTGTACCTTGATTTTAGCAAGGCTTTTGATACGGTCCCCCACAACATTCTTGCGGCAAACTAAGGAAGTATGGGCTGGATGAATGAACTGTAAGGAGGATAGAAAATTGGCTGGAGCATCAGGCTCAGGGAGTAATAATCAATGGCTCAATGTCTAGTTGGCAGCTGGTATCAAGTGGAGTGCCCCTGGGGTCAGTCCTGGGGCCAGTTTTGTTGAATGTCTTCATCAATGGCCTGGAAGATGGCATAGAGTTCACCCTCAGCAAGGTTGCAGATGACACCAAGCTGAGAGGAGTGGTAGATACACTGGAGGGTAGGGCTGGGATTCAGAGTGACCTAGACAAATTGGAAGATTGGGCCAGAAGGAATCTCATGAGGCTCAACAAGGACAAGTGCCAAGTCCTGCACTTAGGAGGGAACAATCCCATGCAAAAGTGCAGGCTGGGGGCTGACTGGCTGGGCCACAGTTCTGCAGGAAAGGACCTGGAGATTACAGTGGATAATAAGATGAATATAAGCCAGCACTATGCCCTTGTTGCCAAGAAGGCTAATGGCATACTGGGCTGCATTGTAAGTGTATTGCCAGTAGGTAAAGGGAAGTGATTACTCCTCTCTGTTCAGCACTGGTAAAGCCACATCTGGAGTACTGTGTTTGGTTTGGGGCCCCCCAGTACAGAAAAGATTGTAGACAAATCGGAGAGAGTACAGTGGGGGACAACAAAATGGTGAGGGAGCTGGGGGCATGACTTATGAGGACAGGCTGGGGGAATTGGGCTTATTTTGTCTATGGGAGAGAAGACTGAAAGGGGATTTAATAGCAGCCTTCAGCTACCTGAAGGGGAATTCAGCAGAGGATGGAGCTGAACTGTTTTCAGTGGTGGCAGATGACAGCACAAGGAGCAATGGTCTCAAGTTGCAGCAAGGGAAGTTTAGTTTAGATATTGGGAAGAATTTTCTAACTAGGAGGGTAGTAGAACACTGGAACAGGTTACCCAGAGACATGGTGCAATCTCCATCCAGTTTGGCGAAGCTTTGGCTGGGATGATGTAGTTGGGGATGGTCCTGTTTTGAGCAGGGGGTTAGACTAGATGACCTTCTGAGCTCCCTTCTAACTCTAGTAAGGAAAAAAAAAATGCAAGTTTCAACTCTCTTAGGCTAAGGATGAGCTAAATCCCAGGGGTGTCTGTACACAGGCTGGGAAACTACTCTGACGCACTGTAATTACAGCGTGCCAGAGCAGACGCGATTAATTGAGTCTGCTGGAGCATGCTAATTTCCCTCCACCATCTTGTGCATCAGCTTGTTCAATGAGCTTTAGATAAAGTGGCCCTGCTGCCATTTTGAAGGGGATGCTGATACATAAGATGCTCCGGGTACTTTAATTATGAAAGCCCCCACTCCACCCCTGAGCACATATGAAAATGCCTGAGGTGTCCAACTTTCTCAAACCACTGGTGTTTAAAGGTGGATAGTAGAATTATTTCCACCTCTTCTGTGAAATGCCTACCTTCAGAACAAGCTGAACTCTTGATCCTTCTTCTTCGTTTTCTTCTCATGTCTTTGTCATAAACTAGACAGTTTTCCAAGCAATGGCTCTTTCTGTTGCTGCAGTGAGGTGCTCTTTTGTACAGGTCTCACCAAGGAGTCGGCAAATGAGCAGGTGCTCCATAGTCTGCACGTCACCACTTTTGCATATATTTGTGTCATTACTGTAGCCCTATTTGATCATGTTTGTTTTTGATCTTCCAGTTTTCATGCACAAATGATTCAGGCATCACCCTGTTGGCCAGTCTAAATCAACCCCTCTGGGAAGGTCATCCTGGGGATCCAGGTCCATTTCAGAGCACATGATTGCATGGGATCATGATCCTGACTGGAAAGAAGTATCTCTAAGTTAAACTTTTGATTGGGCTCCTCAGTTACTGAAAGACATAAATCAGACATCACCTACATAATATGGGAACCTACCTTTCATTGCTAAATGCCTAACTAAATATGAAGGGTTTACAGAGATTTCAAAAAAAATCCAGGCTTCACCTCTGACGGACCTGAAGGGGAAGGGAGTTCCAGAGTCCAGGGGTGACACTTGGGAATGGCCTCCCATTTGTTCTTGACAAACAGATTTGACACACTGATGGTACTTGCCTTAAGTTTCTTTTAGCTGACCATGGGGATTGTGATGTGGCATAGGGGATAATGTGATATTCAAGCCTCAGACCATTTAGAGCCTTGTAGATCAAAACTAGTCCATGAATTGTTCCTGGAAACCTATTGGGAGCCAGCACTGGAATTATACGCTCCTGGCAACCCATGACCATCAGAAAGTGTGCTGCCATATCCAGTACCAGCTGCAACTTCTGGATAGCCATCAAGGGCAGCCCCATTAAGAGCATATTGCAATAATCTAGCTTTGGGGTTATTAAGGCAAGGCTGATGGTGGCCAGATCTGAATCTGAAAGAAAGGGCTGCAGCTTTTACACAGCCAGAGTGGGGGAAAAGCAGTCCTTGCCATCACTGCCACCCTAAGATTCAGCAGAGAAGCCAGGAGTAGCCCAAGGCTGTGGAGCAGAATGGCAAGGGAAGGCTAAACTGCATCAATGCTGAGTGTCCCGATCCTTGCCAACCACCAAGCAGTACACCTACCGCCATCACATCTGTCTTATTTAGACTGAGTTTCAACTGCTTGATAAGCATATACAGCAGCATTACAATCTTAAAAAGGACTACACAATCCTAAAAGTTTGCAAGTCACTAATAGTGCTTCTCTGACTGGTATTTAGACATTTTTTGCTAAATCATGTACTGCATTTGGTTGCCTTGTCAGTTTGTGTAGTTCACAGCTCATCACCAACCAATCCCGCATTACTTCTGTTCTCCAATGAACTGTATGTATTCCACTTTAAGCATTTCAGTACACTAGCCTTCCTTTCACCTTTTGCCATACCCAAAACATCCTATCCTCTCAGTGATTCTAAGCATCCTGCCCTCTGGCAAACAGTTATGTTTAGCCATTACACGTCTGGGTTCTGTAGCACAGCAGAGTCTATTTCATTTGGGATTCAGATTCATCTGAAGGTTACATATCATTATAACCACATGCCTTCGCTTCACCTCATTCACCTCAAGCAGTTGTGACATTTCAGTGTTATTTTAACACCTTAGTCTAATTGGCACTGCCAACTTCCTGGTTGCTATTGCATAAGCCATGCAGGAGCAATAGTCATAGGCAATTTGTGATCATTTTCAATATTAATTCGCCTGTAATTATAACTGACAGGACAAAGATGGTAAAAAATTATCTTGACAAATGATTTGAGCAATTATGATCATCCTTTTAAAGAAGAACACCCTCATACGAAAAAAAACCAACCCTGTGTTCCTTGAGGTTAGTCCCATTGAAATTGCTTTCCAGACTATTCAGGTTCTGCTTAAGTCTCTTTAACTTTGCTGCAATGCTAGAAGACCTGAGGAGCAAGCACAGAGATTGCAAGGGTTCTTACTAATGCTCACACCTTTGTTAAACTTAATCTTTCTTCTCAATGCCAGTGCTAGTTCATATCAGTGCAGAGGATTCACCTTAATCATATTCTTTTCTGAGGAGCCCCATATGAGCTCTGCAAGGGTTGATCCCCATAAAGCGTCATTAAAATGAATAGGATTCCGCAGACATCATATGACATGCATTCAGTCTGAGCCTTTGAATTATCCCTGCATCAAACAGTATTGCTTTTTTATTTATTTATGCATCGGTCACAGATTCTCAAACATGCTTTTTTTTCCATTAAAATTGTGAGCTGTTTAAACTTGATTCTACTAAGACATCTGATGTAGCTCTTTCTTTAAACAGAATAGGTCAAACATAAATTTTCCCTCCTATGACCCAAATGGCATTTCACAGTAATTAGGTCAACAAATAGCTAACTCATTTCCCAGTTACATTAACAGGTCTTTTACTTATTTAATGCTACCCACCTCCAAACTCTACCTCAGTACAGTCTCCAGAAGTAGAAAACAGAATAGACTAGGGTATAAACTGTTCAGGAAGGACAGGCAGGGGAGAAGAGAAGGAGGAGTTATTCTTTATGTAAAAGAGTGGTATGATTGCTCAGAGCTCCAGTATGAAACTGGAAATAGGCCTGTTGAAAGTCTCTGGGTTAGGGTCTGGGGGTTTGCTATAGACCACCAAACCAGGAAAATGAGGTGGATGAGACTTTCTTCAAAGAGCTAGTGATATTTTACAGATCACAGGCCCTTGTTCTCACAGGAGACTTCAGCCACCCTGACATCTGCAGGGAGAGCAATACATTAGTGCACAGACAATTCAGAAAGTTTTTGGGGGTGTTGGGGACAACTTACTGGTGCAAGTGTTGAATAGGTCAACTAGGGGCCATGCTCTTCTTGACCAGCTGCTCACAAACAGGGAAAAATTGGTGGGAGATGTAGAAGTGAATGACAACTTGGGCACCAGTGGCCATGAGATGATTGAGTTCAGAATCCTGGGGAAAGGAAGAAAGGGGAACAGCAGAGTAAAGGCCCTGGACTTCAAAAAAGCAGACTCAGACTTATGGAACTGATGAACAGGATTACCTGGGAAGGCAGTTGTAAGAGGAAAGGAGTTCTGGAGAGCTGGTTGTATTTTAAACAAGCCATCCTACATGCAGAAAGACTAGCAAGTATTTAGAAGACCAGCTTGGCTTAGCAGGGAACTCATCAATGAGCTAAAACAACAAAAGGAAGCTTCCAAGATGTGGAAACTTGGATAAACAACTCGGAAGGAGCATTGCTCAGACATGGGGCAATACCCGAGCAATACTCTTATTGCTAAACTTGAGTTGGAGTTGCAGGGAGCAAGGGATGTGAAGGGTAACACAAAGGGTTTTTATAAGTATGTCAGCACCAAGGGGAAGTTGAGGGAAAATATGAGTCCATTATTGAATGGGAGAGGCTGTCTAGTGACAGATGATGCAGAAAAGACTGAAGATACACTGGAGGGTAAAGCTAGGATTTAGGGTGACCTGGACAAATTGGAGGATTGGACCAAAAGCAATGTCATGAGGTTCAATAAGGAGAAGTACGAAGTCCTGCACTTAGGATGGAAGAATCCCATGCATTGCTACAACCTGGGGACTGACTGGCTAAGCAGCAGCTCTGCAGAAAAAGACCTAGGGATTACTGTGGACAGTAAGCTGAAAACGAGCCAATAGTGTGCCCTTGCTGAAAAGAAAGCTAACAGCATTCTGGGCTGCACTAGTAGGACTGTTGCCAACAGATTGAGGGAAGTGATTATTCCCTTCTATTCAGCACTGGTGAGGCCATGTCTGGAATACTGTATCTTTTTGGGCCCCCCACTACAAAAGACTATGGACAAATTGGAAAGTTAAGCAGAGAGCAACAAAAATGGTTTGGGGGCTGGGGCACATGGCTTATGAGGTGAGGCTGAGGGAACTGAGCTTATTTAATCTGCAGAAGAGAAGACTGAGTGGGGTCTTAATAACAGCTGGAAGGGTGCTTCTAAGGGGGTTGGAGCTAAACTGTTCTCAATTGTGGAAGATAATAGAGTAGGTTGTAGTAAGGGAAACTTCAGTTAGATATTAGGAAAAATTTTATCACTAGAAAGGTAATAAAACTCTGGAACAGGCTACCCAGGAAGGGTATGGAATTTCCATTCTTGGAGGTTTTTAAGTCTCTGGTAGACAAATTCTTGGGTAGGATAATAAAGTTAGGGATTGGTCCTGCTTTGAGCAGAGTGTTGGACTAGAAGACCTTCTGAGGTCCCTTCAACCCTAATTTTCTATGATTCCATGATTTAATGATAACAGGCATCACAATAAGCATGAAGGCCTCCTTCTAAATATGTTCTATTCTCTTAGGTGTGCTGTACAAGGCAGTTCCTTCTCAGTGCCTTGTGCAACATATGTGTAATTTTAATTTATTTGTATGGATTTATGAGGAATCTGTGGACGTGCACTGTATAACACTGTGTATTTAGGACATGATCCAGACTTTTATCTCCTTCAACAGGATGAAAAACAAATTTGCTCCTTCCAAAAAAGGGTGTTTCAGAATATGAGCTATATCTGACCTATTCTAAAGTAGAAAGTGCTCAAATTTGACTTATAAGTGTGATGTGGGCTTGATTTGGTCCTTCACTATTTGTATGTATATGTTTAGAATTAAACAGGTGTATGATCTTTGCAAGATTGGGACCTTGGTGGGTACATTTTGTCCCATAGAGGATCCTACTTACTTTACAATAAGCCTCATTTAAAGTACAAAGCTCACATTTTTTGCCTTGACTTTTACTAGTTCAGGGTCCATATCCATATACCCTTAGTCTGGTTTAATACAGAATTCAACAGACTAACCCATGTAATACAAGTCAACTTTTGAGTCAGGGTATCAAAATTTGTCCCTTTGATTGCCTCCTGCTGCCACATGAATTGCCTTTGGTTTCTGACTTTATAGCAGCAGGGCTGCTGTACACCCTGGAGTTCGTGAACTTTTTCTTGACTGATTCAGATGTTTGAATTTTGAACCATTTTTTCAACACTTGAACTTTATGATCTCTTTCAATATACATCCTTGTATCAGAGATGGTAAATATTCCACTCCCTGTATAGCTACTGTATCGCTTTGCACTTTCCTGCTTTTAGATGCTAGATAAGACAAGGCAAGCAGAGAAAAGTCCAGCCTGAGGTTGCCAAGGAACAGATAAAATAGTCAAACAAGTAAGACAAACAAAAAAGTAAAACAAACACAGCATGCAAATCCAAACACAAAGAGCAATGAATGGAAAGATGCCAGATAGAGTCACAAAAATCCCAAACTCAAAATATTTTGGTCCCCTGACCTTCCCCTTTCATGTGTATCTAACTGTGCTTCAGTTCCTCTTAAGAAGATTATTTTATTTTGTATTATGTCAATTGTTGGCATTCTGTTTTCAAAGTAGATGTTACTAATCCAGTTTTATCACTGTACTGTAGCATATCACTTAGTAGAACTTATACCAAGAGGTATAAATATTGGTATCTAGTTCTGGTGCACCTTTAATTAACTAGCAAATGCCAAAGACTTGTTAACTCATCCTAAATTGCATTTTTTTTTATGGTTGCTGTTATTGGTTACAACTTTTGTGTGTCACGAACCAGGATAAACATTTATAAGCCTGTTCACTTTACATGATAAATGATCTAATTCAAGAGGATTTATACCTTACATAACTCAAATATAAACTCAGTGAAACTGGATCCTGGCTTTTACAGTAAATCTAAAGGTATTCTTCACAGCATATCATTCTAAACTTTTTCAAGGAAACCTCATCTCAAAGCTTTTTACATGCATTTGTAAAAAAACTGTTGAATTGTTAAATTATATTTTAAAGGGATTTTCCTGCTGTGCCTCTCAAGAAAACTGTTTAAATAGGAAATTGACAAGGAATACTTGTGAGCACGTGCTTATATACAATGTTCAAACTATATGGTGGTATATTATAAAAGCAGCCATTTTCATGTTTCGTTAAAGGCTTAGGCAGGGTGGAACAGGCTCACAGGTGCTGAACAGATAGAAGAGGGTCTGGTCCCTAGTCACTTCAAGTGGGGCTTGAGCAGAATTTAGGCCTCTCCTCTACTTATAGCTTTTTACTAGTAAGGTACCCAAACAGACTCTCAGTTGATGTCTACTAATTTAGCATAAATTCTTTCCCTGAATCACAAAGGGTGCATCTACCTGTTCATGAATGTACCATAATTACATGCATTAAGTTTAGTACCCGTAATAATAGATAATAATTTAATGCATTATTATCGGTGCTACCGCATGTTAGCACAGACGAATGTTTTTTTATGTGACACTTAATGTGCATTGGACTAATCTACTGTGCATTGGCACAATAAGATGCTTTTTGCCAGCTGCACTAATGCATGGTAGCATTAGTCCAACGGGCATTAAATGTCTTGGGTAGATGCTCCCAGAATCAAAGAAAAGTAAGACTGGAAAGGACCTCAGGGGATCATCTAGTCCAGTGGGGTGGCAACCTTTTGGCTGGCACACCACAAATTAGGCCAATACCCTTCCCAACTGCCAGTCCAATCCCCTTCCTCCGCCCAGTCAGCTGTTCATACTTTCTAATCCCTGCCTAATCTGAAGCTCTGATTTTTGTTTCTGTCAAGGCTCCGGAGCTGGTGAGCCACACTCACGGTCTTGGTCACGGTGGTGCGGCCGGGTGGTGGCAACTGGACACGGAACAGGTGGGATTAGCGGCGGTGAAGTTCTGAGAGACACAGAAGCTGGGGATTCTTTTAACAAAATGGGTTTATGACTTACACTTGGAAGAGCGCAGGTACGGAGCTTCTTCAGTTACAGTAGCAGTGTCAACGCACAACAGAGGGACCTGTTGCCCCACGGGGTTCACTGACAAGCCCTTGCTTTCTACTCCCGGTGCCGAAGCCCGGGAATAGGTGCGGCTGCCTGTTGG
>NW_017728948.1:25348082-25352573 GCF_001723895.1 Crocodylus porosus
AGGCCTACCTGTATCAAAGTTGCAGGAAGTGCCCCAAGTGGAATTAACTGGAAATAATATATATACATATATTAAAAATATCATATCTAACACAATAAAAGGAAGGCCCATTGTCTGCTTTGAGGCAATTGTATTCATACCTCCATGTACAGGTTAGCATGATTACAAAAATATAGTTAGCTGTGATAGTCTGAAATCAGGCAGGGGACAGAGCAGGGTGTCACCAAAGGGCCACTCTAATTAAAATGCCCACAGCATCTTTTCTTGTATTGAGTGTTCCATGCTTTAAAATGGTCGTTCAATGAGCTTTAGCTACAGCACCCCCACTGCCATTTTGAAATGTGGGGATGCTGAATACACAAGACGCCAAGGCTGCTAGAGCATGCTAATTAGCATGCTCCAGCACACTTGATTAATCAAGACTGCTCCTACGTGCTGTAATTACAGTGTATCAGAGCAGGCATCCCACATGTCTACAGGCACCCATATGGTGCCTATACATGAGCGCAGAGGGTGCTCTGATGTGCTGGTATTCCAGCACATCAGAGCAGACTTGATTAATTGAGTCTCCTGGAGTGTGGCAATTGCTGTGCTTCAGCAACGTCCTTCGTCTCATGTATCACCATCCCCAGGCTTAAAAATAGAAGCAGGGGCACTTGAGCTAAAGCTCATTGAATAAACTTTATTTCAAGCACCCCAACCACCATTTTTAAGCTCGGGTACACTGATATGTAAGATGTGCTTTAACTAGAGCAGCTCTCGGAGCCACTCTAATTAAAGTGCCATCCCTTCCACCCCAGAGCATGTGTAAAAGTGCCTTTAGAGACTAACTCATCCAGAAATGCATAAGATTTTGTAGGCAACAGGCTACTTAGTCAGACACTATAAACAGACTTGCAGAAAGTGGAAGAACTAAACAGAAATTAACTTAGAATATCACTTTGTAGGGACTTATAAATTAAATGACCTTCTCCAGTGTTTTACAGTATTGAGTTTAGATTAACTGGTCTGTAATTGCCTAAATACTTTTTCCCCTCTGTTTAAAGATGAGCACTCTTCTTTATGCTGCAGTAGGACTGAACTAGTAGGTGGTTAATAAATGTTTGCATTCTGTAAAAGGGTGAAGGAGCTCCCTTCTGACAGGGGCTGTACTAGATGATCCTGGAGAATCCCAGCTGTCACCAAAAGTTCTTGCAACCTAATGCACATCCCCTTAGAAGCCAACAGCAGCTGTAGCTTACGAGTCCCATATTAAGAACTAATAAAATGGAAACTGTTTGATATTTTTCTTTAATCATCCGTGTTTCTAAATGTTCAGTGCTAGAAAACAAAGAGGCCTCTCTACTCGAAAAAAACAGAAGTGACACAACAGAAATATACAAAGAAAACATTTCCTATAAGTAGGATTCCCAGTGACCAACCAGCATTGTATCCATCAGAGATGCGTTTTATGAATATATAAATCTAGAAGGGGCTCACAAAATCATCTAGTCAAATGGTACTCACCCTTGCAGCCCTCTGGGCTGGATGAGTGATAAGGCTTGATCCTGTTTGGGGGGGGCGGGTTGTCAGTCTGTGGGTGCAATCCAGTGCCCCATGCTCCAGGTCTGGCCCTGCACTGGCTGATGTCATGTGCCTGAGTTGGCCACGCACCAGCCCAATCCCTTGTGCTGGGCCCACTACGCACTGGAAAGATCTAGTGTACCAGGTCATGTTATCCAGCCTGTGGGCTCCCCATGGTCTGGAAATTTAGTGATAGAGGAATGGCAATTAACACTGTCACCTCTTCCTTGCCACCAAATTTCTGAACCTCTGGGGAGCCCCTGGGCCAGATGACATGGCTTTATGGGATGGATCTGGCCCATGGGCCTGAGATTGAGTACCATTGATCTAATCCAATAGCTTGAAGTAAGGCAGAATAAAGTGACCCAGACCATTCCTGACAAATACTTTCCTAATGTTTTTAAAATACTTTAATAAAGGAAATTTCATAACCTTCCTGGGTAAATTTTTCTAGTATTTTAGTTCCTAACTCTTATAAAAGTTTTTCTAATATGCAACTTGCCATGTTTTGCTGCAATTCAAGCTATTTTTTCTTGTTCTTTTCCTAGTGGCCATAATCACACTTTATATTTGATCACCCTTTCCATTGTAACAATTTTTGACATAACTTTTTTTCTAGACTAGGCTAACTCAATTCCTTCAAACTTTCTTCACCAATTATTTTTTAACTGTCATATTCACATTTTCCTCCCCTAGATTCTCTCCACTTCATATCTTTCTTAAAGTATCCAAAACTGGACATAGTATTCTAGCCCCAAATAGAAAGGAAAAATTACTTTCGTCATCTTAAATGTGACATATCTGTTAATACGTTCACAGTAAGAGATTCGTCAGTTTTGGTTGGAGGTTTGGGGGTTTTTTTGGTCTTTTATCATGTTATTGACTTTTGTTTAGTTAGTAATCTATAACTGTCACATCGTTTTCTGTTATCCTGCTGCCTAGCCTGATACTCCTGCTTTTATTTGTGAATTTGATTTCTCTTTCTTAAGTGCATTGCTTTGCACTTATCTTTATTGAATTTTCTTTTGTTGATTTCAGACCTTCTCTCCAAATTGTTATAATCTCCCTGAATTTTGATTCCATCTTCCATAATACTTGTTATTATCTTCCTGCAAGCTGGTGGCACCTACACATTTGTGTGCGTGCTTTCTATTCCACTATTCAAGACATTCAGTGAAAACATTGAATAGAAAAGTCTCCTGAAGAGATCCCTGGGACACTCTGCTTAAGATGTCCTCCTGGTTTGCAAGTGAAGTATTGATAACTGCTCTTTGACAGCAGTTTTTCAGTAAGTTGAGCCCTAACCTGATGATGATTACACCCAGACCATACAATGTGGGCCAGTGCCATAAGCCTTATGGTAGGCAAAGTATAGGGCATCTACTGTTTCCTCTTGATTCAGGTGGCCAGTTACACTGCCACAAAATTCCTCTAAACAATAATGCATGGCTGTGAATTCTCAAATGTCTAAAGGAAAGGAAAATGTGCTACCTGCAAACTCCACTAACAAAGACACTTTAAACAGGCCATCAAACCCAAAAAGTAGAAGGAAACAGCTGACTTAATAACACAGTTGACTTTTCTGTATGACATTCTCAGTTTCATTTATAAACAAACAAATCACGTGAAATTTACTCCACTGACAAGTTTATCCTTTGTCTTTAAGAAAGTTTCTGGAAAAGCTTTTTAGGAATTTTCAGTCAATGAAATATTGATACCATATGGAGAGTGTTGATGTATTTATATTTCTTTTCTTGTGTAGCACAGCAAAGAAAGAAAACAGAGAAAAAGGAGAGGGAATGAATTCATTTAAAAATCATAGATTCATAGATTATAGAGTTGGAAGGGACCCAATGGTTCATTGTGTCCGATCCCCTGCCCCTGGCAGGAAAGAGGACCGAGGTCAGAAAACACCAGCCAGGTGACTGTCAACCCTCCTCTTGAAGACCTCCAAGTCAGGTGATAGAACCACTTCTCTTGGAAGCCCAATCCAGATCCTGGCCACCCTTACTGTAAAAAATTTCTTCCTAATGTCTAACCTAAATCTACTCTCCACTAATTTACACCCATTATTCCTAGTTACTCCCTGGGATACTGTTGTAAACAGCGCATCACCAATTCCCTGCTGTCCTCCCCTGATAAATTTATAGGTGGCTACAAGGTCACCCCTCAGCTGTCTTTTGTAAAGGCAGAAGAGATCCAGATCTCTCAACCTCTCCTTGTAGGGTCTTTCACAGAGACCACTAATCATGTGGGTGGCCATCCTCTGAACCTTCTCCAGATGCTTCTGGTCCCTCTTGAAATGCAGTGCCCAAAACTGGACACAGTACTCCAACTGCAGCCTGATCAGTACTGCATAGAGTTAGTTGGTCAGTTAGTATGGGAATCTCCTTTCTCTTTGTATATTTGGTACTAGAAGCTAGTTTATGAAAACTCCTGTGTGAACAAAATGGACCAAAATTCCTGTAAAATAACAGAAAATGCAATGGCAGTATAATTTACTTATTCTTACCACCATGAAATAGATTAAACATACATACAAAAATAATTCTATAAATTCAGTAAAACAATCATCTGAAAAAAGAAATCAGGTGGGCCAAAACTGTAGTAGTCTTATTACTAATCAGAAAGTTTTTGAGACTTTCTTCTTTTTGGTCCCAGAACTTTTCCAGTGATAACTGTGAAAAGGTAGGCTATTGCTGGACATACAGCTCCACACCTGTTTTGTTTCTGCTGTAAAAGCAGGAGGTAATGAAAATGGGTGGGGAAATCATTGCTTTATTCCCTAGCTCATCTCCATTTTGTGAAGTTCTTTATTTGTGAAGAATCCTTATTTGATCTTATGGAACCACATAATTATCACATGAGGAGTGGAATTTGATCAAAGCTAACAGGCTTGGCAGGCTGGATACCTTCAAGTCAGCTGGC
>NW_017728948.1:25353793-25361406 GCF_001723895.1 Crocodylus porosus
TGGTGGCCACCTATAAATTTATCAGGGGTGCTCATCAGGATCTGGGGGAATGTCTGTTCACCAGAGCACTCCAAGGGATGACAAGATTGAATGGTCACAAACTCCGCCACGACCAATTTGCTGTCTGACCCCCAAGTTTTGGAACAGACTGCCACCGGAGGCAGCTCAAGCACCTACTTTGAATGCCTTCAAGACACATTTGGATGTTTATCTTGCTCGGATCCTATGATCCCTGCTGACTTTCTGCCCCTGGGGCAGGGGGCTGGACTCGATGATCCTCTAGGGTCCCTTCCAGCCCAAATGTCTATGAAATCTATGAAATCTTTTACTTACTAAGGGCCAGATCCTATAAACAAACATGTCCAGTTTTACCTATGAAGTCAGTGACCCTTGCCACAAGTACAAAAAATAGGCATTTGTATTTCTTCTTGAAGTATTTGGGTCTGACACAGACAGCACTTTAGGCAGCATGGATAGGTGCTGACTTTGGTTTTTGCTAGTGGGTGCTATTTCCCCCCCACCTTCCTGTGCTGAGCTCTGCACATGCCCAGAAGAAGTAATACATTACTTCAACCCAGCTTACCCCACATGGCTTGTTTTTTGGTGGGTGCTTGAGCCCTATGGAACACCCACTGAGTTGGTGCTTATGGCAGTATGTATATCTAATGTTCTGTTAATATCTGAGTTACTCCACTGAGAATCTGTTTTAAAGGAAATCACTATTTTGGCTTTTAAATTCATCATAAGTTCCTTAAATTCATTCATTTATCCTTAAATTCATTCATTTTTCCTTTAAAGCAGTCACCAAAAAAATATAAAACATAGTCTCTTAAATACTGTTTTTTCAAACCTATGATAATAAACAGTCTGTGTTACATTGAAGGGAAATCAAAGACCAAAGTAATATAATCAGGAAACACATAGAATACAAGACCATGCCATTATTCAGCATACTGCATGCCAGTTGGCTCATAACTTCTGCTAGAGATGCAACTTTTTTCCAGAAGTATCCCACAGTCTGTCTGGTTTTTAGAGGAGATGAATACTTACTAATTTTACTGAGAATTTCTGCTCTTCTTAATGCTGGCTTGTACAATATTTACTTTAAACTCTTTTTGACTACTAGAGACTACTAGAAATTGGAAGTAAGAATTCTGGAATCAGTAGTTGCTTCCTAATTGTCTAATATGAATCAAATTCTAGTGTGGGACAAAGATTCACATTCTCATCGTAAAGCACCTGTGTTGTAGCCTAGGTCAGTTCTGTAAAGCTTAGGCAGGCATATGCTGCAGCCCTTGTTAATGCACTGACCCAATTGCTACTAATGAAGGCCAACTCATCCCAAACTCTTCCCTCTGATTGTTTCTGTAGCTGTTTTTAAGGAACTCCTCAAGCACCTGAGCCTTGCTGCACAGCACACTGATCTTCAGTCTCTGAGCACCTCCTGCTCCAGTTACATCTCTGACTTCCCTGGTTCCTAACCCTGCCTTTGACTTGTTCCTGGATGCTTTGACCTCAGGATTCTTCCTACTGATGGGCTTCCTGGCCCTGGTTTGACTTACTCTTGAACTTTGTCCAGTAGATTTTCATTTAGATTTGGTAGCTAGGTTTCTGATTCCCAAATCTGGACCTTAGCTTGGTATTTTGATTCCAGACTTGTGGTTTCAGACCTTTACCCTGCAACCACCAGCTCCATGCCCAGGTTTACCGAGTAGGCTGACTGGCCTAGTGGACCATAATTGCTCGTGTAGCTACCCAGTCACTCAGCAGGGTCATTGAAAGATGGATTAGTCATCAGGTCAGTTTTCTGTGCCTGAACTGGTGGCCATGCTCCAAAATTTGCAGACTCAGATCACTAGTCTGCAGCTTTAGAGCACTCCCTTACAGCCTGAAACTCCCACCAACCCTGATCCCTGCCACACAAACTTGGTGGTAACCTCTGTAAGTTTTGCAGATTCAAAAATCAGTGCCACCTGGCCTTCAGGCTGCATCCCTGAACACCAGGCTTCATGCCTGAACCACCACCACAAGACACTGAGTGGGGCTGATAACCATTCTTCTGACTGGAGATGCCCTCGCTTGCCCTGGCCTCAAGTCCCCTCCTTGGGGACTAATTGAAAACCTCTACTGGGGTTATGGCCAAAATCTATTGGGTTGCAAATTGAGCACACACAGCATAGGGGACCCTCCAGACCCTGAAACAGGGCCACTGCCTTATGTCCAGGTATGCCACAGAATTTAGGCACCTGGCCATGGACGTGGAATGGAGGGAGATCACATAGCATTTCCACTGTCACCAGGGAATCTGTCAAAAGTGAGCTGGCCAAAGTTGAGCTTCCAGCAACCTTGGATGGCTTCATGGATTTCTGTACTAAGATCGATGTTTGTCTGACCAAATGCTAGAAAGAGAAGTTGGGCTTTCCCCAGTCTGTAGGACCACCCAGGAACCCAGAAAAACCCATATCACTACTTCTGGACCTTATGCAAGTTGAAGAAATGAGGAGAAGACTCTTCCCAGAAAAAAGGGTGCACCAGTGCTCAGGAAGTCTCTGACTCTACTGTGGAGGAGCAGGGTATTTTGCTCAGACCTATTCCCAAAAGGAAACTCAAGTTTCATTGCCAGAAACCAGTCAGCCCAGCCTCAATGTGGGTAGAAATTCTTACATGAAATGGGAGGGAGCAAGGTGTAGTGTAGAAAGCTACCACTCTCGGGTTCATCCCTTGCGTGTCCACACCTCCCACACACCAGCTGCAGCTGATCTGGTCAATCTCATCCACCACATCCCAAAAAAACCTTAAAGACCATCTGGAAGCCACCAAGGAGACTTACAAGAGGTTTGCAGAGAAGAATCAAGAAGCACCAAATTTCTTGGTGGAGCATAAGGTTTGGCTGTCTACCCGCAACCTGCTATCTGTGCATTTGTCTATCACACTAGACTACTGATAGCTGGGCCCCTTCCCAATCATTGCAAAGCTCAACCCAGTCATCTGTTGATTAAGGCTTCCCAGCACCATGAAGATCTACCCAGTCTTTCATGTCTCCCTACTGAAGTCTTATAAGGAGAACCCACTTCTAGGTTGATCACCCAACTCTCTACCTCCCATGAAGATCCAAGTTCAAGAGGAGTTTTTGGTTCACCTGATTCTAGACCCCAAGATGATCTGAGGGAAATTGCACTACCTAGTGAACTAGGAAGGGTACAGCTCAGAGGAACACTCCTGGAAACCAGCCAGCAATGTCTATGCAGCAGACTTTATAAAAGACTTTCACTGGGTTCACTCTAATAAACCTGTCCAAGGGCATCTGGAAGCTGCCCTTGAGGATGCAAAGCTACTGTAAGGCTCCTGTGCTGCAGCCTGGTCAGCTCTGTAAGGCTAAGGCAAGCTCCTGCCCTGCAGTCCTTGTCTTTTTATTCATAGATTCATAGACATTAGGGCTGGAAGGGACCTCAGAAGATCATCGAGTTCGGCCCCCTTCCCCAGGGGCAGAATGTCAGCAGGGTTCATAGGATCCCAAATGTCTCTTGAAGGCATTCAAAGTAGGTTCTTAAACTACCTCCAGTGGCAGTATATTCCAAACCTTGGGGGCTCAGACAGTAAAAAAGTTCTTCTTTATAGTTTCATAGTTTCTAGGGTTGGAAGGAACCTGAGCAGATCATCGGGTCTGACCCCCTGCCATGGCAGGAAAGAGTACTCGGGTCCTTATGTCCAGCCTGTAACGGTCATGGAGGAGTTTGTGACCATTCGACCTTGTCATCTCTTGGGGCGCTCTGGTGAAGAGATGTTTCCCCAGATCCTGGTGAGCACCCCTGATAAACTTGTAGGTAGCCACCAGATCCCCCCTGAGTCTGCAACCATCTACAAATTTATCAGGGGTGCTGACCAGGATCTGGGGGAATGGCTAGAGCCTCATGGGGAAGAGAAGGTCTCCTCTGTTCCAGCTGTCTGTGGTATCTGCAAAGAAACACACACTGTCCCCTCTCCCCAAAAACACCTCTCTCCAATTCCCAGACATGGGTCCTTGTGCTGATAACTAGAACCCTGGGTTTATCACCCACCTGGCCCCAGGCTGGTTTTCAGTTAACTCTCCCCAGAGCCTTCCCAGACCAACACCCTGCCCTCCTAGGCAAGTCTCCCTTACCACCCTTTTCTCTCCACACAGGTTCCTCTGCTTCACAGAGAGACAAAAGGATATGACATTATCTTGTCCCCATCACTAAGGGTAGGTTCCTTCACAGGCAGGCTGTAGGGTGGTTCTTCTCTGTGATCCCAGGCATCTTCCCTTCTCTGAGCCTGGCTGAGTTCCCTCCCCTCTCCTGCCTCAGGAGCCAGTCAAAAACATGCATATGCTCTTGCAAGCAACAGCTTTCTGCAGAATTTCCCACTATGCCTTTGCAGGGATCCTGAGCCCTGCTGCAAATCAAGCAGCAGCTGGTACATATAATTCTGTTAGTAGCACAGCTCCTTCTATAACAATACCCAGAAAATAGAATGCTGTGGTCCCAGTGCTTCCTAATAACATAGCTTTGCAAAGTCCTTTCTCATCTGCCCCATTCTTCCTTACAGCAAGCATAACTTGGCCCCCAAGTGTGAGCTTCAAATCTGTCAGTGAATCTCCATTTATAACCTTGATAATTCAAAATAACAGTTTATTGTAGGTTATGAAGGAATAAAACCCAAATATTCTGTTCCTATTATGCCAACTTGTCACTGCAAATGGAATGATGGATTTCAGTGCACTTCCCTGATAGAAATTTAAGCATATAAAATTGGTATCAATTATCTCTGTTTGACACCATCATATTAATCTTTTCATTGAATAGCTAAATAGGCCATAATAGTCAAGTTATACCTTTGTACTGCCTTCTAGTATGTGAATAGTACAAGAGGTTTCATTAACATTATCATGCCCCCTTGGCCCATGTCTCAATAACTTAATGCCTCGCAATTACTGACATGAAAGTCTGTCACTTTATTTACAACTCAGAAGTCTCTAGGAACCAGCATTAGTTCTGCATAATGCAACAATCCCACATCTAAATTAATGGGAATATTACATTGACCTTGTCAGTACACAGTCCTCTGAAGTCATTAATATCCCTACATTCCATTGTAAAAAAACCTGATGACTCTGGCTGTACAGAACATACTCACTAAGTTCTCCAGTCACTCTGGATGAAGAACAACCATCATCTCCAACATGTTCTCACCTATTCTTTGTTAGGATTTCTTTCTCCTTCTCTGAAATTGATACCACCTCCAACTCCTTTGAAATTTTCCAGAAAATAAAATAGCCAAATATGTTGGTAGTGTCCCTTTTACTTCAGGGCTACCCAGATATTTCATGTTTAGCCATGTGCAGTACTTTAATTTGATCACTAACTCAAAATCTCTCAAGTATCCCACAAAGCAAAGTTAATTAAATCATTATACATTTCAGATCAATGGATAATGTTTGGATTGAATGAAGTGGCATACAGTGATATAATCATCGACTTTCATGGTACATAAAAGCAAATTAAGCAAGGATGGAAATGAATTGTTTAGGGTAGACAAAGCGATAACATAGATTAATGGGATAAAATGTTAAAAAAACTTTGGTTTGATACTAGGGGTTTCATAATGGTGCTGGCATTGCATTGCAGATGTCTTCTATTGATATGGCAGAAGTTCTATCACTTTTTTTTATAATGAAATACTCAAAATTTCATGTGGAGAGACAAGCTTACTATTTTTTTGTCCTGCAGAAAAGACCCTTGTATATCCAAGAATAGCATTATCCTACATAATCACTTGTGTAATGATTCTTTCCTCCTACACATTCATTACTGGTTGAAATTGCAGGGAAAAAATATCCCCTACTCCAAGTTGTTAGCATTTTTGGTGGAAAAAGATTAAATTTGTGAGCGAGAAGGATTTTTGTGGGTGATATCTTTTATTGGAGAATTTTCATGGTTTCTGGATTGAAAGAAGGTAACAAAAAGTTTGCCTAAATCTCTCTCAACCAGGCAATGGGTTCAGTAAAAGATATCAACCACAGGAAATCTTTCCTCTCCTATATTTTCTAGACCATCATAGCTATATCACTCTAACACTACCACTAATTTGAAATTTTGTATTTTCCAAAAAAAGGGAAAAAAATTAGATTAAGCTGGATAAAATTAAGGAAGGCCCTCTCTTCCTGGATCTCCGTTGATTTAGCAGAAGGAACTCAGATGGCTTCAACCTTAATTCACTCTCCCCAAGTACACTAGCTAATGCAGACTCATTGGAATCTCCCTCAGGGTATGTGGGAGAGCAAAGTCATGCCCTCAGTCCATAATCTTGTTCCCGTGGCACCACAGCCACATTGTTTATCATAACACAATAAAACCTATATTTATTGTGTTCAGAACAGGCACACCTAGGTGAAATGCAATGGCTGTCATATACAGAAGGTTATATTAGATGATCTAATGGTTCTTTCTGATCTTAAACACTATGAATCCATTATTCCTCATTCTTCAACTCCCTATGACTAAAGTATATTCCTTTTCTACAATTGATAGATGTACAGAATTTTTTTTCATAACCTTGCAGAGAACATTTTGATTATAGACCATTTCTGATTTTACTCCCTGTTAGTTTTATTTCCATTGAATTGACTTTGGCTTGACAAAATAGCTCCATTTATGTTGAAGGTCACCCCTTCATAAGCTGTGATTAGTGGAATACATTTTACAGTTAATCCTTCAAAGAACTTTATTTACCATTTTCTTGACTTTGAATCTTCAAGAATATTTGGGAGCTTCTTCATGTAAAAGCTAAGGGCCAAGACCTGCAATCCTTAATCCAGAAACACTCTTTTTGAAACTTGCTGTGTCTTTGAAGAATGAGGACCACAGAATTTAGTGTAGATATTTTCTGTTATTCAGTAACTGCTGTTTGAAAAATATTCTTTTGTCAAACAAACAGCCCTCTGGATAGAAAGTACTATATTTTATATACACACCAATAAATGTTAATTCTAAAAAATTGCATTTATTTGACTTTTGTCTCCTCCTGCTTAGTATAAAGGGACTGTTAGACAGAGTCCTATTTTAACAAACTTTTGTATGCTTCAGTGAAATATAAACTGAGGGATGCTTGTGCTTTTTCAACAGTCAAGTACTATATTATGCAACGAATCCTTAAACAAGCAAAACTCTTCCTTATTAATTTAATTCATGATGAATGACAATAATTTCTTGGATGTATGGCCAAGTATTGACAGGCTAAACACAACAGATGATAACAAGAATGAAGACTGGCTTTACATGTTTTTTAAAAGTAATACTGATTTACAGAAAGGATTAAAATTACTTCCCTGATCTCGGTGAAACTTTTTTTTGACTATCAACATATACTGGCATTTTTCAGCAATTCATTTTACTAAAACTCTATTTTTGTAGTTTTGGCCAGAATATTAAAGGCAGCAACACTAATAAATCTTCCATGTTTTCAGAAGATAATGCCTGAGGGAAAATGGAATCATGTGGTAGCTGTCATTCAACGGTTGCAAATGTTTAAACGCACACATCGAATGTGCCCACTACAGGATGGCACGACAATTTGAAACCAGGGGAAAAATATTG
>NW_017728948.1:25361506-25363538 GCF_001723895.1 Crocodylus porosus
GCCAAATTATGAGTATGAACTTGCAAAGGAGAGAAACAGGGGCTGAAAGTGGCTTTACTTCCATGTACTGACTACATCCATCATGGATTATAAAGTAGGCATGAGAGCAGCCCATCCCCCCTATGAGAGGACGCACAATGGGAAGACTAGAGGTGGGCAGAGGTTTTATTTCATCTCACCCCTATTATACATAAAATAGGAAATAAGCTGTAATGGGGGCTGAAACAATTTACTTTGTCCCTGGATCAAGGATAACCAGAGGCCAAGCTGGTTTTCTGCATCATGATTTAGTCCCTGGTTTGTCCCTGCAACTAAGCAGCTGCACACTGTTTCTTACTGCAGATTTGAGATTACTTTACAGTCTGGCTCATAGTTGTGTGTTATATGTGATTGCTATCACTTTAAAAATATACATAACTACATTTATTACCTTACAGATCATTTAGATATTCAAATTACAAAGCTTTTAGTGCCAGAAATTCAATTAAAGGAGTAAAAACTCCATGTTGTAATAAACCTTAGTATTTGAAATAGCTTAATAAAATGAGCTTCATCTCAAAAGTGTTTTTTTCACTTTAACGTGCGGGTTTTAATTATTTCATTCTGAATTAACAGAACTTGTTAAAACTGTCTAATTGTTATTTACAACCGAGTTGAGGTACCCAGGTTTCTCTGCCTTTTGGAGAAGTACATTCACTTTTGTTTTATCTGCCTTTCTCAAATAAACGGAAGATACTTTATAACTATCAGTTCCTTAAAGATGATGGGAAATCAAGGGGAAGAGTTCACTGTCCAAAACAGCAATTTTTACTTGTCCAACAAAACTGAAAAATCATTAAAGAGATCAACCCCGCTCCCCACCCCTCAACAAACAATCGTAGTGCATCTAATTTGTAAATGCTAATCTTCTCGTAGAAAATAAACCTTGACTATATCCAGGTGTTTCAGATCGCTACATCTTTCTCTTCATTGGTGGAATGGAGATTGTGCTACTTCCACTGTAAAGTATTTTTTAAACCTGGTGATGAAGAGCACTATATAGGAGTTAGGAAGTATTATTGTGCTGTAGGCTCATAGCATGTGCCAGTGCATAGACACAATTTGGTGGGCTATGAGCAACCACATCTGTCTACCTGCCCACAGTAAGAGCACCTTCTGAATTCTCTCTAGTGCAGTGAAATGTTTTGACCTTGGTGAAACAGTTCCTGGGACAGTTTGCTCCATTTC
This sequence comes from Crocodylus porosus, assembly GCF_001723895.1. Taxonomy (NCBI): domain Eukaryota; kingdom Metazoa; phylum Chordata; order Crocodylia; family Crocodylidae; genus Crocodylus; species Crocodylus porosus. The sequence goes on from NW_017728948.1 coordinate 25,362,734, forward strand.
TGGAGTTCTTAAGGTCTTTACAAATTACTTTGGTATAGCTGTATTCACTACTAACCTTTGTTCATTTGTGAGATAACAAATTTATGTTCACTTCTCTGGCCAAGTTGTGGTATCTTGTTACCTTCATTCTGATGTGATGATGCAGTAGTGAGGAGGAGATGAGAGATGGCAGTATTGATGGGTTGTGTTGCCATGACATTCTTATCTGCATCAATAATGTCCAGTTTGTTGTGCAGCACAATCTGGTCTGTGATGTTATGCAATAAATTTTAGTTTAATCAACTTCCAGCACTGGTGATGTGATTTGATTTGTAATTGTACTAAGAATGGATGATAATTGATCAGCTGTTTAATATGTGCCAATTTCCAGTGCACTTTCTTGGCCTGGCAATTGTGCTAATTTATTCTAAACTAAGCTCAGCATCTGGCACCTACTTATGATATGCTGCATTATTTCACTAGTGAGGCCTGAGAGTGTGTGTCATGAACCTACAATGTTTTTAGAGGGTTCATAGAATGTCATGCATGTTTCTTCAAGCTTGCTTTACTGATACAGCATATGTAGTCCCCCTAGAAAGGTAGTATCAAGCTGTACTTAACCTTAACATCTTTATGTTTTGCAGGGCTGGTCCATCCTATACTTCAAAACCTGTGGCCACAGGGGTCCCACAGCTAAAGGGTCCCCTGCACATAGGAAGCAGAGGTGGGGGGCCTAATGGAGCTCAGGTCCCAAAAACAAAGGGCAACAGTAGGCACTGCCTTAGGGCATCCCAGCCACAGGGTCCTACAGTGGGGAAGGAGGCAC
>NW_017728948.1:25364623-25387854 GCF_001723895.1 Crocodylus porosus
CAGTTATTTGCTAATACAAAATGAATTTAAGAATACACAGACTGTATGCCTGCCTTTATCATTTTTACGCTTACATGTTTGTGCCAATATAAAACAAAAATGTCTAGCAATTAACTACAGCTTTTCCAATAGCTTTTCCAAACTACTACAGCTTTTCCAATAGCAGAGTTCCTATGGTTCTGTTATCTCCATTCGTTCTTAAACCTTTCATTAGAAATTTGACATCAGCAATATTTTAGTTAAAGTCCATTTTCTAAAATGAAATACTTCTAGTACATGGCAGCACAGATTCATCTATTTAAAACTGCCTCCAATTTCATGCTTAGTTTTGGCAAATATTTCAAATATCATTACTTTTGTTTAGGGAGATATGATTTGCATGAAGTCTAAACTGCCTTTCTGGAGTTGATTATCATTTTTGTTCTTAAACTTTATCCTCAGAGGATCTCATTTAGATGCTAATGGTAAGTATGTGTCCAAATTTGTTTTTGAGTTTTCTCATGAAAGAAGTCAGTGTGACATGTAGAGCCACTACATAGATACTGAAAACATGAATACCAAGAAGTTAATTTGCCTGTCATAAGGTGACATGAGTACAGCCTGAAGCTCTTGCATAGCAATAACTCCTCCATTTGCAAGAATACTTTCTGTAAATGAGGTAGGTGCTGTTCCCAAGCAAGAACAAACAGGAAGATCAAGCAAAGGAAAAGAAACATCTTGCTTTTAAGAAAGTCCTGTGAGACTAAAGATAACTTACATGCCTAATGTTCCATATTCATATTATCCAAAACACTTCAGAAGAAGCTGTGAGGTACAGAATCTCTAAGGAAAGAATCTGTAATTAAAATATAATCAGGTAACATATTTTCCAAGGAAGTTTGAAGTATGAAACTTGCTTACAATTTTGTTGCAAAACCATTCTCTATTGGGTGTGTCTACATGAGACGTTTACTGCAGAGTTACCTACCTAGCTCTGTAGTAAAACATCACCATCTACATGTGCAGTGCAATTAGGAAAGAGTAAACAAAGACAAGTATTGTCTTACACCAGAGTTATTTACTTCACTGCAATACACATGTAGATGCTGATGGGGCTGGTTGAGACATGAGGGTGTTACAGCGTGGGGGCTGTCTGTTGGCTAGCCCCTGCACTGTAGCACACTCATAACCCAGCCAGGCTCTCTGCAGCAGATTGAGCTTGGTTGGAGCAGCCCTGGCTGGCAGGCTGACCCCCAGGACCCCTTGCCAGCTCTGGCTGCTCTGGCCTGGTTCAACATGCTGCGGTCCTGGCCTCAGATGCAAGTGGCACATGCAGGAGCAATCATTCTGGTGCAAACTGTGGTGGAGTTTATTCAGGCACACTACCTGCATGTGTAGACCTGCCGTATAAGTTTCAATGAACTACAAGTCAACTGTTTTATGGAAAAGCCCCCTGTCCCTATTTTTTGTCCCTGTAAATAATTCAAGTTGGTAAAAATAAAAAATGACTATGTCTCCTTTTTAAAACCCATATAAATAACAGTGATAGCACTTAGGTTCAATGGGTACCTAGTCCAGAATTAAAGGTATTTAATTATTCAGTAAACAAATGTGAAAAGTGTTCTGAAAACATTCCATTTCTCTCAGTAGATTTATCAATAAAGTAATTCAGCTCTTTTTCACAATGAAGAAGTTACGTATTTCTTTTGATAAACCTTTTCCAAAACAGATAAGTCTAGTAATCTACTGGGCACAGAAAGCATTATGTAATAAATAGATGCCTGAGACAGGTATAATAGAACAAAGATAACTCAGCTTTTGGATCTAAGACAGCTACGCTTCTTAATAATTTCTTCATTAGAAAAATACAGAATGACTAAAGAATAAATTTTTGTCTGCTGCTCCCAGGCTACAAAGAAGCAGCAGAAATGCTCCTTTGCCCATTTGGATGCCTCTTCTCTGAAACAGTGTTTGCTGCAGGTACTCTTCCTTGTGACTTTCTCATGGGAAGGTTAAGCAATTAATTGGTGTTGTCGCAGATGCCATGCTAAGTCATGACCTGGCCCCAAACCTACTTGCCTGATAACAAAGGGCATTTCTCTGGAGAGCATTGTTCCACAACAGCCTGTTTCTATTTGGCTGAAAGTTTTTCCTTTGCAAAAATTAAACTGAAATATAGTGTGTGGGATCTGATTGAGCTGTCTCTCATCTCCCTGTCCTCCTCTGCAGGTTGAGCACTATTTGGCTTCCTCTACATGTTACATTTGTGCTGGCATTAACTTGTTAATGTGGCATAAATGGCTAGGATACTACACAAGCATCAAATTTAAAGTGCCATACAATAGCAAACAGCCATACAAATGTTCTACATTATAGTATAGAGCATTTTTATGGCTCGTTTGTATGGTAATTTAAATTGAATGTATAAAATGCCTGGGCTAGGTCCAACGTGACAATCAGTTGATTTTCTTTCCTCCCTCTGGACTTCAGGGGAGTGGGTTTGAGACCCTGCCGAGGTTCCTGGCTGGAGCCTACAATCAGCTGGTTGTCAGCCACAGCCCTGGACTTGCAGGCACCTGGCTTGCATAATTCCAGGCTCCCTCTTCACTGGTAAGTAAAAAGAGCACAATTAGGACTAATCTCAAAATCATACTTCCTAATATGCCCGTGTGGCATGACAGGAGGTGTGATTGTTGGGATCAGATCCCATTGTGACTTTAAATGAACATGTGCTAAAGCCTTTTGTGCACTACACTTTGTATAATCCAGTGCAGTCTTCCTTGTGACTGAAGCAATGTTGTGCATCATAGAAATCTTGTATACTTTAGCTGTACTGGAAGAAATAGCTAGAGGCCAGAGAGGTTCATTCCTCCTTAGTCAATTCATACTGTGACCATTTTAATTATGGTGCCTTCCTCTCCTCCCAACATTGTCCAATCTAGCAGGATATCCACATTGTGAAGTCATCAGTTATTATTGGTCTTTTTTTGTGATTTTATATCTTCTATAATTTGTGATAGTAATCTTAAAAACAAAGCAAACTGAAGAGTGACAGTTGGCATTCTTCTCTTCTGCTGCACTCAGAACTGAGTTCCAAGGATTTCCAAGTTACCTCAAGAAAAAATTCTCAATTAATTGGAATGGGTAAACTAGTACATGTTAATTAAAAGATTTGCACTTCTTTTCTCTCATATTTAGAAATAAACATGAATCAAGACTTCTTTGACGTTCTTAAACATTTAAGTTTTTTCTTTTTCTTGTCTAGATTCCATTTTACGGTAAAACCTGAAACATAAAAATAACATGAGGGAAGCTCTGATGAGAAGCTGGTTGCCTCAAAATATAGCTTATAGAAATATTCAATCTCTTTAACTGTAGCTTAGTCATTAAAGTTTGTTAAAAATAGAAAAAACATGTTCCATAGCACAATGTAGGATCTTAATTATTGAGGCCCAGTTTATGGTAGGGGAGGAAAGAACATAAACTTTTAAGAAGGAAATGTTATCAAGGACAGAAAAGTAAGAGTCTGTTTTGAGAGGCATTGTTGGGGGGGCTTGAGACAAGTCTTAATGCCATTTATAGTTTCTGGTGAAAACTCTTTATTCTTTTTGTTTATTAACAATGAAGTATAATGATATTATTTATGGTTGGTTTGCATCATGGTTGATAGTTTCTGGCACTCATCCTTTACTTTATGAATTATGTCACTCATTAAGATCTCTGTTTATTTTAAATTATTTGTTCTTTTATTATGGATTCTTCTGCCTACATTTTCTGTAGAAATTTTAGTCCACAGGAAAGTAGATCTGTGAGCTGCAAAAGTGTACCTCTTTTCAGGTCCACAATTAGTTCTAGAGAGCTTGGGTGTAATCTAGAAGATACCAAATAAATAACTTTTTAGTAAAGTTTTTAATAAATAAAAATATAACAGTAATATTCTTAATCCTTTGTATTTCTGTAGTATGCATTCTCTTCATGTAACACAGCTGAACCTATACAAATATATTTTCTTGCAGGTTAGTTGTTATTATTTTACTCATTGATTTTTTTTTTGTAGAAGATGAATGTTGGTCTCTGTACACAGATTTCTATGCCTGCTGCTTTTTGTAACTTCATGAAAAGCATTATGTACAGTGAATGATGAATAGCATTTCATTATATCAGTACTCTGCATTACTTTCATGATTGTTTATCCAAAGCAGTTGAAATATTGGGCAACTGAAATGGTGCTGTGTTTGGGAATGTGGGCTGTCAGTATTGTGACATTTAATAATGTACTCTCAGAAAAATCAAAGATCCCAGAAAATTTTTCCATGGAACTTTAAAACAGAGTGTATAACTGGTCCCTTTTGAACTCCATCAAAGTTTTTTTGTTGCCTTATAGACCTAAACTTTCACCAAAGACCAAAATGGGAAATGATACAATCCAGGTAGTTGGCAATAAATTCTAGAACCTTACCTCTGTAAGTTTGGAATCCATAGATTAAATAATGACCTCAAAGGACAATAGTGTCAGGGCCCCAGCTCTATTGAAGGAGTTAGGCATCATCATGTTTAGTGCTGCAGGGCCTAACTCTTAAAGATTCATTTTTTCCAGAGAAAGCGTAAGACTAAATATATATTTTAGATGATTCCCCAAGCAACTAGACTAGACTCGTGCTTCTTGTTCCCTCTTTCTCTCTGGCCCAATGAATCTTAATCTTTGGCAATACCTTACAGTTAAGGATGATTGTCTTCCATGACTGTCTTATCTGTGGATTTAAAACTGGCTGATGAGGCCAATTCAGAATTGACAGTCTCTATTACAACTCGAGCATGTGTTTTGGTGTGCAGAGGGTAGCTCTAGAGTCTTGATTCAGTCTGTGACCCACTGTTTTTTCCACTCCTGCTTTTCTGTTTCCTGTTCTTTAAAGGTTTTAAAGTACTGAGATCCTAGCAGCAGACTCTTCCTCCATTTGAGGCAGGACTGATCAATAGTCTCCCATAAATTGATGTCAATGTTGAATTTTTACAAGTTGGTCTTCAGAACATACTTGAAGCACTTTTTCTGTCCTGTTGAGCATACAACTTGACTGAGCTGAGAAAATAAAACTTGTTTCCAGAGTCAGGAGTTTGACATCTGGATGATGTGGCTGACCCAGCAAAGTTGATATTGGATGATCATCACCTTGATGCTCATGGTGGTTCCTTTTGAAAGTACACAAATGTCAAAACATCTGTCTCCCCACTAGATCTGAAGGATCTTCTGCAGGGAGCACTGATGGTACTTCTCCAGTGACTTCAGGTATCTCCTGTATGTTGTCTATGTCTCAGGTCCATACATTAAGGTGGGAATCACAACTTTTTGATACACTATGAGCTTCATTTTAGATCTGATGTTGCAATCTTTGAACACCCATTTCCTCAAGTGTCTGAAGGCTGCACTTGCACACTTGAGGAGATGTTAAATTTCTTCATTGATATCAGCTTTCTTCAAAAGATGGCTTCCAAGGTATGGGAAATACTCAATATTCTTTAGAGTCTCACCATGAATTTGAATTACGAGAGTTGCTCATTAAGAGCTTGTTGATGCTCATTAAAAGCTTGTCTTCTGAATGTTAAGCATCAGTCCCATTTTCTTTTATGCCTCAGTAAAGACATCAACAGTTGCCTGAAAGTCTGCTTTTGAGTGAACCACAGACTACAGTATCATCAGTGTTCTAGAGCTTGGTGATTGAGGTCAGGGTGGTCTTGGTTTTGGCTCAGAGTCAACTGATATTGACCAGTTTACCATCCATTCTGTAGTTTCGCTCCACTCTCACTGGAAGCTTGTTGGTGGTCAGATGTAGCATCACAGTAAGGCATATCAAGAAAAATGTTGGCGTGATGATGTGGCCTTGCTACATTCCTGTCTTAACCTTAAATGGATCTATGATGGATCCATTACTGAGAACCACCACTCACACACTATCATGGAGTGGGCAAAGAATGTTAATGAATTTCATTGGGCACCAGTATTTCAGAATGATCCTCCACAGTGCTTCTCAGTTGACAGAGTGAAAGGCTTTCATGAGGTCAAAGAAGGTTATGTAGAGAGGCTTATGTTGTTCCTGAGCATTTATCATACATCTGGCTATGAAAATCATGTCAGTTGTGCCTCTTGATGCCCTAAACCCACACTGAGACTCTAAGAAGAGCTCTTTAGCAAGTGGAAAGAAATAGTTCAGCTGAATTCTCACAGTGATCTTTCCTATGGTGGACAGCAAGGCAATCCCTTTGTAATTTACACAGTTGAACTTGTATCCTTTCTTGAAGATTGTCACAATTGTGGCAGTCATCTAGGATTTCCTCACCTCATCAAGGGTTGGAGGGATTCCAAGATTCTCTCTGACTGAGTGTTATGGGATGGAGCTGAGAACACAGTCATCAACAACAGAGTTTAAATAGAGAAAGTCTTCAAATGCTCCTTCCAGCTGGCATTGATAGCTCCCCTTTCCTTAATCAGGTCTCTTCCATCCTTAGGTTTCATGGGGGTTGGTACCTGACTGCTCAGACCGCAAATAGCTTTGGTGGTACTGAAAAAAAAGTGCATATTTTGGATGTCAGTGAGATGTTGAATCTTCTTCACCTTGTCTTCTTACCATTTGTACTTTATATTGCAGGTCTCCTTTGGACCTCTGCCATGGCTTGTTGGAGATTCAGTTTCTTTTGCTTGGAGTTTATGTCAGTCTGCCAAGAAGAAGCAGCCTTGTGCTTCTTGGATCTCCCAGTCATTCTCATCAAACCAGTCTTGATGTTTCCTGATATACAATCCAAGTGTCTCTTCACAGGCACTGATGACAGTGGACTTGAAGGCACCCCAAGTACTGCCAACATTCTTCCATTGTTGTTGATTGGAATTCACCAGTTTTTATTGAGGCACTGGTGGAATAGGTTTCACTTGATTGAGTCCTTGAGTCCTTTCATGTTGATCTTCCATTGGCATTGCTTCTGCTGCAGCTATTATTTGGGAATCAGTTTGAATGACATAACCAAGCAGATGAGTTGGTGATCAGTTCAGCAGTCATTAGGTCCTAGCATAGCTCTGGTGATGTGGAGATCTTTGCAATCCAGGTCAAGAACAATGATCTAGTCAATCAGGTGACAATGTTTAGATTTTGGGTGTTGTCATGATGTCTTCTGCCTGTTTTTGTTGCAGAACTGGGTGTTGGTGATAGTGAGTCCATGTTCTGTGCATTTGGTGAAGAGAAGGATTCGACTGGAGTTGACCTCTCCTACTCCTTCCTTGTCGATGGTTCCATTCCAGAGGTTCAAATCCATTGCAATCACTGAAAAGAATATGTTTGCCTCCCTCTGGAATGTCAAAAAGGACTTGGTTAAGGTTAGTGTAGAATTCCTCCTTGGTATCACTGGCAGCATCAAGAATTGTGGCACACAGGCTGAAGACAATGGTGTATTGACTCCCTGCTAATTTAAGACAGAAAGTCATGAGGTGCTTATTAATTCCAATTGGGAATTCATTGAGTTGGTTTATGGGTTAATTATTGATGGCAAAACTGATTCCATGAAGCTGACATTCTTCTTCCTGTTTGCCTTTCTGGAAGAAAGTATAGCTGCCTACCTCCTGCTTGCTGGGTCTCACTCAGTATAGCAACATTGAAGTTGTGTCACCTTAGTTCACAAGGTGGTATGGCACTCTGGACATTCGCTATAAGGGCTGATGTTCCCAAAATTGATTGTGTCCCTTCATTGATTTTGACTGCAGTAAAGGTGATCCAACTGGCTATGGATATTCCATCAGGCTATGGATATTCCATCGGGTATACAGGTTATGTTTAGGGCACCTTTTCTAGCCCTGGCCCCATGTGGGGTAAACAGAGCAGATTCTGAAGAGGGCTGCTCAGTCACAGTTAAAATTGTTGAATCGCTCTCCTGCCTTGTCCAAGTGGTAGATGACCTTCTTGAAACTCCCACCTTCATGGCAGTTCATGACTAGGAGCTTCTACACCCCATAGTCATCACTGCCTGATCTCCAGAAAGTTCAAAAAATGTATTGGAAAAGCCATTTTCATGGATGATGTCATCAGCTTTCACACAGTTCTTGCATATCGTCTTTCAAATGGCCCAGACAATATGAGATCTCATTGTACCACAGCTTTTATCTGCCTTTGTAGCTATTGATATTCTAACATCTTCTTCCACCTGCTCCACCATTGAAGACTTGCAGGCCCATGGCTGGTGCCTTGGTAGGCTTATTATAGTGGTGACCTGTACTCACTGTGTCACATTACCATCAAAGAATACATGTGACTTTTTAGGAGGGAAAGCATTGCCACCTGCTATCCGCACTACCACCTTGTGGTGCTGCTGCTTGGTATGCAACTGCTTATTTATCAGAGTTACCCTGCTTATTTCATAGCCAACCTTTTCTGAAAGTCATTCTTCTATCCACCCCCTGTGGATTCACTGGGTAGCAGTACAGGTCTGCCACCAGAATGAATCTTAATATAAAATACATAAATAGTCACTGGAACAGAGACTATAATCCACATATTTCCCAACCACTAGGCCATAGAAACATTATCATTCTTTTTCTCCAGTCCAGGGAATATGTACATATTTCATGAAAAGGAGAACAGTTTCCAAGGGGAGAATGTGACCCTCTTTTCCCCCAGAATGGAGAATAGGACCCTCTCCTGGAAAGTGGGGGTTTGAATCCTCTCAGGAAAAGAAAGGAACTGAACTCAGGATTCCATATTCCAAATGAGTGGTCCAACCACTGACCTGTGTAAGGAGTTCAATCATTTAATTGTTCCATAATTAGTATTCTGCCTAAAGCATAAGACTAAGCATACTGCCTTAGAAAAGTTAGAAATGTTGATTATAACCTTTGGTTATCTGTATTATCAATTTAACAGATTAAAAATTTTCTTCTGTATTAATTATTTATTTCAGAACTTGTTAGATAAATACTGCAAAATATGAGTTTGTTTCTTGTCTCACTCAACCTACTTTAATTTTGAAAGCTTTTTGTAAGTGTTGTGAATGTGGATAATCTCAGGCAACATAAATTCAATATACACATTTGCATGCCAGTGCCCAGAATGCTCTCTGGCTCACATTTGTCTCATAGTTTTGATAGACTCAGACAAATGAATCTTATGTGTATGTGCTTTTAATGTTAACGTACTTTACAAAAATAGATTTTTCACAGATTTGCACCACTTTGAGCTTCTTTTTTGCTTATAGTTTGTTTTGGTAAGACATCACTGAACCTGCTGGGTATAACAGCTAGCCTGCAGCACTTCAGAATGTATGAGATGAGTACACTCCTTTTATATTATCGAATAGCTAAAACAATAGTGCTTCCATGAAAAATACAAGAACATTTCACCACTCAAAACAGAAACATGATGGCAAAATGGGATAGATTAATTTTGTTTGGGTCAAAGAAAGATAACACAGTTAAAATGCATTAGATAGTGTGAAAACTTTCTAGTATGCAATCATAACATTACAGTCACTGCAGTTTGTCAAATAAACTAGTAAATGTCACCTGTCAGGAAGAGAAAAAAATACTCTGGGAGAAGATATTATTAAATGAACCCTCTAGTTTACATGCTACATAGAACAAATGGATAGAACAAGGAAGCTGACTTAGATCAGATGCATTTCAAAGGTACAACTTGAAGCAGAACCCTGGGTATAGATAAACTTAATGATTAAATGGGCAGAAAAAAAATCTCTCAGCTTGGCCATTTCTATAGCTGCTGTAGAGGTCTGGGAAAGATGAAATTATTGAATATAAAGGATGATAGATTATATTTACATAAAGGAAGAAAATTAATAAAATAAGCTTGCCAGAACTGGATTTTTAATGCTAAAAATGTCCTAAACACTAATTTAAAAGAGACCTGGAGAGTCCTGTGATTAGGAATTTTATTTTGACTTTCTGAAGCAAAACTTACGAGGCTTCTGAAGCTACGCAGGGATCTGGCAGCCTTGATTTTTCCATTCCTACCCTTCTGCCAAGAGACTGGCAGCAGGTAGTGAAACAGCCCTGAAATCCCCACCTCACTTTATAGAAAACCCTGAAACTAAAGAGAAATTAGTAAGTATGAAGCATTAATTGCAGCACTGAGGAAATGACTAATTTATAATTAGTAACTTATTTGAAATTTGACTTACCTAAGAGTGCAGCATTATTATATTCATATAGTATTCAAGACAATTAAGTCCAGGGAATAACCTTAGTCCAAAGCTAAAGGGTAGATCATGATTTTTTTCACTGTATATCATGCCAGACAGTTACTGAAGATGTGACTATGTTTCTGCTCCCTTGTTGGGTGACTTGAACATGGACAACCTAAGACTGTAGACTTGAGCAACACACCTGTTCATGACTGTTACAACAACAGTTTATACGAAGTTTTTGGGAAAACAGAAATTGAAGTAGTGTCTATACTTGTACTAACACTAAAGAGAAATGATAGCTAAATTTTTAACTTATACAGGTGATATAGAATACAGGGATAAAGAGTCATCATGATATGGGAGCTGGAGTTATCATTGATGGAACATATTGACAAGAGGGACTAAACTGGATGATTCAAGCAATTATATTATTACTGTAGATGGGAGACTGGCAATAGGAAGTAAAGGAATTTGAGAAGTCCTATGTCAAGCTAGGGCTTTCAAGGCTTTCAGGGATGTTACTATCCCACCATCAAGATAGGGATCCTGCAAGTAGGGCTGAAAGGTACCATGGCAAGAAAGGGAGCCTGTATAGGTCTTCAGCATTCAGACTTGAGTGGGTTAACTGGAAGGAAGCCAGGTTTCCACCAGAAGTTTCCATGAAATCAACACATTCCAGTTTAAAATTTCAGTTGAATCAAGTCTACATTTATTGATTTAAAAAAAAAAATTGAAACTTTTGACCAGATTTAATATCCAGTTTTGACTCATTGGACACATCTACATGTGCATTTAAGTGTGACTAAATTTAATGCACATTAGCTAATGTGTCCATTAAACAATTTTTGGTAGGTGTCTACAAGTGCAAAGACATTAAAATTTTAGTGCATTTGGCACTAAAATTAGTGCCAAGTCCCTGCAGTCCTGCCACGTAGCTTGGCAGACTTGGCACTAAAATTAGTGGTAGGTCACATTTACACGTGGGTTAATGTGCTTTAACTAATCGTACCTAATTGTTCCATTTTAATGCATATTAACGGCACACACATGTAGACACACACCTGTAATGCACATTAAATTAGGCTAATACTTATTCACACATCTTGTATAGACATGCCTATCTAATAATAGACTTCATCCATTCAGTTAAACAATTTACAAGCCATTAGTAATAAGAATCACTACAAGTTTGCTCTTATTAGAATTGTGATTACTTGTATTTTGATCAGAGCTGATCACAACATTGCTACTGAATGGAAATTTTCATAGTTTTACTCCTTCTTCTGTTCTTTTTTCCAACCACCTGCATAATTGGTATCTTGGCTATGCAGGCATCCCATCTATGGTAACAGCAATAATTGCTTGAATCATCCAGCTTAGTCCCTTTTGTGGATATGTTCCATCAGCCCTTAAATTATAATGATTCTTTATCCCTCTGTTTAAGTAGTGTGTGGGTTTGGCCAACAGGCCATATCCTGCACAGGGTCAGTACATGGGGTTGGTCTACAGATGCAACCCAACACATTGAACATCTCCCCATACCAGACTCAGCCAGATGCTGACCTATTCTCATGCACATGGACCTAGTCATATACTATAGCAACCCCACACACCAGCCTAGTCTAGCATGCAAGGCTCTGTTATCAGACCCGCAGGGCTCCCTATGATGCAGAAACTTGGCAGTAGGGGAGTGGCAATTAACACTGTCATGGTTCCCCTACCACCAAATTTCTGAATCCATGCAGAGCCCCATAAGCTGAATGACAGGGCTTCATAGCACTGAGACTGAACACCCCTGTTCTAGTCTATATCAGCTGGAAGGGTAAGAATTTTAGCTATCATAATTTCTTCTTCCTGCAAGCATAAATACAAATAATACTACTCCAATTTCTATTTTCACAGAAACTTCATATAAACTTGTTGTAAAAGTCATGGTCAGGTGTCTCATTCAAGTGTGCAGCCTTTAGTTATACTTATCCAAGTCACCCAACAAGGGAGCAGAAACATTACCACATTGTATTTAACCAGCATGGCATACAGTGCAAAAAAGTAATGGCTACTCTTTAAATTAGCTTTAAGCCAAGGATTATTCCAAGAATCACATATATTGTTTTGAACAAGGTACAAATATGAGATAAAGGTAGATATATGAGAATGTTGTGATCTTAAGCAAGTCCGATAAGTTATTTACAAACTGAGGCGCATATCCTCTAAATCAGAGGTAGGCAAAAAGGTGGATCCAGCCAGTAGCTAGACTCCATTTCCTAGCAGCCCTGCTTGCATTGCTATGGCAGTTTTTTCATGGAGATCCAAGCAGCAGTGGTGCCGTAACAGCGTGGGGCATAACAGTGTGGCGTAACAGCGTGGAGACCAGCCCCAGCAGTGCTGGCAGGGTGCAGAGCTGAATAGGGAGCTTCTCCATGGTCAGGGTTGGGATTCTGTAGTGGTGACAGCATGGTATTTAGCCTGGACAGAACCACAATCTGCTGTCTGCACACCCCTTCCCCAGAGCAAGTCCCCGCCCAGCCATGCGCCCTTCCCGCACTGGTGGGTCTGGTTTCCATGGACACCCTGGCCCCCTGCTGTCATGGCCCCGCCACCACTGGGGTCTTCATGGACACCGGCCGCAGCAATGTGGGCAGGGGCTGCTGGGGAATGGAGTCTATCACAGGCCTGATCCAGCCCACAGGCCAGACTTTGCCTGCCCTTGCTCTAAATGGATTCTCATACACAGTCCATTATACAAAACATACTTTATTTTTACCCAGCCTACATGTATAAAGCCCTTGGTTATGATGGGCCCGAAAGCCTCAGGTAATAGTAGATGTTTTTCATCCTAGGTGCTGTAAAATCATGTAGTGAAAAATCATCTCTGTGCCAAGGTGGAAGAAGATGCACTGGTAACAAAACTGGCCTAAGATCATATGGCACATCAGTGGCTATGGTGAGACTAGAATGCAAGTCTCCAGGCCCTCAGTCACTGCCCTTCTCATTGGATCATACTGCCTTCTTTACTGGCTAATATGAATTGCCACTGCTATGCAAAATTTGAGGTGTTGTGTTCTACATATTATGCTATATTACAATTAGTCTGAAAACAGAGGAAGCTGCCACCCACACAGTAATGAAGTATTCTTTCAAAGAGACTAATGAGATTTTATATGAACCATCTGCTGCTTTCCTTCCATTAGATCAAATACCTTTGAAAGTAGGGAAATCCCTTTTACTAAAAGCAAAATAGCATTAGATAATAATAAGCAGTGAGTTAGTGCAACAAAAGCTAATGTAACAGAAACATTCACATTACTTTAAACTAGCTGAAACCTGCAAAACATTTGCAAATAAATTTTTATTATAAAAGTATTTCTTTAAATACAGGATTTTTAGTTATCCTTTGACTCAATACGTTAACGGAATCAAAACTTCTCACCCTCAAAAGTCTACATAAAGCTGTCCATGTGTAAACACATGCTTAGGAATATATATATTTTGTTAAAAAGTCCGACCTTGTCAATTGTTTATAGTTTTGGCAGGTTTCCAGTGCCCTATACACCATCCCTGCTGCCTTCTCTGGCTGCCAGCACACCGAGCCGCCCTCCTGCCACCTTCCTAGGGTAGCCAGCCTGTTCCCAGGTGGTGCCAGATGGCAGGAAGGTGGCGAGAACGGTGCATGGGCACTGGAAGCCCACAAAACTAAAGCTTCCCTGAGCATGCCCAGGCTACCAGTGCCCTGTGCACTGTTGGATCCAGTGAGTGCAGCCTGCAAGCCGGGGCTGCACCTGCATAGCGAGCAGCCCCAGGGGCCACTGTCACCGCACAGAGAAGCAACAGGCCTCTGTGCAGCTCCGTGGCTGCATAAGTTGATGGCAGCTTGTGCGGGCACGTTGCACTGAGGAATACAAAAAAGGAGCGAGGGGCCTGATCTCTTTTTTTTTTCCCCTTCTGGAGCCTGCCTGCCTCTCCCATAGCCAGGGAGAGAGCTGCTAGTGGGTCACAGAAAAGGGATTGGACCCCTCACCACTTTTTTTTTCCTTCAGCAGGGTCTGCCTGCTCCACAGTGAGGGGGCCTGGTGCTTCATTCTAGCTCTGACTTGCCTGCATATTTGTTTGAAATGCTTCAGGATCTATAATAATAACATGCTTATTCTGTCTGTCCAGAGCACTCTGATTGGTTGTTTCAGTAAGCATTGTGATTGATTGCCAAGACAACCAATCAGAGTGCTCTGGACAGACAGAATAAGCCTATTATTATTATAGATATTAACCTCTGCATAGCAAGTGGCAGAATTGCATTGTATTTCTGTACCTGGACACCAAGGTTAGTGAATCTCTGCTAGATTAAGAGGTAGCCTTTCATTTTAAGAAGCATGTGGATATTATTTGTTCACCAAAGTGCCCCAAGGGATGACAAGGTCAAACGGTTATAAACTACTGCAAAACTGTTTCAAGCTGGACATAAGGAAGAATTTCTTGCTATCTGAGCCCCCAAGGTCTGGAACAGCCTGCCATCAGAGGTGGGTCAAGCACCTACGTTGAACACCTTCAAGAGTAAATTGGATGCTTATCTTTCTGGGATCCTATGACCCCAGCTGACTTCCTGCCCTTTGGGCAGGGGGCTGGACTCGACGATCTTCCGAGGTCCCTTCCATCCCTAATGTCTATGAAATCTATTAAATAAGGGCTGTGCAAAGCTTCAGTCCCTGATTTGATTTGGCAAAATTTGGCCCAATTCAGTGGTCGAATCTCCGAATTTGAGTTGAATCAATCTCTCTGAATTGAATCAGACCCCCCCAAATTGATTCAGAGACATTTGGAAAGATTCAATGATTCAGATATACACACAGCTTTAATGTTTTTTCTACATATCTCAAGGTAGCAGGCGGCTCATGAGTGCTGCTATGGTGGGGCAGGAGGTGGGAGGCTCCCCAGTGTGCTTGGCAGCAAACCGAGAAGTGGACCAGAAGTGCTTCTGGTCCATTAACAGGTCTGCCAGGGAGCATTCAGGGAGCACCCCCGCACCCTGCTGGCTCGGCGACTGGTGCCTCCTGGGTCTGAGGGGGAACCCGGGGTCCCCTGTGGCCAATCACTGAGCTGAGGGGGTATGGCTGGGGGGCCCTGTGCACTCAGCAGGGGACCTGGAAGTGGACTAGAAGTACTTCTGGTCCCCTTCTGGGTTTTGTTGCCAAGCATGCGGGGGGGCCGCAGTGCTCCTGTGGGACACTCCATCCACCCCAGCATCGCAGTGTTCATGAGCCATGCCTGGTCCTTTGAGGTATGTAGAAAAAACATTTAAAGCTGTGTCTATGGCTGAATTGCTGACTCTCTGAATCAGCATTGAATCCTCAGATTTGGATTTGGCTAAATCGAATTGGGGACAGTGATCTGAATCAACTAATTGAATCACTGTCCCTGATTTGGGCTGAATCTGATTCAAATACGGCCCATTTCACACACCCCTAGTGGATATGGTGTCCAAGCAGATAACATTTTCTTAGTTTAGAGGACTAAAGCCTGGTTGAAACATTACACATTGTGTTCCAAGAATATTGCCCAGAAGAACAGTGTAAAGGGTGAAGTAATAGCTTGGGCAACTACCCAATGGTATGAAAATTCTTGCCCAGATTAATATATGCTCAGAGAGGATTAAAGAAATTGAGGGGTATCAAAGCATCAAGCTAAAATCATGCAAAACCTTTATTATATACTTACTCACTTGAATGGGACTTCTCATGTGAGTAAAGATTACTTTAAGCAATATGATTTAAGTCAAACATAAAACTGATCTATTTTTGGAGACAGAAATAGGAAGAGAGGCAGGAATACTGATGCTAAAATGAAGCAGCTCTTTCAGTCATTAAAAGCTACATTGCACCTCTGACATATTTGGAAAAGAAACACAATCTTAATTTCACAACTTTGTTGTATAAATATCCAAGGAGCATATTTTAATGTATATGAAAATTTCACAATTTTATTTTTTTTCATTTTCTTTTAAACAAAAATGCTCCCTGTAAAAAAATCTTAAACATTGAAATTATGTCTTTGAGCAGCTCTTTGAATAGATCCATGGCTGCCTCAGCAATTATTACTAATATGATTGTAATCTTAGTAACCTTTTTTTTCCTTCTGACATTCTTTCCCCATGACTAATTATTTTACAGTCTATGCTTTAATTGCAGGGTGTAGGAGGTACTTTCTATAACTGCTGAGTATTACAAAGGGACAAGCTCCACAGATCATTAAATTTGCTCCCAGGAATAAGTACACTTCTGGGACCCATGACATTTGTCAAAATTAGTCAATGTGTTTGTTCAGTGCAAGAGGCCAACTCCAGGAGATGTTTCCTAATAAATGCTGGCATGGTGAATGCTGTTAATTATTTAACATGAAAAAAGTATGGAGGACATAGGCCTTCTTAGAGAAATTACTTTTTTTTTATGAACAGGATACATTAAAAAGCCTGAGTGAATTAAATTAGTGTTTTAAAAAAATCCAGGCTGACAATTTTTTTTGTAGCCTGCAAACATTTCTAAAGAGCAGACAAGTTACAAACATCAAAATATTATGCATTTTTCATAGCTTCCGATCAGAGCAGAAAGTAATGTAAGATAAAACTGTTAAAAGATTTGGAAACATCAGCGTTCATCTTAAACTAGGACATCACCATAATGGTACTTATAAAATTATCTGCTAAGAGATACTGTAATAAGAAACAGGTAAAAAGTGGAGCTCAGATGCACTTTCATTCAATGTTAGATATTACAGGGTGCTATAGTTTTTCAAAGGATCTTAACAAAAAATAAGCATGAGGCTACTATTAAAGTGATATTGTATTGCAGAGACACATATTAAATGGAAGACCCTGACATCCATTAATTTTAATACATCATTTCATAGTTTACACATAAGACTTAAGGCCATTTCCTGCTCTGATTAAAAATAATGGCAGATTTCCAATTTATTCCACTAGGAGTAAGGTCACATCTTTCAAAACAGCACAAGTTGGTTTTCTGGCTTGGGGTCCATGTAACATACAGTCTGGGTAATGAAAGCACTGCAGTGATTTTTAATTAAAATCTACTGTTATTGAAATGTTTGAAGATGCAGCAAGTTTGGGGCAGTTCTGTTGACATAAGTAAAAACAGTGATGTCTGTAGACACCTTTGAATATGTAGTACTGCACTTCAGACACATGGTAAAAAGGAGTCTTCCTTTGTACTGAGGAAACATGATATTGTAGTGGAATATAGTGCATGCCCTAAATAAACATCTAATATGGTTCACTGAAAATCTCAGGATCTCTTAGAAGCAAACATGGTTCTCAGAAATGTGTGGGATTATGCTACTATTAGTCTTTTCTAAGTCTTTCACCTTGACAGAATGGGAAGATTTGTGTTCCAGTGGCCTTTGTGAGCTCTTCAATGGGAGTTTTAACTCTTGTTTGGGCTTCCGTCAGCTGGACTAGTCAAGCTTAGAAAACAAGTCCACTAGGTTCTTTAGTGGATAAACTTGGCTCACTAGGACTTGGAAGCTGAGAAGTAGTCTAAAAACCTGTCACCTTAAAAAGTCTAATTTGTAGGCACACAGGTAAGGTAATCCTTCTGCCAAACAACATATGAAAGGAAGGGAAATACTGAGTTTTACTGAAAGCTCCTGAGAAGCCAAGACTCTAGGAAGTTCTCCACAAAAAACCAACTATGGAATCAGGTTTCTTCAAATTAGTGCAACAACAAAGATGTGCGTACGATGAAATAAATGAACTAATGTAATGAAATCCTTGCAGTAAATGAATATTGATGGCTAGAAGCTGACAAAAAGCAATTTCAAAGTGAAAACAAATCTGTAATATATTTGAGGACTGGGGCACAAATGGTTATTACTCAGAAGAAGTAACATTAATTAATTATTACTTCCAAAGCAGAAAAAATGTTCACTGACTAGAAGCCAATTAATAGTTGATTGCTCTGAGCTCTGTTTCAGACATGATGTATGAAAATGACATTTATGCCATGTTATATGCCAGTAGATAATCACAATGATGATCAGTTCAACAGTTGCCCACACACTCTGATTGACAAAGTTCCCAAGTATGGTATCTGCTTCAGTGTCTAGATTGAATGGCCAACAGGAGAATGAAGAAAGAATTAGACAGTCACATTCTTGGCTACCAAAAACAAAATTGTGAATGACTTGTAGAACTGTGTCTAGCATCAGAGTTTATAAATAGTAGAGCAGAGGGCACTTGTATATGTGATGCCATTACCATGCATGTACACATGATGAAAATGTCATTTTGTGTGGCTTAATGGTGTCAAACTGTACACATGCAAGAGTTTGGGGGGTTTACATGGGCTTGCATCATTGCAAACTAAACTACATTCCAATGCAGTGGTTTGCAACATTGCAAATTGCAACAATGCAGATGTTAACTCACA
Source organism: Crocodylus porosus (assembly GCF_001723895.1). NCBI lineage: Eukaryota > Metazoa > Chordata > Crocodylia > Crocodylidae > Crocodylus > Crocodylus porosus. Next base: position 25,383,211 of record NW_017728948.1, read on the forward strand.
CCCTGGCAATGGGAGAGGTGGGCAGGCTCCACAAACAAAGGGTCAGGGCCCTCACTGCTTCTGCCTTCAGCAGGTTCCTATGGCTGGCAGGATGCCTGGGGCCACCCAGGAATGGGCTGGCTTGCTCCTGGAGCAGTAAGGGGAGGCAGCAGGAGGGTGGCTCAATTTGCTGGCAGCTACGGAAGGTTGGGGAATGTTTCTTGTGGTTCTGGAAGCCTAGGTAGACTTGGGGAAGTGTTGAACTGGGGGTCTCCAAGCTGGGGTAGCATGCAGCCAGCTAGCAGCCCACCCAGGCTTCCAGCATCCTGTACATCATCTCCACTGCCTTCCCCGGATGCCAGCAAACCCAGATGCCCTCCTTCCACCTTCCCACATTGCCCCAGGGGCAAGCCATCCTGCTCCCAGGCAGCCTCAGGCATCCTGTCAGCTGCAGGAGCCTGCTAAAGGCAGAAACAGCAAGGTGCCCAATCCTTTTTTTTTTGTTTTTTGTTTTTGAAGGAGGCGCCTGCCTGCCTGTCCTGTGGCCAGAGGGTGAGCTGCCATCAGACTGAGTGGCCCCTGAGCTGTGGGAGGCTCCAGTCCTTCCCTCCATGGTGGCAGCACCCCTTGCCCAAATGTTTTGGGACATTTGCTAAAACATGACGGAAAAATTGAAATGGTGGGTTTCAATTAAAAACCCACCATTTCAGTTTAGGGGATATATAATAACACCCTGAAGACAAAGCCCCTGTCAGGTGTACAAGCGCCCATTATGACTATCTTTGTGTAAGATTGAAGTAATTTGGAATTTCCTGGCTGTGGCTAGGAGAACCAGATGAACTGCCTAGGAAGGAAACCTAGGATCATAGGATTGTAAGAAAGTAGGGCTGGACAGGACCCCATAATGTCATCTAGTTGAGGCCCCTGTTCCAGGCAGGCTCATCTTTCAACAAACCATCTTAGCCCGGTGTCTGTGTAACTTATTTTTTAAAGTTTCCAAGGATGGAGATGCCATACCTTTTCTGGGTAGCCTGTTCCAGTGCCTAACTGTTCTCATAGATATTTCTTCCTAATCTTTAACCTAAACTTCCCCTGATGCATCTTAAGGCCATTGCTTCTAGCCTTGTCCCCTAATGCCATGGAGAAAAGCCCATCTTCAGACATATTTATGTGGTGCCTAGGTATTTTTGGCAAGTGCAGCTACAGTGTAGAAATAGTTAAGGAACTCTTTGCTGAAAGAGATTACATTTTATTCCTCTTTGCCTAGAATTGTAATTAAAGGTATGTGAGACCATGATGGTATCTGGCTTTTAGTCAAAACCATGACAAATGGTCAGGGAGAAAAGCTGATTTGTCATTGAGAACAATATTGGAAACAAGAATCTTCTGCTTCAGTGTTTCCAAATTGTGGTCTACAGGCCACTCTATCAGACTATTGATGACTCGGATCTGATTGAAATGAATAGAATACCATCTCAAAAGGTGGATAAGACGTAATTCAAAGAAAGCAAGAAAAAAATAAGTGTGCAGCTATATACAATAATGCTTGATTTTATAAGCTCAAATCATTGTTTGGAAATAAACAGAAAATAAAGTGTTATTTTTAATGATCTTTTCTATGTGCTAACAGTCCATTTTTCATACCAATAGTATTCTATATTTATCAGATAAGAAGTGTTAGGATGGTGCCATATATATCTTACAAAACGTTTTGTATCCCAGTTCAATTAAGTTGCATAAATTAATGCAGTCTTATAATATGATAACTAGTTGTACAGAATAATGGTTTTAAATATATACGAATGCCTTCCTTGACTTACAATGACCCTCCTGGATGTTATTATATTATTAATATTATTATAATATTATTATACGTTAATATTAAACTTCAATTCATCATCTTTTGCTAATCCACTTAACTCTTATAACAATTTTATAACTTTTGGCTACTTCTAGGAAAAGACAGATATGTTTTATAAAAGGGAAAATATGTGGTGACATGAATTACCTTAGCAGCTGGCTAGATGGTGCTAAAATATGTGTGTGTGAATGCCTCAAGGTGGTTGTATAGGCCTTGTTGGTTAGAAATTTGTGAGGGGAAAAATATAAGTTAATGCTATTGTTCTGTCCTAGTAACAACAGGTCAATTTACATGTACCAGACACCTTAGGAGGGTGCACAAAGTTCCACTGAAAAAAAAATTCCACTTCTGTGTTAGATATAATATTTATATATAATATTCTTCAAGTAATTCAGTCACTACTAGGCTTAGGTGAAAATTATTAACAAAAACAAAATACACCAAAAAGTGTTTTCTTTCAGTATTTTCAAGATTAAACACTGTGACTTTTTGTTTCAGAAGAACATTTTCATCAAAAATTTGGACTTAATTTATTCAGTTCAAATGAAATGTTTCTGGTTAACATATATCTATATATATAGCTTCACCCAAAAAAGCTGGCAAATGTCTGTATCAAGTCAAGCCACATGTATTTTGTGTTTTAATGTTTGGGTTGCCTGCTGAACCAAAAAGTCTATTATTTGCATGATCCTAAGAATTCATCATTTGCAATCCTTTGCAGTTGAGGGTGATTGTCTTCCATGATTATCTTATCTGTGGGTCCAAAAATAGCTGACAATCATAGAATCATAGAATAGAAGGACTACAAGGGACCTGTAAGATCATCAAGTATGGTCCCCTGCCATGGGCAGGAGGTAATTGGGTTCAAACAAACTCCACAAGGTGCTTGTCCAACCTCCTCTTGAACACCTCCAGGGATGGTGATTGCACCACCTCTGCTAGGAGTGTGTTCCAGTTTCTAGTTACCCTTACAGAAAAGAAGTCTTTCCTTATGTCTAACCTACATTTTTCCTCAACTAGCTTGTGCTCGTTGGCCCTCATCCTCCTGAGGGGTGCATTTAGGAAGAGTTGCTCCCTTAGATCTTGGTGTTCTCCCCTGACACTTGTAGGTGGCTATCAAGTCACTTCTCAGTCTTCTCTTACTGAACAGGCCCAGTTCCTGGAGTCTCTCCCCGTACGGCCTATCCCAAAGGCCCCAATCATCCAGGTGGCCCTTCTCTGTACTCTTTCAAGCTTATCCACATCCTTCTTGAAGTGTGGTGCCCAGAAATGGCCACAGTACTCCAGCTGTGGCCTCACCAATGCTGAATAGAAAGAGAGGAGCATCGCTCTGGATCTATTGGCAACACATCAGCTGATGCACTCCAGAGTTCTATTTGCCCTGTTGGCAAATTCATCACATTAATGACTCATTTCAGATGCAGAGCCAGCCAATGCAGAGCCAGCTAATGGGCCACCACCCATCATATAATTATGGTGAATGTTATTCCTACCCAGATAAAGGACCTGATACTTACCCCTATTGTACTTCATCTGATTATGTTCTGCTCATAGGACCAGCCTGTCAAGATCATTCTGGATACTGGCCCTGCCTCAGATGTACCCACATTTTCCCACAGCTTGATGTCATCTGCACTTTTCACTCCCTCATCCAAGTCACTGATAAAGATGTTAAAGAGTATGGACTCAAGCACTGATCCCTGGGGGGTAGAGACAGCCACCCCATCAATTATAACCCACTGGGATTGGCCGCTGAGCCAGTTGCCAACCTATCTCATTGTAGCCTGGTCTAGGCCAGTACCCTGCAGCTTAATTGAAAGAGTCTCATGGGAAACAGTATCAAAGGCCATCCATATTCAGTAGGGGACCCAAAGTGGAGCTTGATTTTTTCTTGCCCCCTATGTACTTATTGAAGGACTTTTTGTTGTCTTTTTATTTTAGTTGCCAGCTTTATCTCCATGCATGCGTTGGCTTTCCTTTTCTCATACCTGCAGGCCTAGGTCATATGAGTGTATTCTTCTCTGGATGCCGAACCATTTTTTCATTACCTGTACACTTCTTTTTTCTTTTTGAGAAGTTTCCTGATGATCTTGTGGAGCCAGGAGGGTCACTTGGCTCGTTTCCCTCTTTTTAACCATGTGGGGATGGCCTCAAATTGAGCACTGAGAATTGCCTCCTTAAGGAATTACCACCATTCCTGAATTCCAAAGTCATCCAGTCTCTGGTTGGGAAGGGCCTTTCCAAGGAGACTCCTGAGTTTACCAAAGTCTGTCTTTCTGAAGTCAAGGACTTCTGTTCTGTTGGTAGAATTTCCAGTCTTATAGTGGATGGTGAATTTAATCAACTCATGATCACTGTCACCCAGAGTACCTCCAATCTTCAGGTCACCTACCATGTCTTCCCTTTCAGTCAGCACCAAGTCCAGAGTTGCCTTCCCCCCAGTCAGCCCCTTCACAGCCTGTGACAAGAACAGGTTGTCTAAAGTTGCCAAGAAGTTCGTTGACCTACTGGAGCTGGCTGAATGGTCTTCCCAACAGATATCAGCGTAGTTGAAGTCCAAATATGACAGTCAAGTCCTTAGTGCTGGCTGCAGTGGTCAGTTCCCTGTAGAACGCCTCATCTCTCTTCTCTCTTCTCTTCTTAGCCTATAGTAGACTCCCACCATCAGGTCCCCTTCTCCCAAGCCCCCTTGTATCTTGACCAAGAGGGTCTCAAGGGACTTCCCTGTGCAATCAAATGTGACTTGCAGGGAGGGGTATTTCTCCTTCACACACCCCTCCACCCCTCCATCCTTCTTCCCAACC
>NW_017728948.1:25388374-25410993 GCF_001723895.1 Crocodylus porosus
GAAGGACTACAAGGGACCTGTAAGATCATCAAGTATGGTCCCCTGCCATGGGCAGGAGGTAATTGGGTTCAAACAAACTCCACAAGGTGCTTGTCCAACCTCCTCTTGAACACCTCCAGGGATGGTGATTGCACCACCTCTGCTAGGAGTGTGTTCCAGTTTCTAGTTACCCTTACAGAAAAGAAGTCTTTCCTTATGTCTAACCTACATTTTTCCTCAACTAGCTTGTGCTCGTTGGCCCTCATCCTCCTGAGGGGTGCATTTAGGAAGAGTTGCTCCCCTAGATCTTGGTGTTCTCCCCTGACACTTGTAGGTGGCTATCAAGTCACTTCTCAGTCTTCTCTTACTGAACAGGCCCAGTTCCTGGAGTCTCTCCCCGTACGGCCTATCCCAAAGGCCCCAATCATCCAGGTGGCCCTTCTCTGTACTCTTTCAAGCTTATCCACATCCTTCTTGAAGTGTGGTGCCCAGAAATGGCCACAGTACTCCAGCTGTGGCCTCACCAATGCTGAATAGAAAGAGAGGAGCATCGCTCTGGATCTATTGGCAACACATCAGCTGATGCACTCCAGAGTTCTATTTGCCCTGTTGGCAAATTCATCACATTAATGACTCATTTCAGATGCAGAGCCAGCCAATGCAGAGCCAGCTAATGGGCCACCACCCATCATATAATTATGGTGAATGTTATTCCTACCCAGATAAAGGACCTGATACTTACCCCTATTGTACTTCATCTGATTATGTTCTGCTCATAGGACCAGCCTGTCAAGATCATTCTGGATACTGGCCCTGCCTCAGATGTACCCACATTTTCCCACAGCTTGATGTCATCTGCACTTTTCACTCCCTCATCCAAGTCACTGATAAAGATGTTAAAGAGTATGGACTCAAGCACTGATCCCTGGGGGGTAGAGACAGCCACCCCATCAATTATAACCCACTGGGATTGGCCGCTGAGCCAGTTGCCAACCTATCTCATTGTAGCCTGGTCTAGGCCAGTACCCTGCAGCTTAATTGAAAGAGTCTCATGGGAAACAGTATCAAAGGCCATCCATATTCAGTAGGGGACCCAAAGTGGAGCTTGATTTTTTCTTGCCCCCTATGTACTTATTGAAGGACTTTTTGTTGTCTTTTTATTTTAGTTGCCAGCTTTATCTCCATGCATGCGTTGGCTTTCCTTTTCTCATACCTGCAGGCCTAGGTCATATGAGTGTATTCTTCTCTGGATGCCGAACCATTTTTTCATTACCTGTACACTTCTTTTTTCTTTTTGAGAAGTTTCCTGATGATCTTGTGGAGCCAGGAGGGTCACTTGGCTCGTTTCCCTCTTTTTAACCATGTGGGGATGGCCTCAAATTGAGCACTGAGAATTGCCTCCTTAAGGAATTACCACCATTCCTGAATTCCAAAGTCATCCAGTCTCTGGTTGGGAAGGGCCTTTCCAAGGAGACTCCTGAGTTTACCAAAGTCTGTCTTTCTGAAGTCAAGGACTTCTGTTCTGTTGGTAGAATTTCCAGTCTTATAGTGGATGGTGAATTTAATCAACTCATGATCACTGTCACCCAGAGTACCTCCAATCTTCAGGTCACCTACCATGTCTTCCCTTTCAGTCAGCACCAAGTCCAGAGTTGCCTTCCCCCCAGTCAGCCCCTTCACAGCCTGTGACAAGAACAGGTTGTCTAAAGTTGCCAAGAAGTTCGTTGACCTACTGGAGCTGGCTGAATGGTCTTCCCAACAGATATCAGCGTAGTTGAAGTCCAAATATGACAGTCAAGTCCTTAGTGCTGGCTGCAGTGGTCAGTTCCCTGTAGAACGCCTCATCTCTCTTCTCTCTTCTCTTCTTAGCCTATAGTAGACTCCCACCATCAGGTCCCCTTCTCCCAAGCCCCCTTGTATCTTGACCAAGAGGGTCTCAAGGGACTTCCCTGTGCAATCAAATGTGACTTGCAGGGAGGGGTATTTCTCCTTCACACACCCCTCCACCCCTCCATCCTTCTTCCCAACCCGGCCCTTCCTCTACAGCCTACAGCCCTCAATATTCACTGCCCAAACATATGTATCGTTCCACCAAGGCCAATCCAGGATAGACAGGTTCTACTGCAACTTGGGCACATGTTTCCATGTGGGGAGGGTGGCTTTAAATTCTTGGTTCAGACTGCAGCACATTTCTGTTACTCCCACTTTTCTGTCTCCTGTTGACATCATGATGATCAAAGAACTGAGATCCTTACAGAAGGCTCTTCCTCTTTTGAGGCAGTCCTAGGTGATAGTCTCCCACGAGTTTATGTCAATGTTGCATTTTTTCAAGTTAGCCTTGTGGGACATCCTTGAAGTGCTTTCTCTGCCTTCCTCTTGAGTGCATTACCTGACTGATCTGGAAAAATAAAACTTGCTTCTGTAGGAGTAGGATATCCAGTTGACATGGGTAGCCCAGCAAAGTTTATGTTGGATGATCATTGCCTCAATGCTCATGGTGTTTGTTTGCACCCTAACGTTGGTGTGTCTATCTTCCCACTGCATTCAAAGGATCTTCTGCAGGCAGCATTGATATTGGTACTTCTCCATCAACTTGAGCTATCCCCTGGACATTGTCTACATCTCAGCTCCATATGGTAAAGTGCGGATCACACCTGCTTAATAAACCATGAGCTTGGCTTCAAATCTGATGTCATGATCTTGAAAACCACTTATAGGATATTTTTATGTGATCTGGGTCCATCTTTATAGTGCTAGCTGAGATGTTTTAATAGACCATGCTGAAATATAAGTTATGCTCATATTGGAGATCGTTCCTCAGGGGAATATATTAAAAAGTTATATAAAGCACATTAAAGTCAAATAATATTATATACTGTGTTTCATGTAGGAAAAGTAATAGCATCATATTATAGATAGAAACACTAGGAAAAGAAAATCTGCCTAAATGAGTAATTAACATATTCTCTTTAAAGACATGAGAACTTTTTTCAAAGTAGCTAATTGTTACTGGTATATGATGTCACATTGAAAAGTGTTTGAAATTAGAAAAGGCTGCAAACTAATTTGTCTTGTGGCCAATAAATGCTAATAATGACGACATAGTTGTCTGAGTAGTTTTGGGGAGTAAACATTAATCAGGTTTTTAATTAGGAAAAAACAAGGCTAGCTATAATTCCATGAAGACAACAAGCTGTAACAAATTTCCTTGTAGGTCAGATTCAATTAACTTATAATCAGAGGAGCATGAAGCCATAGTTTGAATTAGGTAGACCAAAGTCTACCCAAGTTTGCTTCATAAAATCACCAGGTTACACTGTTTGTTACATATGTTATTATTGTTACAATGTAGTCTCACAGTTTTGAAACCAAATAGTTATTTAAGTGGACCCTGAATATTCTTATATCTGAGTACCTGAAACAATAATAGAATTACCATCCTAGGACCTTTGTGGAACAGTAAAGAATGTTTCTGCATGAAGGGAACCCTAAGAGGTTATAATCTAAATTAGTGGTCCTTAAACTTCCAGCACTGTGAGCTGGTTAAGTGCCACAAATCCAGTCTCTGGAGTGTATTTCATATGCATGGCTAGTCTGTGGGCCTGATCCATTATGGTGGTGATGTGTAGGGGGCCATCCAGTGTACCCAGCTCGCCCTAGATGCCAGATCTACCTCCATGCACAAGCATGACCCCCCTATGCAGACCAAACCTGCTCAGTGACCTGACTCTGAACATTGGTTCTGGTCATGCATTACCACCCTGAGCATGTCATCTGGCCCACAAGACTCCCACAGCTACAGAAATGTGACATCAGGGAAGCTGAAATTAACACTCTCACCATTCCCTCCTAATTTTTTGACCAGGATGACAAGACTGGATCTGGTCTGCAGATAGGAGATTAAGCACCACTGATCCAAATTATCAGTAGAACAAATGGCCCAGAGAAAATTCTGAAGTGAATCTAGAAAATGTATTAGTATGAAACTGCACTGGTTTTGTTCGTCTCTCTCGGTGTGTATATATAGGTCTCATTATCACTGAATCTAAGGACCACTTAGACTTGGCCCAGCTACAATAGAAAATTTGAAATTGTTTGATATCTATTTTGATACACCTGGACCTTGACCATATACACTTGAAGGCCTCGTCTGGCCTCACAAAGGGTCTAACCCAGTACCCACTGAAATCAGTGGAAGCCTTAAGTTAGAGTTGTTTTCTTAACCTTACTAAGGTCAGTACACAACCCACAAGACTATCACGATACATATGTGGGATAAAAATATATTACCATATCTCCTTACATGCACCACACACATTTTTGCCTCTAAAAGACAACCGCTACAGTGTGCATTATATCATATGTGAGAAATATTGTAAGAGCAGTTTCTGCCAGTTTCTGAACAAAAGAGAAAGTAAAATCTGCACACAACTCACAGGAGGCAGAACAATGATCAGGCTCAGCTCCCTAGCTGCTGCTACCCAGTTAGTGAATCTATACGTGCAATTAGCATACAATAATAAACTCCAGTGTAATTTGTGCTGGAATTTCTTTCTTCTGGGCACAACATTTACATGTGCACCCAGGACTGCAACATACTGATCTGGGGCAGAGCAGCCCCAGGAGACCAGGGGATCAGCCTGCCAGCTGGGGCTTCTCCAGTTCCAGCTCAGACTGCTGAAGAGGGGCTTCTGGGGTATGAGGGTGCTACAGTATGAGTGTGAGGCTAACTGGTGGGCAGCCCCTGCACTGTAGCACCCTTGTGCCCCAACCAGCCCTAGTCACCATCTATATGTGTATTTTGGCACACATAACTACTCTGCTGTAGGATAGAATTTGTCCCGGACTATCCTTCAGTAAAGTTAATTTACTTCACCCTGATATGGGTGAACATGTAGAGAGTGGCGCTTTGCTGTGGAGCAAATTAATTCCACAGTAAAACATATTTATAGATGCACCCAGTTACTACAAGGAAAAATCTTTTTTTATTCGTTCTGCCTTTAAAAAACAAGGTGCATATTTTATTCCAGGACATGTTGTATGTAAGAAAATGTGATATTTGCTTAATGGTGTGTGCTATAAAGCAACCTATTCCAATTAGTTTTAATGTGAATTAGAGAAAAGGAAGGCTGATAGGAGTGCTTCCCTCCTACAGGCTAATTTGGCCCCTACATTAGGGATGCATGAATTTAGCATTAAAGAGTCACTGGAAAAAATGTATAAACAACATTGAAAAAAATATATACATTTTTTACTAGAATAAAACAGTCCTCATGGAACCAAATGTCCTTGTCACTGAACTATGGAATCATGCTTTCTGCATGCCTCTTATTATTTTTGTCTGGTCTTTGATTCATTCTTTCATTCCTGACTGCAAAGTGGCCTACCCTCAACAGGAATGCTGACAAATGTCCCCACTTCAGTCTAATCATATTTAGGGAACCTTCCTGAGACGTGCCAGATAGACTGAATCACTACAGGCTGCTGAAAGCTAGAACCCAGGTCTCCAACTTCCTCAGCAGATGCTCTGTCATATTATTATTTAACAAATAAGCACCATGAATAATCTTTTCTTCTTTTCCTCTGCCTAAGTGATAAAAAGAGTGACCTAGTTGTCCATATGTAAAGGGCATTTTAGGCACTTAAGTTAATATGAGAGAAGGTTTTAGGTTGTGAATCCCAGTTTTACAAAAGCAGCTGACATATAGGTAGATCCTAGGTGAGAGATGGAATTTCACTCTCCTTTTCTATTGCCTGACTTAGGCATTCCCTTACTATCACCCTGGACTTGCTGGCTATTATGAATTCTATTCTAAGGACCTAACTTTCCACATCCATCGAGAAAGAAACTGAGGCACCCCACTCAAGTTTGTGAATTCCTTTCCCAGAACTAGTCACCTAAAAGTTAGATGTAACAACACTGATTGACCTCTAACTTACTAATTCCCCAGAATGTGGTAAAAAAACATTTTTGCTACATGAAATTGGAAAATCATAACTAACTAAAACAAATTCAGTGTTTGAAACATTTACATTTGGCTCAGCAATATTTCAGACCTGGGTGTGAAGTGAACATGCTTATTAATCAGTATTACTACATCATGCCTTTTAGTTTAATGAAACAAAGTCTGTATACTGGCTTCAGATCATTACTGTGGCACATAGGTTTCTGTGAAGCACCCATAACAGACTGTGAATGTATCTAGAAAATAAATATTCCCAACACATTGCAATTATTATCAGTGACTGCGATCTGAGTTATTTGCATATGAAATATAGAGCAAATGTCTCTTTTATCACTCATAACTCTAGTGATTGTTAGCATATTGTTAAGAACAACTTAAATAAATTTAAAATAGAAAGTTCTGACTTTATTCCATAAATTAAACTATTTAAATCCATATCTCAGTATCTGTGTAACTGATGATCTAGGGGCTTGTGCAACCACAACACCAACTGCATTCAATAGATATTTAGGAGCCAGAATCACATATATTGTATAGAATATATAGGCAGAAGGCAGGGAAGGGTGGCACTTTCTAGACCCTACCTGGTAATTTGTAACTGTAAGCCATTTAGTCTCTAAGACTTTATTCCATAAATTAAACTATTTAAATCCATATCTCAGTATCTGTGTAACTGATGATCTAGGGGCTTGTGCAACCACAACGCCAACTGCATTCAATAGATATTTAGGAGCCAGAATCACATATATTGTATAGAATATATAGGCAGAAGGCAGGGAAGGGTGGCACTTTCTAGACCCTACCTGGTAATTTGTAACTGTAAGCCATTTAGTCTCTAAGGCCCCCTCTACACATTACATGTATTACACAATGAACTGGTTAATAGTGCAATTAATTTAGATCAGCTACACATGTAAAGTAACTATCACACCTTAAAAGGTCCATCCAGCTATGAAGTTAGAGCTGGAAAATGTGTATATAAAGTTATTACTTTATAGCTGGTTTCTATCCAGCTTTAATTTGCATGTGTAGCAAGGTAGCTATGCCCAGTGATGGGGATCCCTGTCACAGGGGTGCATCACATGCTGGTGCAGCTGGGAGTCCTCCAGCTGCATGATTTTCAGCTGTAGCAGCCATGGGGCTCAGAGTCCTGTCATCTGTAGGGTTCCCATCCACAGCAACGTGTGGGGTGCTGCCATGGCTGCAAGTCCTGTCAGCTCACAAGACTCGCAGTTGAGGGAGCTTCCTAATTGCTTGTGCAGGGAAGCCTGAGATGGTAATCCTGGGCTCCCTCGTCATGATCAATAAGGCACAACTGGATCTGATACTGGATCCCACAACCGCACCTCCTGCCATGCACGTTTGGCATGGCAGGAAGTGCGACTGTGTGAATTGCACATCAGATCCTATCACACTTTTACCTGAAGATCTAGAGGAGCCCTAACGTGGCACCCTGCTCTGACTTCAGACCGACACAGCTAACTACCGCTGTCTACAGAGTATATAAATAGGTCCTTTCATAGATTGTTTACACTGCAAAGTGCTATACAATAAGGATGTAATTTATGCCCACTTTGAGGCCCCTTCTCATTATCAGAGGATTGTCAAATGAGAATTTGGGCCTTTTGGTGCCAAACCTTAGACTGTCAAGTCTGGATTTGCAGCTCCAGTGTTTAGGGCCAAAATTATTAGAAGCATGTGGTGTGGGCAAGGCTCTCTGCATAAATGACACAGGAGGCTGGAATCTAGATATCTCACACCTGTGCTAACACAGTCTGTTGACTTACACTGAATTTGAAGTCTTAAACAAAGATAAGGTTACTTGCACTGGTGCTGTTTCATATGTTTTCTCTAGTGGAAAATAATATAGCTTTTAAAGTTTAGTGAACTGTATTCAGAGCTTCAGATTCTGACAAGCAAGTGACCCAAAGTGCATAGTACTGGAGCAGTAAGCAGGCATCATGCTTTATTTCAAAGCCAAACCCACTTGACCTGCAGAGAATAATACTGAAAATCTCACAATGTGAACTAGCAGGAAATGTAATCACCACCGAGAATTTGAACCCATAGAATTGCTGAAACATAAGGGAATTTCAGATCTTGACTGCGAGCTCATTGGGAACAAGATATATTACTTCTTCTGTTTTTAAGTGAGACCTATACCTTATTGCCTGCCTCCTCTCAGAACAAGAGTCAGCAGGAGTATATGTAAATTTGGTTCCAAACTGAACAGGGGAGATGTGCAATAACTTACACTACACTTACGTTAAAATAGTTTTGGGAAAATCAGCAAAAATATGAACAGCAGGATAAAATGTAATGAGACTAAATAATGACAGAACAGTTTGTGTATGTTTGGAGGCAGTATACCATTTGGAAGAACAGTATTAACCACAGTTGTGGAACAGAGAGTGATGCTGCATAACTGAAAAAAAGTAAGAGAGGGTTCATTTTCTATATACATCTATTTATGTACTATGTAGGACCTACCCTAAGAATATAGGGGCAAAAATGATAAAACTAATTAAGAACAGAACCATTGGAAATCAAAAAAGAAGAGAGAAGCCTGAGCAGGAAATGCAAGTATCTGGAAAGGCACTAGAGAAATATAAACCATGAAACATGCATACTATGTTTCTGTAGATGACATGTGGACTGCATGTGTCAGCAGGACAAGAGAAGGGGTGGGGGGGAAGTAGAGGGAGGTGGAGGTGGTAATAAATACCTTTATTAGTGTGTTCAGCACTCTAGAAGTGCCTGCCATATTAAAGGAAATACCTGCTCCAGTAAGACTTATAACAGATGGGCTAAATCTTAAGGGGTGTTAACCAACTGCAACTCCCTTTAGTTTTACTAGGAGTTGCAGTAACTCCGCACCTCTCATTATTTAGATGATTTAGCCTTAGGTAAATTATGAAAGATGACAATAATACTGTGGCTGAGCAACACAGGACAAAACCCTCACAGAGAAAGCATTGCATATTCCCCTCACAACTAGACACACCATCTGTTCCCAATCTGTTCTGAACTGATCAAACTTATCCATTAAGCAAAAAAACTCCTCAAAGACAGCTCAGCTCTGCATCACCGGAGCAAGACTTCATATTTGTAAAATTGTCCATCTCATGGTAGAGTTCAAAGCTAAGTATAGGCATTCAAGAAGCCCATGGCAGAAACACTCTAACTTTTGAGCTTTACACTAAGTGCATGGTTAGGTTGGGAGGAAGAAGAAGACGTTAGCTCTTGTGGGTGGGGGAGGAGGGACTCAAAACCTGCCTGCATGACCCAAGCCCAGCAGGGGCAGGGGTAGGGGGATCTTGTGCATGTACCAACGTGCCCTGAGTCTCCCCAGGCTACAAGCCATCATAGCCACATACCCAGACCTGATTTGGCAGCAGTTCAGCATGGCCATAAAACATCAGCTGGCTGTCCTGTGCATACCCATCCAGCGCACTCTGCCCCCATCAAGTACGTGTGTGTGTGTGTGTGTGTGTGTGTGTGTGTGTGTGCGCACGTGCGCATGCATGCATGTATGTGTCCCAGATGCCTATGTTCTCCCCTCACTGCTATTGGTGGCCTGGCCCTGCAGAGTGGCAAATTGTCTGGATCCATGAAGCCCTGCCTATGTAGCTCCTCACCCATGTGAACCACGAGCCCTCTTTGGATAAGTAGGGCTGGAGGGCTTCATATAATCATGCCCTGGCACTGGGCCATGGGTCCACAGCCACTGTTACCAGATTTGCTCATTACTTTGAGGTGTGCTCATTTATTAGGGGTACATTTCTGGGGTCTCTGTAATTCTCTCAATGTGCTGCTTGTGTTACCTGTATTTCTATATGGAGTTGTACCTCGCCCTTCTACAAGTCCTCACCCCCAGTGGAACTACCTTGCAGGACTCAGTTTCAATGGGGCTGGGTTCCTCCAGCCACCGAATCAGTCAAACACATATGCACACATAGATTAACAGGGCACACCTCAGCCAGGCCAGGTTATTCAGCATTGGCAGGCTAACACTCTCAGATGGCTTGAACTCAGTTCATCAGGGCAACAATAAAATGCAGTCAGACACAAGCACATGGTTTAACAGAGCACATCTGAGTCACGTCAGGTTATTCAACATTGACAGGCTGACACCCTCATGTGCCTTGAACTCAGTTCATCCCTTATTTCAGCAGGACAATAATAAATGCAGTTAGACACACATACACACATACTAACAGAGTATGTCTGAGCAGGCTAGGTCCAATCAGCACTTTCAGCTGATACCCTCATGGTCCTCAAAGCTCAGCACGTCCCAATCTCTTGTCACAATGGTCGTAGTAGTAATTCACTTGATGAGAAAACCCCACTATAATTTTGGTCATTGCAGGGATCTTTGGCTTACAAAAAGTGTTGCTGCAGAGAAAATGGGGAGGTTACTGGGAAGGAAGAGTAAATGAGGTTTAGAGAGAGAGTATAGAAACCAGCTTGACCATAAAAGTTATTTATTTCCAGGTATATGAACTTATGATGATATAATAGTAATAGCCATACAAGAGAGGCAAATAAAACAGTTACAATATGACATAGTTTCAATTAGGCATTTGGGGAAGTCTAGCTCCAGTTTGATCAGCAAGAGTCAGGTTTAGAAAGCTATGTCTGGAGTAAGAAAGCAAAAGTCAGGTTCCTGGAGTCAGAGAGAGAGAGAGAGAGAGAGAATTGGGGTCTCACCATACAGTGAAGTTTGAACCAGTCGAGGTTCCCAAGTGTCTGTTGGAGCTTGCAAGAGCCCTCAGCACAATCAATGGAGGGATTCCAGGCAGAAAAGGAGTGGAGCTGGTGCAGCTTTTGGATCCAAGCGCCAGGACAGAAACTTGAGCTGGGGTAGGGGCTTTGGTAGAGAACTAGCAATGGCTCACGGGAGACCGCGAGGTTTGTTTATGGGTAAACAATGCCTTATATGGTGGATGATAGGAACTGATCACTCCTGGCTATGTGTGACATTACTTTGAGGGAGCTCACAATACAGACAGGCAGATTCAGTGTTTTGGGTACCAATAAAGGAGTCATTGCTAGAATTGGTCTGATAAATGCTGAGCTGGGTGTGTGCAAACGTGGGTTGATTAGCATTTGGAGCAGAGATCCCCCATCATGCAGTGGTCCCCTGCTTCTTTGGTCCCAACATTTGGTGTGGTCCTTGTCTTGGAATCTCTGTCTCCATTCTGAATGCTCATGAAGGTGCGTTCCTGTCCCATTTCCCATGTAAATGAGTTGCTATCTGGTTCCCTCTCCAATGTAAATGAGGCCAGGGGAGTTGCTTTACTCATATCACCCTTGTCCAGAGGGATTTGGAGTGTCTCCCATTGCATCTTTATTGTCTTTTGTAAGTCCTTCCTCTAATCAGTTCAGGCAGAGGAAGGGGGGCGGGGTGACTCCTTTGTGAGTCAGACAGGCTGCGTACTGTGCTAGGGTTCCCCAAGAGCACAGAGCTGACAGGTAACACCACAGGCTCCTCTGGCCATGTCCTAGGCACTGTTGCCCACAACTCACACCATCCCCTTCCCTTGGAAACATCTCCAACTTTCCAGAAGAGCAAGGACATGAACCTCAGGCACCAAGGGACTCCAATATACCAAACTATAATTAGTATCCATGATAAGTTTCTTTCCTTCCCAATACTCTCTCTCCCAATCAGCTTACAAGTCAAAACATCTGCTGGACCCAATGATGAGGTCACTCGCAGCCCTAATGTTTTTCAAGCACTGACATTGTTAATAATATGTAGTTACAGATTTCTGTACTTCTCTGATATGGGATTTTTGTTATACTATGACCACTTCAGATTAGATTTTTTTTCCCCCTGAAACTCCCCCCAACAAAAAACTTGTTTTCTTATTACTGGGCTTCTGTGTGGTCATACTTCTCCCATCAGGAAACAGTGTTTGAATGTGTACACCCTCAGTATCCTGTTTTACTGACTTTTGCTTTAATCTAACAAAATAGTTCACATTCTGATGTCTTATAACCAATTTTTTTCCCCAAACCTTTGTAAGCTGATAAGAAACCATATTTACATTTGGAACTCCCTGGCAGAAAACATTCTAACAAAATCAAGTTCTTTGATATCAAAACCATAGGAATATATTATAAATGATTCTGTCCATCAAGGCTCAATGTACAGCTTAGGGCTTTTGTCAAAATATGTTTTCCTTTACATAAGGAAGAATTTTTTGTAGTTGGCAGCAAAGGCATAGGAGTTCAAGTTGTCTGGTGACAGAGCTGTGAACCATACTTCTGCATACAGATTTCACCTTAAAAGTCAAGAATCCCAGTTCATTCAGTCATTGAGATTCAAAGTAATGAGAAGAAATATTCTTACTTTTCTTGAAACAGTATCCTCAGCTTTCCCGGTTATGAGAGTACGGCAATGTAAGTGGAATCTTTGATCTACAATGAGCACATCTAATTTGAATTCCCTTGATATCACTGCTAATATCAACTAAATCTTGATGCATCTTTTAGATTGCAGGGGCTTATTACACAAGCAGCATCTTCATCCCAAGGAGGAGAATTTGAATCTCATTCTTTTCCCCTGCAACAGATATCAACTACTGCAAATGAACAGAAGATTGGGTCATCAGCCTAAAAGACTACTTTGAGTCAAGAATTAAATCTATCCTTCACCTACTTTGGGGGAGGAAAACAATTTGAAGACTATCCTCAACAGGAGATCTGCTAAAAAGAGCTCAAATAAAAATAAATCTCTTTGGAGGAAACTATTCAAATGTAGTTTACGTTCTAAACACTGAACATTTCATATAGATTTATAAATAAGAATATCTTTCAGGTACTTGCTAAAATTTTTTCTGTGAAATAATATAGTTAGAACACTTCAGTAACATTTAAAAATTATGACAGAGATATATTTCCCCCTGGCTCTTTCCTGTTTCCAGTGGAGAAACTGTTACCTAGTTATTACTCCCTTCCTGGCCTGATAAAATCATCACAGCCTTTTATTTCAGAAACAATTAATTTTCATTTAAGATTAGATGCAAAATGGGTTTGAGCATACCCAACCTAGACCCCACCCATCTGAATTTTATTTCCTTTCAAAACAGAAATGCTGTTTTGGAGGCTGCTTACTCTTTGACCACTTTTGAGGTCTCAGTGTCAGCTTCACTGGCAAACTTCTGAGTTTGAAGTGTGCCTGTGAACTTAAGTGGCCAGGACAGGGGCAGGATATCCTAAAACCCTCTGGTTCCTCTGCCTCACTACCACAGTGGGGAATATAAGCCCTGAGTGGCTTTAGGTGCATTAATTTTCACTAGATAACTTAGTTGCCTACAATTCTATTCCTACACATTGCCACAGTTATCACTATCTTAGCTGAGCTAAACATCTCAGCATTTGTCTCTTACTTATGGTCACATCTATCTCTTACATAAACCAGGGGACAGCCGTCCCTGAAAAAGCCAAATTTTCTAGGTGCACTCTGAATGTGTTTACCACACAGTGGCAGCGCTGAGTTCAGCGCAGACAATAGTATCTACAACCCTTCTATTCAAAAGCATAGCCAGTAGTTGTCACCTCTTGCATAATAGCCTAAGCCAAGAATGACTTAGAATTGTCTCCCTCTCCTTCCATAAGTTGCCTAGTCACTATCCTTTTACTCCATCCATGTCTTTGAATGGAAATGGCTGCTGTTCCATGGACTGTAAAGTTCACTGTGGTACATATGTGTTATGTATGCCCACAGCACACTTACTTCATGTGGCCCTGAAGGGGAGGTAGTCAAGGAAATACCCAGTTTTTAAATCCTAAGCAGCTTTAGGTGAGAGACAAGAAATTCAGGTCTTCCTATGGTCATGCTCAGCAGAAGAACTTTAGATACCTAAGTAAGATTCCTAGCTAAGATTAAAGGCTCTTTGAGTTCTATGCACTTAGGTAGGATGGTTTGTGAATTGCCTATCTGGATCCAGGTACCTAAATTCCACCAAAGTTGCATTTT
This sequence comes from Crocodylus porosus, assembly GCF_001723895.1. Taxonomy (NCBI): domain Eukaryota; kingdom Metazoa; phylum Chordata; order Crocodylia; family Crocodylidae; genus Crocodylus; species Crocodylus porosus. The sequence continues at coordinate 25,402,307 of NW_017728948.1, forward strand.
ATGGTGCCTGTTATACATCTGGTCCTTGGTCCTTACTGCAATATCAGACCAAGTCTACAATTATAAACCTAACAATTATAACTAATAATGGTTGACATGCATGAAAAAACCTAGTTCTAATGTAGGATTCATCCAAAGGTCATTGAGGTCTGTAGAGATATGTCTTCACCATGTCCCCAGTGGTATCAAAGGTACTTGCTCTTGAACTTGCCCTGCCCAGCCACTCCCACTCACATGTGCTTCATCTGGAAATGTGTTTGGTGAATGTAAGTGGGATTACATGCAGAGGTTGTGCCTGAGAATGAGTGCCCCCAGGAGTTCCAGGACACCATGCAGATATAGCCGAAGTAACTTTGCCAGGCCCTCAGTAGGGTTTGGATCAGACCCAAACCTATTGTCAGCTAAATGTGTCTGTACACAAGACACTGCTGTCTTCCACTGTGCAATACACAGTACCTGTGAGAACCCAACAGCCATATAGTACCTAACCTAGGTACCTTGGTCACAGAAAGGTGAAAATTTGGCAGACTAGAATATTTTGTATATATATAGAAACCCAGCAGAGGTCTCTCTTTTCTGAGGGTAGACAGAGAAGGCTGGCTAAAAGTCTGTATCCATAGTTAAAGGAGAGGGCCCGGTTAGGGAGCTGCATAGGAGTGAGTCATTCCAAGTCTATTTCATGGTGAATTTTGTTAACTGTTAATACTGTCTAAGTCTGATTTTCTTCCAACCATGTGTCATTAAAGAACACCTCACATAGAGGTTCTGTTGGATAACTGGGATTACTAGGGATGTGTAACCCCAGAGTTGCTTTGGAAGTAGAGAGACTCGACCAGATCATTCTTTCTGTGAGGTTTGGAATCCCGATTTATTTTACCCAAACTATCAAACAGTATCACTTACCAGTGGTCCTGAATTCCTAGAACTGAATCTGTATGTTATCACTGAAAACATATAAAAAAGCGTGACATCACTTGGTTTTTAAACTTCTGATTTGATATAAACACTTGTGGAAATTCCCTTGAAATATATTAACACAATTTACAAAACCCCATTGGTTGTTAACCAAAGCAATTGTCCTGGATGGAACCTGGGCTTGCTGACCAACAATCTCTCTTCCACTTGTTTGAAAAAAAAAATCAGTCCTGCCCCCCACCCCGCAACCCCCAATGCACAAACACAAATATTATTTTAGAAAAAACCATATAGGAGTGTTTACCCATCATCCCTTGTCTCACCCAGAACCAGACCATTTTGCAACTCATTGGTTGGCCAACTGAATGTCATGCAGCGTCCTTCCATCTTGGGCTTCTCAGATTGAGATGCATCAACCTCAAATTTCCTTATACAATTCTATGTATAAAAGAGGTGGATCCCTGAGAAGATGGGTTCACACAGGCTTCAGGCAGTGCTAGAGGCTATGTTGCAAAACTACAGCAATTGTCTCCAATGCTGGATGTTCTCTAATGTCAGCCATGAACTGACAGCCCAGAGGAGTTTTCCATCTATTGATTCCTCTGTGAAATCCTATGAAAGCTGAACTTTCATTTCTACCCAGGATAACTTTTACAATCTTTTCTCCAATGCCTGATGAGGGGTGCTTGTTCCTGAAACCTTGCAATTAAAGACTATTTTTTGCAAAAATCGTGTTGGCCTAATAAAATATATCATCTCCACTACAAGTCCTGATGGACATTCTCTAAAGCATTCTTAACCCAACTACAAGCTGGGGGTCTTCAAAAGGGCACAGCAAAACTTTAAGGATAATTTCTCTTAGTTCCCCGGAGAAGTTGTGCAGTGGAGATATATTTCAAAGCAGCCGAATGGAAGGGATGTGTACTTAGAGAGAAGACAAGTATATTATTGTTTAGGTACATAATCTTCTTTCTCCAACTTTTTTTACTATTTTATTTTTCATAGGTGATTTTCCTTCCATAACATTAAACACTGCAAGGCTTGCCATAACTGCAATCATATCTAGGTATGAAAGTCCTAGATAAATACTGTTAACAGCAACTGGTGAGTCAACTTACCTAGAACATGCACCTTTGAATAATACTCTTGAATAATACTCTTAATTTATTTCCAGTAGTAAGTCATTTGTCTCTGTTAGCGAGAGGTGAGCAACATTTTGGGCTGAATAGCCACTTAATGAGTTCAGGTGAGCTGTTGAGGGCTGCACACATAAAATTAATGGTATTTCACAACAGCAATACTTAAAATTTATGGCATTTATAGTTTAAACTTTAGACTATAAATGCCATAATCAGTTTCACCATAATCACTATATTTCACCATATTTCCACCCGTAATTCCAGAACATTCCCCAAATTACCACACAAAATTACCAGTTTTTCCGATCAAAAAAATCGCATTTCCACATATTCCCAGAAAAAGTTCCCAAATTTCCACAATTTTCCAAATATCATATTTTCATAAAAATTTCCACAAAACAGTTCCAAAATCACCACAGACAATTGCGTTGCCTTAGTTTCCACGAACTACCCAAGAACACTTGAAGCCACACAGGCCCAAGGTGAACAGCGGTGCCAGGGGCAGGTGGCACAGAGCAGTGTCCTGTCAGCACCTGCTCCATGGAGGGACCACGTCCACTTTCTGCTCGAGTCGGGGCGGGGAGGGAAGTGAACAGGGGCTACTGCTCATTTCCCTGATAAACATTTTTGGGCTGCTTTGCCAGCTCCATCCACACACAAAAGACCCCTGGGCATAGGCCACTGCTCTACCCACCTCTGCACATGTCTGCTGCAGACTTCTCCCAGAGTGCTGCTGCCCTTCTGTGGGCAAGGGCAGGGGTGAAACACTGGGCTCTGCTGTCCTCCAGAGGGCAAATGCAGGCATAGCAGCCAGAAAGGCCACATGCAGCAGCAGTTCTCCATCCTTCATGTTGTTTTCCACACTTAATCAAAATAATAACACATGCTAACGAACGTGGTATAGGTCTATCCAGAACTTATCCATGCCCGAGAAATAATTGATTGGAGGGCTAGATATGGCCCACAGGCTGAATTTTGCCTATGCCTCGTGTATGCATTCAGTAATAAGTAGTTCCTTTCAACATGAAGCAACCTGGTTCTTCAGACTCCTAAAATTCTTTACCACCTGTTTGCCATATCTACTTGTTCTAGATATGGGAACAGCACCTAAATTATTGAAACATAGGGCTGAAAGGGACTTCAGTCTGTCATCTAATCCAATCAAACCACTGTTCAAGGCAGGATCATCACTGGACAAACCATCACAGACAAAAGTTTATTTAACCTGCACTTTAAAAAAAAACCTTCTTTTAAATGTGCTGGTCTTGCTGGTACTTGTGTGTGGATGGTTATAGATGCTTTTGTAATGCCATCCCTCCTCTGTGACTCCATGGGGACAGTTCTACTGCATCTGCAAAGATGGGAAAACTAGAGAAAAGGGTAAGGAGATGAATTTGTCTTTCCCTTCTTATGAAAATTCCCCAGGAAAAAAAGGATAGATTCCCAACAATATTTCTACATCCCCCTTTCAACAGTTCTATGCACTGCTGCAGCTAAAGGACCATGCTGCCAGGGTGCTCGTACTCGAAGTGAGTGCTTTGACCTGCCATAACTCTTTTAGCAAGCCTTCAGCTATAGTGTATATAGGCATCTTTGTAGACATTTCCTTACAGTGTCCCCTCCTGTGGATTTTTCCACAGGAATAGATCTGGACCTAGACAAAGCATTTGCTTAAGTGCAGCCACTTCTGGAGTGAAATATAACAGAGGTATAATAACATAAAACAACAATGTGCTACGTTCCAAGGAAAAGAAATACAGATGTTTCTTTGTAGATAGCAAGCTATCCAAAGCAAAGATTAGGTTTCAGTCTATTGTACCTTGTCCAGCAGAATGGAGCTTCAATCTGGGCATAGTGGCAACATTACATTGCTGACACTACTTATAAGAAGGAATAGAAAAGAGTCTGAGATTGGACATTGCCTGAGGGCCAAAGCCTTCCATTGGATAAATATAGATAAATACAAAGATTTAATACAGGAGAAACTAATCCTCTGACATCTTAATTCAACGACTTGCTTTCTTCCACAGATACTTGCTATTGAAGATTCTTTTTCAATAAGCAGAGCTGTGTCAAAGGAAAAGGGCCCGTAAGCACATCAAGACATTGAGTTAGATGAATAGTGGAGAAGTGCCAGGTCTGTGGTAGGGGAGGCTGAGAGGGATTTGGCAGCCCACCTCAGATGCCTTCCACCTCCCTTACATTGTAGTCAACCAACCTTGGAAAGATTCCCTGACCTCATTCTATCCTTCATTTCAGTAATCTGCCTTGAGGCATTATCATAACAGCTTCTCATGTGAAGCAGCTTGAGATGCTGCACTCTTCATCCAATCACCGCATACAACTGCAGAAAAAACCTCCATCGCAGAGGCTGTAGCAGCTTTCTTCTTGGCAGATAGTAGAATAGCTTTCCAGTGCCAATTTAATATTTCCATACTTCCGTGTTGGAACTGGCTAAGAATGTAGACAAAGATGGTTACTGAAACTTTTATCAAGTGTTCATTTATTCCAAGGGTAGGCAATGGTTTTTGGCCGCAGTGTCGAAAAAAACACAATGTCTACCTTGGAAGGTGTTGGAATGCTGGCATGCCAGAAGAACAAAATTAGGGTGGGTACATGGCAGGACGCACTGCATATTAGTATATTTAATAATCATAAATGTTGCCTTTGTTGTTGTGTATTCCTTTCTTGTTGAGCATGTTGCAATGAGAGAAAGAAAAAAAAGAGACAAATAAGAGAAAGAGGACAGAGAGAGAAAGAAAAAGAAGAAAAAAGAAGAAAACCAGACACATGCACACACACACAGAGAACCATATACACAAACACAGCAAACGAGAACACACCCAGAACAGACACATGCACACAAACATCTGGAAACAGACTCATGCATGCGCACACAGACACAGAACCAGACAGAGGCAGATAAACACACAGAACCAGATGTGCGGGTGCATAGAGCCAAGCTTCTGAGCCACCGGACAAAGTCCAACCCAACAAAGCTTTGGTCCCACCAGAGCCCCTGTGGGAGCCCAGGGAGCTAGCCAGGCCAATCCACCACCGTATGCTCCGAGATGCATGTGGGCCTGCTGGTATGGAGCTGATGCCAGAGCCCAGACCAGATGCTTGCAGCCTCCTGGCTGCAGCTGGCCCAAGCCCTGGGTAGCTGCTGCCAACCACGGAGCCCAGTCTGCTTGCAGTAGGGCTTGCAGCCACCCAGTTGCCTGCTGGGAGCAGCCCAGGCTTCGTGGCTGGTAGCAGCTGCCTAGAGCCCAGGCTGACAGTGGCGTGCCGAGCAAAATGGCCTCGTGTGCTGTGGGTTGCTGGCCCCTGAATTCTATGTCTGTGGATCAGAACCAATCAACAGCTGAAAGCTATAAAAATACTATTTATATAGGCAGAAAAATACAAACCATTTGACTCCACTGAAATACTATGAAATACTATGCCACTATGGAGAGAAATACTATGAAACTCAATAATTTATTAAAAATAAAATCAGAAATATACCTAGTGGCACAAGGAGAGGGGATTAAGTATACTGTGTCTTTCCCCCCACTAACGTCATACGTGAAAGAAACAACTGACTCTTCCTGTTGCAATCTCAAGGCACCCAGCAAGAACATAACTGGAATCTCTCTGCTGCAAAAAACAACAGTCCAGCACTTAGGCCAACTGGCAGCTTGCAGGCCACATGCAGCCTGTGATGGTAAATGTGCAGGCTTCTCACCCAGACATCTCACCTTCCTGCATTTTGCCGGGTACAATAAAAGCCAGAATCTCCAGGCTCCCTCCTCCCTCTTCTGCTTCCTGCCATTGTCCTAGGGGCTGGGGCAGTGGGGCAACATGGGGAGCTGAGGCTGAGTCCAGGGCTATGCTCAGGGAGAAATCAGAGCTGTCAGTAGGGCTGGAGATAGCACCCATGCAGTTCAATGTTATTGATTGTGGGGGAGTCTCCGGTGCAGCAGTGGAGTGTGGGCAAGATCTGTGTGTCACACCTGCTGTTGTCCATGTGGCATGCCACCATTCCTGGTATGACCCCCTTGGCATATAACCCCCAGGGGCTTACAAGTTGTCTTGAGATCAATGTACAAGGCCTATGGCATACAGCCAGGCAGAGAAAGACAAGTCCATTTTATGGAGCATTCCAAATCTGGGTTTGTTTTAACATGAAAGGAAAATTAAAGAAATTAAGTTCTCCAGTAAAAAGAATGTAAGGCCCCTCTCTTAAGGCATCCATCTGTTGGGTTTTCCTGAGCCACAGGACCTTAGAGCCCTAGCAATTCCAGCCTCGGGTAGTTCACCAGGTAGAGAATTTCCAAAGAGATCTAATACAAGATGAAATTGTGTCAATGCTATGGAGCAGAGAAAGAGTGTTACATATCTTTCTTTACTCTATACACTAGTGTGCTTGGCACTTGCCTTACAGGACATTGTTTCTCTCTGCTCTAACTGTAGAACCTTAAACAGTTTTTACAGGAGTCTGTTTTCGGCAGAAGTTGACATCAAAATAAATCAGATCTGTTCTGAACTTCTACCAGTGAGCTTAGATTTAGGGATTTAAAATAGTCTCTGCCACTTAAATACAGAGAGGAACAAATTCTTATATTCCCTGTACGTCTTGCTATCCACAACTATATCTGAATTCTGTTTCAGTGACAGCACTAAACGCAAGCACTGAAGCAATGCTCTGAAGCAGGAAGGAAATATTTCATAAAGCCTCTACTTAATTATCCTCTCTGTTGGAGGCGCCCACCAAACTCAGCCAAAAGAAGTTTCTGCACTTCGAATGACTTTTACCTCAAAAAACTGTCAATATGCAGAAAACATTGGTGTAAGAGACCCATAATAGTTAGTCTGAATAAACACCCTAAACTTTAACACAACAAAGACTGTCAACATCCAGGAAGAGAATTTGTAGAAACATAAAGGCCAGAAATAAAGATGTGATGTTTAAAATACTTGTGATTCTTTCAAAGGAAAATGTGTCATTTGATCTCTAAATATTATTTCAGCACTCTTCCCCCTTACTCTTGGCTTTATTTCATATCTTAGTCTTGCCACTAAATCTCAGGCAACAATGGATCATGAAGGTATGAGTTATTATGGTATCCACTTGTAAGCAGCAGTATTTTGCTTCTAAGTCAGGAGCACAGCTGCCTTTTTCTCATGGAGATGAGATTTAGTTCAGCAAAAATATATGAGTCTGGTAACTTTAAAGAAAAAAATAAAATATTTATAAATGGGCCAATTTCTTTTGAATTGAGCTCTTTCATCTGTATGGAAATGCTTTCCTTTAGTATCAATTCTATAAATAAATTCAGAGCTATTCAGTTTGTTAGACTTTCACAAATATGTCTGAAGAGGCCAGGCACAGACATAGAGAAACATTATAATTTTAGCCGTGATAAATGCTGATACAAATAAACTAAGTCCCCTGTTTTACAAAGATCCCTTTGAACTCAAAGGGCTTGTCCGCACAGGCAAAGAGGTGCACTTGGTCAAATAGAAGTGGTGCAAATTTGAGCCGCGGCTTTGTTGTGGAGCAAATTGTGCCACTTGGGACAAAATAACCCTGCCTGGCTCCTCCTGGATCTGCACCCGGGGGGAGCTAGAGCCTGGGGCCAGCACCTGTGCTGTCCCCAGTGGTATAAAAAGTTGCCCTGTCCTGGCCCCAGCACTACAAAAACCTGCCCTGGCCAGCAGTTCAGGGTTACCTGACCCCAGGAGCTTCTGGTGGACCCTTTGACCCACACAACACTCCTATCCTGTTTTTTGCCTTTTTTGTCCCAAGAATTCTGTTGTATCTTTCACCCATTGGCCCCACACAGTAGGGGCTATTAGTTAGCCAGATGGGCCTTAGAGCCCATGATACTTGAAGGATACAAATAGACAGGAGCTTCTAAGGCCCAGGCAACTGGTATCTGGGGACACTAGCCCCTTGTGTCAGCTAGATTGCTGAGGTGGCATCCCAAATTCACTTTTTATAATACCCCAAAATCCACATTCTTCCACAATTAGAACAAAAGAGAGAGAGAAAGGGGGATTGATTAGATAGGCAAAGTTTTATTGTTATATTTACAATGTTAAAGAAATTTGGAAGCCTATCAGTGTCTCTAGCATCATAATAAAATAAATCCTAAATATCTATATGTTTTAATGTTTGCTTTGGGTTTCCTTATCACATGGTGGGTGTGTGATGGAGGGATTTGGGGTTTGCAGGAAGGGGTGGGAAGGGGTTGGGGGGATGTGGATGAGTGTGGAGTGATGTGGGGGGATGCAAATCACCATGTGGGTAGGTGTGGGGGGACAGTAGGTGTGGGGGCTGCTTAGTAGGGGTGGATCCCCTGCATGAATGCCTCATGCACCTGGCGGCTGGTGGGTCACAGTGGCACTGGCGGCGGTGGGAGCATGGTGGCAGTGGTAAGCGGGGAGCTCCAGCAAACGCTAATGGCAGTGACAGCAGTAGCCAACAGTGATCACTGAGTGGCCACAGACACCACTGGCAGCGAGGGGTAGCAAGCGGCAACTGCCTACAGGCACCACCAACAGTGTTGGTGCCACTTTTTTTGAGGGGGTGGACCACCATGCTCAGGGAGTACATGTATACCCCCTACACATCACCAATGGTCCCCT
>NW_017728948.1:25411875-25426073 GCF_001723895.1 Crocodylus porosus
GCTCCTTCCCCTGCAGTCTCCAGCCTCCCAAGGTCCCCCTACCTCCAGCCTTCCAACCCCCTGTTTACCTGGGAAAAGCTGGATCTGAGTCCCTGCAGTTTGCACCACTGCCTGCCCAGCACAAGCAGGCAGTGTGCTTCAGAAGCAGGGAAAGGGCCAAGCATAGAGACATGCTGGCACTCTGCCAGAGCATCTCTGGAGGACTTAGCCTCCAGTTGCCTCAGGGCATGGTCTGGAACCATGCCCTGAGCCATTTTTTTCCCCCAGGGTTTTTGTTTGACCCCTGGATATCCAGGGGTCTAATTTCCTCCCCCGCAATGCTAGTTTGCAGCATGGGGAACATTTTTTTCATTCCTGCACATGCCTCTTGCCCCTCCTCAAAGGGGTTTGAGATGTGGCAAGAGGCATGTGCACGCTCGTCTGAATCAGCCCAAGTAGTATAAAGGTGACTTAAAGTGGCTAGAAATGGCCCAGTGAGAGCACCCTTACCTGGTGTAGAGTTTCTCTATGAGCTCTACATCAGTACCTGCTATTAGTGATAGATCAGAGGTATATCAGAGGACTGGCAGAAGTGCACTGAATGTAAGATATTTTCTATTTATCAGGGTTCAGCAGCAACAAATCATAAATTGCAGAAGCCCTAAGGAATGATTCAAATAGGAACTGTAACCTGTTCCAGAAAAGTATTCCAAAAGAGTTTCAGAAAGGTATTTAAGAAAAGTGCTTTAGCCACCATGCTTAAATTCTGTCTCACTTTATGCATCTGAATGACACGTGCACTCTATTTTTCAACACTTCTACACAGTTTGGAATTCTGCTTTGGTCTCTGGCCAAAATGGCAGAGGAGAACTCTCTAATCATCTAGCTTAGTGGTAAGGTCACTTTTTCAGAACACAGGACTTTGAGTGGCCAATCTCTATGGCTTTGGGAAACAGAACCATTCCATTTCAACTTCTGTTTTGATATTTCAATGGGACAGTGTTTTGTTTTGAGTTTCATTTAATTTTAAAACTACTTTTCCATTTCGTTTCATTGAAACTGTTTTACTGTTTCAAAGTTGTTTTGACGTTTCGCCCATAGGCTATAATGGGGAAGCATGAAACTGCCTATAACTTTGTCATTTCTTGGCTGATTTGAATGAAACTTCCAGGAATGGTAGCCCCTTCTGAGGCCAAGAAGCTTTCCAAGCTTCAAAGAGATAGGTGGAGGGTGTCCTGGGAAACTCCACTGCAACCAGCAAGCCTCAGGCCTGTCAAAGACGTGACAGGTCTAGGCTATCCCTAGCCAGGACTGTGTGCGTGCATTTGGTGGCTGGAAGTTCTGGCACCTCCTACCTGCCTTTCATTAGGTGGATCCTTGGTCCTGGCTTTTCCTGGGGCTGCCTCACTGCCAGCAGTCCCACCAGGCCTCCCCGACCCTGGCAAAGTGCAGTTTTAGTGGTCATGCCCAGGACCTGGGGTCTCCTCCTTCCCCATAGCCCCAGCCCATATTTCCAAGTTCATTCTGGCACAGAAGCTCATCAGGGTTATGTTCTTCCCCTGCTGGCTGGTGATACAGTGGGTGTCCCTTCCAGCTCTGAAAGCAGGGCATTAAGTGGCTTTTTAAAAAATGAAAAAAGGAAATGGATGCAGAGGGACAGGGTGGGTAGCATTCACCCCATCTGCACTTGGAGCTTGGGAAACCCCAGCAGTGGGAGGTTCACCTTCAGGAACACTACCTGCTCCACCAAACCACGATCCAAGCAGGTGCGGTGGGGTATCACTACCTTCCCAGCAATGCTGAACACTCTCTCACTCAGAACACTGCTCTGTGGCCAGGACAAGTGTTCATAAGCATCTGTGTCCAGATGTGGCTGGATCTGAGCTTACCTGTTGCTCAAGGGGTCACACAGCAGTGGCTCTACCTCCTTGGCAAGATAGGCAGCCATCAAGGCCTGAGTGCTACCTGCCTGATGGTGGGGTCTAGTACCTTTGAACCCTACCCTGGAAGCCATTCCCTTGGCCCACCTTGGCAGCATCTGTACTGAAGAAGGTGGTGCTGGTGCTGCTGCTGGTTGTCATGGTGGTGGGGGTGGGGGTGTTATTGCTGGTGCCCTTGGAGGGGATGCAGTCTCAGGCACAGGCAGTGGCACTGCTCACCTCTCCTTGATGCTTCTGGATGCCTCATCCCTGCTGGTTGTAGGAAAGAGGCTGCGCCTCAGTTTGGAGGGGAAGAGAAACTTACATCTCTCCCTCTACCCCGCTCTTCTGCCCCTCCCTGAAAACTTGCCAGCTGCCTTTCCACCATGCTTCCTGGTATGTTTCATAGTATCTTGTTTTTATACAAATATATAAATGTATCTGCATTCTTATATAAATTCTATAAGGTATATAGTCTATGCTGCAAGGTATAATTGTATAGAAATAAAATATAAATGTATCTCCCTTCCTATATAAATTCTATAGTGTAATATCCAATCAAATTGAAAAGTATAAATCAATGAATATAATAATAAACTAAATGGGTCTAGAAGAAAACAAAAGGTATTGTGGAATCCCACTTGCTAAGCTAGGCTAGCAAGTAGGAAATCATTCAATTCTATACTAGTAGTAGCCTTCGTTGTCTAACAGTCAGTAACTGTCAGACCCCAAGGCAGAAAGCAGGCCAGTTCAAACAGTGCTGCCTTTTATGCCATTTTTCCATCTCTCCCCCAGAGGACTGGGATTGGAAGGGACTTCAGGGAAGGAAGAGAGTCACTGGCCAGCTACAAAGTCAATATGAGAGTATTCCTTCCCTCCCCTTCCCCCCTCTTCCCCTCCCTCTCCTTACTTTCTGTTTCCCTGCAGGCAAGCCCAGCTTGAGCCTCAAAACTCAAAATGTTTCAAAACTTTTGAAATATTTTGACTCATTTCATTTCTAGGCTATTTCAAAGCTCTTCATTTCATTTTGATTTCACTGTTTCAAACTTGAAACAAGTTGAAACAACATTGGAACAAAACAGCTGGTGAAATTTCACACAACCCTACCAACTGCCTGTCACCCAGGGAGATCCTAGCAAACTGTTCTATAAACCAGGCCACAGACTAGGAAGTGGCAATGCCACATTTCAACCTTGGTCTTGAAGCTGGCCCAGTGGATAGCCAAGGAGAGGGAAATATGTTGGATCAGGACGAAGTATTAAATCTAGAAGCTGTGGCTCAGATGGATACTGCTCTTGAACAGAGAGAATACTGTCCTTGAACAGCTGTAGGCTGGAGCCATGCTCCCAACAGGTAGAAACTTTGTCAGTACTCTTTTTCCTTTGCAGCCATAAAATATTAAATGTGCACCAGATTCAGGAAAAGCACTGGAAAATACCTTAGCTAGAAATGGCCCACTGGGCAATGTCAAGCTGCTAGTCTGATGGCTGGAGGACTTTGACATGTATCTTAAAATCCCTGTGGGGGGTGAGTTGGGGCCTATAACTCGGGCTGACTGCTTTCTGGAAAGATGTCCTAACCAATAGGCTATTGTACTAAAAATTAGAGGGGTTTCCTCCTACTCTTCTAGTACCTAATCTGTACTAGGTCTTCCTGGGCATCTTACTTAACATGTGCTCTTGGGGTGGGGTGGGGAGGACCACTTTAATTAGACCGGCTCCAAGAGCCACTCTAATTAAAGTACCCACTTGTCTGGAGCACTGCCTTACTGTGAACTCACAGATTTGTCACAAATTGAATGGCAAACTATGAGTGACAGTCAAAAACTGCAGTTACATGGCTGAATATGTGCCATTCAGGCACATTTAGTCATGTGAAAGGAAATAGGATTTAGCCACCAGACCAAGTCATACTCATGGCCCTTCTGGTTCCCTGAACATATACATACTTAGGCCAAAGGGTAATCTGGGATGGCTTTGTCTCTAAATCTCTTCTTTAGAGTTCTTCCCCCCCCCTTCCTTTTTATAAATATACACATGCAAAGTATAACATGAATCATCCCTGTTCTGGTGGTATCACTACATCCACACTAAGTTCTTTGGGAAAGGGACCATCTTTTCACCCTATGCATATAACACACTAAGGTCCCAATCATAGCTTGCAGATAACACAGGGAATTAATAATAATACTACCAATAATTTCAGAATAAATCATATTTTACTTACTAGGCATCCAATATGTAGCAAAGCCCAAGTGTACATCTCTAGAGTCAGGGGGGCATTCTCCTTCATCTAGGACAGTAGATATGTAGCTGGGCCATACTTTCAATGCAGGTAATATGCAGCTTATCTGTTCCATCTGGAAAACTCTACTTCACTCAGCAGATATACAGCTTTGCCTTTCAGTCAATGGATAGCACTTAGCTGTCTCCAGAGACAGAACCTTTATTACCCAGAAGGTTTTCAGTTCTCTATTAACTCCAATAGACATTTTTAACTTGTGCTAAGACTCAACTATCTATTCAGAATCCTACTTCTTGGCTGTATGTACATCCTAGCAGGACTTTCGACCTAGGCAGTTAGACCTCTATATGGGCAGTAGCATAAGGTCATCAATTAGCCTCATAGCTAGAAAACTTGCCCAGACTACTTACCCTTGACCTCAGGGAAATGCAATCCACATATCTCATGTCTATAATGAGTTAACTAACACTCAAGCTGTGAGGAAAACATGACTGTAAGCAACCTCTTCCCTTTTCCTCTTAAAGCTAGCCTATCGCACAGAGAAGGTAGAAAGTGTCATAGGGCTAGAAGAAGGACATATAAAAGGGAGCCCTAGTTGTGGCTCAGGAAAAAAGGCTCTGTCTTGGAAGGGAGGGAGACCTGGCTATCCTGGCTTGTGTGACTGTAGGAGTTTACTACAGGCCTCCAAACCAAGAGGAAGAGCTTGATCAGGAATTCTCTAGAGAACTGGCAGAGGCAAAGTTTGCGGATGGCACCAAATGATGAGCGAGTGCAGTCATGCTTGTGGGCAGGCGGGGGATACAGGCTGACCTGGACAGGCTTGTGAGATGGACAGATCCTAACATGATGATGTTTAACACAGAAAAATGTAAAGTGCTTCATCTGGGGAGAAATAATCTGCAACACACTTACAGGCTTGGCAGTGCTATGCTTGCCAGCTCCCCAACTGAAAGAGACCTGGGGGCTGTGATAGACCACAGAATGAACATAAGCCACCAATGAGATGCTGTAGCTGGCAGAGCTAATCAAACAATGGCATGCATCTACCAATGCATCTCAAGCAAGACTAAGGATATCATCCTCCTGTTCTACTCAGCTTTGGGAGACCACAGCTGGAGTACTGTGTTCAGTTCTGGGTGCTGCACTTCAGGAAGGATGTAGAGAAGCTTGAAAGAGTCCAAAGGAGAGCCACATGCATAATTAGAGGTCTGGAGATCAGGTCATATGAGGAGAGGCTGAAAGACATGGGACTGTTCAGCCTGGAGAAAAGAAGACTTAGAGGGGATTTGGTGGCAGCCTATAAGTATATAAGGGGCATACATCAGGGCCTGGAGGAGTATCTATTCACCAACACATCCCAGAGTAAGACAAGAAACAGTAGGTACAAACTGATTGAAAATTGCTTTCAGATTGGACATAAGGAAAAACTTTCTTTACAACTTGAGTACTTAGGGCCTGGAACAGTCTTCCCCCAGAGGTGTTACAGTCACCTACCCTGGAGATCTTTAAAAGATGTCTTGACATGTATTTAGCTGGGGTCTTCTGACCCCATCAGTCTTTCCTGCCCAACCAAGTGCGGGGGGTGGGGGGGATGGGGACTGAACCCAATGTAGTCCCTTCCAGCTCGTAACATCTGTGAATCTATGAATCTATGACTGTTAATGCATTTTTCCGGATGAGGCTACAAACAGACACTGCATTTGTTCCAGGATAAACAGAACAAAATGCAATAGTTCTGAGCTAAATCCTAAATCAATCATGTCCTGAGCTAAATCCTAAAAAGGTTCACAAGATAAGAAACTCTAACAGTTTAATCTCAAGACACCGTGAAGTGTATCTGAACTGTTGTCACAGGATTCTTTTATGAAATCAACAGTAGAAAATGAGCAGGGCATTTAGCTGCTCACTAAGGACATTTTTACACTTGCTCTAGAGTGGGAAGGGTGCTTTAATTAGACTGGTTCCAAGAGTCACTCTAATTAAAGCACCTGCAGCAGGTCATGTATTAGTGTCCCTGCACTTCAAAATGGTGATGGGGGTTGCTTTAACTAAAGCTCGTTTGATAAGCTTTAGTTAGTGTTCCTGCCACCATTTTGAAATGTGGGAGTGCTGATACACGAAACTCGATTAATTGAGTCTACTCCATCACACTGTAATTACAGCATGTCAGAGCAGCCTCAAGGCACACCTACAGACACCCTAAATCTTGATTATAAGGGTGATGTGTGTACAAGCCAGTCCCAAAACATTTCTTTTCCAGGACAAATGCAGAAACAATTTGTCCATCGATAAATGCTCTGTCTTTTCTTAACTTGACTCCTTAGTAAAAAATTCATCACATACACCATTAGATCTATCTGGAGTCATGCTATTGAAAGCCATGGAATAATTGTGGTTGAATCTGGCCCAATGGATCTGGTTGTATCAGTGCAAGTGGGAGGGACTCTGGCCTGCTGTTTAAAGGGTGATCTGTCACAAACCATGTGTGCAAGATGGATGTGTAGAAAGAGCTGTCATGTGAAAAGTGTGATTTTGAAATGCAGAAACAACCTTGACAGCAAAGAGTCTTGTCTCTGCCACTAGGACAGCATCTGACTCTCTCAGCCATAAAGTCAGGTTCCCTCTCACTTGTACGCCTCTCCAGACTGCTTGACCTCTTGGATGCCCCAGTAAGTTAGCTTCAACAGGAAAGCACTCTAAGTCCTGCCTGGACCATGGTCTGGTGGTATGGTCACTGCCCTGTGACATTAGAGGTTGTGATTCAAACCCCCCTATAGGAGATGTGCCTGGAATCTTGTTATGTGTTATTACCATGCGAGGTAGTCATGTGAGCTACACTACCATATACACTAGTGCCAAACAGTTGCTGGTCATAGTTATTAATCTACAATTTGGGGAGTTTATGCTGCACTTGTGCACAATGACAGAGCTGAATTGCAGTAGAATATAAATGGAGTTAGACACCTGCAGCAGAGTACTAAATTACTTCTGAGTACATACAATAGGGAATAAACTTAAATTACATAGTGCTTCAGAAGTGCTTTACCTACATACGTGTAATTATGGTCATTATGCAGACAAAGTAAAATGTGATTGGGTGATAGATGCATACAAGCTTGGAAACATCACTTATATGTCTTAGTAATTAAAGAGAATTCTGCCCTTAGTATGAATAAAAGAGTATGAGTACCATACTGGATCAAACCAATGGTCCATCCAGCCATACCCATCCTGACCTCCATATGGCTGGGAGGCATGTGCTTGGCATCCAGGACAGCTCTTCCAGGCATGTAGAGATTGGGATGGGTCCTGATTAGGGGTGTGCAAAGCTTCAGTCACCGATTAGATTCAAAGAAAATTCAACCCGATTCAGAGGCCAAATCACTGAATCTGAATTGAACCAGGAGAAAAACAACCCTTCCAAATCAATTCGTAAAAGATTCAGAGATTCAGAAGGCAGTCTTTCAGGGGAACAGAAACTGAGAGGAGGAAGGGGAAGTGAGGGGGAAAGACTGACATCTCTAGCTGGCCAGTAACTATGGTCTTTCCCTGAGTTCCCTTCCAATCACAGTGCTTTGGGGGAGGGACCTAGAAACAGCATATAAACCTCTGTCTGCAGCCTTTCTGTGCCTTTTGTGAGCTCTTTCTGCCTGAGCAACAGTGTCTGAAAGGTACTGGACTAGCTTGGCTTCCTACCTAGTCAGTCTCCTGCTGGTTTCTGTTCTTGGAAAGGATTGGATACAGCTTAGTAACTAGAATCCCTCTATTTATCCCTATCCAATCCATTTCTTTCAACTTATTCTTCCCCACAAATCCTCTTATTTGTTCCTGGGTTTTTTCCGCCCATACTTTTTAAAAAGAAAGCTGTGTTTTCCCTCACAGTGGGATCTATCACTGTGCAGGAAAGCACATACATTACACATACACACACACACATAGAAAAAGAAGAGATATTATTAAACACAACACAGAAGAAGTCAGGCATGGTCATACATCATAGAAGAAGAAGAAGAGATTATATGTAGTTATTAGTTACATACACACATACAGACTAAAGGCAACACAGAAGAAGTCAGACACACATACATCATAGAAGAAGAAGAGATATTATTAAACACAACAGAGAAGGAGCCAAGCAGTCATACATGAGAGAAGAAGAGATATTATTTCAGTTACACACACAAAAGTAAACACAACACAGAAGTAGTCAGACAGCCATACATCAGAGAAGAAGAAGAGATATTATAGCTGCACACACACAAGGACACATTTTCCAGCACAGGAAACATTAGTATGAAGTGTGCTGGAAAGGCAGGTGCCAAGTCTTCTGGCAAGGGAAGGAGAGGAGCTAGAGGGGGTATTGGGGGTGAGAAAGCTGTGGGTCCCTCCCCCACCTCCCCAAACTTAGAGACATCCTCTTTTCTGGCAGCCACGAGTCTTCTGCTGCCAGTGGGAGCAAGGAAGTGGGAGCAGTACCTGTCCCCACACGTGCACTACCTCCCCTAACACCAGAAATTGCCACCAGCAGCAGAATGACAGGCTCCTCCATCCCAATTTCATCTCAGCGTGAGCCTCCCAGTGCCAGAGGAGGATCTGAATTAGGAACCAGGGGAACTGGGTGCTCTAGCTAAATAAATTCTGGGGACCAACGGGATATCTGAGTTTGTGCTCCACACACCTCAAAGGTCTTATTCTCAGGAAGGCACCTCAGAGGAGGTTGTGGGGGCTGGCGGCTCAGCTTTCCCTGTTGTGCCTCTGCCTGATGAGGAGGGGGATGAGGCAGGATCCCCACCCTCAACCCAGAAGCAGGTGGGTAGTGTAGTGTGGGATCATTTTGAGGTGGCAGATGATCCCAGATTTTTCCAGCACTGTTGAAGGCAGATCAGCTGGAGCAAGGAAGTGAAGCACTTCACCACTGTTACACTGCTGCATCTCAGGAGGCAGCACCTCCTTGTTTCACCTCAGCCTAGCACTAGTGGGAGCATGTCCAAATGGAAGCCCCTCTCATGCCAAAGCCCCCGTCCCCACGAAACAGAGGCAAGCCACCCTGGAGTGGTGGGAGAAAGCTGCAGACAAAGGGTGGGAGGGGGTTCTGAAAGCAGGCGAGATCGCCCAGAGCATTGGAGATACCCTTTGACAATCAGGCCTGAGAGACTGTAGACAGAGTATTAGGTATTTCAGTGATTTCCCATTATGGTCTATGAGAGTATCTCCAAATCTCTCCAAATCAGCACCAAATCTTCAATTTGGGACAGTGATCCAAATCTCTGAATTGAATCACTGTCCTCTGAATTGGCTGAATCCAAATCCAAATTGAATACTTCCCTAGTCCTGATCTCCACATAGCGGGGGGACAGTTGGGACAGCTCTGCCAGCAATATGGGAGTTGGGATAGGTCCTGATCTCCATGTGGCTGGAAGGCAGCATGCCAGTGAGGCAGGACAGCTCTCTTCACACCCACGTTTGCAGCCCCCTACTGCCTAGGCTGACTGGGAGCAACTTTCTTCTGGTCAGAATCTACATGTGAGCTTTGGTGTATTAGTTCAATGCACTGATTTCTAGTACCTGTATCTACTTATCTGTATCTGACTAATCTATTGTACAGTAATTTCTGTGCACATGTAGATGCTGATACTTTCTATGCATTAGATTAGTCTAATGTGCAGTAAAGTGTCTTGAGTGGAAGCACCCAGCAATAGCCAACCACGTGTTTTAGATTTATGAATGTGAAGCTTCCTAAACAAAAAAACAACCCCCCCCCCAAAAACAAAAGGATACTTACAAGAGTTTAAAAGATTAATGAAGTTTCCAAGCTTCATAGAGCTGCATACATAGAATAAACCTTACTACTGAATCACAATAAAGTTTTAATGACTAAATTTACTGATATACTTTATTACAAATGCCAATAAGAAAGGAACAAAGCACTGCTTGGTTGAAGCTGGTAAGCAAGATAAGCTTTTGCAGCCTATTCATTATTTATCTTTTTTATTATTTCTAAACTAAATATAGTGCAATAATAGATCTTGATTATCATCATGACTTCTATATTTCTGTTTACATTAAAAATTAAAAAAGAAATCAATATAAAAGAATTGCAAATACAGTGCACTGAAAGAAAAAATTAAAAGTCCTTTGTAAAGAAATTATGTTCTTCCTGCTGGAGTAGTGACTTTGCATGCTATGAATAGCAGCCTTTCAGAAAGCCAGCTAACAGCTTCTGATAGAATTGTAATTTATGATGTATTAGTAGGTCAAAGCAATATTAATATTTTATCCCAAGAAAGACTGCATCAAGATTAGCAAGGTAGCATATTTCAACTTTTATTTCTCTCCATTTTGGTTCCATTTTTATTTATATTTTTAAAACAAAGAACTGTTCCCACATATTGAGCTTTCATGAAGCACTTTGTTAGAGGTTTTAATCTTATAAATTCTGTAATATGCTTGTTAATCTAATCTATTTTAAAGAAATGTTTACCGTTATATGATTATCTAAAACATCTCAGTGTTTCAACTTGTCATATGTCAGATACAATTACATTCAGCACGCAGCAGTTGGCAGTTTTACAATGAGTCATTCCTAAAAGTATATTTAAGTTTTTAGTAATTTTTCAGTTATATCATGTTGTTTGACTGGTGAGAATATCATGCTATTTCCAATATTTATTTCCAATATTTATTTCACAATCCATATAACATATTAAATGTCCCTTTTTTTAAGTTCCAAAATTTGGAATTTGCAAATTTGAGTACTTTAACAATACTAGAAAAATAGTCCTCCTTTTCCCCTTTACTTTTATCAGAATAAATAATCTTTGAGTTTAAAAAAAAATCACTCAAACCTAGCATTTGCAATATCCCTTTTCAATATGTATGTATAAATATTACATAGAAACAGTCAGTCAGCAATGGTCTGCCTGGCTGCATCCAGACAAGTGAGCATGTTCCTGTTGTGGCATCTCAAAGCAGTGTGAGATGCCACAAGAGACATGATAGGAACGAAAAGAGGCACGCTAGGAAAACTGTCCCCACTAGTTCCCTCCTGCCTGCAGCTCCATCCCAGCACCAGGTCATGGTACAGCTGTAGCTGTACCACCCGGGGCTTTGTGGCTCTGAGCAGTGCCAGCCCTTGCTGTTTTCCTTGTGCCCAGGCCCCAGCAATACCCATGCCATTCCTGGGAAGCTGTGGGCAAGCCCCTTCCCTTCCAAGCTAGCCTCCACCTGCACAAGTTGCTCTAGTGCGGCAGGTGGGCTCTAAGCCAGACTCTGCTACCCAGAGCTCTCTCCCACCCCACCCCCTAGCTCTTTCTTTCACACACACACACACACACACAGATGCACACCCCCCCCCGGGGTTTGAACCGGGCTGTCCAAGCGTACATAGCGGTGTATGGTGCACATGGAGGCAGGACGCAGCCTGGCCCAAGGGTATGCGGCTTCAGCCTGTGGAGCTGGAACCTGCAGGCGACAGCAGGACCTGGCCTGGTTCTGTCCAAGGGCTCGAGGGTCAGGCCTAGCTGTCTGAAAGGCTGCTCTGGCTGGGTGCCAGAGAGTCCCTTTAAAGGACCCAGCTTCTGGTTGCCTCAGGGCATGCTCCAGGAATGTGCCCTGCGTCACTTTCCCAGTGGTTTTTATTTATATACTGGGATTTCCCGGTATCAAAATTAGAGCCTGCACCGCAATTAGGCAGCATGGGGAACATTTTTTTGTACTAAGCATGCCTCTTGTGGTGAATCAAACTGTTCACTTGTCTGGATGCAGCCTTTAAGTCTTGAAGGCCTACTGGGCCTGAATATATTCCAGCTTTCGTAGCAAGAGCACCCAAAAAGAGTGATATGGCTGGCATTCACATCTGACTGTCTCTAACTCCCTGCTCCAAAAGCCCAGGCACCCCATTATTTTCAGGTGGCTATTGCACAGGTCTGGAGCAAGGCTCAAACTTAAGCCCCTGGAGTCGTAGTTCTGAATCATACTGCTTCACACTTCAATATAGGAGCAGCAACCTCAAATAACGGAAAAAACCCTTACATGTTTCTAATGTGAAATTCTAATAGACAGTTTGCCACTTCCCTTAGGCCATGATCATGAATTGAGCCCTGTATAGCCCTTTCAAAATCTGTGGGGCTATTTGCAGGTGCATAAGACTATCCATAATAAGCAAGCTGTCAGAGGAACGTTTTAGTGTTCAGAAGATAGGCAGCCTAGCCAAAGGGGAAAATTTGTTGTTTTTAGAGACATAGTTTCCTCTTGGTATAGCTATGAATCTCCTATTAACATGAAAAGAAACTAAACATTCAGCACTGGCAGTCCCAAATTAAACTTATATAGCAAACCTCCAACATGAGTGGGTTAAATTCATTTAAAGAAATGCCCTAACTTTTAGGATTTTTTCCTCCTTCTGGGTTTTGAGCTTTAAGCATTTAGCCTTTCAAAGTTTCCTTTATAAACAGGAATGGAAACTCATTTTAAAAATATGAAATCTAAGAGCCTTGCAAATGTATGATTCAAGGAACTTTAGGAATTAAGGACACTAAGGGCATGTCCAGATGAGCATGGATGTGCAGTATGGGGTGCCATTTGCAGTGCCACACACCACACACACCACACATGTAAGCATTCCACCCCCTGGTAATTTGCAGCCCAGGGGAGTTTTTTTTACACCAGGAAATCCTGGTGTAAAAAAAACCCCTTAAAAAAGTAGACCAACACACGTGGTGGCAATGTGCACTGCCGGAAACCAGAGCCTGCTGCCTTCCAGCGCTGTTGGATTGCCATGGCTTCAGCCCCCAGAGTTCCTCAGGACCTCAGGTAAGGCTGCTGGGGCCAGCCTAAGTGCTGGACCCAGCCTCCCATAGCCCACCTGGGGCAATATGCCATGTGCCAAAGCACACATGCATGGGTGTTTTCCCAAGGACACGTAGCAGCAGCACATATTGTGCCACTGGTGTTTGTCCCCAGGAAAACACATGTTCCTGCTCATGGGGACACCCCCAAAATATTGTAAGCATCACAACAAAACTAAAGGGAAGTAGCAACACTAAGTACCCCTGTCCTTTGCAGAATGTAAACCTAGATGTGAACACAAGGAATGAGCTGACTTCCTTCCGATTTTTTCTCTGTTTTAAAGTCTGTAGCATATTAAATCAGACAGCTACTAAACCCAGGTGGATCCTCCTGCCTTGCTATGGAGGCATTTGTTTTCGCACTGTCTCACTTGAGTAATGTGCTAATAGAAAACCAAGTTAAGGATATACGGTATCAGTACAATAATAAAATCATAATTGCATTGTTAGTAATTTGGCTGCAACATGTGCTTCTCCTTCCATTCAAACCTGTCACAGAAACAGAGAAACTAATCAATCAAAAAAATCACAGAAGAGTAAAGCCAGCTGTCTTCAATTTACACATAACAGTGTGAAAGCAACCAAACTCAGTTATCTTGGGTAGTTGCATTTCTATTAAAAAATGGTATTAGCATACTAAAACTTGATCTATACCAGAAAGTTTTGTTGACAGAACTTGGGCTTCATGGATGAAAGTTTCATGTGTCCACACACAAAAATGAGGTTGCAAGCTGAAGATTTTTTTTCAATCATCTGACTA
This sequence comes from Crocodylus porosus, assembly GCF_001723895.1. Classification (NCBI taxonomy): domain Eukaryota; kingdom Metazoa; phylum Chordata; order Crocodylia; family Crocodylidae; genus Crocodylus; species Crocodylus porosus. The sequence goes on from NW_017728948.1 coordinate 25,425,624, forward strand.
ATGTCTACCCAACTCATATAAGCCTTCCATATTGATGCTGACAGACAGCATGGTGGATGGTTCCTCAATTCTGTTGGCTGCAGAAATCTTCCAGAAACAATCACACAAGTTTTCCCACAGATGGCTCTGGCCAGTAACTTGAACACTACTGGTCAAAATTTAAAAGGACCAGAAGCCTGTCCCTCGTTTAAACTCCTTCTGTGTTTTGAAGAAATGCTAGTGAGCCAGTGCCCAAGAAGACAAGCAAGGCTTCCATGGCTGGGATCAGTGACAAGAGAAGACTGAAATGGGGATGATGTGCTGGATCTCCTAAACAGAAATTGAGACATATATGAGGGATTTATTTCATAGACATCAGGGCTGGAAGGGACCTCGGGAGATCGAGTCCAGCCCCCTGCCCAAAGGGCAGGAAGTCAGCTGGGGTCATAGGATCCCAGCAAGATAAGCATC
>NW_017728948.1:25426648-25435587 GCF_001723895.1 Crocodylus porosus
AGAAGTCTATGGGCCAATGAGAGGCAAAGCACTGCTTGACCTGGTACTGGCTACGGGGGACGACCTAATTGGCAACCTAGTGATTGATGGGAAGTTGGGTGACAGCAACCACGAGCTGATCACCTTCACCATCCGCCGTAAAGCTGGAAAAGAAATGGCACCCGCTGGCCCGGGTGAAGGATCTCTCATAGGCGTACCACTGGAGAACCCTTAGGAACAGATGTTCTGGAGTCTTCTTCAATGGTATGCCAATAGACTATGCTGTCTTTAATTCAACCACCACTTCAGTTCTGACTGGTGATACGTCAAGGAGGGTAATTTTCTGTGTCCTAAAGCAGGAATCTCTTAACTCCACAGTGGGTGCATCTACATGTGCAAATGCTCTGGGGTGGGTTTACTCTAGCACAAGAAGGTATCTATACATGCAAGAGCAGATTTTCTGCAGATGGTAGCAGTCTGCTCCTTCCCCTACTCCTACTGGCCCTGCATTGGCCCCCTCAGGCTTTAGGCTCCCCCTGGCTGCTAGCCCAGGAACTAGCAGGAAGCATGGGCCCAGGAGACAGCTGTCTCCTGGCAGGTGTTCGAACATTGCTTCCTGCCCCTGGGAGGTGCTTGCTGATGGGGTGGGCTCCACAACCAGATCCTGGGCAGGGACAACATCCCCCTGCCCCAGCAGCAAGAAGTGTCCAGCTGGTGCTTCTCAGTCATGATCATGGGGCCAGGGATGGAAGATTCTTATCTCTCAGCCCTAACTGGGCAGTTTGTGTTGCTCAGGCTGTGAGATAAGAATCTCCCAGCCTGGGCTCCGAGACCCTGGGGCTTGGAGATAAGAATCTCCCAGACCCCACTCCCTGATAGTGATCATGAAGCGGGAGCTGGGAGCACATGTAGACAGTGATGCTTACTTCACAGTAATTAGCTCTAATCTTGAGTAAAGTGTCTCATGTAGATATGCCCAGTGATAAGTATGATGACTATGTAGTTGAGAAAGAAGTCCTAGTTGGTGAGGACAGCCCTGACAAGCGTGTGTGTTTTTATCTTGCTCCCATCACATTTCTTTCTTTCTCTCACACATTCACTCCCATGATGCAGTTTAAATGTTGTCTTTTCTGTGCTCAAAGAAAAAAAAAGAAAATGGGGTTTCAGGTATTGCTTTATTAAGCAGTGTCCCACAATGCGGTTAGTTGTAAAATTTAAGAGATCTATGACTTTGGAATAACATTTCCCACTCCTGCCAAAGTCAGAGGTAGTCCTTGTGCTTTTTTTCTTCTGAAAAGAACAATCCTGTAAATCCACTGTGACTGCAAGTGTCTAAGTCCAGATGCTTCATTCGCATAGCTTCAGATAGACATGTGAGGAGGGACTGTCAAAGATATAGTAATGAAGTAATGAGTCTGGGCTTTCACATCAAGTCCAGGAACCATGGCTATATGGCCCAGTCCTTGAAAAGAACCATCTGGATAGAAATGTCCCTTGGATCATCTGAGATATTCTCCAGGAAGCGATCTGGCAGGAACTCTTTTATCTACTGCTGGAGAGTCAAGAATATGACAGCTCTGATCCTTCCCTCACCATGAGTTATACATTCATGCCATTCTGTGGGCACCTCGTTTCTGAGAACTGGAGGACTGTGAAATGGTCTGAATATCCCTGATTACCTACAGTATTTGCTTTCTTTAGGCCTTGGCTATCATCAACAGGGGAGCATCAGCTAAGTAAACAATAGTGTGCAATGACATGTAGTATTTTTTTCTTTTAAGAGATCTATTCCTTGACATGCCTCCCCACCAACTGGGATACATAAAGGAAACTGACTGTCAGCAGTGGCAGAGGTGTCCTGCAATTAATGTTTTAGGCAATTTGGCTGCAGGACTGCTGCCCATAGCAAATTCATTAGAAAGGAATTAAGGCTAGTTTCCAGATATCTATTCCTTTGTGCCACAATGGCACAAATCTCATGAGCTCCCTGAATGTTTTATCATCAGCCTTCAGTGTGGTAGAACATTGCCATTGTTTGATGTTACCTTGAATACTATGTTCATATTTGATTATTAAAATGTGATGTCCACTTACGTGCATAGCCATACTATCCCTATGCATCAAAAACCATGCTGATTTAAAAACTACAGGCATAACTCTCATGGCACAGCACTACAATTCTCTCTTACAGCATCCCACAGCTTCAAAGCACCAGACTGGGTTTTGTGTAGGACCTTTCTGTCAGGCTGCTCTAAAGTAAAAGATAGTCATGCCATCTTCATTTGTTATTCTAATATGCAACAGGTTACAATGACTGGCTGTTTCAAGAGACATCTCCAGCACCCCTATAAATAAACAAAAGCACATGTGACTGCCACCTTATCAGCTAGTCAGCTAAACCTATCCTTTCTTTTGTCCAAATTGATGCATAAGGCTACATGAGCTAAGAGAGGAGTGGGTGGGCTGGGTCCCCCTGAAAGACTGAAATAGGTATTTCAGTGTTCACAGTGAGTGCATCTACATGAGACATTAATTTCACAGTAGCCTAATAACACTGCCAGGTAGTGCGCTGGGTAAAACCCATGCTAATATGCTACTGTACAGTAGTAGTAGGCTACTGCGCAGTTAGCATTCAAAAAACCCCCATGTGCAGTAGTGTAAGTTACTGAGCACTTGGTTATCCAAGTACTAAACTTAATGTGCAGTAACTATGGCACATTAATGAATGTGTAGATGCACCCAGTGTGAATGAAGTAGTGAGGGAAGAAAGGCATCCCTGGCAACTATACTAAATATGCAAGCATTGAGCACCTTTCTTACCCAGCCATGTTAATGCCAATAAATCAATCCTTATGATCCACTTTTGCCCACATCACTGTGGAAAACAACCCATTCCTTTTTATGCACTTAGGTCTGGAGTGAAAAAACAATACATATAGAAAACCTATTAAGTGTCACTTCATGGTTTGGAAACATCATGGTTTCAAATTCTTCAGGGACTCTGCTTAGGGAGGGGTTCCCCTGCTTCCTGAGCAGCCCAGCAGGGAATTGATAACAGTGTTTATCACCCCTAACTCAGTGTTACAGAGGGAGATTACCACCTACTTGTTTATTCTACATTTGTATTGTCTGCCACAGCACAGACCTTAACCAGCATGTGGTCTGCTAGCTAATACACAGATGCCTCTCAGCAAGGCAGAGGGGAGGAGGGAATTCCTGCTTAGTAGGAAGTGGTCAGGGAGAGAGAGGGAGCAGCCTGCAGTCTCTGCCAGAGCTGCATCCAAGGAGCAGAGGGGAGGGACCAGCTCTGCTGTGGAGCAGAGAGCTCCCCCCAGCCCAGAGAGCATGCCAGGATGCTGGGAAAGTATGGTTTGTCTTAAACCAGCAAGGGGTCCAGGACAGACATTGCATAAACAGGTTTGACCCAAATCAGTTAAGTCTGATATTACATTCAACCAGGTTTATCTCAAACTGGTTTCAGCCAGTTTCAGACTGGTTTATGTGCACTGAACATGTGTTCTGTTAGAAGTTTAAACTAGTTTCTGATCACTTAAACCAATGTATGTGTAATGTTTGTCCTTAGCCTCAGTTTGCTCTGTAATGGCTACAGTATCTGTTGAATTGCCTTGTCCAGTCATTCTTTCTCTACATTTATCAGATATCTCTGTTTTTCACATTGACCTGTTAGGTACTGCAGGAATAGGAAGGACTCCTATATATTGGAGAGCCCTTCAGGATCCATGGTCACAAGGTAAAAAATTGCAGGGGAATGCAAGACTTCAAAAAATGACGGACAATGAGTAAAGCAGACAAAAAAGCAGAGAAGAATGGTATTGCAGAAAGTAGTTGACAACCATCCACAGTTTCTCCACAGTTTCAGTGAGTAAGCTCAGTATCCCATGTCTCACAGTGCACTGCAGAGGAAAACAGTATAAGAATCTCATGGTGTTCTTTGCATTCAACTGATAAAGCAGTTTGTGGTGATGAAGAGTATCATGAATATGGTATGTGCTCTCATGGCTTAGCACTACCAGTTGTTGTAGATAAAACCTTTCCAGTTTGAACAATGCTTAAGAATCTGGCAACCCACACAGAGAAAACTTATAGGATTTTTCCTTGGCAACAAAGGTCTCCATATTCTCTGATACAGCTCATGAACTAGAGAAAGCAATATAATTATTTTTAATTTTGATTTTCAAACTTAGGGCACAGGATCATATTGAAATTATATCTTGATTCACAATATTTTCAAATACCTTTGTAGTGTATAACATAGTAAAAAGCCCTAGACAGCTGAAAGAGCACATGGAACATTGCTACTACCATTTAGAGCTAACGCTCTTCGACATATAAAAAATTTGAATGCACAGTGAAATCTTTGGCTAATGAAGTATTCATTCAACCAGTAGTTATTGCTGCTGAGTGAAATGCAATTCAACTCACCCACCCTTTCCCTCCTTACATATGCTCCTCCTTCTTTCCCTCACCTACATTCACTTCTGATGTAAGAGTGGTACATGTGTACAAATTGTTGTCTTTCTCTTCCCTGTTGGTCACACACTAGTTGCCAGCACTCCCTACTCTTCCTTGAATACAATCAGCATGTTGTCCCAATGCTATATAAAAAAGTTTCCTAATCCAGTTAAACAAAAATGGAACAGGGAAGGACAGAGAGAGAGAGAGAGAGAAATCCAAGACAGAGTACACTTGACAGTTACTATGCAGTAAAGTTTTAGCATTTACATATGTGGTCCTATTAAGCTGCAGTAAACTAGTTAATGCCGCTGTAAGTTAGTACTAGCCCTACACTGGAGCACTCTCATGCCCCAGCCAGCCCTTCTGCAGTATGTTGAACTGGGGTGGAGCAGCCCCAGACCCCCTACCAGCCAGGGCTGCTTCAATCTGGTTCAATATGCTGCAGTCTTGGGTGCATGTGTAAACATAGTGTTCCTGAAAGCAATAAACTCTGGCATGAAATGCACCAAAGTTTATTGTGCTGCATTGATTTCACATGTAGATGGGCCCAAGGAGTCCTATTTTAGGCAAAGAAGGGGGTGGGGGAAGAGACTTTTTCTAGCATCCATAGGGAGTCCAACACCACTGATTAATTTTAGGAGCATTCTTACTTTCATAAATTCTGAGAAGGCAAATATTCTTAACTCTCTACCCATCTCCTGTTTAGATCGTGTTCCTGCTTTCCTCTCCTGATATGGCCTGTGTTCCACCTCTTCTTTTTGCAGCTTTAGGTGGGGAAAGTCAAGAATTAGGAGAGGAAACAGACCATTTCAAGAATGTTGGTCCCAGAAAATGGTATGGTACAGACAAGGGTTGTGTGTAGAAGAAACGGGGGCCCTAAATTGAAATGGTGGGTTTTTAAAAACACTGCTTCAATTTAGGGCCCTTTAAAGCCCTATATCATCCACACACCCCACTGACTTACAGGCCTCTCCAGCGACAGGGAGGGCAGGGCGAGCTGCTGGCAGGCAGAGCAGTCCCTGAACTGCAGGGGACGGGGTACTGGTTCTTCCCTCTGTGGCAACCACAGCACCCCCCCGGCAGCACCCACCCACAGGCACCTGGCTCAGGCAGTCCCAGGGGGTACCACAGCCATGGAGGAAAGCACTGGGCCCCCGATCAGCTCAGGCAGGCAGGCAGGCTCCAAAGGGAAAAAGAAAAAGATCAGGCGCTCTGCTTTTCTTGGGTGGAGCCTGCCTTCCTGGGCTGCTACTAGGTTGCCTGAAAGGCTTCCTGAAGAGCCCCTGAGCTGCCCGGATCCTGGTGCTTCACTCAGTGGCAGTAGGGGCAGCAACCTAAACCTCCTCAGAGGAGTTTTAATTTGCTGTGCCCCAAGTCATTTAAAGCACATTACACCACCAAATTTGCCACAGTGGGTGTAATTAATGCGCATTATGCTACCGAGTCATGTAAACACCAACGCCACTACAGTGGTGCAAAAGCATTTAGCTCACTTTGAAGTGTTGGGCACACATGCCCCTCGAATTGTCTGCACACATCCTGGACACTGGCTTTTTCTGCCATACAGCAGCCAACACCTGTTTTTTCAGACCAGTGGTTATCAACCTTTTTAGACTCAAGGAACCCCTTATTAGACTCAAGGCAACTCTTTAAAAATGTCAGCTCTTAGTTTTCACTCATTTTTTTTACTATGGAAAAATGATAGAGCAATTCTTTTGATAAAAAGAACTTAGAAAGTCTACAATAGATTGGAATGTTTTTGACACTATGAATTTTTACTTGAAATTTACGAGCACCTGATAGTGCTAATATTTGAGGCACCTCACAGAGACCTGAAAGGTATCTTGCAGCACCCCAGAGTGCCATGCCACCTGGTTGAGAATTACTGTTTATGGCTGAGGTTAAAAACCTAGGAATGCAACTACTCTTCAGGCCGTATACTGCTGAGGATACTTATTAAACGTCATGAAATAGAAATGAGTAGGAAGTTCTCAAAATCAATAAGTTTGTTTATTTTAGGTGGAGGAAATAGTATGGTCTTTGGGAAGTATTTATATTGAAATAGTTAACTATCTTTTATATGCTGTTGCTTTCTTTTATTTTGCACAATAATTTTATTGAATGCATTGTAGTCTAAACTAATTTCCTCCACTGCAGCATTTTATTATTTCTGATTGTCCCTAGGTAGCTTAATTACTGGTAAGAGGATAATGAAGTAAACCTGGAGCCAATATTTAAGTAGAATGGAGCTACTCAAGTGTATGAGCATTTTAAATTTACATTTTAGTACTTCATAAAGACCTGTACCAAACATCACCTTCCCTCCCACCTTGCATATTAGAAAGTTGCCTAGGATAAATGCATAGAAATAAACACAGAAGTAAAGTGCAAACACAATAAGGCTGCATTCTGAAGTGGTGCCCGGGCATAGCATTAGGAGGTAGTGTGCTCCTACCATAGATGTCTTACAGAAGAGTGGAAAAACATGTAAACTGTGGTCTTTAAAGATCTCATGATGCTTTTTCCTCAAACAAGTGCTTTTTTTGTTCACATTGATACCCTGGCTACAATCCAACATGGTTCATTATTTTCCATCTACTTAAATCCTCTCTGTAATTTCAATTATATTATATTAGTTTTGTTTCACTTCTTGAATTGTTTACTTATGTGACCACATAACTATGGAGCTTTAAAGTAGAGATGGCTGCATTCTAGGGATTGGGATTTTCCATCCTTTCTAAAGGATGAACCTTACATTGGTTATCCATAAGCTTGAAATCTTCTTTCTGGAATTGTCCTGTTGTCCCTGCACCTGTGCTACTGCTGGAAGGATTTGAATGGCCCAACCAATACTTTCTTAGCAGATAGTATTGCATGTTGGTATATACAAGCTGTGTGAAATAACTTCCACCTGTAGCATAACTGGAGCCTTGAATCATATTCATAGGCTTTGCTCCAAAAAGCCCCTCTTCATCTGAGGCCCCAGACACATTTCATAAATATTTACTACAACTAATTGCATTGTACACCTTATTTACTACAACACCTTCATATTTTAAATACTAAGATATTTTAAATCCTTTTACATGAAAGGTACTGTATAAGTTGCTATTTATGTACCATCACATGTAATAGCTTAGCTAATTCTACTGTTGACTCTTTAAACTAGAAAATTAATTTTAATGTAACTTACAAAAATATACATTAGTTCAACAATTAAGAGTTTTATTTAATAAAATAAATAAGGTAACTTCAAGGATTATGATTATCGCTTGATAATCACATCTCAGAGGAACTGGAGCCATTTAGATGTTCTTTGTGCCTAATTAAAATATGACACCATTGGATTAAATGTTAAGACATAATAAATGTTAAGACTAATAATGATTTTATGCCTTATTAGGTGCAAAGAAATGTTAACAGGACAAGAAACATAACTAGCCAAATTTATCCCTGGTGAATGTCATCTGAGATTCCACTGACTTCAGTAGATATAGAACACAAATATTCTAGAGGTGGATTTGGCCAATTTTATTTTTAGGGCTAGAATTTTTGTCATGTATAGCGACTACTTTCTAAATCTGTACCACATTCATTTGACACCAAGGGCGTCCGGGAATGCCTGTTTACCAAAAAGGTGGCGTACACCCTGTGGAAGGGGGGTGCTATCTCCAAAGAGGAGTAGACCTCCTCTGCTCAGGCCTGTAGGGGGGCTGTCAGGAAAGCTAAGGCGGATATAGACCTAGGACTAGTGTCCAGGATCAAGGATAATAAAAGGTCCTTTTTCAAATATATAGGGAGGATGAAGAAGGCACCGGGGAATGTGGGGCCCCTGTAAAGTACACTGGGCAATCTGGTGGTTGCGCCAGAGGAGAAAGCGGAACTCTTTAACCAATTCTTCACCTCTGTTTTCTTGGGCAGGGACTAGGACTTCCCCACTGTGATGCCAGATGGACTCGAGGGGAATGCCTCCAGACCTCAGGTTGGTGAGGACTGGATTAGAGAGCTTCTGAAGGGGCTGGACATGTTCAAGTCAGTGGGTCCAGATGCTCTCCACCCCAGGGTGTTGAGGGAGCTAGCTGGGGTATTGCAGGGCCCTTGGCATGGCTTTACGAACACTCGTGGTGCTCGGGCCAGGTGCCAGATGACTGGAAGATAGCTAACGTGGTCCCCATCTTCAAAAAAGGGAGGAGGGAGGACCCGGGCAACTATAGGCCCGTCAGTCTTACCTCTATCCTTTGGAAACTCTTTGAGAAGATCCTCAAGGAGCACATCTGTGATGGGCCGGCTTCAGGAATGATGCTCAAGGGCGACCAGCACGGTTTCATTAGGGGCAGGTCATGTCAGACCAACCAGATCAGGTCACAAAGGCAATGGATGCAGAGTCGCTGTGGACGTAGTCTTTCTAGACTTCAGCAAAGCCTTTGACACCATCTCCCACCCCATCCTCATTAAAAAACTAGGCGACTGTGGCATTGATGCCT
>NW_017728948.1:25435787-25439710 GCF_001723895.1 Crocodylus porosus
GGGGTGAAATGCAACCTGTTTAAATTCGCTGATGATACCAATATTTGGGGTGAGGTGAGCACGCTAGTAGGGAGGGAAAGATTGCAGCAAGATCTGGATAGGTTACAGGAGTGGGATAACATAAACAGGATGCGTTTCAATACTGACAAGTGCAGGGTGCGGAGTCACAGCAAGTAGCTGGTTGGAAATGTCAAGTTGAAGCTCAGTGGCTAAGTCTAAAATCTCTGAGGAAGTAAGGTATCCAGTCTTGGGATGTAGGGCGGTGCCTCCATCCACTTAGAATTTATAACCAGGGACTGTATTTTGAAATTATGGTGCCCAAACTATCACTTCCTTACAAAAATGAGAATGATGGAGTGTGGGAGCCATCTCCCCATTTTCCCAAAAGTCCAGTGTTTAGAGTGTTCACATGGGATGTGCAAGAAACATTCAATTTCTGCTTCTTCATGAGGGGCTGTATCCTTATCCCAACCTCCCAGAAGAGGACCTAACCACCAGGGTATGCTTGAGGGCTCCTTTCAATCCTTCTCATTAAAGCTATTCTACTTTGCATATTCAGGGTTGGATAAGAGAAAATGACTCTACAGCCTGGTAGTTAGGAAGGGGAGACTTTGTTTCTAGTTCCTGCTCCAGTAAATATTAATACTATATTAAATATGCTTTAGAACAATGACTGGAAGTCAAATGTCTCCTTTCCCACTGAAATGCCCTGACTGCTGGGAAGTAAATTCTTGTTTTCTCACTTGCTTTCTGGACCAATAAATATTTAATTAATCCATGGAACATAGTAGAAAATAAAAAATCACTGTTACTCCACTTTGAGCTGCTTTAAACTTCCCTTGGAGACAACATAATTACTTGTGTAAATTCTGTTAAAATGCAAGCTTTTGGTTAAATTGTTTGCAGTATAAGGACATGCACATATGTTTGTACTAGATTTCAGTCCGTTTATATTGGCATCTGAAAATATTGAAACCAAAGAAATAATAAACTTTTTTTCTCTTTGGATCTCTTTTCCTCATTACTTTATGATGAGTTAATAGAATTTCAAAGGCCTGGATGTGCATACCATGTTATCTATGGTCAAATTGCTTAATTAATTACTTTTATGCAGATTATACTCTGAGTATGTGTGCACTGCATACTACTAGCCTGAGGTGTTTTGGTAAGTAGAATGTCTTTTTTTTTTCTGGTACTGTTCAAACCCTGTGCCCTTTCCAAATGCTATCTTAGGCAAAGAGGAAAAGGTGATCAGGCCTCATTATTTTTGCAAATGGGCAGTTTTGACATGGATGGAAAGAATAAGAACATAATCTAAATATAATCTTCTAAATCTCCATGTTGTATCTCTTGGACCACTCTACATATTGTAATTTAATATTGAATTTAATTATTTTTCTCTCACTTTCCTTTTTTTGTTTGGCTGGAAGGTTAATATTTTAAATAATTAAGTAGGCCCCACTACTGCACCTAAGAGCATGGAATATGCTTTATAGCTCCACAGTATTGTTAAATTGTTTTCTGATTTTATTGCCAACTGGTTATTACTATTATACTTCACTTTTTATGGCCAAGCTATCTATAAGACAAAGCCAGTTATTTTTTCAACTTTCATTAAAAACATCTGATTCGGATTAAGTAGAATGTGGAACAGAATGTTTATTTGTAACTGTTCACACTTAAGTTAGCCAAAATCTGAACAATGGGACAAGTCAAACCCTGTTGTGTGTAGAGAGGTAGAGAAATGGAACAAAAGGTGGACCTATTGTGCATATTCTCCGGAAATATAAAAAACTTCAAAACTAAGTAGCTGGTTCAAATTGGGGACTGTCAGTAATGACTAAAACTTCACTCACTCTGTTTGATGTGTTCCCAGTTGGGAAAGTATCCACATTCCAAAATTATCACCATTGAACAAGCATGGAAAGCTGAATGATTTTCTAACCTGAAGGCTTTTCACACCTTACTTTATTCCCAAATAACTTCTACCTGTAGACAGATCCTAACTAGACATGGTACAAAGCCAGTTAGGGGGTCACAGAGTCTCTCCCCATATTCAGTATGCATAACCTATCAATACAGGATGGGAAGCTTTCCGTTTGGCACCCTTTCTGAGAACTAAGATTCACTTTGCATGTTAAAAAGGCACAATTTTACTGGGGAAAGTAATAGTGGTCAGGGTAATGTCATTCCTTTCTATGCTTTTAAAGTAGTGTGGAATCCTTAAAACCAATTTGACAAGGTTTGGAATTTGTTTTGGAGTACTGCAAAGTTTAGATGCATTATGCACCTTGAAATGTTTCTAAATTTTGAAACATCCCTCAGAAGCAGGATACATTTTTTGTCTTGTGAAATTTGTATATTTTATTTTATAAATATATTGATCAAATAAATTCAAACAATTTCTTGCAAGAAGCAAATTCATTCAAAAGTAATCTGTAAAGATATTCTTAAATCTTAATTGTAATTAATTAAAGATGGGGCCCCAATATATTAAGACCCTTTGCACAAAGATTTGCTTTATGACCACTCACATATCTCTGACTTGCATCAGAGCAAGCATGCTCATCCAACAGCAGGATATGGCGCTGGAATTGGCAGCAACAGGAAAACAAGCTAAAGCATTTGCTCAAAGAAGTTTTTAAACATAAAGCAACTTCTCTGCAAAGAGAAACCCATCATTTCCTTTCTGTAAGGAAAAGATCCCATTGCATAAGCCTCAGCCTCAAGTCACAAAATCTGACACTGGAAAGGGAATGGCATAAGGATAGGTCTTAATTCTGCATGTAAGTATGAAGTAATTTCAGTGAAGTCAATGCAACGACAGAAGTGTAAAAATAATAAGCCACAGCATTTTACAGCACCTCCCAAATGACTGGAGCTTCTACATGGTACCAAAATATTAATATATAGTAAAGCCACATTTAGATTTTAAGCAGTGTGGTGAAAACCAGACTCAGGCTTGCTGATTGAAGTCTTGGCCCCACTGAAGGAGGGGGAGGCACACCTAGGCCAAGGGTTAGTGAGGAACTAGTTAGGGAACTTCTGGTGGGACTGGAAGTATTCAAGTCAGCCAGTCCAGACAATCTCCATCCTAGAGTACTAAAGGAATTGGCTGAGGTCATTGCAGGACCCCTGGCACGGCTTTACGAGCACTCATGGTGCTCTGGTGTGATGCCAGAGGACTGGAAGAGGGCCAACGTGCTTCCCATTTTCAGAAAGGGGAAGAAGGAGGACCTGGGAAACTATAGGCCAGTTAGTCTTATCTCGATCCTGGGCAAGCTCTTTGACTGGGCATGCGCGCTTTGTCAAATGGAATACCTTATTAATCACATACTGGACCTGTACGTGGTGCATGTATGAACACGCGTACTTACTTTAAGAGCTGTCTACCTGCATGTTGGTGCTTGTCTGTCTTAACTTGGTGTCATCAGCACCTTTTAACTTTGGCTGTGACACTGGGGAGGAACAACCAGCACCATACCTACAGGCTAGGGAATTCCCTTCTTGTCAGTACAGAAGCGGAAAAGGATCTTGAAGTCATCATTGACTCCAAGATGAACATGGGCCACCAGTGTGGAGATGCAGTCAGGAAGGCCAACCGCACCTTGTCGTGCATCCACAGATGCATCTCGAGCCGGTCCAAGGAGGTGATCCTCCCCCTCTATGCAGCACTGGTCAGGCTGCAACTGGAGTACTGTGTCCAGTTCTGGGCACCACACTTCAAGAGGGTTGTGGACAACATGGAAAGGGTCCAGAGGAGGGCCACTCTCATGATCAGGGGGCAGCAGGGAAGGCCTTATGAGGAGAGGTTACAGGACCCGAACCTGTTGAACCCCCACAAGAGAAGGCTGAGGGAGGATCTAGTGGCCTGTTATAAACTAGTCAGGGGGGATCAGCAGGCATTGGGGGAGTCACTGTTC
>NW_017728948.1:25439935-25446287 GCF_001723895.1 Crocodylus porosus
GGGTCTTTAAGAGTAGGTTAGATGTACACCTTGCTGGGGTCGTTTGACCCCAGTACTCTTTCCTGCCATGGCAGGGGGTGGGACTAGATGATCTACTCAGGTCCCTTCCAACCCTAGAAACTATGAAATTATGAAACTATGAAGTCAGGGCAAGCTACATACTTAAACTTAAGTGGAGACAATAACTCATAAAAACTGAATGACATTCTTTATGATGTATGTATTTGTCCATTTACATACTTTGTCTACAATAGCATTTTAAAAATTGACATGGAAATGTTACAATTTAATGGTTACAATTCACTGTTTTTATAAATATTACACTAGATGTACATACTACTTATATAAATAATGTCATTATTTTATAATATGGATACATTTTAATTGGATTAGACTTTTTTAGGCTTGAGACATCCCTTGGAAAATGACAGCTCTTAGTTTTTATTTGTTTTCTGATTACAGGAGAATAATAGAGCAATTTTTGTGTTGCAAAGAACTCAGAAAGACCACAATAGGTTGAAATGGTTTTCACACTATGAGTTCTTAATTGAAATCACTGGGTTTATTTTGTTAATCATTTGTAAGTATTTCCACATTTAAAAATGCTAATATTGAACAGCACCCAATGGCATACAAAATAGGATCTCATGGTACACCAAGTACCATAGCACCCTGACTGATACAAAGCACAGTATGTAGGAAACCCTTCTTAGTAAGATATATAAAATAAGTGTAGTGTGATAAGCTTTCATATTACCATTGCTGGTTTGTAGATTATATATTTGGTTTGAAAGGAGGCAGGTCCTATTTCAAAATTTGAGAAGCTGAAAAACAATTTTCCATTCTGAATTGCAATTAAGTCAAAATCTCAGTTGTTGTCCCCTATGTACAAAAAAATTGGGTTGAGGTGAGAGAGGTGAGGCAAGTCAGGGTATTTTATTTTGATCATTTTGATTGATTTTGACCTTTTTTTATTTCTTCACTTGTTACTCTAATTTATGTAAATTTGAAAAAAGTGGATTGATCTAGATAGTCAAAATCTTGTCTAGGCAAAGTAAACATGTTACCAGCTGCAAACCTCTTCAGTTTTTTAGTTAAGAAATTTATCAAAACTCACCTTTCCATGAAAAAAAAAGATTAACAAACTATGCAACAATAAACACATTATCAACAAATTACCTTAGCAGCCCAAGAAACATTGTCTTAGCTACTGTGGCTTAAAAACCGAGCAAGGCCTAGAGCAAATGTTAGTTCTTGTGCTAGAAGAGTAGTCTTCAAACAAACAGTTTTGTTGCATTACATAGCCCAAACATTAGTAGGTAATATCCCACAAGTAATTTCTGAATACACAGCTGTAATATAAAAGACTTCATGGCAGCACTAGTGATGTTCAGCTGAATAGGAGGAAGAACATTTCTGAATAACTAATGCTCAGGCAATTTTTCTGATGACATCAAAGACTGGAATTTTGAGACAATCAAATATCATGGTTTAGCAAGCCAATTCTATAACAGCCAAGTTAGTTGTCAGTTTACAAAACTGAATGGAAAAAGAAGTAACCTTAAAATTTTAATATATAATAGTTCCTGTAGAATTTCTTCCAGTAGGTCCAAACAGTAACAAATGGGAAAGCAAAAGGCTACCCACAAGAATTTAAATGACCTGCGGGATATGGTCATAGAAAATTCTCAGGAGCAGGGATGGGAAGGATTGTTTTCCCATTTTTTAGAAGCATGACACAAGAACTGATTCTAAGACTCAAACTCTTCCTCCATTTGGAAAGGTATGAACCATATGAAGACTTAGGAAGGAGTACTCAGTAGGTCATAACAAATGTAATAGTGGGCTAATTTAGCTTTTGTTTGTTTGGGTTTTTTGGCCAGAACTCACAAAAAAAAATAAATTAATTTAAATAAATTAATTTAACAAAAAAAAAAATTAATTTCCCACAGTTCTATTTTGGTTTGGTTTTGGTTTGGTTTGGTTTGGTTTCTTATTTTTAGAAAAAGGATCAAAGTTCAAAAGAAATGTTTTTGTCACAAAGATATCCATGTAAAAGTTATATTTGAAGATGTGCTACAGGTTTTTAATGGACAGTATATAAACACTACTAAAATCATTCTTAAAATAGAGGTTTACTCTGCAGGGGCAATACCTTCAATTAGATTATTACTAGATACTATTTTTCTCAAACAGAACAGCATGGTTTTGCAAATACTGGGGTTTAATTCCTATTTCCCTTTGTGCCTAAATGGCATGCAAGCAGCTACAAAACTCCAGTCCTCGATACTTATACACAATTTGGCACATGTGCCAGAGGAAAAAAGTAGGAGGCTACACATGTACGTGTTTACACCCAATATCTAGTGCCTTCTCCAGTCCTCCTTTTGAGGCTTACCCACTGCACCTTGGATAAAATTGATAAATGGCATGCCATACACTCTGGGACTTATTTTCCTCATCCTGATCCCACATATCTCTCTCTTTTGGCTTCTCCTGTCTGGATTTTTGGCTTATTACAATTATGGGACTTACCTGGTATTACAGGTGTGCATTTGGCAGTCTTATTTCACTGTGGACTAATTCAGCCAGAACACATCCCTGCCAAGCACATTTAGTGAGCATGTGCATGCTTCTGCACACAGAATTGAATTTCAAATTGTGTGCACATGCCAAAAACTACACTCATGCAACTCCATAACTGCCACTCCGGCATATAAAATGAAACAGGATTTAACCCTTCATGTCAGTCATAGAGAATCAATAGGAATGGTCATGGTTTTAAGCACTATGGTCTCCCCATTCTTCATCAATCACTCTATGAGTAAACATGACCAATGATATGGCCTATTTATGGTCTACTGATGGGTTGGGCCAGTGCTTGGAAACAAATGATTTAAGTGTTGAGCTTAAAGCCACATAAATGTGGCTATGCTCAAAAAAGGAATCAATGTTACATAGTTTTGTTGTTCTTTTCCTCTTAACCAAAATACTTTTTTCCTTACTGATGTCCAGATCATTAAGTGAATTATACAGAGGTATAATTTGGGAGGGAGCATCCAGAGCACTAGCCCTAGCTGCCAATTCAGAGGGTACTTCAGAATAGGAGTCACCAGAGAGCCTTCACTGCAGTCAAAATTAGGGAAGCTTGGTCTGAGGCAACAGCAGCCTGAGCCACCACCTCTTGTAGTCTGTGTGAAGAGGTAAATGCTCCACCACTCCCCACACCTCAAGTGCCAAAATTTTAAGTTATGCCTCTAGAATTACCTCTTCTACCTATTGAATTTCCTCATCTGGCACAGCATAACAGTTGCTGTTTAGCATATAGCAATCCTGAATGCTTTGCAATATGGTAAATGCACCACTAAGAAAAGGATGGAGGCCTAGATGGAAAGGGCCAGGACCCAATGTAAATAAAGTCAGCCACAGAGTGTCAGGTGAAAGTCAAAAGTGATTCCATGCCTCTCAGTTAAAGAAATGAAAAGGTTCCTACACTAACCTAAAGGAGGTTGATCCTCTCTCTTTTATTTTTGTGTTTTGCAAGACGTGGACCACGACTGAAGCATCAAGAAGTTTGCTTGCTACAGAGAAGAATCAAGCTTAGTTATGTTATGCATAATAATTCTGCTTATTTGGCTGTGTTTATATAATGCTATTGCTATAAGTGGTTCTGATATTAACAATTCTAGAAAATGAAATGTAAAGCAGAACTTCATGATAGGCTATGAAATATACCTATTGGGTTAGGAAAATCTGCAGAGTGGCTATGGGAAATGTTGTATCATGTGGAGCATTGCTTCCAGGGCCTCAAAGAGTTCTGCCATGTCAAAGACTGAGAAGGTCAGATCGACTATTTTGTATTGTCTTTCTTTTGCTTGTTTTGCTTTGCTTGTGCTAAATATGTATTTTAAGCTTCTTATAGTAGAAATAGTAATGCAATGTAGCTTCATAAATTTCCAGTATTTGTGCAATGATCTGGAACAAGGAGTAAAAAGGCAGCATCCCGATGGAGACCAGGTATGCTGTTTGTACAGGAAGGGCCTGACCCCTGGCATTTCTCCAGCTTCTTGCAGGATGAGGGACACTGGTGGTGCTATAGTGACACCAAGCAATCATAAACAATCCGGTTGGGAAAAAATTAAAGCACTGCCCATTGTGGAAGAGGGGTAAGATTGCTGGGAACATGTTTGGTCTCCAAGAATTCTGACCAAGGGATGTTTCTCTGGTCTAGAAAGCCCTCTTGGACCGAGACGAGGCACTGATTGCTCTACCTGGAATTTTAAGTAAAAGTTTAATACAAATCTGGGGCTGTATATTCCATAAGCCCAGTATGGGAGGCCTGGTTAAACTTAATTAGCTGAAACTCGGTTGCCAGGTTAAGGAATGCTGAGGCAAAAGGCCAAGCCAGAGGGGGTATGGGTGACATTTGAGCAATGGATAAGGGTTCATCACAACATCCAGCCCATTGGAGTCCCTGATGATGAGTGCTGTCATACTTTTCCCAGGACAACTGGTAGAGGTCCTCCCCACACACCTCATTAAACATTCCAGGTAATTCTCTTGATTATGCTCCATTTATGATATGAAGGTGTAAGACCTTCAAGGAGGGGATTGGTGTCTAAAAAATTGTATTTAGAGATTTGTTTTTGGGAACTGGCTTGTAGGTAGAGTAAATACTGCATTAGAACAATGGTCCAGGGGAACGGCAAGGGTTAATTGGTTTCTAAAAGTCTGTCTGTAACAAAGTTTCATGTTCTCAGCCTTTTAACAGACGTGTCCAAAGATAACAGATTAACAGGTTGGAAAGTTGAAAACATGCCCTGAAAACCCATAACAGAGATAAGGAACCCTGCAGCACAGGTACCAGGTCAATGTGATCAAGAACAAAAGCCATGGGATTTCTTGTTTTGGTAAAATTAAGAGGCCAGGGATGCCCCAGTTAAGACACCAGTAAATTACTAAATTAAGATGTATGCATGTGATGGGTCTGTGGAAACAAAGAATTATGCTGACAGAACAGAATGTGGGCAGTATGATGACCACAGGGAAACCAATCAACAGTACCCAGAAATGAAGAGTCATCAGAAGGAAATGAATACAAAAAGGTGATTTTCAGTGCATCAGTGGGGATACCGTGGCCACCATGGGCACAGGGTACACCACCAGCCCACCTCACCCACCCCACTGAGGGGCATGGGCATCAGCCCTCAAACTCTAAGACTGGTGACATTCAAACAAAGAACCACTGGGTGCAGTTCACATACTGACCAGTCATACTGTCCCTCTCTGAGAACCCTGGAAGTGGTAGATAAGTAGGATTGGGGGAGGAGTTATTTTGTTTGCTTTGCCTGATTACTCTAATCTGTTATCACTGTATATCAATAAAAGTTGCCTATTATTCAATGAAAGAAGTCATAGTCAATCTGTGTTCTTGGGTCCACTCAGAACAAGGTATCAAGACTAGGTCATACATCCAGTGCTAACATGGGTAAGGAAGGTATTTTACTAACAGAAACATAACTGAAAGACCACTCAGGTATAGCAGTGCAATGAAAGATCAAAGCGCTCTCTGCCTCCATTTTTTTTTCAATGCCACATGAAATCTTTGATGCTTATATAGATTGTAACTTGTTTTAAATGTTAAGGCATTTAACATTCCAAGGTGAACATTTAATAGGACTGGTCATTCTCTTTACTATCTATGTTGAACTTTGCACATTGCTGGAAATTTGCCAGTTTCCTTAAATCAAATGTGCAGTGTTTCTTTTTATACTGACATAGTCTGTAATATTGGCATTCTCCTATATATGTAGGATCTCATATATTTAGAGTTCGTAACATACACTCCCAAGCACTTTCTTAAAATGATCATGAGAGGGAAGAGGAAAAGAAAGGAAAAAGAAATAGAAAATAATTCTAAAGTATAATTACACAAAAAGTTTACAGTAGAGTAGACTATTTAGCTCCACAGTAAATGTCTTATGTTTACACATGCAGTGCTATTAGGCCTCAGACAACTAATAAACTCTGCAGCAGGGTAGTACTTGTAAATGCAAGTCCTATCCTACTGCAGAGTTATTTATTATGCAGCAATGCACGTGTAGACATTGACCAAGGAGGAAATTGTTTCCACTCACCCCAGCTAGCAGGGGGCGACACTGGGCTAGTGTCATGGCCCAGCCATCTCCCCCTCTGGTTGATGCAGGCACCCGCTACCCAGCCTGACTCTAGTTGATATCAACATGATGTGTAGGTTTCCCTCAATTAATCAAATTCACTATGGCAGGATACCTCATGAAATCTAAAGGAACTGGCCAAGGTCATTGCAAGTCCCCTGGCACAACTTTACTAG
>NW_017728948.1:25447385-25471919 GCF_001723895.1 Crocodylus porosus
CCAGTATTCTTTCCTGCCATGGCAGGGGGTCGGACTAGATGATCTGGTCAGGTCCCTTCCGACCCTAGAAACTATGAAACTATGAAATATCTCAGCTGCTTAAATCTGGTGTATAGTATTGTTGATTTAAACAGAATCTCCTGCTTTTTAGCCACTGACTAGAAAACATCAGAAAATAACTTTCTGTGAATGCCAGGCTCACCCTATCTCTTCTTTCCTAATTCTCTGTCAGCTTTAAATATTCTTTCTAATAGGAATCACAGGAATTTGGCTGTGAAGGCCCTAGGTTTTCTCCCAGATCAGGCTTCCGCTATGGGCTCAGTTTATCTCTAAATTCAAGTAGCTTTTTACAAACTCAGTGAGATTACTTTTTTTTTCAATTCCCCCTTCCCCTCTCCTCCAAGGCATTCTAATAATGCAGATTTTGTATCTCCTGTTTCTACTTTACAAGTCTATCTCTTTGTCTCTCAGGGCCTTGCCATATGTTGACTTAGGATGCATTTTATTTAGATCATAGTAAGCATTCCTATGAGTTAGAAAGTTTTTTGACCAGTTGTATGGTAATGTTTCTCATGATCTAAATGAAAAACATCCTAAGTGCTGCAGCCCTTGAAAACTTGGGTGTACCATGGTGGGCTATAGTGGCTTGGAGCAACAAAGAGCTGTTTGTCAGTCTCAGCCCCAGCAGCAAGTGGGAATTAATTCAAGGCTCCAGTGCACTATGGGGTGATACATTTGTCACTCCCAGACTCTGCACTACACTGGAGCCTGGAACCAGCTCCCATGTACTGTAGGAAGTTAGGACCAACAAACAGCTGTTTATCAGTCCTAGTTCCCCATCGCACTGAAGCCTCCCAATCATATTATTTCTATGGAGCAGCCAGATGTTAGCTCAGCATACAGTAGGTAGTACAATCCGCAGATACTCTTTGCCAGAAAACTCTAGGCCTGGCTGTGCTATGATGGCATTTAGCATTTGTCTTACTGCTTGGATGCTAGTGTTTTCCGTGAAGTTAATACCCTAAGTATAATGTGTGAAAAGGCCCTCAGACCCTTGGGCTCCTTGTTGTGAGAAGCCATCTACCTGGTCATTTCTACAGCCTGATCCTCACAGGCAGAAATTGTCTTCCACTCCCTGAACCCACTTCACCAAGGTGTCCAATGAAGCTTGAATATTCATCACAAATTCTTGGATCTTATTCACTGCATTTGTAATGCTTGTTCTCTCTCTAGCCATGCCCTGCATCAGAGCCAAACAGAGTCCTCCATCTTTGTAGCCAAGCAGTTTGATCTTCATGATTTATTGACAGCCCTTGGCAACAGAGAAGAGTCAATTTTTTTCCCAGTCATAGGGAAGGATCTTTAATAGTCTCAATTATATTTGTGTTATATGTGCTGAAGAATTTTAGCAACTGAAAATGGCAGAAAATGTTGCTAAATAGCAAGAGCCTGTTAGATTTATATCTCTTTCAGTCCACAGTACCCCCTGGCTCCCTCACACTTCTTTTTGAAAATTTGAGTTTGATGTGAATATCACCTTCTGTGTACACATGTATTAAAGAATCACTGACTGTTTGCTATCTCTTTGTCCTTTTTACATCCTCATGACTTATGGTCATACCTAATAGGGCTGTGCAAAACAGATATGTCTTGTTTCAATTTCAGATTTGGCTATTTCAGAGGACAGTGATTCATTTTGGTGTTTCAGGCCAATGATCTGTTTTGATTAGGCTGAATCTCTTGTGGAGTTTTGACTCTGTTTCAGAAATTCGGATTGGCTGGGTAGAGGCAGGCACAGCCGGGTGGCTGCAGGTACTCCTGTGGCTCCTCCAGCTGTGTCTGCCTCTCCCCGGGAGGGGAGAGATGCAGGAGAAGCCCCCATGGCTACCCTGCATGGCCCCAGCCACTGCCCAGCCCCAGCCTAGCCCTGGCACTTAAAAATAAATAAATAAATAAATAAAAGCCCTGCACTCACTGGCTGCAGGAACGGCAATTTGGGCCTCCGGGTGCTTATGGCAGAGCCCCCCAAACCCTCCCCCATACAGTGCAGGGCAGTGGGAGGTAATGGGGCATGCCCTCCCTGCCTGGTACCCACATGGCAGCTGCCCCATGGTGCAGGTGCAGCAAGGCTTGGCAGGGTACCATGCACCATCTAGGACCTAAGGTCACTGAGGCTGAGTGCTGCCAGGCTTTGGGTGACTGTTGGAGCCACTCCAGCTCCCAGAGAGTGCGTGGCACCATACCAAGCTGCGCTGCACCCGCACCATGGGGCAGCTGCCATGCAGGTGCCAGGCAGGGGGGTGATCCCCACTGCCCTCCACTGCTCTGTGCTGCACAGGGGGGTCCGCTATGAGTGCCCAGAGGCCCCAGTCACTGCTTCTGCAGCCGGTGAGTGCAGGGCTTTTTCTTTTTCTTTTTTTAATTTTGTTAAATTTCTGGGACTCTGGGCCAGGCAGGGGATGAGTCTGGGCAGGGCAGCCATGGGGGCTTCTCCTGTGGCTCCCCCAGCTGTGCTTGACATGGGCTGCACCAAGCAGACTTGGGTGCTGGTGCTGGCCCCAGCTGGCAATGGCAGCATGCTGTGATCCTGCATGCAGATTCAGACGCTATGCCAGACTCCTCCTGGGGGGGATGTAGGCTCCTGGATCTGCATGTAGGATGACAGCAAGCTGTCATCCCTCCCCCAGAGTACTGGTATTGGAAGGGACCTCAGAGACAGATTGCAAGACTTCCCAACTAGAGATGTTAATA
This sequence comes from Crocodylus porosus, assembly GCF_001723895.1. Classification (NCBI taxonomy): domain Eukaryota; kingdom Metazoa; phylum Chordata; order Crocodylia; family Crocodylidae; genus Crocodylus; species Crocodylus porosus. The sequence continues at coordinate 25,450,137 of NW_017728948.1, forward strand.
TCCAAGCAGTCTTTCCACCCCACTTCCCCCTCCGTCTTCTTAGTTTCTGTTTCCCTGCAAGCCTAGCTCCAAAACACCTGAAACATCCAAAACATTTCCGAAATTATTGGATGGTTTTATTTCATTTTGGAGATGTCTCGGAGTCTTCCATTTCATTTTGGATTTGGTGTTTTGGCTGCCAAAACTGGCTGAAACACCTCTGAAATGAAATGGTTGCCGAAAGTTCACACAGCCCTAATGCCTAACTTCTAAAGTAATATGGAACTGTCACAAAGCCAACTAAAACACAAAGCCAACTAATGTGTCATGTTTCATTAAACACGAGAAACTTGGGCTATTAATTCTGTGACATTTGTCAAAGCCAATGAGCTTCTTAGCTAAAAATAAAATTGGATTGATATTCTGACTGGACCCACAATGAGGTTTTCGGTTTTATGATATAGCAAAGGATAACAGGAACTTTAAATTTTCAATAAAATGTTTGTAAATTTCTTAAAACAGGCTGTCAAAAAAAGAAGTTTTTGATAAAAGAAAGATTAGCGTACTTGAAGATCACTCCAACCAGAGCCATTCAGTTTGTAAAAACTCTTCTTGCTTTTGAGAATTAAGGTCTTTACTATCGAGGAATTCTGTAACAATTTGACCTAATCCTATGCATAATATATGATTCAAAAGATTGTTAGAAATTATTATGACCAGAAAAACTGCTGGCTATTATTACATTTTAACCTGCATTAATATACCATTTATACTTATATATTTAGGATCATAGGAAAGTAAAGCTGGAAATAACCACATAAAATCATCTAGTCTAGCTCCCTAATAACTTACAGGATCATCCTTCTCTAAACAACCTTAGCCAAGTATCCATCTAACCTGTTGTTTTCATGGAAACTTATGGAAAATTTCCATAAATACATCATAGCCCTGAACTATAAAAGTTTGCTTGAAAGTAAGATACATTTATGGTAAAGGATTTGATATTGCCATTGTGAAAGACGGTCTCAGTTTGAAAGCTGATGTTCAAACTAATGTATTAATTCAGCTGATAGAAAAAGCAACAAAAGGAATTTTAGAGAATGAGTTCTTTAAATAACTGCATCTATCCCAAATGTATGAGGAGTTTATAAAAGTCCAGGTCCATTCAAAAATTCAAACTTTCATGTGTGATCCTGATTCCTACTGGTTTGCTGTATCACTTGCTTTGCTCTCGTAGTTCCAGCAAAGATTTTAGGATTGTTAGTGCATTTATCTTGTGCATTACACAGAAAAAAAAAAGATACATCTTGTATCTTGAATGTTTGACCAAAACCAAGATGTGAACATTGTGGGTGCATCTAACATGAGACGTATACTGTGGGGTTGCCTAATTAGGTCTGCAGTAAATATCTTGGCATCTACACATGCAGTCCTATTAAGCCACAGGAAACTATTAAACTTGGCAGCAGGACAGTACTATTCTGTTGCAGAGTTTTTTACTCCACAGCACTGTACATGGAGATGCTGACGTGGCTTGTGGGGCTTGAAAGTTCTTCAGTGGGGGGCTGCCTGCAAGTTACCCTGTACTGGAGCACTCTCGTGCTCCAGCCAGCCCCTTTGCAGCAGATTGAGTTGGGTTGGAGTAGCCCCAGGCTGGCAGTCTGACCCGCCCAGGCCTCCTGACAGCCAGGGCTCTTCTGACCTGGCTAAACATGCTGTGGTCCCAGCTACATGTGTAAATGTGGCACCGAGAAGCAATAAACTCTAGCATGATAAGCGACAGAGTTTATTGCATCACATTAATGTGGATGTGTAGAAATGCCCAGTTAGTAGTAAGTAGTGTATATTGTAGGAAAAAAAGTAATTAAAGACATACCATCAGGTGAAAGACAGATTAAAAAATGGAGACCATTACTGCTCTACTAATTTTTTACTCCAAATCACCTGTGTATCTCCTCCTAACAGGATTAGTTGGACCTCCATTGCTTATACCATTAGCACAAAAACAAGTAGTACTACAAATTTTCTTGTGGTCAAGATGCATTTTTAATGGCTTATAGGAATTCATCAACCTACTCCATGACCATGTTTAGTTTTAACTAAACAAAAGTTATAGGGTCGTATATCACTGGCTTTTCCCCCCCATATTACAAAGAGTGTGTGTGTGAGAGAGAGAGAGAGAGAGAACATACAGGCTCATTATGAAACATTTTATACAGCTCTAATAAACACGGGTCTCAGAACAGTCACAACCTCACAGAGAAAAGGGTCTTGATGGCAACCTTCAGAGTAAAGGAAATCAAGGATCCACACTGATGGAAATCAACACTAGGCACCCATTATTTTAGCTCTTTGTTTAGGCACGTTTTCACAAAGTTGTCAGTGGAGCAACTTTTGTGGGTAAGGTGACAATAGGCTATTTGTGTGAGTAAAACAAATGGGATTTGGCTCACAATGTTTATAGTGGAAAGTACAACGTGCTTGCTTCAGCTAAATGTGGCTGCCCTCCTAGTGGCATTGTGACCTGCATTTGAACCTCTCAGAAAAAGCAGCATTTGTCTTCCTTTAAATCCTTTCAGGGATGAAACATAAGAAACATTTCACTTGTCAGTACTGTTTACTACTAGTTGAAGCAAATGTAAAGTTGATGTTTCTCTAAGCAGGAGCTGACGGCTTCATTCTGCAACAACATATCCACAGATTTCTTGACATTTCATTTTATGGTTTGATGCTGGAAGCTCTTTTCAGTGATTCAGTGTCAAGGAAACAAGGTCATCTCAAGCTGTTTAGATGCACATACTTGCTAAATGGCAAGCTAAAAAACCAAGAAGCAGTCAAACTAGAACCAGAACTGAGCTGCTTGGAAGGATTTGTTCTCCACAAGTGCTTATGACTATGATACCCCAACATTATAAAATTTGTTATTAAATATCTATACTATAAAATTTTTCATTAGGACCCCACTGTGAAGGTGATAAACACCAGCAACTACCCAATTACTTTACAATCTGAATATATTAGGCAGGAACACACAGACAGACAGACAGACAGAGAGAAAGTAACAGACAAGCAACAAGCCCAGAAGAATGACAGCAATTATAGATCTTATTACAGTCTCACCTACTTGTTATTTTCACTGACCCAATTTCTTTCTCTCTGTTCTGCTTGTAAGTACCACAGCATCATGAACCCAAAGCGCACTCATGTTGCCTTGTTCAGCCAGAAGTAGAGCTTCAGGCTCAGTTTGAGTAAGAAAGTAAGTGCATAGACTGGCCAAAAATGGTTACAGAGCTTTCACTCCCAAGACAGTTGTGCCATTTGTAAAATGTCTCATTTACCCTGTACTATAACCTCATATTTGCCAATGTAGCAACAAATTCTGCAGAATCATTAAACTGGCTTTTATCTTGTGAAATGACTTGTTTTAATTACATGGTCAATTATCTATTAACACTATAATTATAATAGCATTATAAGATGTCCTTTAGTGCTTATACCCCCAGAGAAAACAAGTATATTTCCAAGAAACATTTCAGAATTTGCCATGAAGAAATGCAACGTATATTTTTTTTTTACTGAGAAGAAAACAAGATGTTATGGGAGCCACATTTTAAAAAATAAAATAAAACAAAACAAAGACTAAGCTTGATTAAAATTAAGATTGATTTGAGTCCTAGCATCTCTGTGGCTATCAGACCTTAAGGTTGCCTGGAAGTAATTCATCCACTGGTGCAAATCAGAATAGCTTCAGAGCTCCTTTAATTTGTATCTAGCCACAAAAAGGTTGTTGTGGTTCAATAGGAGTAATGGAGTCAATATGTGACAGATTTGTAGGTTTGATGTTAAAAGGCTGACAGTTGGTCTGGTGATAAACCAATATGCCCTGACTGATTTACAGTTTGGAACTATTTCAAATTATGTAGTATGGCATTATTATGTTATAGTGACACTACATATGGATTTTTTGGCACAGAGGTTTTGATTTTGTCTATTTGTAGAAAAGTAATTCCTCAACTAGGATCTTTAACTAAAAACTAGTTGTATGTAAATATGTTACATTAACTCATTTAGTAATGAATAATTCAGTAATTACCCTGAGTTCCTATAAACATAAACTTTTAATGCTGATTTGGAACTATTTTTTGGCTATACAAAACTTCTTTGTTTCGGGGGGGTGGATATTTGTATCTTCCAATAAAGAAACACATACAGTAAGCTGTTATTAATTTGCCTTTCAGATAATTCTCAACTATGGTTTAATCCACAATTATTTGCATTTTCCTCTATCACTCCTCTATCTTCCAGTTATAAACTCCTGATAATTGGTCACTGTTGGATTATTTGCCATCCTTTGCATTTCAGTTACTACAGGAGCACCAGATACCTTGGGAAGAGGTAAACAGATGGGCTGCTAGTTTCTATGTGCTAATCAAGATATTTTTGAGAATGTGTGTTCCAAGCACCTAACCTGTAAAGTTCTTCAGTGAATATGCTGTATATAGCTTGAGTAGATGATATATTTTTGAGGGTTCTTTTTATGGGCACATAGGGCTATTCTGGCAGCATTAACAGCTGTGACATCACTGGCACAATCAGATAGATAAAGTATTTATATATCACCTCAGTCTTCATCTATAACAGATATTCATTAGATATTGTTACTGCACCTATGACATCATCAGGTATATTCCACGTGTTTATAGCACATTTTCCATCTTCCTGTAAAGAATGAAACCATATTACATGTTAGTTCACAACACACTGGAAACATGTATTTCTTGATTAATAAATTAATGTATGACATTTGCATTAATAAATCATAAAGCCAAATGCTATGAAAAGATTTAAGGTTTCCAGACTTACAAATGCTATAATGCCAAGCAATACTACATTGATATAAACAGTCCATTAACACAATTGATTGAAACCATGTCTCTCATTCACATCCTTTACATATAAAATATCCTAGAATGTGATAATTTATGGTTGCATATTTGATTTGTAGGATGCTGATAATTAGGGCTGTGAGAAGCTTCAGGTGCTGATTCAATTTGGAGGAGATTTGGCCCAATTCGGTGGCCAAATCTCCAAATCTGAATTGAATCAGGAGGCCAATTAAAAGGTCCAAATCAATTTGAAGCTCTCTGAATTGATTTGGAAAACTTCAGTGCTTCAGGCAGTCCCTGGACCCAGATTCCATGCTGGTAAGTAGGGGGTGGGGGAGGCAAGGGGATGATTAGGGGACCCCTGCCAGACCTCATCCTCTACCTGCTGCACAAGCCCCCTCTCCCATGGCTGACCCACCTGCCACAGCTCTCAGCAATCACATGTAGACTTGCATGATGGCTACATCAGTGTAGCGTGCTGTACAGGGACGTAGTGCATTGCTTTGTCACTGTAGGGCAATGTGTAGATGTGCCCATTGACATCAGGGTATACAATATTTCAAACTACTGGTTGTGGACGTGTCAATCTGTCTCCTGGGCTGCCACCGTCCCACTAGGTTCCCTGGCAATGTAGAGTACTCATTCAGGGGCTGCACAAATCCAACTCGTTTGCCATGATTTTGATGATTCTCTAGTTCAGTATGTTGTCCGACGCGTGCACGTCCAAAAATGAGACTTCGAGCTGCGCAGGGTCCATCGCTCGAGGGCTCCTCCACCCCTACACCCCCAACCGGGCCTCCATGTGAGTCCGCTTCAATCCTCCAACTCTCCCCCTTTGGGGAACGCAAAGCTTAACTAATCAATAACAAAAGTAGGACCCCCAAATACCGCTCCCGTAAGGAGCTGTGGACTTTGGGCTCTGATGTTTGCTCTCATCAGAGTCCGCCTTTCTCACCGGGTGCTCCCCTTTTCCTTCTCTCAGAAGGGGCCTTCTGCCCTGCCTGGGGCTCGTCTCTTCCCAGACTGCCTGGCTCCTCACCGCTAAGGTCACGTTACCAGTCTGTCTGTGCCCCCTTCACCCTGCCGGAGCCAGGCGCTCCTGGCCCTATCAGTCCAGGTTTTAGGGTCTGGGGTTGCAGCCCTGACTCGCACCATCTCTCAGAGTCTTACCCCTGCCCCAGAACGTACGCGCACGGCGAGTGCCAGCGTGCATCCACTGTTCTGGGCTCTCCCCGGCGTCTGGCTCCCGTCCCAGCTCTTCCGGTTCTGCGCGCCTCCTCCTTGGTTCTGGCATGCCCTTTATACCGCCCGTGTCATTCCCCCACCTGTAACAGGTAAGTGAGTGTCCCGCCCTCCGGGGCCGCGGGCGGCCTGTTACTGCGGGTGGTCCTGCCTCACGTGTCTCAGGGCTCATCAGCTCCTCCGCTCCCGCACACTGGTCTATCAAAAACCATAAAAGTAACATCAGGTATATCACAATTTCAGATACAATTCACTTCATTTGCATGGTGCTTTTATAAGATCTGTTTTATAGCCAGAACATAGTTCATGATATTAAAAGAAAATGAAGATAATTGATTTTTGTGAAGTCACCTTTTCTATTCTGGTAGGCAATGAATAATTTTGGGAATAAATCAATTATTCATTAAACCTATATGAATAATTGTTTTTTCAAAACTGCCTGACAATTTTGCAATTCTCCTTTAGTCATTCAACACCTAAAGAATAGGAGCAATGTCCCAGGATAGCAATCCAATAAACAGGGGTAGGCTTCTAGAATCCATATTGTTAATGAGTCGAGCTAGGTGCCTAACTCTAAAATTATCAAATGGGGAATGATAGGCTCATTAGTGTTGCTCAGCTCCTGTGTCTCTCCAGAGCCTAACTTAGGTTGCAGATTAGGCTGCAATTTAGGATCGCAGGTATCCAGAAGGTAGGTATTCAAACAGACTGGTGGTGATGCATTATATTCCACTGTCTAGGGCAACAGTAGCCGAAAGTAGGAGTGTTCATTTTTAGATGTCACCTCACCTAGGGTAGATTCAAATCCAACTCTCATTTGCTGCATGAAGGGTTCTATTCATCATATGGTAGGCTAGGTATGGTCACACTCTACTCCTTCTCTTAAAGATGGGCTATCGGGTAGTCAGAAGTGTAAGAGTCATGTGGCCAGCAGAAGAAGAAAAGAGGAATGTGGCTTGCTCAGTATGGAAGGCATTCCACTGGAGGTAGCTCCCTTCTCTTGCTTCTGGGCTCTTCTCATAGATTTCATAGACATAGGGCTGGAAGGGACCTCAGAAGATCATCGAGTCCAGCCCCCTGGCCCAGGGGCAGGAAATCAGCCAAATAAGTAAGATAGACATCCAAATATTTCTTAAAAACATCCAGAGTAGATGCCTGCACCGCCTCTGGAGGGAGTCTATTCTAGGCCTTCGGGACTTGGACAGTAAAGAAGTTTTTCCTTATGTCCAGCCTGAAACGGTCTTGGAGGAGTTTGTGACCATTTGACCTTGTCATCCCAAGAGTGTTCTGGTGAACAGGCGTTCCCCCAGATCCTGATGTACACCCCTTATGTACTTATAGGCAGCCACCAGGTCACCCTGAGCCTGTACTTTTCCAGGCTGAAGAGTCCCCATGGCTCTCAGCATCTCATCATAAGGCCTGTTCTCTTGCCCTCTGATCATATGTGTGGCTCTCCTCTGGACTTTCTCAAGCTTTTCCACATCTTTTTTTTAAATTGTGGAGCCCAGAATTGGATGCTGTACTCCAGCTGTGTCCTCACTAAGGCTGACTACAGAGGGAGGGTGCCATCCTGGGATTTGCTTGAGAAGCATCTATGGATGCAGGCCAGAGTTTTGCTCGCTTTACCAGCTGCAACATTGCATTGGCAGCTCATATTCATCTTGTGGTCAATCATGACCCCCAAGTTCCTTTCAGGCATGGTGCTAGCAAGTGTAGCACTGCCAAGCCTATAAGCGTGCTGCAGGGTTTTTTTCCCCAAAGGTGAAGTACCTTGCGTTTTTCAGTGTTGAATGCCATCAGGTTTTCATCCACCTATTTTCTGAGCTGTTGAGGTCGGCCTGGATCACCAGCCTATCCTCAGGTGTGGATACTTTACTACATAGTTTGGTGTCAGCCAGAATCATTTCTGTTATCTAATGATTTTATGTTGTATAATGTATAAACACAAGCCTTAGAGCAGGGGTGGTGATGCCTTGTATCACACAGATATACAGTGCCCCCTACTTCTCCCCCACTCTGTTTCATATGACAATGTAGATATTATGCAATGCTATATTACAGGCCAAGAATTTAAAACAAATTTAATTCAAATTTAATTAACTAATTCACATTTTATACACATGCACATGATCACCTTCTCTCTCAGTAAACTTGACATTCACCTTGCCTGGGACAGATCCATTCAACTTTGATACACAAACCAGAATTATTTATAAATCTATATAGAAAGCTAAGCAGAACTGTAAACTTCTAGCTGATGCAACCAGCTGTGCCTATCTAATTCCAGTCACATTGCTTTCTACCCCAGACTGTGTCTGTTTTTGGCCAAAGATAAAATGACTCAGTGTCAGAGTAGGGAGGAAGTAAAAACTCCAACTCAAATTAATGTTCTCAAAGTCTTACAGAGAAGGCTTTTTAGTTATATTAGATTTTATCCAGCTTATTCTCCTTCTCTGCTTCCTTCCATCTCTTCTCCCCTGCTGTGTGATAACTTTGTGTTCACCATGAACTAAACAAGCCAGTGATCAGTTAGCTGTAGACTGTGTGTGTACTCCTGTGGGTATCATACTGCACGTATATCAGTAGGACTTTCTATGCACTTATTACTTTGTCTTGGGATAGACTGAGAGGAGGAAGATGTACCCAGACAGAAAATCTTTAACAAAATGGAGACCCTCCTTCAAAATTAAGACCTTTTCTTTTTTCTTCCTCTCCTTTTAACCTTCCCATTGATGTTAAGATTGCCATTCATTCATCTCAGTGTTGATATATGGGTCTAGCAAACCTAGAAAATGTACAAAATAGATTTTCTCCTACACAAGTATGTTCTCTCTCTAAAGCAGAAGGGACAACCTTTTCAGCAGGTGTGCCACAAATTAGCCCCAGGATCTCCCTCAGTGCCACTCCAATATTTTCTTCTCCTTAATCTGCTTCTCTCTTTCTGCTCCAAAATCTGTGCTTCCTGCCCAATCTCTTCCTATGCTTTCTGATTCTGTCCTACCTGCCTGTCCCCTCCCATATTCTCAGTGTGAGGAGCTTGTATCCTGTTCATGTCTCTGCCCATTTGCTTACTCCCTGACTTTGGATTCTCCCTTATTACTTTCCTGCCACACCTTGGTGTTCGAAAGGAAAGGAAGAGAAAAAGGGAGGTGAGATGTTCGTTACAGTTAGTGGTAGGAATTAAAGCGGGACCTTTCTTCACAGGACTCCACCTTCCCTACACTCTGCCTTTACCACACCTATATGAGCACAGGACCATGATCTCCTGTCGTGTCTTGTCCTCATATTAAGCACATTATGTGTGGTGCCCAGCTGCTGAAGTCATTCTGGTTTCTTGCGCACAGTGGTTAGTAATCCAATACTCGCCAGCTCATACCACCCATTAATTATCGTTTAATTCCCTTGTTAGTAAGTTTGCCCCCACTGGTCCACCTAAAAACTTTCCCCTTATCTATACTGTGCCACTGAATGCATATGTCATCATTTGATTGATCTTCATTTATCTCCTATCAATTAACAAATTTATCTTTATTCAATTGGTCCTTGTTTACATTCCATCAATCAGCACATATCATCACTTAATTAATCCTTATTTACAGTCAATTAATCAATTCTTTTATATCTCATTAATCAGCTTGCTCATGTTTGTTTCCTCAATCTTTATTTATATTTCAATAGTAGGGGAGTTCATCCTGATCCCATTCCTCACTGGCTTCCCAACCAATTAACCAAATCTATGATCCCTGTGACTAAGCAGTCACCAGTCCAGGTAGCTTTCTCCATCTACTGAAGCTCTCTGTGCCACCTCTCTTGTGGATGGGGCTTGTCCTCCCCTGATCTGGCTTTGTTCCCAGCTCCAGCTTTCCATTCTGGCTTCAGGTATGGTCTCTGTGCCTCCACATGGCTTGCATGAGCTCCACTTCTCCTGTGCTTCTCCTCTCCAGGGAAATTCAATTGTTCCAGTGGCTTTTTGGGCTTCTGGTGGAACTCCTGCTGGCCAGTAGGAGCTGGCTTCCACTGCAAGTGGCCCCTACTAGCCCAAACAGACTGGAGGGGACACAGTTCATCCTTGGATTGCCAGCTGCACAGCTCTGGTAATTGCATTGCCATCCTGGGGTCCAATGGTAAGTTTATCCATGGGCTCTGGTCTGGCGGGACAGCCTAGACTGTAACAGGGTCCAAAACTGGTGCCCTGTTGCACACTGCATGCCACACACAGAGGCTGCCCATGCCACATATGGCACTGGGGCCGCAGGTTGTCCACCCCTATTCCAAGGCTTCCACACCTGCCATTATTGGAGGTAGGATACTAGGCTAGATGGCTGACCCAGTATATCACTTCCTATGTTTTTATGTTAAAGTATTCTCAAATTGGTCTGGCTCTAGAAATGAAAGGAAACAATATCTGGAAATGTGCTCCCCTTTGTCATATAATAATGATCATTTTTAGTAGGCATGACTTTTTTTGTAGCAGTATTTTCTTTTAAATAAGAACATATGTGTAAAATGGCTTTGAGGGAATTTGAGATTTAAAATGTCAAAGTTGCAAAAGCAATAATATAAATCAGGTACATTAAATAGTATACATGCAGATTTCTCTGGAAGTGAAAGTAATATGCTAAGTCTATTTTGGGAGACCTGAGTCATAAACTTTCATCCCTTCATTGATAGACTTGATAAGTGGAGTGTAGACATGAGGAACACAATGACGTGAAATTATTTTAATGTTTTGAAAAGAATGAACTAAGGGTTAAAACCAATACCCTCTTGTTCTACTCAGAAACAATGGAAGAAAAACAGCAGTATCCCAAGTCTTTTGAACTAACATACAACATTCAAAGCAAAAGGAAACAAAAGGTTTCAATACACAAAACTTTAAAAATGATATTCTCTATTATTCAAAGAGTTCACTATAAATTATCTGCCTTGCCCTGGATTCTTCCCCTGGATTCTAGCCCAGGGGTTGGCAGGGAGCACCAATCCAGGAGACAGCTGGAACACTGCTCCCTGCCCCAGGCACTGCCTGCTGCAATGGGCAGGCTCCTCCACCAGAGCCCAGGAATGGAAAATGTTCCCCTGCCCATGTAACAGGGAGCTTCCAGGCCCCACTCCATTGTTACAGGATCCAGGATGGGAGAGTTCCAATAAGAATCTTACCTGGGCCCCATTACCATGGGGCTGAGGCTGGGAGATAAGAATCAACCAGCCCTGGCCCCATGACTGTGCAGACAGGGCTGGGAGATAAAAATCTCCCAGCCTCCACGCCCTGATCATGATTGCAATCACAAAGTGGAGGCTGGGAGCTCCCTGCTGCTGGGGCAGGGGGACGTTTGTCCACGTATGGGCTCCAGTGGCAAAGCGTGCCCTGGCAGCAGGCAGCTCCCAGGGCCAGGAAGCAATCTCCTGCCCTCTCCTGCCAGGTGGACAGGGAGTATGTTTGCTCTCTATTGGCCATCTATATGTGCACTACTGCATGGTAATTGGGAGTAAATTTGCTACTTGCATTAACAGCTAGAAAATTTACTTATGATTAGAGCAGATTACTGTGCATTAAGCATTTGTGTGTGGAGATGGCGATGCTTACTGTGCAGTAATTTGTTTTAATCTCGAGTAAAGCATCTTGTGTAGATGCACTCATAGTAAAGCATCAGTGATCAATGAAAGAATCAGTACATTTAAATGTCTTATTCTGTCCCCTGGCTGATGTTGAGAAACAATTTACCTCAGGTAGTCCCACTGAATCAGCAGGAGTACACAAGGAGTAACTTATTAATCAACATTAATGTAGTGGAGAAGTCTCAAAGTGAACCAAGTAATCCTATCTCTCTGACAGCATATGAAGGGGGTTCATTTTGGTTTTCTCATCATTGATATATACATCCAAGTTTAGAGTGGAGATTACTCTGGATACTTCTCTAATTTCTACTTCTTTTGGAATTAAAATCTGGAAGAAAACACAAAACTCTGACCTTTATGGAAACAGCACTTCCTCTCAAATGCTTTTTGAGTTCAACTTCCAACCCTTCTTTTCAGTCTCCCTCCTTTCTTTAACAGAGATAGCTGTACCACCTCACAAGGAGCCAGTGGATGCATCTACATGTGCACCCAACTGCGCAGTTATTACTGTGCAGTCATTTAGTACTTGCTAACCACTGCTACTGTACAGTCCTGGCAGCACATGGGTTCTTTCTGACCCTACTGTGCAATAGCAATGAGTGTGACAGTTCATGCCCACCAATGCTATGTCACCATAGCATCTTGTGTAGATGCTCCCAGTACATTGGGAATATGCTCCAATGCTTAAACTGGTTTGAACCCTACATCTGTTTAGTTTATTTCTTTTTCCCCAACAGTTCTGCCACCTTACTCCATACCTCCCCCCACTACCTGATTCTCTGGGCTCCTTCACCTTCCTCTCCCAGGACTGTGAGAGCTGTATCAGGGTCTTCTCTCCTTCTTTGGCCAAGAGGGGAAATAGATGAGCCATTACTTTCTTCACAGGAGAAAGCAGAAGTCACTGAGATTTTTCTAATTCCTCATTCTTCCTTTCCTAAGGATAAAATTCTGTGGAAAAGGGAAGAAAACTACCTGATTTATGAAGTAGGAATGACTAGTGACTAATGACTCTTTGGTAGGTTGGCAAGTGGGAAAATAACTAATGAGAGTTGGGTTACCTTAAGGCAGAATTAAAAGTGTGAGCAATACAGCAGTCCAAGTTTATTTTAGAAATGTTATTTTCTAGGTCTGCAGTCTGGTACATATTTAGTACTGTGTTCATGTACTGTCTACTACATGTCTCCAGCCCTGGGAATCTGAACAAACAAGTGGTAGCTCAAACTCTAGCTATCTCCTTCCTTTCCAGAGTGCTCACTCCCAGTTTGGCTCTCTCTAGAGCCTCTACTTCAGTGATGACAAGCTACTTTTAGATCACCCTCACTTGTGCTCCTTCTTTGCCCTTGCAGAGGTGGGCTAAATTTGGCACAGGTAAGAATTAACTCCAACACTACATAACCTTTCTTTAGGTCATGTGGAAATGGTCGTCTTAGTCACCATTGCTGTGCTGGTGTAAGAATAGGAGGTTTGAAAAAGTGCACTTGCAGAACAGGTGGGTTTATAGATTCAGAATAGCTCTGGGCTCCTTGAAAGTGCATAGCAGAATGTACATGTTCAGTGCCCCACAATATGAGCCACAATTGATCCCTTATTCAACCACGTTTCTCATATATTTCATTTTCTGAATTCTCAATAGCAATGGAGCCAGACAGTATTCTTTATTGGAAGAAGAGTCCTAGAGAAGAGTACTGGTAGGATTTTAAAAGAATCAATTACAAATAGGTACAGTTCATTGAATCAAGTGCACAGGTCCCTGGATACTGTATGCATTTTGTCCTGTTGAATGATTCATCTGATTGTTCTAATCCAAAAACTTAGTCAATGATTTACAGCTTATAACCATCCAAGAAATGCAGATTAAGTGCAAGGCAAAATAACAGCTGATGTCAATAGGTGATTTCAAGTAATATTTGAGAGTTAGGGAAGCTGCCTGAACATTCTGCACTTACCACATTATGAATAAATACTGTTAAATAGACTTATTTCTCTTTATATATTCTCATATATTGTAGTCAAATTTAGCCTCTCTCAGCTCTATTAAAAACAAAAACAAAACACTTTTTGTCAACAGCAGAGACAGAAGGATACTAACTATATCTTTAAGTGATCCTGTCTCCCTACCCACTTTCTTAAGAAGTTGAAGTATTATTCATAGTTGGCTATTAGCCATTCGGTCTTCAGAGACCACTTTGAATGGATTTCAGTCAGATATTTCTCAGTGTTAAATTGTATAAAGTACATCACAGTGTTTGTGAAGAAATCTCACCTTTATGATCCCCTTCATTTCTGCCTAATTGTCTAAGATAAGAATAGCTTGCTGTGCCTGAGGGGAAATTTCCCATTACCACTGAAAAGATAAATGGTAGAAAGCAAAATGAACCTGGCTCATTACAATCGCCAGAAAAAGGAGGCAAATTGGTCTTCAGAAATGAAATAATAGAGCTGACACTTTTAATAGTCTACAGTTCAAATGTGGCATTTTATATTTTTTGATAATGAATAATGCAAACAATTACAGATACTAGCAGTAATATATGGTACTTAGTTTCTCTTACTAGCTCTACTCTGGAAGATGCAGAAAGGGGAAAATCAGTTTTACCAATACCAGCTTTAATGAAGAGAGAAAACGTACATTTAAAGAAACATAACATTCATTTCAGTGTGTTTCTAGTCTTAATCTCTATAATAATTGCACTAATGTCTCCTGATCTACTGTGAAAATGCAAAATTGCTCAGAGTGGTGAAAGCCAGACGGCTCATTTGATGCTTTAAATATCTGATGAGCTGTGGAAGACAGGACTGAAGGAAGATTGATTTTTCTGTATAGAACAGTTCATAATAATAGCCAATTTCTTACTTGGGATTCATTTAGATTAGCCACTTCTAAACATATTTTCATTAAGCTTACTGAGCATTTTTAAGGTTTAACAGTTTGGCATTGATTTGACAGGACACTAATTAACATTATGCCTTCAGAATTGAGAGTGTTGGTTTTTGAGTAGTCACACATTATAGCTATGGATCATCACATGCACTTATTGCATATTGTGAAATCCACATGCTATATATTTATGCCTGAACACACACATATAAAAGATCTATGGGATAGCATTCCAAACCAATGCCATGCCATATCAAAAACTATGTATTTGATAATATAAGGTACACTTCAGAAAAGCATTTAAGCATGTTCTTAAATTTTCCAGATTTTGGTAGGCCTAAACACATACTTCAAATATGCACTGAAATACAGTCCAAAACAAGGAGCCTTTAACTGTGAGAATCAGAATGTAGTTCTGCTTCTAAAATGCCCCTTACAAAAAATAATAGGAAGCCAAATGAGCAGAGAGACAACGCATGATGATTCAGTTCCATTTCCTCCTTCTATTGCTGAAAGTCATGTTACTCAACCTGCGTTAAAAAAAAGGAGAATACTAGACCCTTGCGATACTCAAATTATTTAAGTAATGCTGCTGCATTTTAATAATTAACCTTTTTAATGGGTTCCCAGATGGATTTATAATTAGCACACTGCTCACATTGACTCAGCTTTTCAACTCTTTGAAACAAGGGTGTTGCTTCTTCATATATGTTTGGAAAACACTTCACACATTGTAGATGCTACCTAAATTATGGTAGACAAACAAAACAATAATAATAATTCACACACGTTTGTGCACCCACTGGGCACATCTATACATGCTATTAATTTGAATCAATAAACTCCAACACATGCCACACTGGAGGTTATTGCTCCCAGGCATACTGTTTGAACATGTACCTAGGACCACAGCACTTTGAGATGGGTTGAAGCAGCCCTGACTGGCAGGGGGCCCAGGGAGTCAGGCTGCCAGCCAGGGGCTGCTCCAGCCTGGCTCAGTGTGCTGTGAAGGGGCTGACTGGGGCACAAAGGTGAGGCACCTTCATACTGCAGCCAGCCCCATCAGCATCTACACATACAGTGCTGCAGGGTAAAAAGCTCTGCACCAGGATAGTACTTGTATTTACAAGTATTATACTGCTGCAAAGTTTATGAGCTGTCTCTTATACATGTGCAGGGAGGCTGCTCCAACACATTGTAATTACAGCATGTTGGAGAAGACTCAATTAATCAAGCCTGCAAAAGACTGGTAATTACCGTGGTCCAGCAGACTCTAGTGTCATATGTATCAGCATCCCCACACCGAAAACTGGTGGCAGTGGGGCACATTAATCTAAAGCTTGTTCAACACTTGGGCACTTTAATTAGCGTGGCATTAATTAAATGCCCCCTACCTCCCAGAGCACATCTATAAACACCCTATGTTTTTTAAGTGATGCTTAATGCTTATTAATATCTTTTAATAGTTGTTAACTAAAAAGCATGAGTGTTTTCAGTGAGTCTTTAATGTGTATTAAAACAGTCTAATGTGCATTAAAGCACACATATAGCCATGCCCTATTAGTTTACTCCAGCCTAATAGCTCTGCATGTATAGATGCCAAAACATTTACTGCAGAGCTAAGTAGTCTCCTCTGCAATAAATGTCTAATGTAGATGTTCCCACTGAGTGCTAAAGACTCAGATTATTTTTCATTCTGCAAAACTTTTATGTTCATAGCTTTCATTAAAAGTTTCATTAAGAGCTCTGTACATGTCAACCTTTGCAGGATAGGATCAATAGAGTCCAATCATGATCTCATATTTTTCTTAAATTCTGGATTCCCTAGCCAGTAACAGTTCAGCATTGTTTTGTACCACCATAAGCTTGGAGGTTGCAATCCTAACTAAAGCCTCTAAATGTTATTGCACTAGAAACATTAAATGAATAATAATAGAAACTTCAGTTTATTATTGATTTAGATGCTGTTGATATGTGTGCCTTCCTTGCGTTTTGTTTTAGTCACCCTGTTTCCATTATACAAGGGATAAGTTCAACTAAAAACATGCATTACCAGTGAAAGAAATTAGTTTTGCTCCTGTTCTGTTAATATCACTAGTTTTGAGCTGTAAAGACAATTTTCCGTTTAGATTAGAGTCAATCTTTTTTTGTATTTATAGTTTGAGGAAAAGTCTACACTGCAATCCAGATCTGTGAATGAAGCTTGCATAGCCATAAGCAATCTAGATTTAAACTAAGAGGTTTGGGTTCCCATAACATACTAGCCACAGCAGCACAGAGCTCAGTCTGGACCACCTACACAAATAGTTGGGTTTTGGAAGCTGCATTGAACTCCATGATGCAAAACCCCTCACTATTATTGACCCCAAAGTTAGATAATTTAAGCCTATCTTTACTATAACAATAGCACCTTTTGATTGCTTTGTAAACATACCCTAAAATAACAATGAATAAGGAGGATGCATGAATTGACGACTGTCTTCCAAACCACCTTTTGCAATATGTACAAGCAGCATAAACTAAAAGTTTGCTTCTCAGTGTTACAGTCATAGAAAGTGAACTTTTATGCTGATTCTACAGCACCTGAAGTCTTTCTTAAGGCACAGATTGCAGTTCAAGTGGTTTAGTGATACTATCCATCAGAGGGTTCGGACTAGGTTGGACTCAGAGACAATATATCATTTTGATATTGCTTTAGAACCTGATGCCAGCTTTATATTTATCTTATTTATTTATTGAGAGATAATGTGTTGAATTTCACTAATGAATAATATATAGAATGCAACAAATAGAGCCTAAATGAAACAGACATATCACTGAAAGGAAATAATTGATTCAGTCACCAACAGGTGGTAAAATCAGTGATCAGTTTGATCACCAAAGCAATTACCAAAGTGATTAACTGGTTGTCAGTTTGATCACCAGGATAATTACCGAAGTGATTAACTGGTAGTATCCCTTAGGTATACTTTGCAGTTTGAATGGTCCCTAGCTATACAATAACAAAAGCTTCCCACTATGTCTTCAGTCTGACAGACTTTATAATATGAGGTACAGATGCTCTTTTTTTGCTCCTAAAAGCAATTTCTCAGGGTATGCCTGTCTTGCACTCACGGTAGATACATCCATGCTAGTGTTTAACTAGCTACTTAACCAGCATGTTCTAATCAGCATGGAGCTCAATGAGAGCTACAAAACCAGCCTGAGAGGTAGACTCAGCGTTTAGATAACTGATCTTTACTAGTCTCTGCCCTGACATGTCTAGAGTTAACTTGCTTAATGTTTGATCATACATATTTACTAGGGCTGTGTGAAACAGCACCGTTCTGCTTCAACTTCCATTTCAAAGGAACAGTGCTTCATTTTGAGTTTCATTTCATTTCAAAAGCACTGTTCCATTTTGTTTTGTCAAAACTGTTTCTCTGTTTCAACGCTGTTTTGACGTTTCACCCATAGGCTATAAATAGGAAACACAAAACTGCCTATAACTTTGTCATTTTTAGCCTGCTTCAGATGAAACCTGGAGGGATGATAGCCCCTTCTGAGGTCATGAAGCCTGCCAAGTTTCAATGAGATAGGTACAGAGGTTTCTGGGAAACTGCACCTCAAGGCGCTGACAAGCAGAACTATCACTAGCCAGTAGCAACAGCCTCCTGTCATCTGGCAGGCAGATCTAGGGGCCCACACCTCCGGGAGGGCTGCAGGACTGTGCCGGGCTCCTCCCCGGGGTGCAGCCCCCGATTTGCTTGCCAGATGACAGGAGGCTGCTGCTGCTGGCTCGGACCGACCGGGAAGATTGGTGCTGCAGCTGGTCCCAGGCAGCAAGAGCAGCCTCCTGTGATCTGGCAAGCAGACTGGGGGCCTGCACCCCTGGGAGGAGTATGGTACATCCCCTGCAACTCTCCCAGGGATGCAGGCAGGCCCCCAATATGCCTGCTGCATGACAGGAGACTGCAGCTGCCAGTTGGGACCAGTGGCACAGCCAATCTTCCTGGTGCTGGGTGTGGGCTGCACACAGTGCTGGTCCCAGGAAGCAGGAACCTCTTGTGATCCAGCAGGTAGATCAGGGGCCTGCACCCCTGGAAGGGCTGTAGGGGCTGTACCAGATTCAGGCAGCAAGAGCAGCCTCCTGTGATCCAGCAGGCAGATTGGGGGCCCACCCACACCCCCGGGAGGAGCCCGGCAGAGCCCCTACAGCCCTCCTGGGTGTGTGGGCAGGCCCCCGATCTGCCTCCTGGATCACAGGAGGCAGATCCTGCTGCCTTGGACCTGTGCTGGCACAGCCTGCACCCAGCTCCGGGAAGATTGGTGCTGCTACTGGTCTGAGGTGGCAGGAGCAGCCTCCTGTGATGCGGCAGGCAGATCGGGTGCCCATACCTCCACGAGGACTGCAGGGCTCTATCGGATTCCTCCTGGGGATGCAGATGGGCCTCTGATATGCCTGCTGCATCACAGGAGACTGCTGCTGCTGCTATCTGGGACTGGTGCTGGGCGCAGCATGCACCCAGCACTGGGAAAATTGGTGCTGCCATTGGCCCCAGTAACAGCCAGCAGTAACAGTGTGCTGTCATCTGGCATGCAGATCCAGGGACCCGCATCCCCGGGAAGGCTGGGTGCTGTGCCAGAAATCTGCTGGGGGACACAGCCCCCAGATCTGTGCCAAATAACAGGAGGCTGTTTCTTCCAGCTAGTATTGGCAATGAAGCCAAACCCAGCTTCAAAACATGAAACGTTTTGAAACTTTTGAAATGTTTCAAATGACCTTGTTTTGTTTCAAAGCTGTTACAAAGGTTTTTGTCTCATTTCAGTTTCACTGTTTTGAGCTCAAAACACATCAAAATGGCTTCAAAATGAAATACCGGGGGAAATTTCACACAGCCCTAATATTCACACCATACTCGAATCTCAGTGACTGCAAGCACTTGACATACCCTCAGGATGATTTAAATCAGGGGTGTCAAACTCCGCCCCTCCTGTGGACTGGGTGAGGGTCACTGGGCTGGTTTGGAGGCTGGATCAGGACTGACCCCTTGTGCCATGAGCAGTGCCCATGGCACCAGGACCAGGCCATGCACCACATGCAGCCTCTCTCTGGGACTTTTGCTGCATGAACTGCCTGGGTTGGACCTAGTGCTGCATAAAGCACAGGGAGTCTGGGGAATGGGCCTCATGCAGGGCCCCACTGGACCTGCTATGTACGCTGGCTCCAGGGTCAGTCTGGATTGGGCCCTAGGCCATCTTTGCACGAGGCCTGGACTGACCATGCACAAGGGTTAAGCACAGGGTGAGTGGTGTGTGAAGTGCCTTACCAGACCAGCCCTACACACTGGTTTTGGCATTGCCAGATCTGGAGTGGCCCTGGAGCCAGCATGCATAGTTGGTCAGGTATAGATACTCTATGCACTGTATACCCCAAACCTCCCACCTGTGCTGCATGCAGTACCCAAGGCTCTGGGTCCAGCCTGAGCACCATATGCAGTGTGCAGGGTCCATCCAGCACCCCTGATTTAGAAGTCAGACAGTTCTAAAAGTTGTTGTATGCGATCCCATAAGCATGCAAGACTATTTATGTTTGTACATGTAGACCAGGGGCAGGCAATTATTTTGGGCAGAGGGCACTTACTGAGTTTTGGCAAGCCATTGAAGGCCACATGACAGGCAGACCAGAGCAGATGAAAAATTTAGAAAATTAATATTTAGGGGCCCTGCAAGCCATATAGAGTGGCCTGGCAGGCCGCATCTGGCCCCTGGGCCACATTTTACCCACTCCAATGTAGACGGTTTCTGAAGTACCTTGCTGAACTGAGGCCTAAGTCATTGTTTACTTCATGGAATGAAAAAACTCATATTACTTAAAGGCATGAAACTTTATCCTGGATTGTTTCCTCTTCTAATAATCCTGCCCTATAGTTCTGCGAGATGAAGATGGCTATTATCTACAAAGAAAATTACAGAGCTTGCCAGAAACCTGGTGTATCCTAGAGAATCTGAAGGTACTATGGGGAAGTCAGAGACCTTCTTTAAGTGAAAACGCTGAGTTTCAATAGCCTGGGGGCCATCCCTAACAGTCTGGACCAGCGATATGTTTGAAACTTCTGTTCTAGATGAAGGCTTGCCATAAAATTTTAGAGGGAACTGGTCTGTAAAAATAATAATATAACTCCAAAGTGCATTTACTTTTGGCAGAAAATATAAGGAAATCATAGGATGCTTTGTTCTACCCCAACACTATTCTAGAACACTTACAATCTTGCTTTCTTCACATCTTTTTCCTGGATTCAGACTTAAGTGGATAGATAAGAAGAAAGTGTGTTTAAATGGGACAGTATGTTTAAAGTGTGTTTAAAAAAAGACAATGACACAGAAGAGGCAACGTTAATACGTTCACTCAGTAGCTTTCTGGGACTGGGTGGAATTGGTCCAGGCCACTATTATTTAAAGAAAGCCAATTAACAATTTTATTTTGTAATAGCATCTCTATATTCAAGTGTTATTTAAATACCACCCAGTGAGCTCATCTACATGAGACATTTACTGTGGAGGTAACTAATTAGTTCCACAATAGTCTCTGCACCTCCACATACACCCCTGTTAGGCTGGATTAAATTAATAGGCCGTGTCCAGATGAGCACGGCGATCCGATATGTTGCACTGCAGACATGTCTATGGCACCATATACTGTATGTTCAGTTGTTCTTTGCGCTGTAAGGGAGCAGTGCAGAGGGTTTCTTTGACCCTTAGATAGCCATGGGTTAAAAAAATCTGCAGAGAAAAACAGCAGAGAGGCACACACAGGGGCAGACGTTCTGCTCAAAATTGGAGTTGGGCCAGCCTGAATTGCACTGCAGCTTCCAGTCAGACTCTGAGTGACAGAATCACCACTGCTGCAGCCTTGGGAGGCCCCCAGGACTCCAGGTAAGGCTCCCCTACCACCCATGGGTTGACTTGCCACTTGTCCCTGGGGAACCAAACATCCACAGCACATGTGGATGCAGCCATAAACTCCACAGCAGAATATTACCTGTACATAAAAGTATTTAAAAATAC
This sequence comes from Crocodylus porosus, assembly GCF_001723895.1. Taxonomy (NCBI): domain Eukaryota; kingdom Metazoa; phylum Chordata; order Crocodylia; family Crocodylidae; genus Crocodylus; species Crocodylus porosus. Next base: position 25,471,785 of record NW_017728948.1, read on the forward strand.
TACCTTGCTCAGGAGTTATTAGCTTATTTACATGTAAATGCAAGTATTTACAAATATTATGCTGCTATGAAGTTTTTTAGTCCACAACAGTGCACATGTAGACACCCTCCTGCTAGCTGACACCAGCCCGGATAT
>NW_017728948.1:25475568-25497091 GCF_001723895.1 Crocodylus porosus
CACACACACACACACACACACACACACACACACACACACACACACACACCAGATGGGATGGGAGCAGGTGGGCCCAGCTGCCAGATGGGACAGGACCTGCTGGCAGGAACCACGGCTGCAGGGGCAACTGCCACACTACAGCCCTGCCCTGTGCCCACACCAGTACTGAGACGTGAGGCCCCAGTCTGGGGAGACTCTTGATCCCGGGAACCACATGGGGGGGTGTGAGGGACTGTGGGGAGGGGTAGAGGTGGCAGCAGGGTCTATGGGTGTATATGATTGGCCAGGGGTGTCAGCAAGGGGGAGGGTGTGAGAGAGAGAGATGCGAGTAGAGGATTGTTCCAGGTAGGAGAGGCCTTCAGAGCTGGGCGTGGAGCCCCCCCTGCCTCACTAGAGCAGCCTGTGCCAGAGGAGGCCAGTCTGAAAAGGAAGGGGCATGCCCAGCCCAGTCCCTGAGACCCAGTTGAGTGCTTCTCAGGAATGGCATTGGGATTGCTGAGGCCTAGGGACGGGCACAGGGAGCAGAACAGCAAGGGCTGTCACTGCTCAGCTACAAAGCAGCAGGTGGGACAGATGCAACTGGGCCCATGTCCTGGTGCTGGGACAGAGCTGCTGCCAGGAGGGAGGGAGTGAGGGGCAGGCAGGGACTGTGGTTTGGGAGTGAGGGGCAAGGGCAGGGGCAGGGCACTGGCATATAAGTGCTGCTCAGTGTCACAAAGCAGCTGTGGGTCCAGCTGAAGCTGTCCCCACATTCTGGTGAACAAAAGGGGAAGGGGCAGTTCTATAGTAAGAAAACCCAAAAGCAAATGCCAAAGTGTATAGTAGGCTTTCAGATTGCTCTAAAAATTGTAAATATATCAATAAAACATTGCTCAACTGATATCTCTCTCTCTCTCTCTGTATGTGTGTGTGTATATATTGCAGAAGACTGCAGATTTTGGGTATTTTAATAAGATAATTTGCAATTTTCAAACAGGGAACACCAGAATCCCTGTTAGTGAGGCAAGTGGTAGGACCTGGGCAGAGAAGCTGCCCAGGGCCAGCACTAGGGGTCCAGCTGGAAGGCATATAAATTGGCTGAATTCCTGGCCACTTAGGGCCCAGAGGACAGGCTTTGGCAGTTCAAGGTGGGCCACTGCAATGAGCATGTCTTCCAGGTAATAGCTGCCTAGATGGCGGAGCAGGGACACCAGAACACATGACAGCAGTGTCACATGAAGGCCAACTGTGCAGCCACGGCTCATTGGCAGCTGGCCTATAGGTGCAGGTGGCTCTGCTTGCAGGGACCATACCACAGCCCAGGTATGGTCCAAGGGGGCGGATGCTGTCGCAGGTTGAAGGCAGGTCACAGCCAGGCAGCAGCCCCCACTGCTAGACTGGTACAGTGGGGAAAGAGTGCGAGGGCCACTCTAGGTTAGGGTTGTAGAGCACACAATGCTAGACTTCATAAGTAATAATGAATTTATTCTTATTTCAGATCCTCTGACAAATGAAAATGGCTACTGTAGGCAAGGAGATAAACTGTGTCCTATGGCTAGCAGAATTGAAGTCCGTATCATCTGTGAGAAGAAAATGGTGGTTATGCTGAAGTCTAGCACTGTGCACTCTAGTTGTTCTAAAACTTTAATACATTTGCTTTTAAACGCCGTTTACAGATTGTTTCTATCATACCTACAACATAAGTTATTAAAGTTTAAAAGTGCACAAGGATTTTATGAAGACCCTGTATACTATGGCATTCCACACAGATTATTACAACCACCTGGTCAGAAAGAACACAATAGAGTGTTCTAGACGGGCTACAGGTGAAAATCATCCCTGGAAACAAAAAAAAATATAACAGTGGGAATAGCTTGACAAGGGATGAGGCAAAATTGCCTTTCTAAAGCTGAAGGGAGGAAAAATAGTTTATTTATGTCCAAGCCCCAACTGCTCCAGAAAGGAGGGGTATCATCACCCCCAGCTGAAATCTTAGCCCCACTGAAAGCAACGTTACTACCATTGTTGACTTTAACAGATGGTTTTGCTCTGTATGGTCAGCATGCATATGAAATACTCATCCCCCTCAAATAAATTCTTAGAAATTCTGATTTATTGTCCCTCCTGAAATATTCTTCTTGCCTATTCATATTCTTCTGTGTGATGCCATGGGGAGGTTGCAAAAAACAACAAAAAAATATCTGCAAGGAAGAGGCAGTTGGAGTTCATTCTTGTTTCTCTTTTATTTCCACACCATCTTTTTTTAGTATTTTCATTGCTTGTGCACCAGATTGAAAGCCATGGAAACTAAGCCTACTATTAATCAAAAAGAGGGCCATATCCCGCAGTCTGTGCTCCTCATAATGGAAGTACCATCTGAAAAAAAGACAGCAGGATGTGGTCCAAAACAGTTCCCTAAAGAGAAGTGGCAGTGAGAGCGTCTCTGTCATATACTCTATGACAGATGTTCCTTGACACCACTCCCATTCTAGAAAGATAGAACCAACATTTAAACTGTCTTAGGTCAGGCCCCTTGCACTTAGGCATGAGTTGTGCACCGCTTTTTTGATATGACCATAGCCATTAAAGGCTGAATATGGAGCCATGCTAATAAAGCACTAGGAAGAATTTAGGGAAGGAGTTACAAAGGAGCTGTCTACAGCTGATTGGTTCTAAGGCCATATCTATGCGATTCCTAGCATAATCCTCAGAGGTCCTTCAAGATATTACATTTTGTAATGGCTCCTTGAAGCTGTGATATCAATTGGGAATTACAGGTATGTGTTACCTGCGTGTTCCTGCCTCTGGTGTACCTATGTGCCAAAGGGCTAGGAGAGGTTTACACAGATCTCCCACAGCTGTTTCTGTGCCAGCAATGTACTACCCCATGCCAGGGAAATTCTCATATGGCTTCTTAAGCAGCTTTAAAGTTCTGTTTTCACCAAAGGGAACTGTTGGCCCAGAATCTAATTCTATAAATAATACAGCCAAGAAACAGCTGCTAATTCAAACAAGAAAGTATAGATTCTACTTCACATATAGGCTTAAAAAGCAAGATCACCAACAGAAATAAAATTATGGTTGTAGATTTCTATTAGCAAATCTGTATTTAGATTAGTTTTAAACATGCACACTTATATCAAGATATGGCTACATAAGAAAATTGGCATAAGGCTAACTAACATGAATTTAAAGTACATTGGCTACTGTATGATAATTGTTTGCTTTTAACTTGTGGTAAGTGTGAGGTAGCTTACTCCTCAGTGAAGGTGGGATAAGTTATCTTGAATTTACTATGGGGTAAGAATATATGGTCAATTACAGATGTATGGCAGATGTATTGTAAATTCACGTTTGCTCATGTGTGTGCACCTGCGTGCATGTGTGTGTAGCCATACCCTTAGTTACATGAATGCCTGCCACCTATTTCTGCTGATGCTGCCAGTGGCGGGGTCTGTGCACCATGGGAAGGAGTTTGGGGAGGAGGAGTCCCCACATCCCCACTCTCCCTCACACCCCACAGGCCCCACACAACCCCCCATATACACCCACACCACAGCATACCCTATTGCCCACCACATACAGCCATACCCTCTCATAATCCCCCACATCCTCCTCCATACCCCACCATACACACACCCAACCACACTCCACACCCCCCACACAATATACAGGAGAAAGACTTTTATTTGTGAATTATTATGCAATTACCTGTATACAGTGTGCAACACAAATCAGAACAAAAATATTTTTGTAATAAAATTAAGATGTTATAGTAGGTGTTTAACTTTTAACATATGATTTTTTTTTTTCTGGTTCCAAGATGGCAACCCTCCTCTCCCAAAAGGAGGACTTCTGAGGGGGCAAGGGGAGGGACTTCTGGTGGCAAAGGTCATAGGTTAGGGGTGGGACTTCAGGTTCCAAGATGGCAACCAGGAGGCGGGGCACCTGGCAAGGCGTAGGGCTACTCTTGCAACCCTTGACAGCTCTCATTAAGCTGCCCTACAGCTCAAATAATTGTCTGCCTCTGGACTATTTCTTCAGACCTCCTCTGATGGGAACATGTAATCAAGGAATGAATGTATGCTATTTTAGGGCTTGATCCCATGCTCACTATTGCTAATCAGAGTGTCTCTGATTAGTTCAATGTGTGTTATAGCAGGGCTTTAATGGCAAATGGGATGTTACACATCTCTACCTAATGTCTCCTAATGCCTCAGCAAGGATGTACAATCAATGAACTTGTGAAAATAATGGTTCAAATTCTACATATGGAACAATTTTTGCTACAGCATTAGAATAAATAATGTGCCTTCTATTTAGTGGCACATTCAAGCCCATAGGCGGTTTTCTGGATTTAAATTTTCTATCTTTACCCTTCACAGAATACCAAGTACTAGAAAACAGTGATATTAATGGACCTCAGATACCTCTGGCCATCCAACCAGTCAACTTCACTCAAGCTACCTACTAAAAAAATTGCTTTTCGAGGGTGGTAATAGCATAAGCAGTTTTCTTATTTGCAGTTTTCTTTCTAAGCTAGGGTGTTGTTTGTCTATGCTGATGAAATACTTGCTCATCATATCAGAACATCCCCAGAATGTCCTACCTCTAACCAGGAAATGGGGGCCATGGCTGTAAGATTTTTTATTTGATTTAAAACTCAGCAGCTTGAAGTTTTACTGGCTTTTCCATTTGATGGTTCTTCTTTTTAAATCAAAGTAGGAGTCAAAGACTTTATTGAAAAATACCCATAAAAGTGTATTTTGCTAATAAAAGCTCCCCTTTGAATGTTTTTTGGATAACTGTAAGGTAAATAAGAAAAATGGGGATTAGTCCACATTTGTACAATAGATAATGTGTTTCAATATTTAAAACTGCTGGAGTTTCCTCTTCCTATATGAAAAAAAGGAATTTTCTTTGGCTAAATACACTTTCTAGGAGTAGGAATGTGAGTCCTGAAGATATGGTTAAACTAACCTCAATGAACACAAAGCAATACACATTCTCCTTTCTTACAAGCAACCTGAAACCAGACCTCTGCGTCTGGTATATCAAAATGTGAAAAAACACATGGATTGTTAAAAGATAATGTGGCCTGTCATGTCACTTTTATTACTAGCAAGTTTCCATTTTTTCTTATGCATATTGTATACATATATCTTAATAACTGCATCATTCTAAAACTGTGCAAGTGTTGATCCAAGGTGATGAGTGAAGCTGATTTTCACTCTGAAAATGAAGGGTGAGAAATAAGTTTACTGGGACATCATCTTGGACTATCATACAACATGATATTGTTGCTACTGGTTTATAAATTGCAAGGAAAAAAGACTTAAATATTAGTCAGTCTGACATCTTGATGGGAACTGTCTGCACTTGGACAGAGTTGGGCAGGCCCACAGCTGGTGTCAATGAACAGTGCTGCGACTGTCTTCACCACTTTGGATCTGCTTGTGTTAGTTGGATGGGGAAATATGATGGTTTTCTAAACAAATATGCACACTTGCTGGGTAGCACATGACTAAGATTAGAAGCAAAAGCACAAGCTTTTTGCTTAATACAATGATAGCAGGTGACAATGAAGAAATGTTTTTTTTTTTTGCAAAACTGCTTTAGGAATGCTTGATACAACTGTGCTTTGACAGTCATACTAAATCTAATAAACCAAGAGGAAGTAACATTATTTGACATAATTAGGAATATTCTGGGGGTTTTCATCATGAATCTGAGCCTAAGACTACAATTGACATTACTCAGTATTTCCAGTCCACTTCCGGGTCCTCTGGGAAGTGCACAGCTCTTCCCCCTCCTGCGGCCCCTGGCTCAGCAACTGGCTGTGGGGGAACCCCGGGTGCCCCCCCCAGACCCAGGAGACACCAGTTGCTGAGCCAGGTGGGTACGGAGGAGGGGGAGGGGGGGCAGCACACTCTCTGGTTGACCCAGAAGTGGAACTAAAGTGCTTCTGGTCCAATTGTGGGTCTGTTTTCAAGTGTGCTGGGAAGCCCCCCATGCTCCTGTGGGGCTTCCCAGCATCTGCCCCAGCATCTCAGCATTCATGAGCTGCCTGCTACCTTGAAGTATGTAGAAAAAACATTTAAAGCTGTGTCTATGTCTGAATTGCCGAATCTTTCTGAATCTCTCCGAATCAATTCAGAGTGTCCCAATTTGATTCAGAGAGATTAAAGGGTCTCTTAATTCCGTTTGGATTTGGAGATTCAGCCACCAAATTGGGCTGAATCTCCACCAAATTGAATCAGGGACCGAAGCTTTGCAGAGCCCTACTGTGCAGTCCCAGCAGCACATGGGTTGTTTCTGACCCTACTGCATAGTAGCACTGACATCGTGGTTTGTGCCTGCTGATGCTAAGTCCCATAGCAATGAGCTATGTCACCTTAGCTTATTGCTACAGTGACATAGCATCCTGCGTAGACTTTCACTTTGAGTAGGAAATACGGTCTCACATATCCCTCCATTCTCAAAGTCATTATTAATTTCTGATCAGATTTTGCCTTTATATGAAAGTCTGCAAAATCCTATGAAGCTTGAAATTAATCTAATCCATTGCAACTTACCTTTTGTTTGATTTCTCATGTTGATGAAAGTTGGTTTCCTGATAAAGCTTACCCATCAGCTGAAAACTGTTTGATCGACAATTTTGACAGCTTTTAGAGGCTACATATTCACAGCTTTTAAAGACTCTGTATTCATGTTTTCAACTGTGCCTCTGATGATCTGTCACTCAGGTTTGTGAACTTTTAAATTCAGTTATTTGGCTATTTAACATTGGGCCTTACTCTGTGATTACCATATACGTACAATAGATTTAGACTGTACATTGTATTTTACATGGCAAGATTCTGCCCTCTCATGCCACACTGTGAATTCCCTACCCCACAAAAAGATACCATAAAACAAACTGCCTTTCACTGATTCTCCTAATTGTGGTGTTTCACCCATAAGGTATAAAACAAAACTCTATAATAAAATATGTCTATGTTAAAGCTTTTCAGAACTAACTTTCAAGATTTTCATAACATTAAGATTCTTTTTTCTAACACTTCAAAGAAGAATTATATGAAAAGTGCACATACAACCCTGACCTTCCAGTTATTGGTTTAAGAAGTACAATGCAACTCATAATGAGACATTGTAAACCTAGAAGGCTGTTCGGTAGTGATTAAGTGCAGCAACAATGGATTATAAAATGTTCTTTTATTCCTTGTAATTTGTAATAGTCCTCTAATTTGCAGCATGATTAAACTTTAAAAAAGCTGGAAATGCTGAAAGTCCTCCTGAATTCTGACCCATTCCCTGTGGTTAAGTTTTCTCAGTGATAGATACTTCAGAAACAGATTAAGTGCCCACTCCGTGTGAGACTTGCATGGAGAAATGGGAAAGCTGCACAACTAAACCACTACCAACAGGAGATATTTGTAAGGTACAGAGCCTTTCAAGTATTGGGGGAGCCCAATGAACTATGAAAGAACCTATTCCTTTAAAGTTACCACTAACTACCCCCCACCGTGGGTTCCTACCAGCACTTGCCACTGCCCACTGAAAGATGAGGGATAATGAACTTCTCCTTACTCCAATCATATAGGTGAATTTTGCCATTATCTTTATAAATACCACTAAATCCTCAGCCATTTTATCTCCTCTTGTCTGCATCTACATACAGTCAGCTCCAAAAATAAGGATAATTCTTTTTCAGAAATGTATTTATCACCATACACTGTATTAATCATTCAATCACAATCTGGTATTTGATCCTGCACTAACTGAAATCAATGGGAAATTTAGCATAAATTACATTTATTAATGTAATAAATGGCTCGTGGCAGAGACCCCTGGTGGTGCAATGCCACCTCAGACCAGTGGCTACAAATGGCTCTGGCCTGGCCCAGCCTGAGTGCCCTTGGGCAGAACTGGGCCAGCTCGTGCTGTCACCTGGGGCTTCTGGCACCACAGACAGAAGCTATGTGCACTCAGGCCAAGCCAGATCCTGCCTCCATGTGCCCCACATGCTGTTGGGCTGGGTCATCTCCATGCAGGCACCTGCCTTGGCCTGAGGGTGCATGGCTTCTGCCTGCAGTGCGGGAAGCCCCAGGTGAGAGCCTGGCTCTGTCCAAGGGCATGCAGGTTGGGCTGGGCCAGCACCATGTGCAGCCATCAGTCTAAGGCAGTGCTGTGTTGCTGTGAATCACTGCCAGGAGTGGGCATGAGCACCCTGGCAACCACTGCTGCTGCTGCTGCTGCTGCTTCAGGGGGACTACGTTATGCAGCAGGGAGTGAGCAGAGGCACACACCTCTCTCAAGCAGTACCCCTCACCCAACCGTCCCCACCACCCCCACAAAATCTCCCCACACCCACAAACTCCCCCACAATCCACCCACAAACTGCACATCCCCACTTCCCCCCACATACCTACCAACAAACCCCCAACTACAAACCCCACACTACCTCAAACCCCAGCACAAGCCCCACACCAGCCCCACAAGCCTTACACCATAAATCCTATACCCATCCCTACACCCACCTACAACCCCCTCCCAACACCCACCCCCACACACCCCTTTTCCCCCAAAAGCCACATCTGCTTTACAAATATCACACCCTTCAGCCCAGCCACCAGACAGGGTGGGGCAGGACCTGCTCCTGAAAGCTATGGCTTCAGGGACAGCTGCCACACTGAATCCCTGCCCCATTCCCACACCAGTGCTGGGATTTGCAGCCTATCACTGACCAGTGGAAATGCTTCCTGAGGCTGGGGAGTCAGAAGTGGTGTTGGCCGTGGTGGTTTTGTCAGCAAGGGCAGGCCAAGTGGAGACCGCCTGCAGGAAGCAGCAGCAGTGTTGGCAGTGGAGGGCTAGGGTGGAGTGACAAGCACCCACAGATGCTGATGGCAGCTTCATTGGAAGCCAATCCCAGGGGGTGCGTGTGTACACCCTATGTATCATCAATGGCCATACCACAGCCCAGGCAGCCATGTTGTCCCTGTCTGGGTCTGGCAAGTGTAGCAGGCTTACCTTTTCAAAGCTTGGGTTGAGTCACAGGATCAAGGGTCTGCTGTTTGATTGGTGGAGCCCACCCACCAATCTGGAGGCAGCACAAGGGAACCAATGCCCTGCCCTTTTCCAAAGGGAGGGGGCAAGAAGCAGCTGGACCTGAAGTGGAACTGCACCAGCCAGGTCCAGAGAACTTCAGGGCTGGAGCCCCTGAAGAGTATAAAAGGGAGCTTGGCATGCTGGGGGAGAGATGACAAGAGACAGTGAGGAGAGAGGAGCTCCACAGATGGCCATCCTCATGACCCTGCTTGAGATTCAGCGGTGTGCAAATCAGCATATGGCTTTAGGAGCTGCTCGAGGCTGGGCAGTCGGTGTTCAGATTGGCACATGGAGGCTGGCCCTGTGAGCAACTCAATGCTGCTGGGGCCCCACACGGTGTGCAGATCAGCACATGGAGAGTCTGCCCTGGGAGCAGCTAGTGGCTGCTTGGGCCTCACTTGTTGCATGGAACAGTGCATGGAGGACCTGGCTGGGAGCAGCTCACGGCTGGTCAAGTTAGCCCCAACCCTAGTCCAAGTGACCGGAGACCCACAGTGCAGTTCCACCTTTAACTAAAAGAGCCCTGGCACCCAGAGCAGGGCAGGGGAAAGGGAGGACCCCCAGTGTTAGATCAGGGAACGAGAGCCTCTAAGGGTTCAGCTCCCACATGAGAGAAAGTGGGCATTGCCCACTGAGGGGCGCCAGGCCATCAAGAAGAGCTGAAGATGCTGCTGGAGAAAGGCTCTCATGGGATCAGCCTCCAGGGGATGAGCCTTGGCTGCTTCAGAGAGGAAGCGTGAGTTACTGGGGAAGTGGTCCCTGCAGGGGAGGTGGGCACAGGACAGGAGGTTCTGCCAACTCCACCCTCCATTGTGGGAGAGGCACGTCCACATCCCAGGACCCTAAAGGGGAGATGCTCCAAGGAAACCCCTCAGGGAGATACTAAGTGCACTCCCTATTTTGGGTGATTGTTGTTTTGTCAAGGTCTATAAAGCTATGGGTATTCTTTAAGGAATTTATATAGTTTATATGTTTGTAATGTGTTAATACGTATATGTTTATTGTTACTTGGTAGGTCTAGGTAATATGATTAACTCATTTGGGTTAAAGAAGTTGAGTCTCCATCTGTGTTTATCATGTTGTAACCTTAACTATCTTGTTCAATGTATTATTATATATGTTGTATGTTAAACGGTGCATGTGAATAGTGCAATATTATATGTAGTGATATAGGCTAAGCTTTATTGTAAATATTTCATGTTTTATGTTAAGTATTTATTATAGTAATAAATTGTATATACTTAAGCACTCGGTCTTGACCTGGTTCTGTAGAGAAGAGAGGGAACTGCTGTAGTAGCCGGCCCCTCCATCAGCACCCAGGTCACACCCCCTCTGGGTATACCCGGGCTACACAGGTATGCAGCCATGGGGCAACAAGTCCAAGGGAGAGAATGCTGTCGCAGGTGGCAGCAGGTCACAGCCAGGTAGCAGCCCCCACTTCCAGACTGCCGCAGTGAGCGAAGAGGCCTCTCTAAGTTACGGCTGCTTCAGCAGTCCAGCTGGCACAAGGGGCTAATGTCCCCAGATACCAACTGGCTGGGCCTCAGAAGCTGTTGAGGACAAGTAGCCCTGAGCTGCTCACTGGGGCAGCTTTTATACTTCTAGCTTTCCCTGGCTGAAGATCCAGCAGGAACTGAGCAAGGTCAGTTTGCCCCAAGTGGCACAATTTGCCCTGCACCAAAGTGCATGTTCAGGCACATATGCTGAGGCACAAATCTCTGCTAATTGAGCTGCTGCAAACACACATGCCTGCATGTATGGATGTGCCCAAGGACACATCCATAATTTCCTCCAAGAACCTGATTATTTCCCTAGTTGACACTATTCAGTGAATATGATGCAAATCAAAGAATTTGCTAATTAACAAAAATTACAAAGCTTTAGATCCAAGTATAAGGGCAATGCACAATGCATGAAGGAGTGAGTAAAACTAGTAAGAATTAGAACATTTCTCTTACATACAGTTTTCTTAGTGTGATTTTAGAGCTGTTATATACAACTGACACATTTTTGTTAGATTGTGAAACAACACCTGAAATGCCAGGAAATGGAATAAAACTGTCAACAACAGATAGTTATTAATAGCCATCAGCTTGCCCAGGGCACTATGAATTCCCTTTGCCTCAGGAAAATGTCTTGACTCCTGTAGGTTGTAAACTTGTTCATGGCCCCTTTTTATGTGCTTGCTTCTGGTTCAACTGCTTTTCAAAGAACTTGGTTTGTCTACTGTGAGCTGGTTGCAGTATCTTTTACCCCAAGAGCGCCTGAATTGCATGTGTGTTCTCCAGATTGACCTGAAGTAGCTGAAAAAGCATCCCCACGAGAAAATGTAGCCTTTTTCTTTTTTTCTGGATGTGTCACACTGGGAAATTGTTGTGATATGGTGCATTTTTCATCATTTACTTTGTCCCAAGAAAAGTTAAAATGGAGGTAGGCTTTCATGCCTAGTTACAGTTGCAGGATTTGTTTCTCCTGAATGTGCAGAGAGAATACATATCAGGTCATTAGGGAATAGTTTTCAAGCTGAGCTAAAATCAGATCAGATTCACAGGAAAATTTGGTTCCTTTTAAATTTAGCTTTAGTCCAAATAAAACCGAAAACATTTTTTCAAAGTTTTCAGTGAACAGACAGCTACTCCTCCTCAGTAAAATGAACAATCTTACCAATTCCAACACTGGCATTAGCATTGAAACCAATTAGATTGGTAGAGCGATGTTGTAGCTGTGATGATGATCCAGGAATTTTGCAAGAGGCAAGGATTTTTTGGATGATAACATTTATTGAACAAACTGTATAGTTGGGATGAAGTTAGACAAGATTGTCATTTTGTTGTCCCAGGGCATCCAGTTCCCCTGATCCTCAGCAGGTCCACCAGGCACATTTAGTGTCTTGGACTTAAGAGTCAAAATACTATGCCTTCTTTTCTCAGCTTTTGCCCCGGTAATGTTATGCCACATAGACAAAGTCATAATCTCATACTATTTCACTGTCTTTAGCTGAAAGAAATGGCATAGAAATCTTTTTACCCTTTGTAGAGCCCTTGTCTCAAAGAAACTGTGTACTGAAGTGGATAGGACACCAACCTATCATTCTAATAATTTTAAAGTATTCTGTTCCACTGTTGGCCTTTACTTTTTTTTTTAAACTGAATTCATTCAAATTTGGAAACTAAAAGTCATTTCAACTAAAAAAATAATAATAACAATAATAAAAAATTGAAATGGCAAACAATTCCAACAATTACAAGATCTCTCTCTCATGTGCATACACTCTCACTCTCTTTTTTTTGAGTCAGATTTGTCAATAGCAATTCCATTTTACAATTTGGATTAAATAGCTGTACTTCAGATGGAAAAAAATCCTAATGACCTCCCTCTATATCAATTTATATTTAAGAAAGTATCAAGGTTTTAACATCTTCCCAATAACTGTTGCCAGATTATGTATTTCTGAAGTTTAGTTCTATAAATTCACTTCTGAAGTCAGATCCATTTATGAAGAACAATAAAAATCAAAGTCTGCTGTTTTTAGAACAGAAAAATAGCAATGAAATTTCCAAATTACTCATTTTTCCCCAAAGAAAACTACCTAGCCTTTTATTATGAGCATTGTTTTCATGGTTATTATCCACTGTCCCTATTTAGAGTAGAAAAAAAGAAAAACTCTATATTTTAAATGACACCACTTCTCAATAGCACTGTTCAAATAGTCCATTAAATAAAAATCATGGATATTTTTCTATTGGTATAAATTTGAAAATTCAGTTCTTTTCTGAAAAGTGAGTATATGAACAGAACAGTAGCTTTCATATTTATCATATTACAGTGACCTCTGGATGAAATTTGCTCAGCTTTCAAGTGGAAATATTTTTTCCTAACTTGCCAGTTTCTCAAAGTTAACCTGGAATGTGAAGGTCAAGTTATAGCATTACTTTCTTGTGGATTTTTTTTGGGGGGAGGGGGGTAATTCGTTTTTCACCAGCAGTAAAGATTCTGCCAGCCAAATTCTAACCCAGTTAATCACTAAATGGCATTTCACAGCCCCAATATGGAACTGAATTCATACTTTCCTTATGAGCTTTATGTTTGCTTCCTATTTAGCAGTTAGTTCTCCAGTACTATCAGCAGTGAAAAGTAGTATAAATTTACTACATTGTCACTCTTTGCCTAGAGAGAAAATAACCTTGAAACAATGTAACCAAATTTCTCTACCTTGCAATTTCAATAAACAGGGCTGAAGGTGAACCTGCTTAATGGAAATCAAGGTTACTTATCATGAGTGGTGAAGCGTTGATGTGAGGAGGACAGTTTTGATAACTGTTAATATTTAAAATCTCTGCATTTAAAAATGTTCTATTCGTGACAGCTACACTTTGAATTTTTAAAACAGGCCATTGAGGGCCATGAATATTATTTTTTCTGAATAAATGCTGCTTAAAACAACTTAATGCTCCAGTAGGCATTTAGAGTGGACTTGAGATTTTGCAGGAAATTAGATGCGATTGATGAGCTTTCTTTGTGGATGCCTGAGAGAAAGTGTAGCATCTTCTGACACTTTCAATAAGAGTGGCATATAGCCACAGGAATTTAACAAACAGTTGTTAGTATAATGTATTCCAGGAGCGAACGGGGTAGCTCAGGACACTGATAATGGAACACAGAACCCATCATCACAGGAAGGGTGGCTCTATTTCAGCCCCAGTCTGTAACAGTTGAAAACAATTATTACCTGATGACTATGAAAGGACTTGGATGATCTTAGTGCACTTGCTAGTGTGGAACAGCTTCCATTGTTAGTTCCATAGCTGAACAGCAGACTTCTGTCTCCAGAATTGTCAATGTGGTATGTATTACAAGTACTAAAAAGCCTGTTAAGGCATAACAGCTTGTAACATCCATTGATGCTCATGACCTATTATTGAGTGGGTAATGTAGGTTCTGTTGGTCTATATATTCATTGAACTTTTTCATTTAACTCTATACTCTATAAAGCCCTTGGGAGATAACATTTCAATATTCTCTATAAAAATAAATGATATTCTCTTCCATCAGTGATTCCTGTCATTCCTAAACATATACATTCATTTTGTGCCCAGCCCACACATGCACTATTTATCAAAATTTACAACTGCATCAGACAGAAATAGAGAACAGAATTTAAATAACAAAATAAGGTAGCTCTAAATTTCAGTCACTGGATCCATCATAGCCCTTATTTTAAGGGTATTTTTTTAAATGTCAAAGTAAGCATATTTGGAGGGGAGGTGAAATCTGTTGTAAGTTCTTTTCATTTCAACGTAAAAACAAAACTCTTGTAGTTCCATTGGAGAGAAAGCAACATCACCCTAATGGCCCTGGAGATTGGTTGTATTTGGAAGAGATTTATGAATCACTGTTTGTGTAGTGAAAGTTTTTTGAGGAAATGAGACCAAATGGATTCTTGATAAGAAGTCCTAAAGAATCCTTCCTTCATATTCTATATCCTTGCAGATATCTGACTTATGCTATCCAGGTGACTCACTACTTGGCCCTAACCGGAAAGTTTATGACAAGGTAGACTAGCACTTGGGTGGGTGTCTGCATATACAGACACATGTGCCTGCAGCAGCTCACATAGAAGCAGCACAAATTTGAGCTGGGGCTTTTTGCCTCAGCACATGTGCCTGGACATGCACTTAGGTTTGGGGCAAATTGTGCCACTTGGGGCAAAATAACCCTGCCTGATTTCTCCTGGATCTGCAGCCAGAGGGAGCTAGAAACTGAGGCACCTGTGCTGGCCCCAGTGGTATAAAAAGCTGCCCTGGAAAGCAGCACAGGGATACTCACTCTCATGAGCTTCTGGGGCCTAGCCACTTGGTTTCCGAGGAACTACCCCTAGTTAAGTTATTTTTAACTCTTTTGTTTATGTATTACCATAGAGTCATTCTACTTCAGTGTATTGTTTACATTTAGAGTCAGATTCATTCTTGCATTGGCCAGAGTACAAAGAGTGATGGGAATCAGCTTGCAATCCAAATATTGCCCTTAAGTCAAAGGTTCCATTCAAAAGTATTACAGGGGAAAGAAAACCTGGGCACAAGAAAAGCTGGGCACAAGAGTACTACATTCATAATTTATCCTAGCTTCAGTCCCCCTTTCCCTCCCCTCTGCATAACCCTATCCTGGATTACCTTAGAAGTCTTGTGGAGGCCAGTAGTGGGAGAATCCCCTTGGGCCAGATGGTAACAGCATAGCTGGAGCAGAATGGACGCCAAGCAATATTTTTATTAGAAATAGCTTTTTTTCTGCAGACATTTAGGAATACATTTTCTAATACTGTACCCAGATTGCCATGCAGAATATGTGTAAATACTCCTTTGAATATATGCGATTGGATACATTGTACAAATTAAGAATGTAAATTCTTTGGGCTGATACTGTCCCAACCTCCTAGCTAACCATTGCATAGCAAAACAGGACCTTGATCTCACAGCTTATACTGTAATATGAATATTTGATAACAAATATACCACAAATGTGTACCTGCATGTGTAATTACCCATGCTGTGTATACATAAATGATTTACTTCCAAGTTGGGAGCATAAGATTATTTTATTCATGAAAATAAGGTGCTTAACACACTGTACATCTACACAGGCATTTACTCCAGCCCAGATTTACTGTGGTGTAAGCTGAGTAAAGGGTTTTGGGTAGGGGTCTACAAATTTGCACCGAGTCCCTTACAGCCCTGCAATGGGCCCCTGCCACCACTAGGGGGATCTCCAGGCTCTTCCTGGGTGCTAGCCCTAGAGCTAGCAGGGAGCAGCTGGGGTGGATACAATGTCCCCCTGCTC
Source organism: Crocodylus porosus (assembly GCF_001723895.1). Taxonomy (NCBI): domain Eukaryota; kingdom Metazoa; phylum Chordata; order Crocodylia; family Crocodylidae; genus Crocodylus; species Crocodylus porosus. The sequence goes on from NW_017728948.1 coordinate 25,491,490, forward strand.
CAGGAGCAAGGATCTACTGGCTCTGACTCCCTAATCAGGGGCATGGGGCTTGGAAAGAGACGCAGGGTCCTTGACCTCTGTCCCAGTCCTCCAGTTGGGTAGCTAACAGCTAGCTCACTGCTAGCTGCCCCACTAGTGGATGGGGGCAGGGAGCTTGGACCTACCCCAGCCCTGCAGTTCTTTCCAAGCCCATGCCTCAATCACCTGATGGCCAGCCCTGGGCTGCATGGGAAAGTCTACATGGGAAGCCTGGAGCTAGCTGGGGACTGCCTGAAACAGGACAGTCCTTAGCCACATCCAGGCTGCGTGTGCTTCCCTGTGTAGCCAGGGGCTGGCTGAGAACTGTCCCCATGCAGAAAGCTCCCAACCCCAGATCCATGAATGCAATTGCAGTCTCAGAGTGGGGACTGGGAAGCTTGTTCCCAGCCTCTACTCTACAATTGCAGAGTGGGGGCTGGAAACAAGCTCCCAGCTCCATGATCACAGAGCTGGACAGGGAACAAGACTCTTATCTCCCAGTCTGAGCTCCATGGTCATGGGGCTTCAGCTGGGAGAACCTCATTCTTAGCACAGGCTCATGGAGATAAGGATCTCCCAGTATCGGCACTGTGGTTGCAGAGCCAGCACTCAGAGATACAGGTCTCCCAGCCCCCCACTCCCCAATCACAATGGTAGAGCAGGGGCTGGGAGATAAGGATCTCCCAGCCCCACTCCCTGATCATGATCTTGGAGCTCTGTTACTGGGCCTGGGGGACATTGCTCCCAGCCCCTGGGAACTGCATGCTGCCAAGACAGGCTCCACCATAGGAGCCTGGGGACAATCTCCCACCGGCTGCTGGACGACTGACTGGGGGAAGATTTTGCTCCTGGTCAGGTATCTATGCAAGCACTATGGCACAGTTACTAATCTTGTGTAAATTTGCTACTTGTGCCAAGGTAGACACAAGTGAACCACCTTGAGCACCTCCAAAGTCATGTAAATTGATTGTGTGGTAGCCTCGATTTCTATCTAGATGACAAAACTAGATCCACACTCCATTAAGGGGGTCTCCAGATCTGGTAAGTTATGTTGACTGATTAATGCCTTGTCTGTATAACACTGAACAGTTCTTACTTTAAAACTTAAAAAAAAAAAAATCAGGTTAACTGATGGATAGCCTTTTGCCAACACTTGTATTTCAGTTTGGGTACCTAATTTAACTTTAGATTACCCATAATAATCAGTATGTACACAAAGATTTTTTTAACATCAGTTTCATATCACAGCTCCTCTGTGAAACAGTCTTCTGTAGACAAACCCCAGTTCAACTGGGAAAACTGTCCTTTTAACCATGTAAACACAGCCTTGGGCACCAATGCATGACTATGTTGCAGTAAAAAAATATTCTGAAGTTAGTTGTAGCCACAATACAATACCATTTCTGACACTTTAGTACAGTAAATGCTTTTTGGGCTACCTCATTCTATTTCATAATTGTTTTCTGGGGAAACCCTCACCCTCTGCTTGATTTACGCAATACAGATGGTTGGTAAAACTTGAATTTTTATTGATGCATAGTAATGTCTTTCTCAGCACCCTTAAAGAAAGTGACATAATTCTTTAAGACATAATATTACACTTAGGAATTGCACTAGAGGATCATCAATCTTTTGTGAAACTCTTTGAGCACTCTGCCAGTGTTAAATAAACCATGACTAGAAATGAAATTCAAAATAGTTTGAGTGATTTCTGCAAAATGTTCTCCATTTGCCAATTATGTAGCACTATATTTCATCTGATCAGTTATTTATTATTCTTTGCTAAAAATACAGCAACATCAGGGGAATTTCATGATTTCTAGAAGAATTATAATGACCCACATCAAGAAAACTGCCTTACAGAATACAAAAATGACAAAATTGATAAAGTAAATAATGATGATGCTGCATTTATTTTTCAGAATTGCTTTCTTGCTTTTTTTTGCTCGAGTAAAGATACAGTGGTTATCCTAAGACAGGTCTTAAAAGGCTGGGTGAGGTTTTTTTAAGTGATGATTAGATTGCAACCTCTCTCAGTAGTTCAACGTTGGGACCTGAGTTTCAAAAGGAAAATATTAGCATTTGACCTGGAATAGAGAAGGATAAAATTATTAGCACTGAAACGGAAGACTCTTTTCCTATTTTTAAATGACATGAGTCCTCATTGATATTCAGTTCCCCCTCTTCCTGCTTATCCTTTAATTCCTTCTTTTACGGCTGTATTCATCATTTCATCCCCAGTTCTCCTTTAAACTTTCAGTGTTAGTTTAAATACTGAATTGGGAGTCTTAAACAAACTCCCAACTCAGCTTTCTAAAGTTCAGTTCAAAGCATCCCAGATGCTTAAAAAGTTCCAGTGTAGCAGTAGTGGTAAAGGAACAATGCTATTTCCCATTTCAGTCTAGATGTGTGCCTCAGTAGACTTAAGAGGTAGTGCAGCTGCTTTGACCTGACTGTTACCTTTTGAGAGAGCTGCGCTGGGAGATTGTTTAAGGCTCCAGCAAAATATGTAACTGAAGATGCCAAGTAAAAAAGAGCCCCAGGGTTAAGAGTTAAAGACAGGACCAACCTAGATGAGAACAGTCAAATGTTAAATTCCTTACTCCTCATTTACAACAGCTTTACTAACGTTTGACCTTTCATTTTTTTTAAAATTGCTTCTCACTGTTAAATATTAATTATGATTAGGAGATCATTCCCAACTAGATTGCTTCTGTAGCTGGGGGTGCTTAGCACCACTGAAAACTCAGGTAGATGCTATACTAATGTAAAATGGATTGATTTCTATTGGACCAAGATGTTTTAGTCAGAATCAGAGGCATACAAAAATAATACCTGCAGTACAAACTTACTGTGTTAGGCAGCAACATCCTTAAATACATTTCACTGTTGTGTAAAGACTGCCTCTTGAACCAAAAGCAATAATATGGTGTAGAACAAAGAGAAATGTTTTTGTTTCTGTGTTATTAACAGACATGGTGAGAAACAAACTCCTTAGAAGAGCAGCTTCTGGAGAAAAGAGTAAAGCATGGCCAGGCAACTTCACGTTGAACAAAGGCAAGAAGAAATAGTGCATATAGAAGTGTGTCCTCTAGATAATTGGACATGAATACTTGCAGGTGCTGCAAGGTATGGCATCATGTGCCAGATAATAAATACTCTTGTTGTTAATGAAAAGTCAATGCCCAACTCACAGCACTAGGTCCTTTTTTGCAGGGTATTTGAAGACTTTTGTACATATACATGCACTACAGTCCTTCTGTTAATACAAGACTTATTGGTAGTAGATTTTCAAGGTTTTGTTATTTAATAAATGTAATTATTTGTTTTCATATTAAAAAGCAATTATTTTCAATGTAACTTATAAAGTTACATTTCTTTACCTATATACTGAATGTATATCCATGCATACAGCAAACTAAGCTGACAAAATGTTTAGGGACAGTGGGATGGAGAACTGCTATTGTGCCCCCTAACTGCTGGGACCAAGCTGAAAACTGAAAAAGTGAATCAGTTAAAGCAGATACTCTTCAGCTGTCCAGCAAAGGAAATTAATGTGTTAATTAACACATACTTTGGGGCATATCTGTCCCAAAATGAAATACAAAAAATAAAAAGAACAGAGTGCATATCCTCCTGGGCATGGAAAAGCTGAATTTGACCTTAGAAATAAAGCATTTTTTTAAAGACAGAACATCTGAGAAAAATAAGCCAACAGGTTTGCATTTCTAACTAGACTATGAAAATGACAACAAAACGACATGCAGCATTTTGCCAAAGAGACCTACCCAGGTAATTGATCAAGTGAAAAGACATAATATTGAAGTAAGTGCAGATCTCGGAAAATTACATACGAGTTAAATGAACATTATATTGCTGGTATCACTGCAGAAATATTGAGAAAAGTCATCTTTAATAGCATACAGTAAGGAGTGGGGATATGTGGAGAATAATCTATAGAAATAACATATCTGCCACTGAAATACAAGCAATGGATTCATTTATATTGGAAAAGAATGAAAAAAGTATATTCTGATGGGCCGGTTGAAACAGAAGAAGATGGGAGAAAACAAGTGAGTCAAGGTGAAGACAATACAGTGTCAAAAGTCCAAGTGCCAATGAGCATAACAGATACTGGAATCTTGACCATCAGACGTGCAGTCTGGATCCAGCTGAAGGCACCTGATATTGATTAAGAAAAAAAGGAGGTACGTTTCACATTTAATGGAATCCTTTGAGGAGTGTTGTCCATTCGTACCACTTCGGATGAACATGTACCTCTTGACCTTGACATCATAGATTTTTTTTTGCCTTGGCAGTCCCAGAAAAAAGGGCTTTACTTTTTCTTCTGTTTTTCATCAAGTGTGTCTTGCTGAGGTGATGCTTACTTACTTAGAAGACAGTCTCAGCAAGCAGGGGTCCTAGGCTGAGCCTGCTAAAGGAACAAAAGATCTTGTGTGACCTCTTCCAAAAAAGTTCTTTATGGGACTAAGTTTTTGAACACCTATACATGATTCTAGGAATATATAACATAATGGAGCACTAAAGGCTAGCAGGCTGGCATCCCAAGAAGTCCTTATTCTCCAGAAGTAGAGGAAAGGAAAAGAGGAGAGAAGTATGAGATATTGGGTGTGTCTACACTTTCATTAATGTGCCATAATTTCTGCGCATTAAACTTAGTACTTGTATAACTAGGTATTAAATCAATGCACAGTAATTGGAGTTAATGCACAGTAGCACTGGAGCACAGCTTTTCAGTAGAGGTGCACCGATACATTGGTCCCATGTCAGATCAGCACCAGTATAAGGAAAATTGACAGTATTGACAATTTGTCTTTTTTGGCTGATGTGGCTAATAATGTCACTGACAAATGTCCCTGTGTATGCAGTCAGCTGCAGCCAAACACAGCATGCAGGTGGCCAGGGGCACAGCCCAGCATCATCTGGCTGGTAAGTCTGTTGCGGGGGAAGGGGGAGGGAAGGGGAGGTGGGAGGGGCAGATTGAGGCCCCTGTGGTGAGGGAAGGAGTGGGGCTGGGGAGGTACTGCACAGCTGCAGGACAGTGTAGGATGGAGCTGCAAGCAGCTCATCTGAGGGTTACGGGGGAGGGGCTCCCACTGCTATGTGCACCCTGGGAGGGCATGGGGTGGGATGTGCCCCTGGATCTGTGTGCAGAGCAAGAGTGGGCTACCAGTTTAAGCTAGGGCCAGAGCTGTGCCAGGCTCTTCCCGGTGAGGGGGTTGGGTTGGGCTACATTCAGGGCAGGTGGCACTGGGAGGTGGGCTATGGTGAATTTTGGGGTAGCTAACCCCCCCCCCCTTGGCCTCCCTCCCAGTGCCACTGCCGCCTGCCCCGAGCACAGTCCTGAAACAGCTCCTGCCAGGAAGGGCTCAGCACCACCCTGGCCCCAGGCCACAACAGCAGGCCCCTCCCCCACTGCAGATCCAGGGGCACACACCTCGGCTGCCCTCCTAGGGTAAGCATGGTGGTGGGGTTCTGCCGAGCTCTTCCCAGTGGGGGGCCTGGGCCAGGCTGTGCTAAGGGTGGATGGAGGTAGGGCACTGGGAGGGAGCTATGGCAGGTT
>NW_017728948.1:25497191-25512687 GCF_001723895.1 Crocodylus porosus
CCGAGCACAGTCCTGAAACAGCTCCTGCCAGGAAGGGCTCAGCACCACCCTGGCCCCAGGCCACAACAGCAGGCCCCTCCCCCACATGCAGATCCAGGGGCACACACCTCCCATGCCCTCCTAGGGTAAGCATGGTGGTGGGGGATGCCCCCTTCCCCATGCCACCTCAACAAACCAAGCACAGGTCTGTCCTGCGCTCCAACCCAGTTGTGCAGTGCCTGCTCCTGCCCCTGCCCCAGCTCCAGACCACATATCAGCAACTGAATTGGTATCAGTCAATATGGCTCCTTAAAAATAGGCCATCAGTATCGGCCTACAAAATCTCTATTGGTGCACCCCTACTTTTTAGTGATGCTTTTTAGTGATGTTAAATGAGCAGTAGCCTAATACTACTGCACAGTAGAGTATTAGCATGGGTTTTGCCCTGCACACTACTGTGCAGTAGAATAAGGATATTGTGCAGTTAGCATCTCATGTAGATGTACCCACTGACTCTAAATATCTTCAGTGCCCATGGATAATATGAGCAGATGGCCACACTCACAAAAGGATCCTGGCACTAGTCCTTTAAAGGTGTTCCACAGACCAATCTCTCTTATCATTAGTATTCTAGGATTTATGGTGGGAAACAAAGAACCATGAACAATAAAGCCTTGGTGAGTACAGTGAGACTAGGCAGAGTCCTGATCACTCTCTGAGACATACAAGGAGTCCAAAAAGCAGTGGCATGGAAAGTGCTGGTGATTATGAGGGTTCAAGCACAGGATCAATACTTAAACTGACCCAGGTCAGTAGAGATCAGAAGTGATTTGTTTCCTGCAGGGTGAGGTCCTCTGGTGCTATTAAACATGGCAGCACCACAGTAGGAATTCATGACAGGGGTTTATTGATAAATTGAATTAATTAATAAAATGTGAACACAGCCTTATATCAAGACCAAACCCTAACCTTCCTTGCCACTGGAAGTCCGGACAGGCTGCATTCATACATGAATGAGTGATAACAAGCAGTACATTTGGAAAATGGTAATCAGTGAGGACAGCAAAAATGCTTGGTCTTAAGCCAAGGACCAAGATCTGGAAGAGACATCTACACTACCCTTTAGCACAAAGCATGAGAGGAAGCAAGGTGCGTGTACTCTGCATGGGCATGGCTAAAACCAAAATTTCTCTGAGCTTCAGCACAAAAGGCACCACTGCATCCAGACTGACCTGTGCATTTAGACATGGACTGAAGGGGGGAAATAAAAGGTCATATAGCAACAAAGAAAAATGAACCAGCATATTATGGAAGCCTCAAAGAAGCTGCCTGCTTGTTTCAAGAAACATATACTGACAGTGTTTCAAAGGGATTCTACTGTATAATAAAATGAATGATAAATGGGCCAGAAAATGTTGAGTAGAAGGATATAAAAAGAACCCAAGGATATAACATGACCACTTGCCTTTGAGAGCAGACTCTTTTTTTTATATTTTTCCTACACCACAGTGGAAAAGAGAAAAAAATAAAGGGAACACCCATTGCTTTCTCTACAAGTGAGAACTGGTGCTTCTTTTCCAGATAAGTTTCTCAACTTTCAGAAGATGCATCATTCACAGCAAGAATGTAAGAATGAGCCAACACAGATTGGCTCATAAATGAATAAAGGACATTTAAAATAATTTCCAGAACTTGCTTTTTACAGTCATGTGGGCTAACTGTGTGTTGCAAAGGTGTTCTGTGGATACGTCTGTTTTCTGTTAACACTGGCATCTGTTACTTTGCAACATTATTTTCTAGTTTCAGTGTCAAAACTCAAATGCTTTCTGCAGATTCCCCATGTTACCTGGAGTAGAGCCACAATATTTCTGTATGTTTGACATGCTCAGTTGAGAGAATCAAAAAGGTGAATACTGCAATCCTGAAACTTCTCAATAAATAAAATAGATGAAGCTTCATCTCATTACAATTTGTATCAAAAGCTGTTATTGATCATTGATCAAATATTGGTCAATGCTTGTAGCCATGGATGGATCCAGGGCATGCAGTGGTACAGCTGCATCCCCACTTTGTTTCCTGGTCCACCCAAAGTTTAAAACCAGCTGCCTCACAGTGGTGGCAGCATTTTTATTCAAGCAGCAAGGAGGAAATCACTTGACTTCATGGGTCATGATAATCTACCCAATTCCTTGTAAACTTTTAATTCCAGGAGTGAATGACCTCTGTTCTTTTTTGGATGGTCTCAGTGTTCCACTAATCAAGCTACCCTTTCTTCTGTAATTTTGCTCCTCATACCGTAGACCTGAAGAAATGTTTTAACTCTAACTAAAAACATTAACTCAGATCAGTATTAACTCAGGTGTAGAATTAATTCAGTGAAGCATTACAAGACGCTCAGGAAAGCTAGATTTTGTTTTATGAATCTGAAAGAGATGCAATTTTAATGATAACAGAACTAGAGAAACAACATCTTTTGATTATTCTGCATAGATGTTGTGGGTTTTTATACAAGATATCGCAAATTAATGCAAATGCAAATAAAGTTATATATATTTTTTGCTTAATCTTAAATTGAATAATATAGTCCTAGGCCCTTTAGGTGTATTAATAATAACAGCAACAATGACAAGTTAAAAAAGTGATGATGCATGACTGCAATATCTGCACCCCCCTTTTCAAAGTCCTAGATCAGCCCATCCTTGTAGCTAGATCTCATTGCCTTTTTTTCTATCAAAATGTTTTTCTGTTTTTCCCAGATTAATTAAATTTTGTGGTTCTTGTTTTGTTAATGAAAAACTGATAAATTTGAAAGAAAACTTTACTTTAATGATATTACCAGTTTTCCACGTTCTTTGATATGTAATTGAAATGGAAAATAAATTCTCAATAATTCATACTATAGGTTTTTACATTTTTTACAAAATAATAGGTTTAAGTTCCACGGCAATAACTATAAAAATGAAGCACTGTGAACTACTTGAATCCATTTACTTTTTATTATGATTCTTATCCAGTCTTCAAAAGCACTTACAGGAGTTATGCAGTAAACTCCCGTTTTCAGAAGTGATATAGGCCTATAGGTGGTTTATAGTATTAAATACATAAATCACTTGAAAATGGGATTGGGACTTCAAAATCAATTTTTTAAAATTTCAGTTTCAATCCAATAATTTGAGAGTGCTGAAAGCTGTAATTTCAACATGGAAATTATAGTAGTGCATTTACCTACCTCAGTGTAATTTTAAAAATGATATGTTAGTAACTTGTTCTTGTCAGGATTAATTTTTACTGATCACATCTGATTTTACAGAAAATGTGATAATCCACAAACATTCCAGGATTTGGCTTATCTGTATAATCAATCTGTACTGAAAGAGGTCACCTAAATTCAGTGCAAATTTCCTAAAATTTCATCCATGGTATATTTAAATGTATGTTGGCACTTAACGGATAATGTCTAGTAGATGAAATGTGACAACTTGTATGTTTTTCCTTCAGGTATTGAAAAGTCTAAATAATATACAGCTTGACTGTCATTGGAAATCGCTGCATAAAATTGCTGGCACAATACAGCTGTTAATGCTGGCAGTGTTACATGTGATAGGCAGCTGTCATTTAAAGAACTATCTTAGCATGGGTTCATCCAGAAGAAATGATTTTGAGGCCGTTATGGGAAGATTAAAAAATTGTGTGGTGCTTGAAGAAAGGAATTGCATTTTAGAGTCCATATTCAGCTATGCTATACCACATATTCTCGTTCCCTGGTGCTGCCCTGTCAAGCCACATTAATTAATTCCAATCTAAATGTTTACCAATGATATTATTTGTTCTTAAATCACTGTTAGCCTGCTAATGACTTTTCCTTCATCATTAGCTAAGATGCATCAAAAAACAATTTTACTGTTCTAGTTTCACACACTCAATGTTATTGCTTGCTGTTAGCTCTGGTTTGGTTGGAAATATTTTGATGAACTGAGGTTTTAAGAAAAAAGCAGGAGACATTGTCAAAGCTGCATCAGTGAAAACATTTGTTTACCTTCCAACCCATTGTTTTCTCTATCATATAAATTCTGGCAGTTATAGTCTTTTATTGATGTCCAGAGGATGCTCTGCTCCAAAGTTTCTAATAACCATTTCATGATCAAATATGATAACTGAATCAGTTTTGGTTTGGATCTCCCTACAGTAGATTCCTGCTCTTGCTCCCAAGTGATTTCTCTCTATTTCCTTGTGATCTTATTTAATTCCTGTTTCACTTCAGGAGAATTACTAAACTGAAGCCAGACAAAACTTGAATACTGTTTAAAATCTGAGACCGAGTAACTTTCCAGTGACAGAACACAGCTTCATAATGTGTCACACTGCTACTAGGAATATAGTCCTGGTTCTCCTGGGTTTTTTTGTTTTTGTTTTTTACAGCACAGACATCTACCAATACAACTGAATATATTCTGCTGGATATCAGGCATATTGGGTCTTAGGACATGGATGAGTATTTGTGATTCTATCCTGGGAAAAATAACAAAACTGTGGAAAGCATTATATCCCTTCTCTTGCCTGTCAAGGACCCTGATGAGGTAAAAAGGCCCTTAAAATGTCCCAAGAAATGAATTAGGAAGGAATAGATCTACTTACTAGTCCTCTGAATTGCTAGAAATTACAGTACATATCCCACTGCAAAAGAAATTAGGTAACCCTTTCCTAAGAAATCAGATATGGAAAGGCAATGGTTATGTGGAGTTAAGAAGGGAGGGTACAAATTAGAAGGGAGCTGATAGAGGCAACTCACAGGTATGAGAATGAGGCAACACTGCATGAAGCACTTTCAAGCTTGAACAGATTATTTTACCTAATATCTTCCTCCCAAATTGCAAGCCTACAGCAGTGCTGTAGCACCTATAGCATTTGTTTACTTGGAAGCATTTATGAGAAAAATATTTAGTGGGAGATTTTCAAATGTCTTTGGCATTGATTTGTCTCTGCACCCCTTTGACAATAAAATTCTTATTGACTTGGGTGGCAACATAGTTGGCTTAATGCTGAGAGCTTTAGAAAATTCCAACTTTTACTATAATTTTATCTTATTTAATGTGAACTAGTAAGGAGGAACGGCAGCATCACTTGGCTGGTTGGTTTTTCATAGACCACCCATCGGGCTCTTCTGAGACTAGTGCATAAAAGTGTACAGTTTGGGAATCTTTGGAATGAGAAGTAATGCTTGGAAGTTTATTTGAAGTGATAGATCTTTGGATTGAATATGAGGGAAGGGAATAAACACATTTTGATGATCTACATTTATTCAAAATACCATTTAACTATGAGATCAAGATAAGACTCATGTAGGAGGCAGATTATGCCATATCTGCCTAGTTTGGTTTTTCTTGCACCTTCTGAAATACCCAGGCCAGGTCATATACAGGGTATTGAACTAGATGGGTCTGACCCAGTATGGCAATTGTTACACACAAGTACCAATGTCTGAATTCTCATTTTAAGTCAGCCCAAACTCCAAACCTTTATAGGTTTACTCCTCACTAAATTTAATGGAACACTCCCCCCGCATCCTTAGCATATGCAAAACAGTCATACATCTGCCAAAAACCTAAGATTAGTGAACTCTATGTCAAAGCTTCTATTGCCATGAGTAGAGGATGAGATTAGGCCAATGATCTACATGGGATTTGGACCAGACTGTTCATGAACGTTTTGCAGTCCTAAATGAACTACCATTCGATACAGCCTAGCCTTGCCCTACTTTTGAAACCACAAGAGAAAAGCAGGGTTGTTTTCCACTGTGTGAAGTACAGTTGCTTTTAAAATGATTTTGAAATATAAGAGAGCCTTGTGAAAATTCCATTTGAGTACACAAACACAATAATGTAGCCAGCTTACTCTTTCATGGTTGTGTCTAATTCTAAAGTTTTGCAGCCCTTAGGAAGAGTTTGCCTCCTTGGAGCTGTTGCTGGCTTTTTGCAGACCTGCATTTTCACTGCTCAGCAGGCACTGACAGTGACAAGTGAGAGCTCCGACTCTCTGCTGCTGGCTACCTGCTGTCTTTCTGCTCCTGTTCCCTCTGAAACAGAGTTCTGAGCTCTGAAAATAAAGCAAGGGCAAATGATGGAGCAATTAATATTTTAAGCCCTCTGCCTTTATTTTCACTGATTTTTTAATATTTTATCATTTTTTAAAAAGTCAGGAAAAATATCTCGCTATTCTCCCTGCATAGTAGGGTATAAATGATTTCTGATGGGTAGGATAGATGATGAGTTCTGACCCATATGCATATGCCTGAGAGCTAAAGTGCCCGGGCACCTCTGTTTATAGGGCCAAACTTTCCATTTGGACTGATTTGGCAGCTGAATCCCCAAATCCAAATCTAATCAAGAGACCCTTTAATTTCTCCAAACTGGATTGGAACCCTCTGAGTCATTTCAAAGGGATTTGGAGAGAGATTCAATAATCCGGACATAGACACCCCCTGGTTCATCGACTGGTGTGTCCTGGGTCTGTGTCTGAGTCCCCCCAAAGTCAATCACTGAGCCAGGGAGGTGAAAGAGGGGGCCCTGTGTGCTCAGCAGCAGACCCAGAAGTGGACCAGAACTTCTTCTGGGTCCGCCGCCGAGTATGCAAGGGGGACCCCCCCCCATGCTCAATCTGCTCCACCATCGCAGCATTCATGAGATGCAACTGGTACCTCATGGTATGTAGAAAAAATATTTAAAGCTGTGTCAATAGCCGAATCAATGATTCTGCAAATCAGCATCGAATCTTCGGATTCGGCGGAATTAAACCAGGACTGTGATCTGAATCAACGAATTAAATCACTGTCCCCCAATTTGGGCTGAATCCAAATCAAATACGGCCTGTTTCACACACCCCTACTGACCAGCTTTATACTATTGCATTGTATGGTGGTGCTAAGGCTCCCTCCAATGCCCAGTCTTCTCTACAGTCCTGACTGAGCAGTCAGACCCTCTAAACAACAGAGACTACTCTTGCCTATGCAGAACTATGGTTCATTATATCTCAACTTCCTTTGCTTCTTGAAGAGGGAAAAAAACAACAACAAAAAACCACAGCCCTGCCAACAATGTCCAGATTCAGTTAGGTCAAAAATGTTGAGCTCAGTGACTTCACTGAGCCTGTAGTCTTCTCGTAGGTAGAACAGAAATTCAAATCTGTAGGATTTTGCCTCAGTAAAAGCTTTAGGATTCAGCCTTTTGAATAGTTACTAGCTACTGGTATTTAGTAAATGAAATAATCTGGGTTTTCTTAGTTTGGTTTAGGGTTTTTTGTTTTGGATGTTTGTTTTCTGTTCGAGAATCTCAAAATCTTGACACTGGTGGAAACTTTCCACTGAAATTCTTTACTCAAATTATTAATAAATATAGGGAGATCAAATTATTTTTGTACTGAGCACTTAGCAAACAAAGTGAAACTCTGTGACCTTTTCTTTTCTTTTAAAATCCTCAAATTGAAATGCTAAATTCCTTTCTTTGGGCCTTTGCCTGTTCCCACTGAAATCAATGGCAACACTTCCACCCTAGGGAAGATTTCTGACATTGACAGCCTTGGAGATTCAGGTCTTCTATTTATACACAGACCATATACAGAACAGGCAACCTGACATTTTACACAAGTAATACATTCACTTAACATTTTTAAAATATAGGTAAATTCCATGAGCTGCATAACGTGATCACAATCTAAATATTAGTTTCATGAACAGCAATGCTCACATTCACACCAGGGAAGCTGACGAGGGACAGCCATCATAACAAAATATAAGAAAAAAAGGCTACTAGAATACATTAAAATGCTATTTTATAGTATTCAGATTATCCCTGTCATGTTAGGTAGCATTTTATTTTATTTATTTATTTATTTATTTTTTGCATTAAGTGGTTGCGGGGGGGTGGGTCTGTGAAATCAACAGGGAGCAATGCATACAGAAAAAAAGTAAAAAGGGTGAAAGAAGGAACAATGTGGAAATAAATAAGCAATTACTCCTTCCAACACAAGGAAATCATGAATCCATCCCAAAACTAACAATGTTGACTGATAAATTTTGATGTTTGATAAGACTCCAACATTCATAATTTTTTCAATTGTCTTCTGATGTTAAACCTTTAGGGTCCAAGGTTTTTTCCCCACATCCCTACAAGTTAGAAGCATTGTTTTAAAGAAAGCTGAAAGTCTCACATAATCACATGATTTCAGGATCTGAGGCTGTAAGTAAAAACCAAGTACAGTGATAGTTGGCAAAACTATAACATAACACAATCAAAATGCTTTCAGCAGTGTGTTCATCAATTTACTCACTCCAGTTACCCATATTAATATGTTCTTATTCACAAATCCAGCACTAAAATAAATATTCTCTTTCACCCACTCATAAAAATCAGTTCTGATCCTCCCAAATGTCTATTTCATCTCAGTCCAAATCATCCTTCCACAAAAGTCTGTCCCTACAAGTATTCCAGTTTTCCCTACATGCACTCTGTTGCCCCATTAGTGTCCCTACTCAGCCCTACATTCTCTAAATTCCATTCTTCTATCTTCCATAATCTTAAACACTCAAGTAAACCTTCCCAGGTCCCTGGTTCTTTTCCCCATGGATTTTCCAAAGAACTTTATTTAGCTTTTTCCTTCTTGGTACTTCCTCACCAGCTCAAATGGGGCTAGCGGTTTGTACATTCATTGTTGGAGCTGGCAGCTCTTGAGTTAACTAAGAGATGCGCCTAGATCAGCTGCCCCAGATGCTACCTCTGGGGAGAGGCACCAATTGGGCAGCTGGTGCTCCCCTCTTGGATCACTGCTGCCTAGTCCATAAAGCTGCCTTGTTGAGCCTCTGGTGATAGGAATGAACCTTTAAATTTTTTATTTTTCAATTAAAAGTTACTTTTTAGTGTTAACATCTCTCTTTTATAGAAGCGTCTTAGATAGAACTGAATTAAGGGCTTAGAATCAACAGCTCAAATGTCTAGTGACCGCTAAATAAGATCTGGTTCAGATAAGTATTCTCAAAGACTCTTGGTACAGAAGGCGCACATCTAATACAGACCCAGCTTGACTATCTACTTTAATAGAAATTCAATAGTAACTTACCTTCCCATAGACAGCAGTTGTCATTATAACTGCTTTATCTTAAGTTTGATCAGAATAGCCCATTTATGAGCAAAATTAATCTAGAAAAAAGTTCTTACAAAGTTTGGTGTCATGCTTTTTTACAAATGTTTCCTTCAACAGAATAACCTTTAGAAAGTCTCAAACTCAGAAGACCCAATATCATGTACAATTAAGATATAGCAAATAAATAGACTTCGTAATCAATGCTATATAACATAATACCTTAACTAGAATGTAGGTCAGTCAAAACTGATTAATCTGTGTTATATCTAAGCATTCAAAATGTTTCAGTGGTGACTGGTCCAATGAGAACTATGGAAGGGGTTACTCATTTGTTATACTGCTGAGTTTGCCCGTTAATATTTTTAAAAGCAGTTTGCAAACTGATTCATACTAACTAAATCTCACTGGACTGCTATTATTTTATCACATTTTACTGTAGTACAAACCTCAATACTGAATTTATTGCAAATGTAACATTTGAAAGAAAGCAAGAACCATCACTGTGGACCAAAATGCTGGAGATGACAAATCGTATTTATGATGATACGGTTGAAAGGATGACACAGTCATTTTAATCAAGATAACTGTCAAGAAACACCACCATAACATGTTCTTATGTTTTCTCTGCCCTTTGTCTTACACACAACATTTAGAGATGCATCAACCCCACTGCCTCCAGTAAAAAGATAGAGCTTAGTACAGTTAAATTTAACACAAGCTGACAAGGTTGTTGACTTTGTAGCAGTTTACGAAGATAAACAGTAAAACTGAAAGTGAAGACATGACCCTGAATATTCCACTACATTAACAGAAACTTGAAGGATTTAAACATTAATCCCCATTCTATTTTACAAAAACAAACTGTCATATAACTAACAGAAAATAAAACAGATTATATATGTTATGGTAGATTGCTTACCATCTCTTTGTTTACATAAAATATTTCACCTAACTGAAAAGTGTTTTAGGAAAATAAGGTATAAATCAATCATATAGTGCCTGCCTCACAAATATATATCACAGAATCTGAGATCAGATATAGCCCTGCAGTGAAGATGAGAAGGCAGACTATCCCTAATCAGTTCCACTAACAGAAACTAACTATCATAACTAACTATCATGACTTATGGCACCCATGTGCAAAAGGGAATGATACATAGTGCTTACCAGAATTCACTACATGTGGCCCCCTGGAGCACCATTATGTCCCACTCTTTCTAGGAAGTGCTGAACCAAGAGAAGTCAGAAGTTCCTCTCTCTTAGCTGTGCATTCACATCGGCATTAGCCAAGGCAAACTATTGCCCTTATCCAATCCACTGCATTTATCATTGTTCCTCTTGGATATTGTACCTACAAGTTTCCTTTGATGGAGTCTTTATATTGTTACCTCCCACATAATGATAAATATGTAAAGGAAGTTCTTTACCAGTACTCCAGCAGCACAACTGGGTATGCACGCCTTGCTGATGACCTTACAAGTGGGAACTTCCTGAGACCTCTACAGTTATGATGGCCCAGAGTATGTGGGAAATATTAGAATTTTAGAATTTGAATATTAGAATTTGAATGTTGGTCCTGGAAGTGCACAGCTAGCACCCTCCCCAGCAAAGGGGGCTCTCAGCCATGGGTGACTGCTGCTAGCCAATGCAGAGGAAACTGAGGATCAGGCTCCCCCTACACCAGCAAGAAGACATGATTGTTTCATGGCAGAAGGAATGATTGTGTGGATCATGCATTAGATCCAATGCTGCCTTTACTTTCAAGTGCAGAGGGGGCCTGACGAAGACTATTAGCAGGTCACTCACCCAACTTCCTTCTTAAGGCCAGTCAGCTCCATGTCCAGGATTTCCAGCCACTTTATTTGACACAGGACAGCCTTGTCCCCAAGGTAAAAGAAGAAAAAAACCAATAATAAGCCAAGCAAGTATGAAAACAGCAGACAAACAAAAGCAAAACCTGTAGTCTTTACTCAGATCCTGGGAAAATCCAGGCTCTGTGCTTCCTGCTCAGCACCACCACCTCCTTGCACTCGACTCTTGGAGCTTATTAACCCTCTTTGTAGCTCTACTCCTATTTACCAGTCATTTCCAACTTGCTCCCAGTCTTCCAAGTAAGCAGACTATTAGCCAATAATTATCTGCAGCTGGGTTTCAACCTCTGAAGGCTGAGCACCTCTTTACAAACGTGCATGCTGGGTACTTATTCCCCCCAAAGGTTTGTTCATGCAGGATATTTGCAACCAGTGTTTTTATTGTGTTGCCATAACCTACATTATCTTCATACATGTAAATTCTCTTTCCTTCGTGTAACTGCACACACATTCAGGTTTCAAATATGGTGTGCATAAAAAGATATTGAACTTACCACCACCCACCTTTAAAATTAAGTTATGGCACTGTATAAATACAGTTTCATAGTTGGTAGGGTCAGAAGGGACCTAAGCAGATCATCTAGTCTGACCCCCTGCCATGGGCAGGAAAGGATGCTGGGGTCAAATGACCCCAGCTAGGTGGCTGTCTAGCCTCCTTTTGAAGACCCCCAAAGTAGGGGTGAACACCACTTCCCTTGGAAGTCGGTTCCAGCTCCTAGCCACCCTGACGGTGAAGTAGCTCCTCCTGATATCTACCCTGAATCTACTCTCAGTCAACGTATGGCCATTGCTCCTTGTTAGCCCGGTAGTGCTCGTGAGAACAGGGACTCTCCCATTGCCTGCTGGTCCCCTTTGGCAAGTTAATAGCTGGCTGCAGTGAGGTGGGTTTCCCTCAGGCCAGCCGTAGCTGGCCTCCCACCCGCCTACGGGCATGCTGCCCACCTGTCTTGCCCGCCACAACTTCTTGGAAAATTAATAAGTTGTTAAATAAGGCAGGAGGCTGCCCACTTCTTGCCCCGATGCCAGGGGGTGCTATCTGCAGCTCCATTCCTCCCCTACACAGCAGCCCAACCCTCGCAGATGGCATCCAGATGTCGACAGTCACACCAGCCCCACACTAGGCTCCAGAATCCTCCTGGTAGAACCCTCCTTTGATCCCTCCACTCAGGCAGCCTATGCCCCCTTCATTTGTGCTTCCTAGCTCCTTGTAGCTGGCTCCCCTCTTGAGCATGGTCCCCACTTGGGACCTTTGGCCATGCAAAGGCCCTGGCTTCACCTCCAAGGCCAGGTGGGGTCCCAGGTCCATGACTCTGGGTGCCCCCTCATGGTAGATGCCTGGCCCTTTTGACCATCTTGGTCCTGGACCCAGCATGGACCAGTCAAGGGGGCACTCTACTTCCAGCCTCACTAGCCCCACATTCTCTCCGGGTCCACCTTCCTGGATGTGGGGAGCTGGGGTACCTCACACCATGACTGGTGCCCCAGGGTCTCACAGGGGACTCTCACTCCCACCCTGGGGCAGCAGCTCATGGCTTCATAGTTTCTAGGGTCGAAAGGGACCTGAGCAGATCATCGAGTCCAAACCCCTGCCATGGCAGGAAAGAGTACTGGGGTCAAACAACCCTAGCAAGGTGTACATCTAGCCTCCTCTTAAAGACCCCCAGGATAGGAGCCAGCACCACTTCTCTTGGAAGTTGGTTCCAGATCCTACCTGTCCTGACCGTGAAGTAGAGACTCCTGATATCTAGCCTAAATCTACCCTCTGCCAACTTGTGACCGTTATTCCTGGTCACTCCTGGTAGTGCTCGGGGGAACAGGGACTTCCCCAGTGCCTCCTGGTCCCCTCTGACTAGTTTGTAACAGGCCACTAGATCCCCTCTCAGCCTTCTCTTGTGAGGCTGAACAGGTTCAGGTCCCATAGCGTCTCCTCATAGGGCCTGCCCTGCTGCCCCCTGATCATGTGAGTGGCCCTCCTTTGGACCCTCTCCATGTTGTCCACATCCCTCTTGAAGTGCGGCACCCAGAACTGGATGCAGTACTCCAGCTGCAGCCTGACCAGTGCCACATAGAAGGGGAGTATCACCTCCTTGGACCTGCTTGAGATGCATCTGTGGATGCATGACAAGGTACGGTTGACCTTCCTGACTGTATCCCCACACTGCTGGCCCATGTGCATCTTGGAGTCAATGATGACGCCAAGATCCTTTTCTGCCTCTGTACTGACAAGAACGGAGTACCCCAGCCTATAGGTATGGTGCTGGATGTTCCTCCCCAGGTGCATCACTTAGCACTTGTCAGTGTTGAATTCCATCCTATTCTCATCAGCTCACCCCTGTAACCCGTCTAGGTCCGATTGCAGCCTATTCCTCCCTTGTAGCATGTCCACATCCCCCCACATCTTAGTGTCATCAGCAAATTTGCACAGGGTGCTTTTTACCCCTTTGTTCAAGTCACTGATGAAGATGTTGAACAATGCGGGCCCGAGGACTGAACCCTGTGGGACCCCACTGCCCACATCCCTCCAAGTCGAAAATGACCCATGCACCACCACTGTCTGGGTGCAGCCCTCCAGCCAGTTGGCAACCCATTTGACTGTGTGGGTACTGACACCACAGTCCCCCAGTTTCTTAATGAGAACAGGGTGAGAGACAGTGTCGAATGCCTTCCGAAAGTCCAGGAAGATTATGTCCACTGCTCCCCCTGCATCTAAGGATTTGGTGATCTGGTCATACTAGGCCACCAGGTTGGTCTGACAGGACCTGCCACTAATGAACCCGTGTTTGTTGCCCCCAAGCATAATCTCCCCTGCTGGGCCCTCATGGATATGCTCCAGAATAATTCTCTCAAAAAGCTTGGCCAGGATCGAGGTAAGACTAACTGGCCTATAGTTTTCCAAGTCCTCCTTCCTCCCCTTTTTGAAGATGGAAACCACATTGGCCTTCTTCCAGTTCTCTGGCACCACACCAGAGCACCATGAGTGCTCGTAAAGCCGTGCCAGGGGTCCGCAATGACCTCAGCCAATTCCCTCAGTATTCTAGGGTGGAGATTGTCTGGATCAGCTGATTTGAATACATCCAGTCCTTCCAGAAGTTCCCAAACTAGTTCCTCACTAACCCTTGACCTAGGTGCACCTCCCCTGGGATCTAAGGCAGACTCAGGGGTGGGGGGTGACTGTTCTGGTCCCTGCTCAGGAAAATGGAGAAAAAGAAATCGTTAAATATCTTGGCTTTGTCATCTGGTGTGACAACCAAATTTCCTAGCATGTCCTGCAGGGGCCCCACATTACCCAGAACCTTCTTTTTGCCCCCTATGTATTTAAAAAAGGACTTCTTGTTGTCCTTGATCTGGGAAGCTAGTCCCAGTTTCATCTCCGCCTTGGCCTTCCTGACTGCTCCCCTGTATCCCAGAGCAACTGTAGTATAGTCCTCCCTGGTGATGGCCCCTCCCTTCCATTGGTTGTACGCCTCCCTTTTAGCTAGGAGACATTCCTGGATGCTTTTGGTGAGCCATAGGGGCTTATGTGCCTTCCTGCTCTCTTTGATCCGTGTTGGGATTACCTCCATTTGGGCTTGGAGGATCGTCTCCTTAAGGAGAAACCACTCTTCTTGGACACCTAGCTCCCCTCTCCTCCCCTCTGGGACCTCAGTGCTTCCCCGACTATTCTTCTTAGCTCCTTGAAGTCCACCCTCCTGAAATC
This sequence comes from Crocodylus porosus, assembly GCF_001723895.1. Lineage (NCBI taxonomy): Eukaryota > Metazoa > Chordata > Crocodylia > Crocodylidae > Crocodylus > Crocodylus porosus. The sequence goes on from NW_017728948.1 coordinate 25,511,871, forward strand.
TAGGGCTGCTGCCTTGCTGTAGGCCTTTGCCACCTTGTGCTGGATAGTGAATTCCAGCAAGCGATGATCACTTGCACCCAGGTGGTCGAGCACCCACAGCTCCCTCACCAGGTTGTCACCCGTGGCCAGCATGGGTCCAACAAGGCATCCAGGTCCAACAAGGCATCTCCCCTGATCTCCCCTGCTGGGGCTGTGCACCTCCTGGGTTAGATGGAGGTCCTGCATTCTGGCTAGGAACCTACGTGAGCTGTCAGACCTGGCTGACTGCTCTTCCCAGCAGATGTCTGGAAAGTTCAAGTCCCCCATGATGACTACATCCTTTGACTTCACTACCTCCGTGAGCTGACTTAAGAATTCCTGGTCTAGCTCTTCCTGTTGGTTGGGAGGTCTGTAGTAGACCCCCACTGTTAAGTCTCTTTCCCCTCAATGGCCCTGTATTCTAATCCAAAGCACTTCTGGTGCTACTTCAGTTCTTACATTCAACCCACACTCAGCCTCCCAGTAGTGGAGGAGTTATCAGGGTCAGGACTCACCTCTCTCACTCTGGGGCTGAGCCCCCATTCACCCGGCCTCTGGCCCAAACCTCGGCCTCAGGCATCCAAAGGCTTCCTGGGCCTATTACCCTTTCTTGGGGCTCCACATCACCCCCCTCACTTGGGACTCCAGATCTCATAGATTCATAGATTCATAGATGCTAGGGTCGGAAGGGACCTCAATGGATCATCGAGTCCGACTCCCTGCATAAGCAGGAAAGAGTGCTGGGTCTACATTACCCCAGCTAGATACACATCCAACCTTCTCTTGAATACCCCCAGGG
>NW_017728948.1:25512787-25523683 GCF_001723895.1 Crocodylus porosus
TGGGGCTACCAGATCTCTACCCCTCACTTGGGGCCTGCCGACTTAAAGGCATCCAGTTCTTCCAAGTGACCCTGCACCACCTCAGGGTCCACGCATGGCAGTCTGGATGCCCTTTACTTGGGGCTATCCCCTCACTAGGGCTCCACACCTGCGCCCCCTCACTTGGGCTACCACACCACCCCTCGCTTGGGGCTACCAGATCTCTACCCCTCACTTGGGGCTACCAGATCACTGGGGCTCCACAACTCTTCCTCCACACTTGGGGCTATAGTTCATAGCCCTCTTCACTGGGGCTACCCAGTCACTGGGGTCCTAATTTCCATCCCCCTCACTTGGGGCTCCAAACTGCCCCCTCACTTGGGGCCAAGGGGTTTGCTCCCCAGTGGACTTAAATGGTCGTAGCTGTGCCTGCCCCAACTTTCCCTCTCGGGGTCTCACACTCCCACAGGACTCAGGTGGCCTCAGCCATGCCTGGGCCCAACTACCTCTGATGGTAGGCAAACCCACCTGAAGGTGAGGGCAAGGGTTAAGGCACCCCACCCACCTTTCACCAGAGTACTAACTGGCCTGGCATTTCCTGGGGGCTCCCACACCACTGAGAGTCCCACTCCCAGCAGGATGCCATTTTAAGTCATGCCCAGGACCAGGAGCCTACTGATCATCCCCTACAGCTTCTCCCTTACCTCCAGATGATACCAGCAGCCCTCCAGCCAGGCAATACTGTTGCCTGGCCTTCAGGCAGCAAAACTGCCCTGTCTATATGGACAGCACTAGATCCAAAATGGCTGCCCTCATCAGGCACCTGCCAGCCACTAGCTTCAGGCCCTTAAAGTGGCAGGAACCTACAGTGCCCTGCCACAGTGGCCACCAGGTCCCCACTCAGCCTTCTTTTGTGGAGGCTGAATGGGTTCAGGTCCCATAGCCTTTCCTCATAGGGCCTGCCCTGCTGCCCCCTAATCATGCGAGCGGCCCTCCTCACAGTATAACATATGATTCCTCTTCTAAAAGGTTACAGTTGAATTCAAGCACAGAAATTAAAGATCAGGATGCAAGGAAGAGTTCCAAAAGAAATTAAAATTAATTCCATAGATATTATCCTTGAAGCCCACAGAATTTAACAGAGAACTGTATTGCCCCTGTAGAATTTTTAAATCAAAACTTATTATTTAATTATATCCCCTGCCCTAAAAATGTAGAGTCTTTTTTAACAGCCCAGTTCAAAGTTTATTTTCAGTTGTGTAACTAGGGCTGGGCAACAAGGGCAACTGTTCCAGGTGATGACTTTGGAAAGGGGAAGTGAAAAAAACCAGGAGCTGCTGGCAGTTACATGATGTCAACTGCAATCAGAGGTGGATTAAGGATTTTGGGAGCCCTGGGCAAGAAGAAAATTGGAAGCCTCCCTCCATGGGAGCTCTCTAGGTTGGCCCAGCCCCTCCTTGCAGCACCAGACACAGAGAGTCACAGAGAGACACAGACAGAGACACAGATGTGGATACATGCACACCCAGACACAACCTATCTTTTCACAGGACTTCTTTCCTCCCCAGCTCTCAGTCACTCCAAGGCCACCCCATCACAGCCTTGAGCCCCTGCAGCTCCATCCTGCTCCCTGCCCCAGCCCCAGACCCACAGGCCCAGCCCCAGCCCTGGTCCCTGCCCCATGCCTTCCCTCACCATGGAGGCCTTGATCTGCCTCCCATGCCCCTTCCCTCCTCCATGCCTCTGCCCCCTATTAGACTTACCTGCAGGGAGCTACTGCCAAGCTGTGTCACATGCAGATGCTAGGGTGCTGAAGGGCTAAAGAGTACAGATTGACTGAGGCACAGAGACAAAAACAGTGCCAAGTTTAAAATTACAGCTTTTGCTTCTCTGCTGAGTGATGAGGATCCTCAAGGGCCCCTGATTGGTAGCAATCCCTGGGCCCAGGCCCAGCTGGTACCTGTGTTAATTCACCTATAATTGAAATAACACCAGAAGCATAGTGACAACTGGAAATCACCACTGCCCTTATACCCTGGTGTTACCAGGATTGCCCATTACTTTGGGGTGTGCTCATTTATTAGGGATACATTTCTAGGGTCTTGGTAATTCTATTAATGTGCTGCTTGTGTTACTTGTGTTTCTATACGGAGCTGTATGTCTCCCTTCTGTAAGCCCTTACCCACAATGGAGCTATCTTGCAGGACTCAGTTTCAGTGGGGCTGGGTTCCTCCAGTCCCCAAATCAGTCATACACACAAACACACACAGATTAATCTGACATGCCTGACCTGGCCTGGTTGATCAACATGGACAGGCTGACACCCTCATATACCAAGAATCAGTTCATCAGAGCAACAATAAACTACAGTCAGACACAAGTACACAGTTAAATGGAATACCTCTGAATCCGGCTGGGTGTCCAGCTGACACCCTCATGGGCCAGCATTCAGTTCATTAGGGCACGTCTGAGCCAAACTGGGTCAATCAGCTGTACAAGCTGATCCCCTTATGTGTTTCAAACTCAGCATGTCCCAATCTTTTAGCCTCTCAATGAGCAGACCCACAGTATTTTGGGTCTTCACAGGGATCTTTAGCTTAGGTAAAAGAAGCATTGCTGCAGAGCAAGTGGGGAAGGAGAAGTAGAGAAGGGAAAAATATACCCAGTTCTAGTTACCACCAGTTTGACTATAAAAGTTATTTATTGCTAACTATATGAATTATATAATGACAATAGTAGTAATAGACATGCAAAAGAAAACAAACACAAACAGTTACAGTATTACCCTGGTTTCACTAAGTATTTGGGGAAACTTAGCTCAAGCTTAACTACTACAGTTCAGGTTCAGAAATCTATATTTAGAGAGAAAAGAGAGAGAGCTGGAATCTCACCAGTCCAAGGCACTCAGGCTGCAAAACTGACAGGTTAAAGTTCTCAGCATGATCCTTGAAGGGAGACGACCTGCCTCCTTCGGCCTGTTGAGAAGAAAGTGGGTGGTGTCAGCAGCCTCTTTTACAGATTTTTATACCCTCAGTTCAGCTTCCTTCAAGCATTCTCAATAGTGTAAATCAAATTGTCTTTTCTATTGACAAGGGGTTATCTGGGTGGAACATCTCAGGAAACTGATTGATACTCAGGAAACACATACTTAGAAGCCAGCTTGACATTCCTATGGATAGCAGATATATTGATGGGGTATCTCCTGGTTTGTTCAGAAACAATAGATAGTTTGCAGCATCAGGGTTTTGGATTTTTACTTGTGAACAAGTCTCAGCTTAGCATGACTTTTCCAGATCTTACTATAGTTTTTTAACAGACTCAAGGCAATTATTGGAGTGTTCATAACCTTTTGTGAAGAGGACTTCCACCAGTCGTCCTGGGAAAAGTATGACAACACTTGTGGTCAGGGCTTGAATGGGCTGGATGCTTTGATGAAATCTTTACCATTGTTCAAATGCTGCCCATACCCCCTGACTTGGTGTCTTGCCTCAGCATTCCCTAACTTGGCAACCAAGTTTTAGCCAATTAAGTTTAAATAGGCCTCCCATAGTGGGACCGGGGAATGTATGGCCTGAGATGCCTATTAAACTTTACTTCTGCCTAGAGTTGGTGGTGGGGGGAAGTCCTTTTTAAATCCAGATTAGAACTGGTCTGATAAATGCTGAGCTGGGTGTGTGGGTTGATTAGCATTTGGAGCAAAGATTCCCCAACATGCTCCCCTGCTTCTCTGATTCCAGAATTCACTGCAGTCTCTGCTTCAGACTTTCTGTTCTCCATCTCCCATGTAAATGAATGGTCAACTGGTTCTATCTTGGATGCAAATGAGACCTAGGGCAGTTGTTTCACTTTTGTCACCCTTATCTGGAGGGTTTTAGGTATGCCTCTCACTGCATCTTAATCGGTTTCTGTTTAGATGGGGGGGGGATTCTTTGTGAGTCAGACAGTCTGTGTCCTGTGTCAGGGTTCCCCAAGAACATGGAGCTGAGAGGTAACATTGGGCACATGACCCCATCACTATGCTCCTGATTATCATTATTTATACATTTCTCTGAGACTTTTCCAGAAAAATTATTAAAGCTTCTATTTACTGGCTGCAGTTTCCTAAAGATATACAAGAACCAACATTAAAAAAGACCTTAAAAGCACTATCCGATTTTATCCAGTGTTGAATAGCATCATCTATGTCCATTTTTTGGGAATGATGGCTACCCAGGTAGAGGAAATGCTCAGTATTCTACAGGGAGCACCCTTTAATTATAATATTAAAGGACTGGAGTTAGTAAAGGATCTTGGGTTTGTTTTTTTTAAATTGACAGTGAGTCCAAACATTTTGTATGCTTCACAGAAGCTATCAAGAGCAACATAGAACTCTTAAGTTTATATATGATCTGGGGACAGCAGGGCAGACCCTATGAAAAGAGACTACAGGAACCCCACTGCCCACATCCCTCCAAATTTCATCAGGATATTCCACCAGGTCTCCTTTCCTGCATCCTGTAATATTCTTGGCCTTGATAGCAGAACCAGGCTTTTTTTAGCTTTTTGCTTCCGAAAAGAGGTATAGCCATTAGAGCTATGTGAAATTTTGATGTCCATTTTGAGGTTGAAACAGCAAAATCAAAATGAAACAAAGGCTGTCGAAACAGCCTCGAAACAAAACGAGGCTAGTTCAAACGTTTCAAAAGTCAAAACATTTCGACCATAGCATGGGGGGTGGGAAGTCAGTCCAGCTGGGCTGCCTTGCCATACCCTCACAGCCCAGCTGGGCTGCCTCTCCATCCCCTGTGCTAGATCATGTGGGGGACAGGGAATGGGCTACCTCGCCACCCTGGCATGATCTAGCACGGGGGATGGTGAGGCAGCCCAGCTTGACTGCTTCCTTACCTCACCCCCATACGATATGGAACTGGGATGAGTTCCTTTCCCCAGCCCCATGGAAATGATGGAAATAATGTCAAAACAGCCTCATTGTTTCAACAAAGTGAAACAGTGAGGCTGTTTAGACTCAAACTTATATTTGTTACAAAACACTGTTCCGTCCATACCTCAAAACTGAAGTCAGAACAGAACAGGGCCATTTTGTAGGCCCTAATAGCCATCACCATGCTCTGTGAGCTGTTCACCTCCTGCATGTCTGGTCTCCATAAGTACAACCATGTCATTACCAAATCATGCAAGTTTTCTGCCCAAGAGTGTTGTCCTTTGCTTTAGTAAATCACTGTTATGGTTGTCAATCAGGGTGCAGACATTCCAGGTTGCAAACTGCATTACTTGATTTGGACCATAGATAAGATGATTGCACTGGATGCAGGCATGTGAAGTAAGACAGACTATGGATCAAGGCACCTTGCCTAGCCCTTCTCTATACAAAGTGAGCAGAGCAGTTCCTAAATAAGATTTTTTTTTGGTTGATTTCCTGAGATATCACAGTCAATATCATTTTTTGCAGCTATCAAAGAGATTGTCATTTTTTGCAGTTTCCATCAAAAAAAAAAAACCCTGTGATTTTAGTAGGTCCCTAATGATGTGTGGTATGCAAGCCTGGTGCATGCACCTATTGAAACTAAGCACATAAAAATGTGCATAATTGCACATGCATGGTTTGAAATATCAGGTCCTTTATGTGAAGATGCATTTCATGCAGTGCACGTAAAAGGCATTTAAGGGACGAGGATATCTGATTCATTTCCCATTTTTAAAACACAGATCTTTTCAATAATATATTGAGTTTAATTTGCAGTTGAGAGACACTGACAAAATGGATGTCTTGTAAACTCAAGGCAAGAATCTGATCTAATGTTTGAACCATTCTCTTGAAAACCGTTTCTTATTAGCAGCAAAACAATTTGAAGCTAAGCAGTGCTGGACAAAGCAAGTTAGTCCTTGTCTTCTCTGCCATAAGGTGCAGTTTTTACCTTGGAGTAATAAATGTGTGAGATTTCCATTTTACTGCAAGGTAAAACTATAAAACCCAGGTACAGATATAGTGCTGACCTCAACAAGCTTACCCTATAGTAAAATAGAAGTTCCTTTTTACAGGGTTCTTTTCCTCAAGAAAACTCACAAACAATAGTTATTTCAATTTAAAAAAACAAGCCTTTTGTTTTTGCAGTTAAGACAGAGATACTTAACAGGGTAGGTGAATTCTATCTAAACATATAGATAGAGTATGTGACCAAACCATTCATGATCATCATTCAAAGTAGATCATGGGACAGCTGATGTTGTGTCTTCCTCCTACAGAGCTTTTTACAACTGTAAAAGTGTTTTGAGCAAAAGATGTCTAAAACAGATGGAGGAGCAGATACTTGAAGGGAGACTGTGTGGGATAGAAAGAGAACAAAGAGTAATTCTGAGAATACATGTACATGCAATCTTGGTTTAACTGGCCAGAAATAAATAAACCTGGACAACATTATGTTAAGTAATTAATTTCCACCTGTGTTGAAAGTGATAATAACATAATGTACACAATTTCAAAGTGAAACTGGACAAAGTTATTTTATTAATCCTATTCATTACAATCCACACATTTCTGACCCAAAAAAGGTGCAATCTAGTTTTCAGGCTAGAAATAGCAACATGCTTGGAATTATTGCAAGAATGTTAACTCAGCTGAAAAGTCTTTTTTAATCAAAGACCTGAGGTCAGGTTTTGTCTCCTACAATATTACCCATTCCTTCCATAGCAGCATGCCACATTCCCTGTGAAAGGAAGTCAATAGTAGATCACTTCACTAGGATAAAGTTTTGGTTATTCATCATTTAGTACAGATTTTCAACTTTTAAAAGGTTCCCAATAAAAATAGTTTAATGAACTTAATGTTAGTTTCAAATGTGTTAATCATTAGAAAGATGCAGCAATTGTTCTACAAATCCTTCAGTTCAGGAAAATAGAAACATAGTACTTGACTCACTTGTGTAAGTCACTAAGACTTAAACTCATGTCCCAGCATTCTTCTGAACTCAGGCTGCAGTGCCAATATTTTCATCAGGTTTAGTCTGCATTTGGCCTGTTATCCCAACCATCAAGTTTCACTCTTGTGTTTTGGTTTTGAATAAATCCAAGAATTTAGCTGAAGCTGCTAAGTGACAGCTCAGCGTGTGCCAAGATCCCATGGAAGTGTATTTTTGTAAGGTTTTAACATCAAAGCATAGATCAACCCAAGTTATACTCAGAGTGCCAGGTTCACAAATTTTAGTGGCTTTGTCAGTTAAGCAGGTCTGAAATTGGACTTTGAAACAAAACACACACATTTAAGCAAGTTTCATAGGCTATCTGTTTTCATTGCAAACATTTCTCATGGCTCTGGTAAGCACATTATGAATCAATATACTTGAGGTTTAGGCAAACTGTACTGATTACAGTACAAATAAACATATCTGCCCCGACATGAATATTTAATGCTAGAACATAAACAGCACAACTTACTTCAGTTCTCTGGAGCCCACCCTTCTGCACATGGATATTGAAGGATCACAGATTTTAAAGTGTCCTTCTGCTGCCATCTGGCCGCTGGTCTCCCACTGAACTGAACTGGCTCTTACAGAAGTAACAGTGAGCCAGGAGAGGAGCAGCTTCCACAAAGGCAACAAGTTGGCAATGACATAAGGTGAAAGGCTTTGGAAAATAAAGTAGAAAAAGGTGTATAGGAGAGTGAAGGGATGAGAAAATAATAAGGAAAGGAAAATTGGGGGAAATGAGGTAAGAAAGAAAATAAAGGAAAATAAGTAGAGAGAACACAAAATAGAGTACTATCCTATGGTGAATATAGAAAGAGCAGGAAGAGCACCCTGGAGAACAAAAATAAGCACAAAAGAAATTGATCCACTTTTCCACAGAGGCTTTAAATAAATAGCTCTGACCTCAGTTACCTAAATTCTGTTATGTATGTTCTTTTAGGGAAATCACATTAAAGTGGTGTCCAGGACTTACAGCGCCTAATATTAATTGGCAAAAATTAACTTGTGTGCAAAAATGCCTGCGTGGGAATTTTTTGAACACTTTTGTGTTCAGGCGATAGATTCTAGCATCTGCTTGAACAGATTTTTTTGCTTTTGGTTTACTTGGGTGAAGCTGCACATGCAATAAATGCAGACCTTTGAAATTTTGATCATTTTTCTTTAACTCATCTCAATTCAGGTCACTAATGAAATTCATCTGCATGTGTCAGTCTTCGAACATTATTAGAAAACCAACTCACAATGTGGCATTGTTAAGATATTCCTTCAAGGAGGAAAAGTCTTGTTAAACCAGCAGGAATACTGCTGAGTAATCAGAGGTGGAGTGCATCTTTCTTATCTGGTGCTAGTGAACTTGTTCTACAGTGGTTCCAAGAAGAGCTCTCCTTTACTTCCCCTTGACTACTTTTATTCCTCCCTGCGTGAAGTCTTGGACCTGAGGATGAAATTGATGCCTATTTCTGTTCTGTGCAGGCCCGGTCGGCCACTGTGCAGCCCCCACAGGAGACACATCCAACGCAGGAGTTGCAGAAGGTGTCCAAATCCAGAGCTGCTAAGTCTAGAGTGGTGGAAGCTCCCCAGGTTCACCTGGGGAACAGGTTCAATGCCTTGGCAGCTGTGTTGGAGAAAGACCAAGAAATTGGCTCCAGCGGGGACAATGCCACTCCCCACATGACAAAGAATGGGCAGAGAGCAAACACCAGCAGGAAGAAAAGCTGGGTCCTCATCTTCGGATGAGGAATGGAATGTCCCACCTGCTGGCCTGACCCCATGACACGAAAGGTCTGCTTCATAGCTGGGGCTCGAGTTAGGGACATCACGGAGAGGATCCCAGCCTACATCCGACCTGCAGACCAGTACCCCCATGGTGGTCATCCACGTGGGGACGAATGACGCAGCCAGGGGCAGCCCTGACCACATTATGAAGGATTTCAAGGCTCTGAGGGGGCAAGCTTAAGGAGACGGGGGCGCAGGTGGTATTCTCCTCTCTTCTTCCAGTGAGTAGGTGGGGACTCGGGGCCTGCATTGGCGAGGTCAACCGGCACTTATGCAGTTGGTGCCGCCAGGTAGGCCTTGGGTTCCTAGATAATGACTCATGCTTTCGGGCAAGGGACTTGCTGGGGTGGGATGGGCTTCACCTCTCTCCTAAAGGCAAGCGTTTCACCTCTCTCCTAAAGGCAAGCGTTTCTTCTCTTCCAGGTTGGCTGATCTCGTACGACGAGCCTTAAATTAGCCTTGCTGAGGGAGGGGGCCACAGGAAGATGAGGAGACACCACTCGAGCAAGACAGGTGACAAATGCAAGGAGTGTCCAGGTAAGAAACAGGAGTCCTGATGGTCTCCCAAATTGGGGGGGTGGCACACGCAGCTAGATAAGGCCTTAAATGCCTATATACCGATGTTCGTAGTATGGGGAACAAACAGGAGGAACTTGCCCTCAGAATAGCCAGTTCACACCCAGATATAATAGGGCTTACAGAAATGTGGGATTCATCCCACGACTGGGCAGTTAGCATTAGGGGCTATAGTCTTTACAGGCAGGATAGAGAAGGAAGGAAAGGTGGGGGTATGGTGCTCTATGTCAAGGAGCAATATATATTGTCTGCCAGCAGAATGGGGTCAGAGGAGGGGCAGGCTGAAGTGCTCTGGGTCAAGATACAAGGGGGCCATGGGGAGAGGGATCTAACAGTGAGGGTCTACTACAGACCTCCCAAACAAGGGGAGGAGCTGGACCAGGAATTTTTGGGCCAGCTTGCAGAGGCACATAAGGCAAGGGATGTAGTTGTCATGGGTGATTTAAATTACCCGGACTTCTGCTGGGAGGAACAGTCTGCCAGGTCAGACCATTCCAGGAGGTTCCTGGTCAAGATACAGGACCTCCACTTAATTCAGGAGGTGCACAGTACCACCAGAAGAAACACCCTGTTGGACCTGGTCCTGGCCACAGGCAATGACCTGGTAAGGGGCCCTCAGGTTCTTGACCATCCCAACAAGAAGCAAGGGGAACCAAGAGTGCCTGAAAGCCCCCCTGGCTCACCAAGGGTGTTTGGGAATGCCTGATTGCCAAAAAGGTGGCATAGCAACCCCTTCCACCGGTTGTATCTCCAAAGAGGAGTATACCTCCTCTGCTTGGGCTGGTAGGGGGGCTGTCAGGAAAGCTAAGATGGACATAGAGCTAGGACTAGCATCCAAGATCAAAGATAATAAAAACTCCTTTTTTAAATATATAGGGAGGTTGAAGAAAGCACTGGGAAATGTGGGGCCCCTACAAGATTCTCTGGGCAATCTGGTGGTTGCGCTAGAGGAGAAAGCAGACCTCTTTAACCAATTTTTCACCTCCGTTTTCTTGTGCAGGAACTAGGACTTCCCCACCATGATGCAAGATGGACTCTAGGGGAACATCTCCAGACCTCAGGTTAGGGAGGACCGGGTTAGAGAGTTTCTGGAGGGGCTGGATGTGTTCAAATCAGTAGGTCCAGATGCTCTCCACCCCAGGGTGTTGAGGGAGCTAGCAGGGGTTATTGCAGGGCCCTTGGCATGGCTTTACCAGTGCTCATGATGCTCAGGCCAGGTGCCAGATGATTGGAAGATTGCCAACATGGTCCCGATCTCTAAAAAAGGGAAGAGGGAGGACCCAGGCAACTATAGGCCCGTCAGTCTTACCTCAATCCTAGGGAAACTCTTTGAGAAGATCATCAAGGAGCACATCTGCGATGAGCCACCTTCAGGGATAAAGCTTAGAGCAACCAGCATAGTTTCATTAGGGGCAGGTCATGTCAGACCAACCTGATTGCCTTTTATGATCAGGTCACAAAAGCATTGGATGCAGGTGTCGCCGTGGATGTAGTCTTTCTGGACTTCAGCAAGGACTTTGACATGGTCTCCCACCCCATCCTCATTAAAAAACTAGGCGACTGTGGCATTGATGCCTACACAGTCAGATGGATTGCAGATTGG
>NW_017728948.1:25524128-25538011 GCF_001723895.1 Crocodylus porosus
GTCAGGCCACAGCTGGAGTACTGTGTCCAGTTCTGTGCACCCCACTTCAGGAGGGATGTGGACAACAGTGAGAGGGTCCAGAGGAGGGCCACTGACATGATCCGGGGACAACAGGGCAGACCCTACAATGAGAGACCTGAACCTGTTCAGCCTTCACAAGAGAAGGCTGGTGACCTGGAGACCTGGTGACTGTCTATAAACTCACTAGGGGGGACCAGAAGGGTTTGGGAGAGACCTTGTTTCCCGTAGCGCCCCCTGGCATAACAAGGAATAACGGCCACAAGTTGTTGGAGAGGAGGTTTAGATTAGACATCCATAAGAACTACTTCACAGTCAGGGCGGCTAGGGTCTGGAACCAACTTTCAAGGGAAGTGGTGCTGGCTCCTACCCTGGGGGTCTTTAAGAAGAGGCTTGATGCCTATCTGACTGCAGTCATTTGAGCCCAGTTTTTCTCCTGCTCAGGAGAAGATCTGCAAGGTTCCTTCCGACCGGACTTCTATGATTCTGTGAGGGCCTAGTACATAGGAGGATTCAGAAAAGTTACATGAAAACACATTAAAAACTTGATTCCATATACTTTAATTTGTAATCCTGAAATTACAACAAGCTAAGCCTATTTCACTGCCAAATGAGAGTTTCCACAACATCACTCCAACCTTACTAGATTTCATAAGATCTGCACAACTTTGGCCCATTTGCTTTAACTTTCCTGCGTATCCCCAGGCAAGCAGGGCCTCAAGAAGGAAAAACCTTTGGAATTGAACCCATTTGCACTAGAGCTGAATTTCTTCAGGGAGGAACATGATCAGTGGTCAGTGCTCCACACAGTCTTATTAAAAGCAGCTGCTGCTGCAAGCTGTTGTTCAGGGCCTTCTTGTGGTAACGATTCAACCACATCCAAATGAGGGAGGCCTGGAACTCCCTCAGGCCTCATTCATGGATAAGTAACAACCAAAAGTAGCTGTATAAAGAAGGGTACCTTCATCACCAGGGAGCCTGGCTTTCTCCGATTAAAAAAAAAAAAATCTCCAATCTCCAGTTAAAAAAAAGTAACCTGAAGTCCATATTTTTCCGTGATTAAAATGAAACACTAGTATATACATATCTCTATATATTGATGGTGTTTCATTTAAAGCACAGGAAAATATGGATTTGGGGTTAACTTTTTTAACCAAAAGTCGGGGATTTAGAAAAAAAAACCAACAGAGAAAACCAGGATCCCTGTTCATCACAAGTCAGTCTTGCTCACTGCTTTGAAGAAAATGGTTTCAGGCCTCTACCCTCAGGAGAGAATTCAAGGCTGAAGAGCAGGAGTGGGCAAGGGTTAATATAAATCCTGCTCTTCAGTTTTTCCTACCCAGCTCTATATGCTAGTTCAATATTTGGGTATTTCTGATCACCGCTGTCAGGCCCCTTACTCTCTCCATGCCCTGGATGACCAGACTGAGCACCCAGCATTGAGTTTGGGATTCCATTCCAGGGGCCAAGTGCACAATAGAGTAAAAAATTAAATAAATTAAAACTAGATTTTTGTTGAAATCAGTGTCATTTTTTGCATATACATGTTAAGCTTTCCTTTTAACAAATAATCTTATTTAAATTAATTAAAAACCTTAATGTAATGCAAAATATCTCAAGGCCTAAACTTCTTATAATCTTTTTTAAAGATTCAGGGCTTTCACCCAGCTGTTAGGGCTCTCAGAGTGGCTGAGGTGAGGACCACCACCAAATTCCCAGCTATGGAGTCCTGTTGGGACACATATTGGTAACATGGATGCAAGTGATGGCTACATTACCCTCTGCATCACTACTCTACTACTGCTCTTTCTGCTGTTGCAGGGTCCGGACTTCACACAGATATCTAGGGTGTTTGAAACCCATTGTTTTAAAAAATTTACATTACAAAAATGCTCTGTTTTCAGTGGTGGCAGATAATAGAACAAAGGGAAGTTTAGGTTAGATCTTAAGAAAAACTCTCTCACTAGGAGGGTAGTAAGGCACCAGAACAAGCTACCCAGAGAGGTGGTGGTGGAATCTCCATCCTTGGAGGCTTTTAAAACCCAGCTGGGCAAAGCTTTGGCTAGAATGATGTAATTGTGGATGGTCCTGCTCTGAGCAAAGGTTTGGACTAGAAGACCTCCTGAGGTCCCTTCCAATCCTAATTTTCTATAATTCTATGAAATCACTTTGAGTTAGAAGCTAGGCATTTTCTATATAAACAAAGAATAAGGGTGAAAATATATCAATTCTTATAACTAAGCCATAATATGCTACATATCATATCCTGTGGCAGATATGTTTCTGGGTGGAAGAGACTGGCAACATCAGAGGCATTGGGACCCAGATTCTGAGTACAGGAAACACTGTTACGTATATCACCAGGATCATCCAGTAAGCCTACAAGGCACAAAAAGATGCACCAACTCTAGTGAAATGATTCTGTTTAATTGGAAATCTATATATTTTAATAGTTATATCAACCAATAATGGTGCCCCTCTCTTTAGAAAACAATTGATTTTCAAATGGAAATGAGGTTTTTCATTTGGTGACTTAAATGACCTTGATTCAAATCAATTCACCTTGGCCAGATGCCTAAAAATTAGGCACTGCTGTGCTTATTTTATAGTCATATGAATCATTGGTTGGATCTAGCCCTTAGCTAGTTTCTGTCAATTCTATATTCAGTCCCCAGTTGAAGAGTGGAAGAGCACTTTGGGATACCGGGGGTTAAAGAGACATCTCTACATTCAATTGATGTGTTAAAACCCAGTTCTTTTCAAAAAACCTTTGAAAGAGCAATGTCTTTGCCATGGATTTGCCAGATCATGTCTTTTTTTTAGCATGGAAAACACTACAAACATGTGGACAGCTGTTTTTTTATACTAAAACAGCTGATTAGGTGTAACAAATGTAACACATCTACAGCCAAATGTTTAAATCCAATTGATTTAAATGAGAGTTAACCATGTGCTTAAATGATTTCCTGAGTAGTAAAAATATTTTCCTAAATTAGGAGTTAGAGGAGTCAATAGAAGGAGATACAAGTACATGTTTTTTACCACATTCCAGTTGCTGTTGACAATTTTTCTCCTGTTTTAAGTCTTTTTTTCCATTGTCCCTTAATTACATACAATGAATAGAAAAGGGCCAACAGACAAAGCATACACTTTCTAAGGAATCTGCATGTTGGATAATAAAGCATTAAGAAATATTAGGACTCGTAAAAGGATCATCTGATATATTGAGGTAGTGCCCGAGAGCCCATTGTACTAGATAATAGAAAAAAAAGGTTGAACAAAAAGATACCCCCTGTTCCAAAGAACTTATAAACTAAGTAGTGACTCACAAAAATAGAAGTTTAATTCATTACAAAATTGACTTGCAATGATTAATCCAACTATCTCACCATCTTTTTCTCATCTAATACTTACTGCTAGATATTTTGTTCTGTCTCACCCCACCCCTACAACTTGGACAAAATAAGAATATTTGAACATGTTCAATGTTCATTTGTTCACTACTTCCTCCTGGAAGTCCATTGAAGGCATCCATTGACTTTAATACATATCCTGCTATTAGGTACATATTTAAAACTCCCATAGCTACTAGTGTTACACAGGAAACATGTTATGGCATTTTGTCAATTTTTCTTTAGTCCCTCATATACTTATCATTTCTCATAACTGAGAATGTATTATATTACCCTTCAGATACATGTCATGCCTCTTGACTATAATTATGACTCTTGGTTGTTATTTCAAACAGATGCTGCCAGTACAAAAATGTTTGGCAACACCTATTCCAGTGCAGAGGGCTCATCATCTTTGTTCCATTACAGCTTCTGAAATTGCTTTTATACTGGCCTATCTGTCATAACTTTGCTTTATTCCTTTTTTTTTCTTTGCTTATTTAGATCATAATTACAATTGTGGGGTATCATGATAACTATACACTTTGATATTGATCCTCAGTGTAACATCTGTTTGGGATACCTGATCTGAATATAATTAGGCTGCTTGCTGTGTTTTCATCTGGGTTAGAAAATATTCTTTAACAAAAAGAATTTGATGTTTCTCTGATAATTTGGATTTTAGTTCAGGAAATGATACTTTGGTGTGGAAACATTACTCAGAATTATAGTATTAATTGTGGAAGTTTAGTTATTCTGTTTTTACTTATGCTATGGAGTATTATTGAAATTATGGTTAATTTTGACATATTTCTAGCTCTGTAACAGCTAGATATTCTGGCATGTAACAGCTTAATTCTGCATGCTTGAATATTCTGACTATCAAAGAGTCATGTTAGGAAGTGCTGCAGTGGCACACTTGTCTATGACAACCTAACTGATATAACATAGTTCCTTTATGGGGGGAACAAAACACAGACTCCAAACAGCAAATGTACTGGCCCAGGTGCACTGTCAGTTGGCTACTGTTAGGGGATTGCACACAGAGCAAGTGCATCATACTTCATTTTGGGGCTCCTTAACACAATGTTTTGGTGGTATAGACATCTCTTAAATCCTTTCCAGTCTTATTTCCCACCCCCCATCTTTAAATTAGGAATAACAGTACTTCATTTCCCCCCCTATATGTAACTTCTTTCTCTAAACCATAGACTGTTCAGAGACAAAATGCATGTGAAGTGCTATGCATAATGGCCTCTAACTGCTCCTGTAATAAAAACATAATTGATGCACACTAATAATTAATGTACAACAATAAATATTGAATATGAGTTTAGTGTGTTCCAATAAATGTGGAAAGATCTGTTTGGCACAGGCCCATTCTGTTTTCTTTTTTTAAAGCCCACGTCAGAACATCTGCTAGCAGCTTATTCAAGGTCCAGCTTGTCTTTTATAGGAATGTGTCATTTTCTCAAGCGGTGTTCCCCTCCACTTATATTTTTCAGTTCCCAAACCTCTTTCTGTCTTTTTGTTCCCTTGTTTTGCTGTCCATTAAAGGTGATAAATTCAATAAAAGATTAATTGAATATGGGGAAATGGTACAGATTCTAGGTATGGTTTTGGTCATTCATCACTAGGACAGAGATCTTCTTTTAAACCTCTAAAGAGAATGATTGATTTGGAAAATGAAACTTGTGTCATCCCTCAGTATTTTAGCTAAATGATGATCCAAAGTCATCCTTTGGATTAAAATGACTAAAGAATTGTTCCCTCTATTTTTCATCTTTTCTGACATTTAGGGATTTTTAAAGCTTCTCTGCTAAACAAAATCCCAAGTATTGACTCTCAGGATTGATTTTGGACTAGGGCTGTGTGAAACGGCTATCTTTTGATTCATTTTTGGATTCGGCCATTTCGGGGGAACAGAGATTCATTTCTGTGTTTGGGAATCACTGTTCTGTTTTGATAAGGCCAAATCTGTTTTGGAGTTTTTACACTGTTTCGGTGATTCAGCCATAGGCTGAATAGGCATCTAACAGGGAATCACTAAAATGCTTATAACATTGTCATTTCATGCCTGATTGACAAAAATTGCAGGGATGGTAGCCCTATGAGGGCATGAAGCCTGTAAAGTATCAAGGAGATAGGTGCAGGGGTTTCTGTGAAACTGCACTGCAAACTCTTCACAGCAAAACTAGTGACATGTGTGACTTTGTGTGTGTCATGGTGGAGCAGGATGAAA
The DNA here is from genome assembly GCF_001723895.1 of Crocodylus porosus. Taxonomy (NCBI): domain Eukaryota; kingdom Metazoa; phylum Chordata; order Crocodylia; family Crocodylidae; genus Crocodylus; species Crocodylus porosus. The sequence goes on from NW_017728948.1 coordinate 25,529,781, forward strand.
ATAGCAAGCATGGTAGCTCTTTCTGAGGCCATGAAGACTGCCAGGAGATAGATACAGGGGTTTCTGTGAAACTGCACCTGAAGCTTCTGAAAGCAAAGCTAGCACTGGGATTGGGAACCTCAGGGACAGATCACAGACACTGACCAACTACAAATGCCAATATCAGAGCAGTCCTTCCTCCTCTCTGCCCCCTCCCTCTTCTGATTTTGTTTCCCCAGGAGCCCGCCTCCAAAACATCTGAACCATTCCAAAACGTTTTGGATGGTTCCGTTTAGTTTCCGACATGTTTCAGAGCCTTCTGTTCTGATTCAGATTCGGTATTTTAAGAGCCAAAATGGGCCGAAACACCTCCAAAACAAAGCAGCTGCTGAAGTTTTACACAGCCCTATTTTCCACAGTAAATTCCTAGAGCTCAAATTTCTGTTTGGTTTATGTTGCCATTTTTTTCTGGACATTAATAATACAGTATGAAAAAAAAACAACCAAAATTTGGCAAGAATTTTAAGCACAGCAGGCTGAATTTACCAATGGGCCACACCCATGTTACAGTGCAGTAGCTCCATTTGAACCAATGATATTAAATTAAAGTAATTCACGGTAGACAAGCAGGACATGGGCATCCAATAGGAAGAGCTATACAGTGATCATTTGCATGCCATCTACACTACTTGTGGGGTGGGGGGAGGTCATGACATATTAACAATTCTCTCTCTCTCTCTTTTTTTAAAATTAAAGAGTGACATAAAAGGTAACTAAGCTCACTTGGTCTTTTAGGTTGCTTGCTTTTGTTTTTATTTTATCTATTGTCTTTCCTGACTTCTCTGAGCTATCAGAATACATCAGTAATGTCAATGGCTTAGATTGGCACAAAGTTTAAACATGATACAATGTCAGACTTTATAAGTAGTTCACATTCTACTTATAGAAGTTCAAATTATACTTACTGATCCCCCAAAAGGATACATGTATAGCCCCCCTTTATTTTAGCTTGAATATATGGATTTGAGTGTTTAGAAAAATGCGAAGTCAAACCCATAATATGCTACAATACATGAATGACATCATTATGTGGACTGAAGATCTAGATTTGCTAACTTATTTTCAGTGAAACTTCAACTGCTACTAGCTCTCCATCAAGTTCTCAGCTTTCCAGACTATGATCCACATCCAGAATGGAACCCTACAAAACACACAAAAACCCCATGGACCATCTCACTTACCTCAACAAAAACAGTAACTGTTCTAAGTACACCAGGGAAACTTTAACCTATAGTCAAGGCTCAGATATTGCTGCCTATTCTCAGAGATGGATAATTGTGATACTCACCACACCAATCTCAAAACCAGAGTGTGCACCAGAGAAATAAGCTTTAAACGTGCCCTTCAAATCCCTTGTACAAACCTATAAAAAAAATCCTTTCCTATTAAACATCCATGACATCATCACACACTGGATTAGACAAAAGAGATCATTAAAAAATTATAAAGCTATATTTTAAGATAATCACATCCTAAAAGAAATATTCTCATCATCTTTTTCTTCTAACAGCGTCAGAAGTAAAGTATATGCCGATTGACAAACATTACATGGAACAAGATCCTGCCTAAACAAGAAATGCAAAACCTATGAACATATTGACATTCCTACCACAATCAGCAAGGATTCTGGTTTTTTCCAATTAAAAAAAAAACAAAAACCCAATTTTTGGTGAAAAAAAAAAAGATGCCAAATCCACATTTCCCCATGATTTAAATAAAACATCACTAACATATAGATATGTATATAGCAGGGTTTCATTTTAATAGTGGAAAAATCATGAACCACCTCTTGCAGCACACCCCACCCTAGCCTACCTGCCCCACTGGCCACACATCCCCTATACCTGGACATCCCTGAGCACTCTCAGAGCAGGCGCATGTTTGAAACAAAAGCTTTATTCACCTCACAAAACCCTTCCCCTTCCCTACCCAACAAACAGAGCCCCTCTAACACCCTCCTAACCAACCAGCAATAAAAAACCCTCTCCCCAGTGTCAAAACTTTTTACAAGAGTCTCAGTCTCTGGCTGAGTCCTGGAGTGGGGGGCCATGGGATGGGGGGCCATGGGATGGGCCCCCCCATCTGCGTTTGCTCCCCTGGGGCCAGTGGCCTGCTGGGTGTTGGCCACAGACAGCCTGCCTCCATCACCCCTTCTAAGGTCAGGACAGGCATGGCTGCTAGCAGCACCTACTGCTGTGGCTCTAGACCCTGCTTTGCCACCTCTCTCCCTGTAGACCACCCACTCTTTTGCATTGCTGCCTAACCAACAGCGCCTGGGCTCAGGGTGTGCAGGGCTCCTGGAAAACGAGGATGAGGAGCTGGCCATGCACCCACCCTCACTACTGGGGGCCTCTGTAGGGAGACACCCCAGGGCCATTCCCCCAGCATCCAGCTGCTGCGCCCTGAGCATGTCCCTGTAGTCTGTGTCCCAGGTGGTGCATGATGAGCTAGTTGTGCAGGCTGAGGGGTGCCCAAGTCAGTATACCCTGCTTCTGCTGATCCTCCTGGTGCCCCCAGCACACATGCACTCCTGGTTTCGGACCCTGAGCTACAATGTCATGAGGGTGAGCCTGGACTATCCTGCAACCTTCACATGGAGAACTACATGCCCCTGCCCCGACTGCCAAGAAGCACATTGCTGCCAACATCACCACCTCCCTCAGGAAATGAGAGGCCCTTGCCTGGCCAGCTGCAGACACAGGCTGCTGAATAAAGTTTTGAACTGTGTCTCGCCTCTGTGTGTGTGTGTGGGGGGGCTGCTTCAGAAGAGTGCAGGCAGGGTGGGAGGGGAAGGTTCTGGTGTTGGGAGGGCCCTGCCTGCCGTGCAGGACTTACCACATATCTGGGGCTGGTGAGGCTGGCAAGTCGGCATGGGGCCTCAGCTTTGGCGATGGTGTCCAACTGTACCCATTGTCCATGGCCCATGGTGGGATGGTGCCCGTCTAGGGGTCACCCCAACTGGCACTGCTGATGGCCAGAAGTGTCATGGCTGGTTGTTCCATGTGGTGGGGTTTGCAGCTGTGGAGCTGTTGAGGTAGCCGCCAGTCAGGGCTCCCCAAGCTATTAGTGGATGCTGGGAAGCTGGTGGGGAGGTGGGGAGATGGTGGGGTTGGTTGCTGAACACCCAAGGGCCCCTCCTCTGTTGACATGTCACTGGAGGGATCGTGGCAGGTTAGGGGCTCAGGCAGGCCACCCCTGCTGGTGAACACTGGGCCCTTGCGCATTTATCCCTGTATTGCCAGCCCTGGACAGTGGCCAGAAACACCCAGCACAGAGGCAGAGCATGGCACTGGGAGCTGCACAGCAGGGGAAATGCACAACAGTACCTGCAAGCACTGGACAGACTGCTAGGACTTTCTCAAGCTTTTCCACATCTTTGTTGAAGTGTAGAGCCCAGAACTGGATTCAGTACTCCAGCTGCGGTCCCACCAATGCTGAGTGAAGCAGAAGAATCACCTCCTTGTTTATGCTTGAGATGCATCTGTTGATGCATGCCAGAGTATTGTTTTCCCTGCTGGCTACAGCATTGCACTGACGGCTCATATTCATACTATGGTCTATTATTATCCGTAGGTCTACTTCAGTCATAGTCCTAATCAGATTGGTACCACTGAACCTGTAAGTATGTTGGGTATTGTTCATCCCCAGATGCAGCACCTTACACTTCTTGTTGATGATCTTCATCTGGTTCTAGTCCGCCCAACTTGCCAGCCTGTCTAGGTCATCCTGTATCTGCAGCTTATCTTCAAGCATGACCATAACTTGGTGTCATCAGTAAACTTGGCCAGTGAACTCTTTACCCCAACCTCCAAAACATTGATAAAGATGTTAAAAAGCACTGGACCAAGCACTGACCCCTGAGGGACACCACTGGCCACTTCTCACCAGGATGACACAGATCCATTGATTAGAACTCCCTGGGTCCTACCCCACAGCCAGCTTTCTACCCACCTAACTGTCATGCAGTTAAGCCCTCAATCCTCCAGTTTTACTGGATAACATCAAGGGATACCAGATCAAAGGCCTTTTGGAAGTCTAGGTGTATAATGTCAACCTCCTCTCTCTTATCCAGGTGACAAGTTACCTGGTCATAGAAGGAGATGAGATTGGCAAGGCAAGACCTGCCCGCAATGAAGCCATGCTGGCTGTCATTCAGAATCCTATCTTCTGGAAGCCTATCACACATAGACACCTTGATGAATTTTTCTAGGACTTTCCCTGGATAGAAGTTAGGCTAATTGGTCTATAGTTGTGTGGGTCCTCTCTACTCCCCTTCTTGAAGATGGGTACAACATTGGCCCTCTTCCAATCTTCAGGGACCTCCCCTGAGCTCCACGAGTTTTGAAAGAGTTTTCCAGGGGTCCCGCAATGACTTCAGCCAGCTTCTTCAGCACTCTCGGATGAAGTTCATCCAGTCCTGCTGACTTATAAATGTCTAACTTTTCTAACTGAAAACAAAATAATTGCTAAACAAAAATAATTGTTCTACTTGATATTTAGCTTACTGTGGGTGCATCTACACAATATGCTTACTGCTCGTTGGCCTAATAACACTGTGCAGTAGAGCATCACAATACAAACTGTGCTAATAGCCTACTGTACAGTGTTATTAGGCTAATGTACAGTAAGCATCACTAAGTAACCGTGTGCTAGAGTTAATGTGCAGTAATTGTAGGCACTGAGCATTTAGTTAATCCTTTATTAAGGAAGTAGTAAACTAAATGCGCAATATCTAAGGTGCATTAATGGACATGTAGATATGCCCACTGTTGCTGAGGAAGGGCAGTTTGTGCCTAAAAGCTTGTCTTTCAATTATAAAGTTGGTTGAATAAAAATATTACCAAACACATCATGCTTCTATATTGAAGGGCATTTTGTAGATTTTTTAAAGCTATTGACTTGAAGGGGAAGCCTAAGTGAATTACCCCTGAAACATTTTATTCTGTGTAGCTGCAGAACATATATAAATGTAACAACGAAACTACTCCTTAGCTGTACAGGCTCAAAAAACTAAATATTTCAGAATGAAATATATTTGATTAAATTGGTCATAATTGAATGGGCTACCACACAGACATGGCTGATGGATTTGTAATAAAGTGCACACTTTAGTTCATTTAAATCAAGGTTCATCTTTCTTACTTGTTCATTTGTCTAAATTGAACCACATGAAGAACTGCAGTATAAAAGCTGATTTAAGCAAAAAGCTACTAAATATTCTATCACAAAATATTGGGTCTTTTAATTTTTTTTTCCCCTCCTTATAGAAAATCTTCTATGAAGCAAAATATAACTAAAATACAACAGCTTTTTACTCAAATAATGCCAAAGATATTTAGATAGAACATCAGTAATATGGACAAGGAAAATTAAGAACACCTATGATCATCCTCTTACATGCTATAGATGTCTCTTTCACTAAGATTGCCATCATTCAACTTTATGCTTGTGGCAGGCTCAAACCTCACTCACCATGGTGCTGGCATCCCAGGTGTCCAGACTGTGGGCAAATTGGCTGATACCAGGTAGAGGTCCTGCAGATTGGCCTGACACTTGGAGACTCTGGGTGTAAAAGGAGCCCCAGAACTGAACTGCAGGGGGGAGAGGAAGTGTTCCTCCCACCACCAGAATGGAGCCAGCACAACTCCACAAAGGATTGCCGCTGGGTGAGGCAGCAAGAGCCTGTTCCATGGCAGGAGCATTCAGAGGGTGCTGGAGCGCACACTCACCAACTGCTAAAAAATCAGAGACTCCCTCCAGGAGTTAAGCCAGAGGATACTGGTGCTCCAGGTGCCTGGAAAGAGACATTCAGGTAAGAGTGGGAAAGGCAGCAGATGGGCTAAGGGATCCACGTCCAACCTTTTCCTTGCCCACTCCCCATGCTGGCAGCAGAAACTCACAGGTCAGCTGGGACTGGAAAAGTGCTGCCTGATGGGCATCAGCAGGATCCCCTAAGGGAAGAACCCATTCATGAACCCTTCAATCCTTATGTCTGAGCAGCCACAGACCAAAAACTTCCCACTGGAGAGTTATCAGAACCACGAGTGTCACCTGGGACACTACAACACATGGCCAAGTGCTAGGAGCCCCAAGGCACTGGTTCAACCCAGGTATACCCACAACATAGGATCACATAGGAACCAAGAGAACCTTGCCTCAAAAAGCCCTAAGTGCTGAGGCAAAGAGTTGAATGCAATAGGCATCATTGTCCTGCCCACCACATACTTCAAGTGTTTTTAGTTATAATATTGTGCATTTTCCATTTTGTTAGACATAACCATATACCTGTAGATAGCCACAAGATCAGGTTTTACACAAGAGCAAATGGCACCCTTGTCATGTTCAGATACCATCGAGGCTGATCTTTACCAGCCTAGTGGAAAGAGGTGGAGCGTAGGGGAAAAGGAGCCCTACAGGAGAAGTACCAGCTGAGTCACCTGGGATACGAGGGATACCACCAAACAACACCTTCAGGTAAAACCTCCTACAGTACCAAGTTGTGGTGAGTGAGTAGACTCCAGCAGCAAAACCAAACAGTCACAGAATACTAGTTATGGCTCAGCAAGTGTGTGTTGGCCACATTGCCCCACTGCCTTTCCTACGGGGATGAGAATCCAATGAGATTAGAATAAAACAAGAACTGATTCTTTGTATAACTTATTTGTTTAGACACTGCTTTCTGAGCTGCATAGTCCTTTATATTTGAGGCTGAAAGACTCACACATATGGTAGAAGATAAGATATGGAAGCAAAGGATAGCTTTTATAGGGATAGAAAAAATATAGGAACAAAAAATATTAGTCAGTGTTGGGGCCTTGTTAAATGTTGCACTTCCAGTTGTTCAACTGTTGATTGGTGTTAGTGCTAGCTTGAGTTTGGAGCAGTTACACCTTAAGACTAAAACCTGACTTCTCTGTCTCTCATCTGCACAACTGTGACTTGCTACTAAAGGGCTGGTGACCAGGGGCTTGACTAGGAGATACAGTTGTGAATTGCCACTACAGGGATGGTGAGCCAGGACGTGCTTCTTTCTCCCAACACAAAGCTGGGAGGCAGAAAGTGAATGGTATGGGGGTGAATAATGAAATGGGAGATGGAATGGAAATGGAGGTGCGAGAATGGTGGTAAAATGAAGGAAGTCAGCCACTGAAGGAGGAAATAAAAAGAAGTAAAAAAAAAAAAAAGAGATTTTAAAAAAGACATACAGAGGAAGTAAATTTTAAAAAGACTCATGTTTTAAAAGACATTTTGAATTGGGTTGTGGGGGTGCTGGTCATGGTCTCTGGGGTAGCTGGGAGGCAGGAGTAGTGAGGGAAGGCAATTTTGGGGCCCAACTACACCTACCCTAGGAAAGAAGCCCCAGCCTATGGGGACCCAATGTGGCCCCCTAACTTGTTCCCCACCCCATTTCCCCTAGACCCTGCTCCTGGAGCCATCCATGCCAGTGCTCTGACGTGCTTTATCAGGGTGCTTGCACAGGGTTCCACCTTTGGGGGTGGGAAGATCATACCCTTGGGGGCATAAGGGGGAGTTGGTTTCATGCTAAAACTGCCCTCTAGACAGTAGAGTTCAGGAGGTAGAAAGTTTGCCCACAGAAAACAAGAGGGTGGAGGAGGGGACACTGCATCCTGGGTTTCTGGAGGACTGCAACTTGGGTGGCTCATCTGTGAGAAGTGGCCACATATTAATGGAACACTATCTGGGGGAACGCAAATCAGAGATAAAACTGTCCTGGAGCGGTATAACTTTAAATCACCTAAAGTGTACTTCAGACCAGTTCCTGGTGTTGATGTGTGGGCAGTCCAGGGGTTAAGAGCTCCTGCAGCCACATAAAATTAATGTGTAATAAGGTCCTTGTTCTTTTCTAAATTAAGGTGTATGTGGGATTGTCATCTTTTTTATTATATAAAAGGGCAACCATAGTTTAAAGTTACAGCCAGGCAAGTTTACCAACCTTCTTACTGTGCTGAAGTTAATTTTCCAACCTCAGTGGTAGGGGTGTTGAATTGACTTGGAGTGACTGCTCCCTCATAACTGTGGGAGCTCGATGCCGAATTATATAGGACTGAATTAAGCACAGGCTCAGACCTGTTCAATTTAAAACTTTTATTGTTTCACAAAGTCATAAACTAAAGGAGGTCTGTTGGTTCACGAGGTTCCCAAATCAAGCCCTTGCTCTCTAACCCGGAGGC
>NW_017728948.1:25538022-25541331 GCF_001723895.1 Crocodylus porosus
TGAACATGGGCGGGCAGTGTGGGGAGGCAGTCAGGAAGGCCAACCGCACCTTGTCATGCATCCACAGATGCATCTCGAGCAGGTCCAAGGAGGTTATACTCCCCCTCTATGTGACACTGGTCAGGCTGCAGCTGGAGTACTGCGCCCAGTTCTGGGTGTTGCACTTCAGGAGGGATGTGGCCAACATGGAGAGGGTCCAGAGGAGGGCTGCTTGCATGATCAGGGGGCAGCAGGGCAGACCCTACGAGGAGAGGCGATGGGACCTAAACCTGTTCAGCCTCCACAAGAGAAGGTTGAAGGGGGATCTAGTGGCCTGTTACAAACTAGTCAGAGGGGACCAGGAGGCACTGGGGAAGTCCCTGTTCCCCTGAGCACTCCCAGGAGTGACCAGGAATAACGGTCACAAGCTGGCAGAGGGTAGGTTTAGACTAGACATCAGGAGGCTCTGCTTCATAGTCAGGGTGGCTAGGATCTGGAACCAACTTCCAAGAGAAGTGGTGCTGACTCCTATCCTGGGGGTCTTTAAGAGGAGGCTAGATGTACACCTTGCTGGGGTCGTTTGACCCCAGTACTCTCTCTTGCCATGGCAGGGGGTCGGACTCGATGATCTGATCAGGTCCCTTCCGACCCTAGAAACTATGAATCTAGAGTGACTTGTAAGAACTAGATCCAGCAATGAAGTTGGGGTCTCTGGGTGCCTGCAGACATTCAGGGCCCCGCTCTAACTCATGGTACTTTATGCAACATGAAAGCATGTAAAGCTCCATGAATTCAAGTCCCCTCCCAACCGAAAAGACATTTGCCTGTTGGGTTGGAGGGGATGGAGCCTGCCTGCACTGGCCTTTGCTAGCAGGCAGGGGCACTCTAGCCTCTGAGAAGGCTGTGGACCCCTGCCCCCCCTCCCCCCATCTCCAGGGCTGTCAGGGAGGGAGGGAGGGGAAAGGGAAGCAGCAGCATGGAGCTGCTGGCTGGTTTTGAATGGCCAGAGCTGAGGGGGGAAGGTAGGGTAGAACAGAGCCACCTTACCTCACAAGCCCAGCCTGACTCTTCCCAGTATCCCAGCTGGGCTACCTGTGGAGAGCCCGTGAGGTAAGGGGGCTCCATTCCACCCCACCCCCTTTCCGCCATCGGCTCTAGCCATTCCAAAGTGGCTGCCATCTCCATGCCCCTGCTGACAGCCCCGCCTCTGTGGGAAAAATGAACCCTGAAGGGAACACAAGTTCCCTAAGGTGATCTCCTTTGGAGAGCCTTAATGTAATACTTCGTTCGACCAGGATTCTTTTTTTCATGTGATCAGCCATTTTAAAAGTGCTTTATAGCCATGCAGGTGTGTTAAGTCACTGCTGTAGAGCATTTTCAGGGGCCCAATTCACAAAGTATGTCACTTGTGTAAGCACCCTTAGATATTTGTTTTCAAGAGAGTCCTGAGGACTAACCCAATCCATCTTCAAGGTCTTCTCTGCAGCACAGTTTTTTAGGGTTCAAACTAAATGGCATGATTTAGCCCAAGAGGTTTTCATTTGTGTGTTCAGTAATAACTAAAGGCACTTGCAGATGTTGTGGGGATTTAATCCCTAACATGTTATTCTATGTCCCCTTAATTGAAATGGTAGGACATAGACTAAAAACTAGAGGACTAAACCATTTTAATTTTTCCTTCATGTTATGGCAGGAGGCACAATCCTTTTTTTTTTTTTTTTTTCCCCAAAGGAACTTGCCCACCTCTCCTGTGGCCAGAGGGCCATCTGCCAATGGCCCCTCACCAGTGGTGGGCCCTGATCCTTCCCCCTGCCATAGTAGCACTCCCCTGGGACTGCTAGCAGGCTGTATGCTGCCTTTGCTCACAGGGGCACAATCCAACTTCCCCATGAGCCCTCCCAGGCTCCCAGTGTCACAAGTGCCCCCAGCCACCCTCCTGCTAGTCCCCTGCAATGCCCCTGAGTCAATCCAGCCCTTTTCTGGGTGGCTCCAGGTGTCCTGCCAGCTGCACCAAGCTGCTGGAAGCACAAGCGGTGAGAGACCCAGTCCTGATTCTGGAGCAGCCCGCCTGCTTGAGGAAGAGTTGGATCTGTCTGCCCATTAGCAGTCCACCCAGACAGCCGCAGGGAGAGCCACCACCATGGAGGGAAGGACCGAGACCCCTTGCAGCTCAGGGCCCATTTGGCCAACTGGCAGCTCACCCCCTGACTGCAAGAGAGATGGACAGGCTCCACTAAAGGAAAAAAAAAAAAAAGGATCCAGCCACTCACCACTTCTCCCTTCAGCAGGCAGGTGCGAGCTGTCAGATTAAAGGCTGCAACATTAGAAGTAACAACGTTGCAAACTAAACTGCATGGGGAAGTGGTTTAATTTGCAAGGTTGCAAACTCCTTTGAAACCCCGAAACTTCATCCACATGTAATGTGTGACACTATTAAATCACACAAAGGAAATTTTTGTCACGTGTACATGGTAACAAACATAACATGTATAAGCACCCATACACTTCTATTTATACAACTTTGTGTAAAAACTAATAGCTTGCAATTCAGAAGGAAGATAAAACACTCCTATTATCTCAATAAATACTAAATGTTTTCAAGCTAATACACATTTAAACTGAATTATTGTTTATTTTTTCATTTTCACCTTCATTATTGTTTCAAAAGCAGCACTGTGGTCTTGGAGAGAACCAGGAAGGAAAAGTGTAGGATGTCTGAATGGTAAAATAATTCCAGATAATTATTGTATACTGTACTGCAAGCATAGTTTTGTTCCTTTCTGTTTATTTCCGCCATAGGAAAACAACATAATCATTATGCTTTTTTTTTTTGGTGCAGGAGTTTTTTTTTTGGATGGAATTAGAGGGGTTTTTTTAAATCAAAAAATAATGAAATTGCACTGGATTCAAAGCAATCTGTTTGCTATTTGTCAATGATGTTATTGACTGAAAGTGTCAGTGACCATGAGCCTAACTCTGTAGATGTATCAGATATTTTAGCTGTGCATTGTTACAGAAACACAGAGGTCTATTGACTGCATTTAAAATTAAACTCTCCTGTGTTGTTGCAAGCATGCAATGAATCACTTGTAATAAATGTGCTTGTGGAACTTGTTTAACTACTGTCTTATCTGCAAAAAAACAACCCTCACCCCACCCAATCAATGTCATGTGTCAGTTGACCTTTAAGTTATGGGAGAATCTAAGATTTTGAAAAGGGGGTGCAGATGGTATGGCACATTTCGTAAATTTCATAGACATTAGGGCTGGAAGAGACCTCGCGAGATCATCGAGTCCAGCCCCCTGCCCAAAGGGCAGGAAGTCAGCTGG
>NW_017728948.1:25542096-25552081 GCF_001723895.1 Crocodylus porosus
TGGCAGGGGGTCAGGCTAGACGATCTGTTCAGGTCCCTCCTGACCCTAGCTACTATGAAACTATGAATACTGTTAACTGTTTTGTTTGTTTTTCCTTGTATGGTTATTACTACTAGTGCCATCATAAGTTTCATATATCTGGTAAGAAAATACCTTTTATGGTCAAGCTGATTGCCATATTCTCTCTCCGAACCTTGTTTACTCTTTCTTCCCCCTCATTTGCTCTGCAGCAACACTTATTTTATCTAAGCCAAAGATCCCTGTAAAGTCCCCAGATCTTGTAAGTTCTGCTCATCAATGGAGTTACTATCAGGACAACTGGGAGAAGAGATTGGGAAGTACTAAGGCATGGCATATGAGGGTGTCAGCCTATAAATGCTGATTGACCTGGCCAGCTCAGACATGCTCTGTTCCTATGCTGAGTCTGTGACACATGAGGGTATCAGCCTGGAAATGCTGAGTGACCCTACCTGCTCAGATGTGCTTGTTAGTCTATATGAGTGTGTATGTGTTTGACTGATTCGGTAGCTAGAGGAACCCAGCCCTACTGAAACTAAGCCCTGCAAGGTAGCTCCACTGTGGTTGAGGACTTGCAAAAGGGAGAGATAAGAGCTCCATATAGAAACCCAAGTGACACAAGCAGTACACTGATAACATTGCAGAGACCTCAGAAATGTAACTCAAATGAGTACACCCCAAAGAAGGTGCATGTATGCAGTGAAATGCTAAAGTCTCTAGGCAAGGTAACCCCGAAGTTCCATGGTCTGCCAGCAGTAGTTTACATGTCAAATCAAATTGTTGAAGTAACTTCAAAATTACTCCAAAGTAGAAGCGGCCAAATATTTTTCACTGAATGCAAAATGTATTGACAGAGGCTGTCTTCAGAGGCTATCCATAAATCCACCTGCATCTTGATATACTTGATACTCAGGTCTAGCAAATTAAAACCTAGTTTATGGAACTTTTTTTTTTTAAGAAAAAGAAAAGACTGGAAGAAAAAAGAATACAGAGCTACAGCTGTTAAGTGGGATGAAAATATTGATGCACCATGAAAAATAAAGTCTTGTCTGAGCAGTAGGAAATTAACTAGTGTGATAACTTTGGTGTGTATGCTTGCAACTGTGTCTGGACGGGGTATGGTTGATACTAATGGAAAAGCACAAATTTGAATTAGGGTTCAGTGACTAAGCTGCATCATGTGAGGTGAATAATTATTCTGCCACTGAGTATATAAACTATCATTTAGCAGAAGCAGAACCTTTTACAATAAGCAGGGTTTTATTTTAAATTACTTGGCATTTATACATGTGCTCTGGGAGTGAGGGGAAGGGAGGCTTTACTCACAGAGCTGCTTTGGGAGTAAACAAGTCAATCTGTCTGGAGGGGAAGCAAGACTGTCTCGTGAGAACTGGATGTGAAAGATAGTTTAGTATTTGGTGAAAACTGGGATGCATGTGTGGTAAATATGATATTTTGTTTCCCTGTGCAGCTCAGGCAGGCAGGCAAGCTCTGGGAGGAAAAAAAAATAATAATCAAGCTTCTCGCTGCTTTTTTCTTTTTCCCCCCCTTAGTTAAGCCTGTCTGCATGAGCTGCCACCAGGCCACACAGCCCCTGAGCTACATGGGACCCTGTGCTTTCCTCTGCAGTGGCAGTGCTCCCAGGACTGCCCAGGCAGGGTACTTGCAGGCAGGTGCCGCTTGCAGGCCACTGCCACCATTGAGGGAAAGTCTGGGGTCCTTCAAAGCTCAGGGGACATTTGGCCTGCCAGAAGCTCACCACCCCCGCAGCCCCAGGAAAGGCAAGAATAAATATGCTTAGTCAAGAAAAGAGAAGACCAATGGGAGCAAGTTGATACTTTCCCACTGTGTGGCAGAGTCCCTTAACCCCTGCTATTTATTGAACAAGAAGGAGGCATTAGAAGGCTACAATTTGAAGTAGGTAACTGAGGTAGAGATAGCTGTAGGTGAGTAAGCAGCCAGGGAAAGCCAGAATATACCAGCTATTGGGCTCCAGAGTACTACTTGGGAGCCAGCTGCAAGACAGTAGGGCAGAGGTTTAGACAAGTAGGAAAGAAAACTGCAGCAAATGAGGGTAGGATGCTTATTAAGTTGAGGGAAAACACCTATAGCTGGTCAAGGGATCACCTGACCAGAAGAGGTGGAGTCCAAGGAGATAGCACAGCCTTGGAGCCAGAGCAGGAAACAGAACAACACCTAATAGAGCTAGAAGGAAAAGCCAAGTGAGAAAGTACAGCTTATAGTGTGGCACTGACCCAGACTATGGGTGAATTTTCCATTTGGAAGCAAGTTTCTTGTACTTATGTGGACAAGACTAAAATCAACTGTACATTAGTGCAGTAGACTAAGTCTACTCTGCATAAGCATGAGTTTTTCCCACCATACTAATGCACAGTAGAATTAGTCTTCTGCACATTAAGTGTCTTGCATAGATGTCTGTGACACTCAAATTTGATACCAAAGGAACGGAGTGGTGGTACAGGGGCTGTAGGGAGGTCATAAGTGTGCCTGAGGGGCACCCAGCTGGGCTGAGAGGCTCAGCCAGAGTAAACGGGCTAATGCTTAAAAGGCCAAAGCCCAGACAAAGGTTTGAGGCCTAGGTACCAAGGGCTGTGTTGTGGCCAAGGGACCAACACAGAAGGACAGAAGCCATAATTACAGCCTATAAGTCTATTGGTGCCCTGAGGCACTGATAGGGCCAGGAGGGCCATAATTTAGTGCCTGAGGGCAAGACTGGTGCCAATTGAGTATGTGAAGCACCAGACATCTTTGGGACCATGGGCAGCCTCCCCAAGTATCACAAGATCCATCAAGTCATGGCAGATGAGAAGAAAAAAGAAGGATAGGGTACCCCAAAAAGCCGGAGACAGGCAGGAGTTGCTTAGCCACTAAAGGTCATCACAGACACCCTCTGGGCCAGACCTTGCTACACACAGTATAAAGAGGATAATTCTTATTGTCCACAAGGGGCATGTCTACATATACATTTAGGTGCACCTACATTTTAATGCACTTTAGCTTAATGTGAATTAAGGCGATTTAGGCTTGCATCCACATGTGCCCATGTTAAAGTACATTAATGCTGTGTGTGGGGACTGACGTGGGACTAAAGTTAGTCCCACTTATTTTCCACTGCTGAGTACAGGCTGCTTTTGGCAGCAATTTAATGGTAGGGTAACTAGGGGCCATGCTTTCCTTGACCTCCTACTCACAACCAGGGAAGAATTCATGAGGATTGTAGAAGCGGATGGCAACTTGGGCAGCAGTGACCATGAGATGATTAACTTCAGAATCCTCAGGAAAGGAAGGAAGGAGAGCAGCAGAGTAAGGATCTTAACTTCAGAAAAGACAATATGGATGCACTCAGGGAACTGATGGTCAGGATCCCCTGGGAAGGACAGCCTGAAGGGGAAAGGAATTCTAGATAGCTGGTTGTATTTTAAAGACACCTTACTAAGGACACAGGAATGAACCATTCCAATGTATAGGAAAAATAGCAAATATAACAGAAGACCAGCTTGGCTTAGCAGGGAGCTCTTCAGTGAGCTGAAATACAGAAAAAAAAAAATGCTTTTAGAAACTGGTAACTGGGACAAACAACTAGGGGAAAGTATATGAGTGTTGTTCAGGCATTCAGAGATGAAATCAGGAAAACCAAAGCACAGTTAGAATTGCAGATATCAAGGGATGTGAAGAGTAGCAAGAGGGTTTCTACAAGCGTGTCAGCAACAAAAGGAATATCAGGGAAAGTGTAGGTCTCTTAATGAATGGCAGAGGCAAAGCTAGTGACAGAGAATGCAGAAAAGTTTAAAGTGCTTAATGCCTTTTTTACCTCAGTCTTCATAGGCAAGGTCAGCTCCCAGACTATAGTGCCTGGCAGCAGAGTTTAGGGAGCAGCCAACAGTGGCAAAAGAACAGGTTAGGGACTGTAACAGGAGGCCTACCGGGGCCGATCTCCACGTGGCCCGCCCACCTGTTCTTGGGCTAACCACCGGCCTACTTGCCCGCCACACCTTGGTTTTAATTGATTAATTCAAAGATATAACTGGGCGGGAGGCTGCCCATTTTCTGCCCCGCTGCTAGGGGACACTCTCTGCAGCTCCATTCCTCCCCTACACTGCAGCCCATGCCTCACTGATGACATCATGATGTTCTCATACACGCCAGTCCCCCACGATGGGGCCCAGAATCCTACTGTAGGATGTCACCTGGGTTCCTCCCTTCAGGCGGACTCTGCTGCTGTCATACTGGGCCATATATCTTCCTGCCACCAGTTCCCTTTTGGGTGTGGTCCCCTCACTGGGACCTTTGGCTCACACTAGCCCTTGCCCACCTCCAGGCCAGTCAGGACCCCAGGCCCCTGGCTCTTGGGCATCCCTCTCCGTGGGCCTCCTTGCCCTTCTGACCCGCCTGGTCCTGGCCCTCGCCTGGGCCAGTCAGGGGAAGCTCTGGCAGGCCCTGATGTATGACCCATACGCTTATCCTGGGGTGCCCCTCTCTGGGTCCTCCTCCACAGATGTGGGGAGCTGGGGTTACCCTGAGGCACCAGTTGCGGTGTGAGGTATCACAGGGGACTCTCACTCCCCCCACCCCTTGAGCAGCAGGTTGTGGTGCTACTACTGGTGTTATATTGGGCCCAAACTCTGCCTTCCCGCATTGGAGGACTTATTGGGGTCTGGACTAAGCTCTCTCTCTGGCTTAGCCCCCTCTCCCTTCACAGGGCTCCACACACTGCCCCCCTCACCCTGGGGTCTCCACACTGCTCATAACACCCCCTTTACTTGGAGTCTCAGGGCTTCCCTCCACAGGTGGGCTCAGGTGACCATAGCTTTACTTCCCTCCACAGGTGGGCTCAGGTGACCATAGCTGTGCTTGGCCCCAACTCTCCTCCCTGGGGTCTTGAACCCCCACAGGGCTCAAGTGGCCTTGGCCACACCTGGCCTCCAACTCTCCTCCTCAGGGCTTGCACCCCCACAACTACCTCTGATATGTGCAACCCACCCTAAGGTGAGGGCTAGGGGTTAAGGCACCCCAACCTGCCTTTCACCTGGGTGATCATTGGCCTGGCATTTCCTGAGGGCTCCCACACCACTGGGAGCTCCACCAGGCCACCCACTCCTGGCAGGGTGTAGTTTTTGGTCAGACCCAGGACCAGGACCAGGACCAGGACCAGGACCAGGAGCCTCGTACCATCTCCTACAGCTCCTCCCTTACCTGACAAAAAAAAAACCTCAGCAGCCCTCAGGCCAGGCAATGTTGTTGCCTGCCCCAGCAGCCAAACTGCCTCATTGATACAGGCAGCCCTGAACCCAAAATGGCTGCCCTCATCAGGCACCTGGAGGCTGCCAGCTCCAAGGCTTTAAAGTGGCAGGCACACCTAGTGCCCTGCCACAGGGACTATTGGGAAAAGTTGTCCATGGAGCTGAATGGTATGCAACTGAGGGGGCTGAGGGAGTTGGCTGATGTCATTGCAGAGCTGCAGGCTATTATCTTTGAAAACTCGTGTCAGTCAGAAGAGGTCCTGGATATTTGTAAAAGGGCAAATATAGTACCCATCCTTAAGAAGGGGAAGAAGGAACTACAGACTGGTCAGCCTTACCTCAGTACCTGGAAAAATAAGAAGGTCCTCAAGAAATCCATTTCTAAACACTTGAAGATGGGGATTAAGAACAGTAAGCATATACCTTAACCTTACCAAGGCTTTTGATATGGTCTACTACAACTGTCTTGCAAACAAGCTAATGGATTGGATGAATGAACTATAAGGTGGATAGAAAACTGGCTGGATCTTTGGGCTGAAAGGATAGTGATCAATGGCTTGATACCTAGCTGGCAGCCAGTATCAAGTGGAGCGCCCAAGGGGTTAATCCATTTCTGTTCAACATATTCTTCAATAACCTGAAAGATGAGATGGAGTGCACCCTCAGCAAGTTTGCACATGACATGACATAGGCAGGAGTAGTAGACACTCCTACTACTAGGAGGGTAGGGCTAGGATTCAGAGAGACCTAAACAAATTGAAGGATTGAACCGAAAGAAATCTCATTAGGTCCAATAAAGAGAAGTGCATACTTCTGCACTTAAGATGGGATAGTCCCATGCACCAGAACAGGCTTGGGCCAAATGGCTAAGCAGCAGGTCTGCAGAAAAAGACCTGGGGGTTACAGTGGACAATAAGCTGAATATGAGCCAACACTATGGCCTTGCTGCTAAGAAGACATACTGGGCTACATTAGTCAGAGTGCTGCCATTAGACCAAGGGAAGTGATTATTCCCCTCTATTCAGCACTGGTGAGACCACATCTGGACTACAGTGTTCAGTTTTGCACCCCCCCACTACAGAAGGAATATAGACAAATTGGAGAGTCTAGCAGAGGGCAACAGAAATGGTCCAGGGGCTGGGGCATAACTTATGAGGATCAGGATGAGGCAACTAGGCTTGCTTAGCTTGGAGCAGAGAAGACTGAGGAGGGGATTTAATAGCAACTTTCATCTACCTGAAGGTGGTTCTGAAGACCATGGTGCTAAACTGTTCTCAGTGGTGGCAGATGACAGAACAAGGATCCTCAAGCTGCAGCAAGAGAAGTTTAGGTTAGATATTAGAAAAAACGTTATCACTGGGAGGGTTGTAAAGTACTGGAACAGGTTTTCCAGGGAGGTTGTGGAATCTCCATCCTTAAAGGGTTATAAGATCTGGCTAGACAAAGACTTGGCCAGGATGATCTAGTTGGGACTGGTTCTGCTTCAAGCAGAGGGGTAGATTTAATGACCTCCTGAAGTCCCTTCCAACCCTATTTTTCAATTATCCTGTGATTGACAGTGTATTTAGTAAGATATCCTTGTATGCAATTATAGGACAAAGGACTTTTTACTCATGCCAATTGGGGGAAAAAAACCTCATCTTGTATTTTAGAAAATATAATATTAGAAATAATTTCTAACTATAAAGGCATAGACTATGTAGGTATCTATAAAATAAATCAGGCAAACATTTATCAGAGATGTCTAGGTATACCTGATCTTGGTTCAGTTTGGGCATTGGACTAGATAATCTTCCAGGTTCACTTTTCAGTTATTTGTTTCCTGTTTTGAGGGAAAAATTAGACAGTATAATGGTAGCAGTAATATGATCCCCTAATTCATGTCTATGAGGGGCAGGCTTAACAGCCAGGGACAAAAAAGGAAAATTCCATGAGATATCATGGTAGCAATTTTTTTCCTTTTACCTTGCTTTGAATTATCATAATTTTATGAAAATAATAATCCTGACAAATTTTAACCCTACTAACAAAATATGTAGGACAACAGTCTGTATTATTTACATAATCATTTGCTTTTAGACATCAGGCATGACGAATGAGATCACAAATTAGCTTGTCATGAAGTTTTTCAGTATGATCAATACATTTACATTTTCTGAATGTTTGTTTGTTTTTATTTTAGGTATTGAGATAAGTGTTCAGAGATTTTAATGACAGACAAGATTCTTTGGGTGTATCTGATATCTTTTATTAGACCAATTTAAATAGTTGGGGGGGAGTTAAGTAAGCATGCCTGAGCTACTTTGAAAAATCCTCAGATCATAGAATAATATGGCACCTATACCCAAGCAACGGGGCTGCTCCAATGCATTTTAATTACAGCACATCGGAGCAGACTCAAGTCCACTAAAATGGGGTAATTACCATGCTCCAGCAGACCCCAGCATCTCATGTATCAGTGTCCCCAAGCTTGAAAATGGTGGCAGGGGCACTTTAACTAAATCTCACTCAACGAACTTTAGTTAAAGCATCCCCACCACCATTTTTTCAGAGTGGGGACACTGATACATGAGATGGTCTGGGTGCTTTAATTAGACTGGCTCTTGGAAGCAACCTCAGGAGCTCATCTAGTCAAACCCTTGCTCAGTGCAGGATCATCCCCAACTAGATCATCCCAGCCAAGGCTTTGTCTAACATGGTCCTAAAAACCACGATGAATAGTGGATAGAGATGGTGGATTCCACCACCTCTCTGGGTAACCTGTTCCAGTGTTCTACTACCCTCCTAGGGAGAGATCTAAAATCAAAAACCTAAAATCTAATTGTGTCATCTGTCACCACTGAGAACAGTCTAGCTCCATCATCTTCATAACCATCCCACAGGTAGATGAAGGATGCTGTTAAATCCCCTCTCAGCCTTCTTTTCTCTACTAAATAAGCACAGTTCCCTCATCCTGATCCTCACAAGGCTTGTACCTCAGCCTCCTCACCATTATTGTTGCCCCTTGCTGGACTGTGCCAATTTGTCCACATTCTCTCTCTAGTGAGGGGCCCAAAATTGGACAGACTACTCCAGATGTGGCCTCACCAGTGCTGAATAGAGTGAAATAATCACTTCCACTGGCAACACTCCTACCAGTTGAGCCCAGTATGCCATTAGCCTTCTTTGGCGTAAGGACACTCTGTTGATCCATATTCAGCTCATTGTCCACTATAACCCCCCGGTTACTTCTGCAGAGCTGCTGCTTAGCTACTCAGTCCCCAGCCTGTACCAGTGCATGGGATTGTTCCATTCCAGGTGCAGGACTTTGATCTTTTCCTTCTTGGACCTCATGAGATTTCTTTTGGTCCAATCCTCCACTTCATTGAGGTCTTATGAATCCTAGCACTACCCTTCAGCATATAAACTTGATCCCCCAGCTTGGTGGCATCTGCAGACTCACTGAGAGTGCGCTCTATGTCATCTTCTAGGTCACTGATTAAGATACTAAACTAAATCAGCCCCAGGCCCAATCCCTGGGGTGTTCCACTTGATACCAGTTGCCAACTAGACATCGAGCCACTGAGTACTACACTCTAAGCCCAATAATCCAGCTAGTTTTCTATCCACTTTACAGTCCATTAATCCAACTCATACTTTCACAGCTTGTTTGCAAGAATGTTGTGGTAGACTGTATCAAAAGCCTTGCTAAAGTCAATGTATATAATGTCCACATCTCTCCCCACATCAACAAAGCCAGTCATCTCATCATAGAAGGCAATCAGGTTGGTCAGGCATGATTTGCTCTTGGTGAATTCATGCTGACTATGCTTAATCACCCTTTTTTCCTTCAAGTTCTTAGAAATGTATTCCTTGATGACATGCTCCATGATTTTTCCAGGGACTTAGGTGAGGCTGGCAGGTATGTAGTTACCTGAATCCTCCTTTTTTCCTTTATTAAATATGGGCACTATATTTTCCCTTTTCCAGTCATCTGGGACCTCTCCCAATGGCTATGCATTTTCTAAGATGATGGCCAGTGTCTCTGGAATCACATCAGCCAACTCCTTTTGTACCCTGGAGTGCATCCCATTCAGCCTCATGGACTTGTACATGTCCAACTTTTCTAAACAGTCCCTAACCTGTTATTTTGCCACTGTCGGATGATCACCTCCTCCCCCAACTGTGCTGCCAAGTGCAATAGTCTGGTTGCTGTCCTGGCCTTTGAAAAAACTGAGGTTAAAAAGGCACTGAGTATTTCAGCCTTTTCTGCATCCTCTGTCACTAGGTTGCCTCCCCCATTAAGAGATCCACACTTTCCCTGATCCTCTTCTTGTGCTGATATACTTGTAGAAACCCTTTTTGTTACCTTTCATGTCCCTTGCTAGCTACAACTCTAATCATGCTTTTGCCTTCCTGTCTTCAGACCTGTATACCTGAACAATACCCTTATACTCCTCCCTAGTTGTTTGCCCAAGTTTCCACTTCGACTTTCCTTTTTGTGATTTAGTTCACCGAAGAGTTCCCTGCTAAGCCATGCCAGTTTTCTGCATGACTTAGCAGTCCTCCTGCACATCAGGATGGTTTCATAGTTGGTAGGGTCGGAAGGGACCTGAGCAGATCATCAAGTCTGACCCCTTGCCATTGTCAGGAAAAAGTACTAGGGTCAAATGACCCCAGCAAGGTGTTTATCTAACCTCCTCTTAAAGACCCCCAGGGTAGGAGCC